>NC_134119.1:72835637-73435637 GCF_040939455.1 Microcebus murinus | reverse complement strand
GGACACAGCCAGATCCACACTGCGCCTTGCTGTCCGTCTCCCGTGGGTGAGTGGACACAGCCAGATCCTCACAGCGCCCTCTCTGCCCGTCTGCCGTGGGTGAGTGGACACAGCCAGATCCACACTGCGCCCTCACTGCCCGTCTCCCGTGGGAGTGTGGACACAGCCATATCCACACTGTGCCCTGTCTGCCCGTCTGCCGTGGGTGAGTGGACACAGCCAGATCCACACTGCGCCCTCACTGCCTGTCTCCCGTGGGAGTGTGGACACAGCCATATCCACACTGTGCCCTGCCTGCCCGTCTCCCGTGGGTGAGTGGACATAGCCAGATCCACACAGCACCCTCTCTGCTCGTCTCCCGTGGGTGTGTGGACACAGCCAGATCCACACTGCGCCTTGCCTGACCGCCTCCCGTGGGTAAGTGTACACAGCCAGATCCGCACTGCGCCCTGCCTGCCCGTCTACCGTGGGTCAGTGGACACAGCCAGATCCGCACAGCACCCTCTCTGCCCGTCTCCCGTGGGTGAGTGGACACAACCAGATCCACACTGCCCCTTGCCTGCCCGTCTCCCCTGGGTGAGTGAACACAGCCAGATCCGAACTGCGCCCTGCCTGCCCGTCTCCCATGGGTGAGTGGACACAGCCAGATACGCACTGCGCCCTGCCTGACCGTCTGCCGTGGGTGAGTGGACACAGTCAGATCCGCACTGCGCCCTGCCTGCCCGTGTGCCGTGGGTGATTGGACACAGCCAGATCCGCACTGCGCCCTGCCTCCCGGTCTGCCGTGGGTCAGTGGACATAGCCAGATCCAAACAGCACCCTCTCTGCCCGTCTCCCGTGGGTGAGTGGACACAGCCTGATCCACACTGCGCCTTGCCTACCCGTCTCTCGTGGGTGAGTGGAAACAGCCAGATCTGCACTGCGCCCTGCCTGCGCGTCTCCCGTGGGTGAATGGACACAGCGAGATCCGCACTGCGCCCTGCATGCCCGTCTCCCGTGGGTGAGTGGACACAGTCAGATCCGCACTGTGCAATGCCTGACCGTCTGCCGTGGGTGAGAGGACACAGCCAGCTCCGCACTGCGCCCTGCCTGCCCGTCTGCCGTGGGTGAGTGGACACAGCCAGATCCGCACTGCGCCCTGCCTGCCCGTCTGCCGTTGGTCCGTGGACATAGCCAGATCCACACAGCACCCTCTCTGCCCGTCTCTGGTGGGTGAGTGGACACAGCCAGATCCACACTGCGCCTTGCCTGCCCATCTCCCGTGGATGCGTGGACACAGCAAGATCCGCACTGTGCCCTGCCTGCCCGTCTCCCGTTGGTGAGTGGACACAGCCAGATCCGCACTGCGCCCTGTCTTCCCGTCTGCCGTGGGTCAGTGGACATAGCCAGATCCACACAGCACCTTCTCTGCACGTCTCCCGTGGGTGAGTGGACACAGCCAGATCCACACTGCGCCTTACCTGCCCATCTCCCGTGGGTGAGTGGACACAACCAGATCCTCACAGCGCCCTGCCTGTCCGTCTGCCATGGGTGAGTGGACACAGCCAGAACCACACTGTGCCCAAATGCCCATCACCCGTGGGAGTGTGGACAGAGCCAGATCCACACTGTGCCCTGCCTACCCGTCTCCCTTGGGTGAGAGGACATAGCCAGATCCACACAGCACCCTCTCTGGCCGTCTCCCGTGGGTGAGAGGACACAGCCAGATCCACACTGCGCCTTGCCTGTCCGTCTCCCGTGGGTGAGTGGACACAGCCAGATCCTCACAGCGCCCTGTCTGCCCGTCTGCCATGGGTGAGTGGACACAGCCAGATCCACACTGCGCCCTCACTGCCCGTCTCCCGTGGGAGTGTGGACACAGCCATATCCACACTGTGCCCTGCCTGCCCATCTCCTGTGGGTGAGTGGACATAGCCAGATCCACACAGCACCCTCTCTGCTCGTCTCCCGTGGGTGTGTGGACACAGCCAGATCCACACGGCGCCCTTACTGCCCGTCTCCCTTGGGTGAGTGGACACAGCCAGATACACACTGCGCCCTCACTGCCCGTCTCCCTTGGGTGAGTGGAAACAGCCAGATCCACACTGCGCCCTTACTGCCCGTCTCCCGTGAGTGAGTGGACACAGCCAGATCCACACTGTGCCCTGCCTGCCCATCTCCCGTGGTTAGTGGACATAGCCAGATCCACACTGCGCACTCACTGCCCGTCTCCCGTGGGAGTGTGGACACAGCCAATTCCTACTGTGCCCTGCCTGCCTGTCACCCGTGGATGAGTGGATACAGCCAGATCCACACTGCGCACTCACTGCCCGTCTCCCGTGAATGAGTGGACACAGCCAGATCCACACTGAGCCCTCACTGCCCGTCTCCCGAGAGGGAGTGGACACAGCCTGATCCACACTGAGCTCTCACTGCTCGTCTCCTGTGAGTGAGTGGACACAGCCAGATCCACACTGAGCCCTCACTGCCCGTCTCCCGTGGGTGAGTGGACTCAGACAGATCCACACTGCGCCCTCACTGATCATCTGCCGTGGGTGAGTGGACACAGCCAGATCCACACTGTGCCCTGCCTGCCCGTCTGCCGTGGGTCAGTGGGCATAGCCAGATCCACACAGCACCCTCTCTGCCCGTCTCCCATGGGTGAGTGGACGCAGCCAGATCCACACTGCCCCTTGCCTGCCCGTCTCCCGTGGGTGAGTGGACACAGCCAGATCCGCACTGCGCCTTGCCGGCCTCTCTCCCATTGGTGAGTGGACACAGCCAGATCCGCAATGCGCCCTGCCTGCCCGTCTGCCGTGGGTGAGTGGACACAGCCAGATCCGCACTGCGAACTGCCTGCCCGTCTGCCGTGGGTGAGTGGACACAGCGAGATCCGCACTGCGAACTGCCTGCCCGTCTGCCGTGGGTCAGTGGACATATCCAGATCCACACAGGACCCTCTCTGCCCGTCTCCCGTGTGTGAGTGGACACAGCCAGATTCACACTGTGCCTTTCCTGCCCGTCTGCCGTGGGTGAGTGGACACAGCCTGATCCGCACTGCGCCCTGCCTGCCCATCTGCCGTGGGTGAGTGGACATACCCAGATCCACACAGCACCCTCTCTGGCCGTCTCCCGTGGGTGACTGGACACAGCCAGATCCACACTGCGCCTTGACTGCCTGTCTCCTGTGGGTGAGTGCACACAGCCAGTTCCGCACAGCACCCTGCCTGCCCGTCTGCCGTGGGTGAGTGGACGCAGCCAGATCCACACTGCGCCTTGCCTGCCCCACTCCCGTTTTTGAGTGGACACAGCCAGATCCGCACTGTGCCCTGCCTGCCCGTCTGCCATGGGTGAGTGGACACATCCATGTCCACACAGCACCCTCTCTGCCCGTCTATCGTGGGTGAGTGGACACAGCCAGATCCTCACTGTTCCTTGCCTGCCCGTCTCCCATTTGTGAGTGGACACAGCCAGATCCACACTGCGCCTTGCCTGCCCGTCTGCCGTGGGTCAGTGGACACAGCCAGATCCACACTGCGCCTTGCCTGCCCGTCTCCCGTGGGTGAGTGGACACAGCTAGATCCGCACTGCGCCCTGCCTGCCCGTCTGTCGTGGGTGAGTGGACACAGCCAGATCCGCACTGCGCCCCGCATACCCGTCTGCGGTGGGTCAGTGGACATAGCCAAATCCACACAGCACCCTCTCTGCCCGTCTACCGTAGGTGAGTGGTCACAGCCAGATCCACACTGAGCTCTCACTGCTCGTCTCCCGTGAGTGAGTGTACACTGCCAGATCCACACTGAGCCCTCACTGCCCGTCTCCCGTGGGAGTGTGGACACAGCCAGATCCACACTGTGTTCTGCATGCCCGTCTTCCGTTGGTCAGTGGACATAGCCAGATTCACACAGCACCCTCTTTGTCCGACTCCTGTGTGTGAATGGACACAGCCAAATCCACACTGCACATTGCCTACCCGTCTCCCGTGGGTGAGTGGACACAGCCAGATCCGCACTGCGCCCTGCCTGCCCGTCTGCCGTGGGTCAGTGGACATAGCCAGATCCAAACAGCACCCTCTCTGCCCGTCTGCCGTGGGTCGGTGGACATAGCCAGATCCACACAGCACCCTCTCTGCCCGTCTCCCGAGGGTGAGAGGACACAGCCAGATCCACACAGCACCCTCTCTGCCTGTCTCCCGTGGGTGAGTGGACACAGCCAGATCCGCACTGCGCCCTGCCTGCCCATCTGCCGTGGGTGAGTGGACACAGCCAGATCCGCACTGCGCCCTGCCTGCCCGTCTGCCGTGGGTCAGTGGACATAGCCATATCCACACAGCACCCTCTCTTCCCGTCTCCCGTGGGTGAGTGGACACAGCCAGATCCGCACTGCGCCCTGCCTGCCCGACTGCCGAAGGTCAGTGGACATAGCCAGATCCACACAGCACCCTCTCTGTCCGTCTCCCGTGGGTGAGTGGACACAGCCAGATCCGCCCTGCGCCCTGCCTGCCCGTCTGCCGTGGGTCAGTGGACATGGCCAGATCCACACATCACCCTCTCTGCCCGTCTCCCGTGTGTAGTGGACACAGCCAGATCCATACTGCGCCTTGCCTCCCTGTCTGCCGTGGGTCAGTGGACATAGCCAGATCCACACAGCACCCTCTCTGCCCGTCTCCTGTGGGTGAGTGGACACAGCCAGATCCACACTGCGCCTTGCCTGACCGCCTCCCGTGGGTAAGTGTACACAGCCAGATCCGCACTGCGCCCTGCCTGCCCGTCTACCGTGGGTCAGTGGACACAGCCAGATCCACACTGCGCCTTGCCTGCCCGTCTCCCCTGGGTGAGTGAACACAGCCAGATCCGAACTGCGCCCTGCCTGCCCGTCTCCCATGGGTGAGTGGACACAGCCAGATACGCACTGCGCCCTGCCTGACCGTCTGCCGTGGGTGAGTGGACACAGTCAGATCCGCACTGCGCCCTGCCTGCCCATGTGCCGTGGGTGATTGGACACAGCCAGATCCGCACTGCGCCCTGCCTCCCCGTCTGCCGTGGGTCAGTGGACATAGCCAGATCCAAACAGCACCCTCTCTGCCCGTCTCCCGTGGGTGAGTGGACACAGCCAGATCCGCACTGCGCCCTGCCTGCCCGTCTGCCGTGGGTGAGTGGACACAGCCAGATCCGCACTGCGCCCTGCTGCCCGTCTGCAGTGGGTCAGTGGACATAGCCATATCCACACAGCACCCTCTCTTCCCGTCTCCCGTGGGTGAGTGGACACAGCCAGATCCACACTGCGCCTTGCCTACCCGTCTCCCGTGGGTGTGTGGACACAGCCAGATCCACATTGTGTTCTGCCTGCCCGTCTTCCGTGGGTCAGTGGACATAGCCAGATTCACACAGCACCCTCTATGCCCGTCTCCTGTGTGTGAATGGACACAGCCAAATCCACACTGCACATTGCCTGCCCGTCTCCCGTGGGTGAGTGGACACAGCCAGATCCGCACTGCGCCCTGCCTGCCCGTCTGCTGTGGGTGAGTGGACACAGCTAGATCCGCACTGCGCCCTGCCTGCCCGTCTGCCGTGGGTCAGTGGACATAGCCAGATCCACACAGCATTCTCTCTATCCGTCTCCTGTGGGTGAGTGGACACAGCCAGATCCACACTGTGACCTGCCTGCCCATCTCCCGTGGGTGAGTGGACATAGCAGGATCCACACTGCGCACTCATTGCAGGTCTCCCGTGGGAATGTGGACACAGCCAATTCCAAACTGTTCCCTGCCTGCCCGTCACCCGTGGATGAGTGGACACAGCCAGATCCACACTGTCCACTCACTGCCCGTCTCCCGTGAGTGAGTGGACACAGCCAGATCCACACTGAGCCCCCACTGCCCGTCTCCCGTGAGTGAGTGGACACAGCCAGATCCACACTGAGCCCTCACTGCCCGTCTCCCGTGGGTGAGTGGACACAGCCAGATCCACACTGCGCCCTCACTGCCCGTCTCCCGTGTGAGTGTGGACACAGCCAGATCCGCACTGCGCCCTGCTTGCCCGTCTCCCATGGGTGAGTGGACACAGCCAGATCCGCTCTGTGTGATGCCTGCCCGTATGCCATGGGTGAATGGACACTGCTATATCCTCACTGTTCCCTGCCTGCCCGTCTCCCGTGGGTCAGTGGACATAGCCAGATTCACACTGTGCCTTCACTGCCCATCTCCCGTGGTAGTGTGGTCACAGCAAGATCCACACTGAGCCTTGCCTGCCCGTCTCCCGTGGGTGAGTGGACACAGCCAGATCCACACTGCGCCCTGCCTGCCCGTCTCCCGTGGGTGAGTGGACACAGCCAGATCCACACTGCACCCTGCCTGCCCATCTATTGTGGTTGAGTGGACACAGCCATATCCACACAGCACCCTCACTGCCCATCTCCCGTGGGTGAGTGGTCACAGCAGGATCCACACAGCACCCTCAGTGCCCGTCTCCCATGGGTGAGTGGACACAGCCAGATCCACACTGCGCCTTGCCTGCCCGTCTCCCGTGGGTGAGTGGACACAGCCAGATCCGCACTGCGCCCTGCCTGCCCGTCTGCCGTGTGTCAGTGGACATAGCCAGATCCACACAGCACCCTCTCTGCCCATCTCCTGTGGGTGAGTGGACACAGCCAGATCCACACTGCGCCTTGCCTGTCCGTCTCCCATGGGTGAGTGGACACAGCCAGATCCGCACTGCGCCTTGCCTCCCCGTCTGCCGTGGGTGAGTGGACACAGCCAGATCCGCACTGTGCCCTGCCTGAACGTCTGCCGTGGGTCAGTGAACACAGCAAGATCCGCACTGCGCCCTACCTGCCCGTCTGCCGTGGGTCAGTGGACATAGCCAGATCCACACAGCACCCTCTCTGCCCGTCTCCCGTGGGTGAGTGGACACAGCCAGATCCGCACTGCGCCCTGCCTGCCCGACTGCCGTGGGTCAGTGGACACAGCCAGATCCACACTGCGCCTTGCCTGCCCGACTGCCGTGGGTCAGTGGACACAGCCAGATCCACACTGCGCCTTGCCTGCCCATCTCCCGTGGGTGAGTGGACACAGCCAGATCCGCACTGCACCTTGCCTGTCCGTCTCCCGTGGGTGAGTGGACACAGCCAGATCCGCACTGCGCCCTGCCTGCCCGTCTCCCGTGGGTGAGTGGACACAGCCAGATCCGCACTGCGCCCTGCCTGACTGTCTGCTGTGGGTGAGTGGACACAGCAAGATCCGCACTGCGCCCTGCCTGCCCGTCTGCCGTGGGTCAGTGGACATAGCCAGATCCACACAGCCCCCTCTGTGCCCGTGTCCCGTGGGTGAGTGGACATAGCCAGATCCACACAGCACCCTCTCTGGCCATCTCCCGTGGGTGAGTGGACCCAGCCAGATCCACAGTGTGCCCTGCCTGCCCTTCTGCCGTGGGTGAGTGGACACAGCCAGATCCGCACAGCGCCCTGCCTGCCCATCTGCCGTGGGTCAGTGGACATAGCCAGATCCAGAAAACATCCTCTCTGCCCGTCTCCCGTGAGTGAGTGGACACAGCCAGATCCACACTGCGCCTTACCTGCCCGTCTCCCGTGGGTGAGTGGACACAGCCAGATCCTCACAGCGCCCTGCCTTCCGGTCTGCCATGGGTGAGTGGACACAGCCAGAACCACACTGCGCCCAAATGCCCATCTCCCGTGGGAGTGTGGACAGAGCCAGATCCACACTGTGCCCTGCCTGCCCGTCTCCCGTGGGTGAGTGGACATAGCCAGATCCACACAGCACCCTCTCTGGCCGTCTCCCGTGGGTGAGTGGACACAGCCAGATCCACACTGCGCCTTGCCTGTCCGTCTCCCGTGGGTGAGTGGACACAGCCAGATCCTCACAGCGCCCTGTCTGCCCGTCTGCCGTGGGTGAGTGGACACAGCCAGATCCACACTGCGCCCTCACTGCCCGTCTCCCGTGGGAGTTTGGACACAGCCATATCCACACTGTGCCCTGCCTGCCCGTCTCCCGTGGGTGAGTGGACATAGCCAGATCCACACAGCACCCTCTCTGCTCGTCTCCCGTGGGTGTGTGGACACAGCCAGATCCACACGGCGCCCTCACTGCCCGTCTCCCTTGGGTGAGTGGACACAGCCAGATACACACTGCGCCCTCACTGCCCGTCTCCCTTGGGTGAGTGGAAACAGCCAGATCCACACTGCGCCCTTACTGCCCGTCTCCCGTGAGTGAGTGGACACAGCCAGATCCACACTGTGCCCTGCCTGCCCATCTCCCGTGGTTAGTGGACATAGCCAGATCCACACTGCGCACTCACTGCCCGTCTCCCGTGGGAGTGTGGACACAGCCAATTCCCACTGTGCCCTGCCTGCCTGTCACCCGTGGATGAGTGGACACAGCCAGAACCACACTGCGCACTCACTGCCCGTCCCCCGTGTGTAGTGGACACAGCCAAATCCATACTGCGCCTTGCCTGCCTGTCTGCCGTGGGTCATTGGACATGGCCAGATCCACACATCACCCTCTCTGCCCGTCTCCCGTGAGTGAGTGGACACAGCCAGATCCACACTGTGCCCTGCCTGCCCATCTCCCGTGGTTAGTGGACATAGCCAGATCCACACTGCGCACTCACTGCCCGTCTCCCGTGGGAGTGTGGACACAGCCAATTCCCACTGTGCCCTGCCTGTCTGTCACCCGTGGATGAGTCGACACAGCCAGATCCACACTGCGCACTCACTGCCCGTCTCCCGTGAATGAGTGGACACAGCCAGATCCACACTGAGCCCTCACTGCCCGTCTCCCGAGAGGGAGTGGACACAGCCTGATCCACACTGAGCTCTCACTGCTCGTCTCCCGTGAGTGAGTGGACGCAGCCAGATCCACACTGCCCCTTGCCTGCCTGTCTCCCGTGGGTGAGTGGACACAGCCAGATCCACACTGCGCCTTGCCGGCCCCTCTCCCATTGGTGAGTGGACACAGCCAGATCCGCAATGCGCCCTGCCTACCCGTCTTCCGTGGGTGAGTGGACACAGCCAGATCCGCACTGCGAACTGCCTGCCCGTCTGCCGTGGGTCAGTGGACATATCCAGATCAACACAGGACCCTCTCTGCCCGTCTCCCGTGTGTGAGTGGACACAGCCAGATTCACACTGTGCCTTTCCTGCCCGTCTCCCGTGGGTGAGTGGACATAGCCAGATCCGCACTGCGCCCTGCCTTCCCATCTGCCGTGGGTGAGTGGACACACCCTGATCCGCACTGCGCCCTGCGTGCCCATCTCCCGTGGGTGAGTGGACATACCCAGATCCACACAGCACCCTCTCTGGCCGTCTCCCGTGGGTGACTGGAGACAGCCAGATCCACACTGCACCTTGTCTGCCTGTCTCCTGTGGGTGAGTGCACATAGCCAGTTCCGCACAGCACCCTGCCTGCCCGTGCCGTGGGTGAGTGGACGCAGCCAGATCCACACTGCGCCTTGCCTGCCCGACTCCCGTTGGTTAGTGGACACAGCCAGATCCGCACTGTGCCCTGCCTGCCCGTCTGCCGTGGGTGAGTGGACACAGCCATGTCCACACAGCACCCTCTCTGCCCGTCTATCGTGGGTGAGTGGACACAGCCAGATCCTCACTGTTCCTTGCCTGCCCGTCTCCCATTTGTGAGTGGACACAGCCAGATCCACACTGCGCCTTGCCTGCCCGTCTGCCGTGGGTCAGTGGACACAGCCAGATCCACACTGCACATTGCCTGCACGTCTCCCGTGGGTGAGTAGACACAGCCAGATCCGCACTGCGCCCTGCCTGCCCGTCTGCCGTGGGTGAGTGGACACAGCCAGATCCGCACTGCGCCCTGCCTGCCCGTCTGCCGTGGGTCAGTGGACATAGCCAGATCCACACAGCATTCTCTCTATCCGTCTCCTGTGGGTGAGTGGACACAGCCAGATCCACACTGTGCCCTGCCTGCCCATCTCCCGTGGGTGAGTGGACATAGCAGGATCCACACTGCGCACTCACTGCAGGTCTCCCGTGGGAATGTGGACACAGCCAATTCCAAACTGTTCCCTGCCTGCCCGTCACCCGTGGATGAGTGGACACAGCCAGATCCACACTGTCCACTAACTGCCCGTCTCCCGTGAGTGAGTGGACACAGCCAGATCCACACTGAGCCCTCACTGCCCGTCTCCCGTGAGTTAGTGGACACAGCCAGATCCACACTGAGCCCTCACTGCCCGTCTCCCGTGGGTGAGTGGACACAGAGAGATCCACACTGCGCCATGCCTGCCCGTCTCCCGTGGGTGAGTGGACACAGGCAGATCCACACTGCACCCTGCCTGCCCGTCTCTTGTGGTTGAGTGGACACAGCCAGATCCACACAGCACCCTCACTGCCCATCTCCCGTGGGTTACTGGTCACAGCAGGATCCACACAACACCCTCACTGCCCGTCTACCGTGGGTGAGTGTACACATTCAAATCCACACTGCTCCCTGCCTGCACGTCTCCCATGGGTGAGTGGACATTCCCAGATCCACACAGCACCCTCTATGCCCGTCTCCCTTTGGTGAGTGGACACATCCATATCCACACTGCGCCTAGCCTGCCCGTATCCAGTGGGTGAGTGGACACAGCCACATCCACACTGCGCCTTGCCTAACCGTCTCCCGTGGGTGAGTGGACACAGCCAGATCCGCACTGCGCCCTGCCTCACCGTCTGCCGTGGGTGAGTGGACACACCCAGATCCGCACTGCGCCTGCCTGCCCGTCTGCTGTGGGTCAGTGGACATAGCCAGATCCACACAGCACCCTCTGCCCGTCTCCCGTGGGTGAGTGGACACAGCCAGATCCACACTGCGCCTTGCTTACCCGTCTCCCGTGGGTGAGTGGACACAGCCAGATCCGTACTGCGCCTTGCCTGACCGTCATCCATGGGTGAGTGGACACAGCCAGATCCGTACTGTGCCCTGCCTGCCCGTCTGCCGTGGGTAATTGGACACAGCCACATCCGCACTGCGCCCTGCCTGCCCATCTGCCGTGGGTCAGTGGACATAGCAAGATCCACACAGCACCCTCTCTGCCCGTTTCCCGTGGGTCAGTGGACACAGCCAGATCCGCACTGCGCCCTGCCTGCCCGTCCGCCGTGGGTGTGTTGACACAGCTAGATCCACACTGCGCCCTGCCTGCCCGTCTGCCGTGGGTGAGTGGACACAGCCAGATCTGAACTGCGCCCTGCCTCCCGTCTGCCGTGGGTGAGTGGACACAGCCAGATCCGCACTGCGCCTGCCTGTCCGTCTGCCGTGGGTCAGTGGACACAGCCAGATCCGCATTGCGCCCTGCCTGCCCGTCTGCCGTGGGTGAGTGGACAGAGCCAGATCCGCACTGCGCCCAGCTTGCCCGTCTGCCGTGGGTCAGTGGACATAGCCAGATCCACACAGTACCCTCTCTGCCCGTCTCCCGAGGGTGAGAGGACACAGCCAGATCCACACAGCACCCACTCTGCCCGTCTCCCGTGGGTGAGTGGACACAGCCAGATCCGCACTGCACCCTGCCTGCCCGTCTGCCGTGGGTCAGTGGACATAGCCAGATCCACACAGCACCCTCTCTGCCCGTCTCCCCTGGGTGAGTGGACACAGCCAGAACCTCACTGCGCCTTGCCTGCCCGTCTCCCGTGGGTGAGTGGACACAGCCAGATCCGCACTGCGCCTTGCCTGTCCGTCTCCCGTGGGTGAGTGGACACAGCCAGATCCGCACTGCGCCCTGCCTGACTGTCTGCCGTGGGTGAGTGGACACAGCAAGATCCGCACTGCGCCCTGCCTGCCCGTCTGCCGTGGGTCAGTGGACATAGCCAGATCCACACTGTGCCCTGCCTGCCCTTCTGCAGTGGGTGAGTGGACACAGCCAGATCCGCACAGCGCCCTGCCTGCCCATTTGCCGTGGGTCAGTGGACATAGCCAGATCCACAAAACATCCTCTCTGCCCGTCTCCCGTGAGTGAGTGGACACAGCCAGATCCACACTGCGCCTTACCTGCCCGTCTCCCGTGGGTGAGTGGACACAGCCAGATCCTCACAGCGCCCTGCCTGCCCGTCTGCCATGGGTGAGTGGACACAGCCAGAACCACACTGCGCCCAAATGCCCATCTCCCGTGGGAGTGTGGACAGAGCCAGATCCACACTGTGCCCTGCCTGCCCGTCTCCCGTGGGTGAGTGGACATAGCCAGATCCACACAGCACCCTCTCTGGCCGTCTCCCGTGGGTGAGTGGACACAGCCAGATCCACACTACGCCTTGCCTGTCCGTCTCCCGTGGGTGAGTGGACACAGCCAGATCCTCACAGCGCCCTGTCTGGCTGTCTGCCGTGGGTGAGTGGACACAGCCAGATCCACACTGCGCCCTCACTGCCCGTCTCCCGTGGGAGTGTGGACACAGCCATATCCACACTGTGCCCTGCCTGCCCGTCTCCCGTGGGTGAGTGGACACAGCCAGATCCTCACAGCGCCCTGCCTGCCCGTCTGCCATGGGTGAGTGGACACAGCCAGAACCACACTGCGCCCAAATGCCCATCTCCCGTGGGAGTGTGGACTGAGCCAGATCCACACTGTGCCCTGCCTGCCCGTCTCCCGTGGGTGAGTGGACATAGCCAGATCCACACAGCACCCTCTCTGCTCGTCTCCCGTGGGTGTGTGGACACAGCCAGATCCACACGGCGCCCTCACTGCCCGTCTCCCTTGGGTGAGTGGACACAGCCAGATACACACTGCGCCCTCACTGCCCGTCTCCCTTGGGTGAGTGGAAACAGCCAGATCCACACTGCGCCCTTACTGCCCGTCTCCCGTGAGTGAGTGGACACAGCCAGATCCACACTGTGCCCTGCCTGCCCATCTCCCGTGGTTAGTGGACATAGCCAGATCCACACTGCGCACTCACTGCCCGTCTCCCGTGGGAGTGTGGACACAGCCAATTCCCACTGTGCCCTGCCTGCCTGTCACCCGTGGATGAGTGGACACAGCCAGAACCACACTGCGCACTCACTGCCCGTCCCCCGTGTGTAGTGGACACAGCCAGATCCATACTGCGCCTTGCCTGCCTGTCTGCCGTGGGTCATTGGACATGGCCAGATCCACACATCACCCTCTCTGCCCGTCTCCCGTGTGTAGTGGACACAGCCAGATCCACACTGCGCCTTGCCTGCCCGTCTGCCGTGGGTCAGTGGACACAGCCAGATCCATACTGTGCCTTGCCTGCCCGTCTCCCGTGGGTGAGTGGACACAGCTAGATCCGCACTGCGCCCTGCCTGCCCGTCTGCCGTGGGTGAGTGGACACAGCCAGATCCGCACTGCGCCCTGCATACCCGTCTGCCGTGGGTCAGTGGACATAGCCAAATCCACACAGCACCCTCTCTGCCCGTCTCCCGTAGGTGAGTGGTCACAGCCAGATCCACACTGAGCTCTCACTGCTCGTCTCCCGTGAGTGAGTGTACACAGCCAGATCCACACTGAGCCCTCACTGCCCGTCTCCCGTGGGTTTGTGGACACAGCCAGATCCACACTGTGTTCTGCATGCCCGTCTTCCGTTGGTCAGTGGACATAGCCAGATTCACACAGCACCCTCTCTGTCCGTCTCCTGTGTGTGAATGGACACAGCCAAATCCACACTGCACATTGCCTGCACGTCTCCCGTGGGTGAGTGGACACAGCCAGATCCGCACTGCGCCCTGCCTGCCCGTCTGCCGTGGGTGAGTGGACACAGCCAGATCCGCACTGCGCCCTGCCTGCCCGTCTCCCGTGGGTGAGTGGACATAGCCAGATCCACACAGCACCCTCTCTGCTCGTCTCCCGTGGGTGTGTGGACACAGCCAGATCCACACGGCGCCCTTACTGCCCGTCTCCCGTGGGTGAGTGGACACAGCCAGATACACACTGCGCCCTCACTGCCCGTCTCCCTTGGGTGAGTGGAAACAGCCAGATCCACACTGCGCCCTTACTGCCCGTCTCCCGTGAGTGAGTGGACACAGCCAGATCCACACTGTGCCCTGCCTGCCCATCTCCCGTGGTTAGTGGACATAGCCAGATCCACACTGCGCACTCACTGCCCGTCTCCCGTGGGAGTGTGGACACAGCCAATTCCCACTGTGCCCTGCCTGCCTGTCACCCGTGGATGAGTGGACACATCAGATCCACACTGCGCACTCACTGCCCGTCCCCCGTGTGTAGTGGACACAGCAAGATCCATACTGCGCCTTGCCTGCCTGTCTGCCGTGGGTCAGTGGTCATGGCCAGATCCACACATCACCCTCTCTGCCCGTCTCCCGTGTGTAGTGGACACAGCCAGATCCATACTGCGCCTTGCCTGCCTGTCTGCCGAGGGTCAGTGGACATAGCCAGATCCACACAGCACCCTCTCTGCCCGTCTCCTGTGGATGAGTGGACACAGCCAGATCCACACTGCGCCTTGCCTGACCGCCTCCCGTGGGTAAGTGTACACAGCCAGATCCGCACTGCGCCCTGCCTGCCCGTCTACCGTGGGTCAGTGGACACAGCCAGATTCGCACAGCACCCTCTCTGCCCGTCTCCCGTGGGTGAGTGGACACAGCCAGATCCACACTGCGCCTTGCCTGCCCGTCTCTCGTGGGTGAGTGGAAACAGCCAGATCCGCACTGCGCCCTGCCTGCCCGTCTACCGTGGGTCAGTGGACACAGCCAGATCCGCACAGCACCCTCTCTGCCCGTCTCCCGTGGGTGAGTGGACACAGTCAGATCCGCACTGTGCAATGCCTGACCGTCTGCCGTGGGTGAGAGGACACAGCCAGCTCCGCACTGCGCCCTGCCTGCCCGTCTGCCGTGGGTCAGTGGACACAGCCAGATCCGCACTGCGCCCTGCCTGCCCGTCTGCCGCTGGTCCGTGGACATAGCCAGATCCACACAGCACCCTCTCTGCCCGTCTCTGGTGGGTGAGTCGACACAGCCAGATCCACACTGCGCCTTGCCTGCCCATCTCCCGTGGATGCATGGACACAGCAAGATCCGCACTGTGCCCTGCCTGCTCGTCTCCCGTGGGTGAGTAGACATAGCCAGATCCGAACTGCGCCCTGTATTCCCGTCTGCCGTGGGTCAGTGGACATAGCCAGATCCACACAGCACCCTCTCTGCCCGTCTCCCGTGGGTGAGTGGACACAGCCAGATCCACACTGCGCCTTGCCTGCCCGTCTCCCGTGGGTGAGTGGACACAGCCAGATCCGCACTGCGCCCTGCCTGCCCGTCTCCCGTGGGTGAGTGGACACAGCCAGATCCGCACTGCGCCCTGCCTGCCCGTCTGCCGTGGGTGAGTGGACACAGCCAGATTCGCAGTGCGCCCTGCCTGCCCTTGTGCCGTGGGTCAGTGGACATAGCCAGATCCACACAGCACCATCTCTGCCCATCTCCCGTGGGTGAGTGGACACAGCCAGATCCACACTGCGCTTTGCCTTCCCGTCTCCCGTGCGTGAGTGGACACAGCCAGATCCGCACTGCGCCCTGTCTGCCCGTCTGCCATGGGTGAGTGGACACAGCCAGATCCGCACTGCGCCTTGCCTGCCCGTCTGCCGTGGGTCAGTGGACACAGCCAGGTCCACACTGCGCCTTGCCTGCCCGTCTCCCATTGGTGAGTGGGCACAGCAAGATCCCCAAGTGGACACATCCAGATCCGCAATGCGCCCTGCCTGCCCGTCTGCCGTGGGTGAGTGGACACAGCCAGATCCGCACTGCGCCTAGACTGCCCGTCTGCGGTGGGTCAGTGGACATAGCCAGATCCACACAGCACCCTATCTGCCCGTCTCCCGTGGGTGAGTGGACACAGCCAGATCCACACTGCACCTTGCCTGCCCCTCTCTTATTGGTGAGTGGACACAGCCAGATCCGCAATGCGCCCTGCCTACCCGTCTGCCGTGGGTGAGTCGACACAGCCAGATCCGCACTGCGATCTGCCTGCCCGTCTGCCGTGGGTCAGTGGACACACCCAGATCCACACTGAGCTCTCACTGCTCGTCTCCCGTGAGTGAGTGGAAACAGCCAGATCCACACTGAGCCCTCACTGCCCATCTCCCGCGGGTGAGTGGACACAGACAGATCCACACTGTGCCCTGCCTGCCCGTCTTCCGTGGGTCAGTGGACATAGCCAGATCCACAGAGCACCCTATCTGCCCGTCTCCTGTGGGTGAATGGACACAGCCAAATCCACACTGCTCCTTGCCTGTAAGTCTCCCGTGGGTGAGTGCACACAGCCAGATCCGCACTGCGCCCTGCCTGCCCGTATGCCGTGGGTGAGTGGACACAGCCAGATCCGCACTGCGCCCTGCCTGACCATCTGCCGTGGGTGAGTAGACACAGCCAATTCCGCACTGCGCACTGCCTGCCCTTCTGCCGTGGGTCAGTGGACATAGCCAGATCCACACAGCACCCTCTCTGCCCGTCTCTGGTGGGTGAGTGGACACAGCCAGATCAACACTGCGCCTTGCCTGCCTGTCTCCCGTGGGTGAGTGGACACAGCTAGATCCGCACTGCGCCTGCCTGCCCTTCTCCTGTGGGTGAGTGGACACAGCCAGATCCGCACTGCGCCCTGCCTGACCATCTGCCGTGTGTGAGTGGACACAGCCAGATCCGTACTGTGCCCTGCCTGCCCGTCTGCCGTGGGTCAGTGGACATAGCCAGATGCACACTGCGCCTTGCCTGCCCATCTCCCGTGGGTGAGTGGACACAGCCAGATCCGCACTGCGCACTGCCTGCCCGTCTGCCGTGGGTGAGTGGACACAGCCAGATCCGCACTGCGCCCTGCCTGCCTGTCTGCCGTGGGTCAGTGGACATAGCCAGATTCACACAAAACCCTCTCTGGCCGTCTCCCGTGGGTGAGTGGACACAGCCAGATCCACAGTGCGAGTTGCCTGCCCGTCTCCCGTGGGTGAGTGGACACAGCCAGATCCGCACTGCATCCTTCCTGCCCGTCTGTCGAGGGTGAGGGGACACAGCCAGATCCGCACTGCGCCCTTCCTGCCCGTCTGCCGTGTGTAGGTGGACAGAGCCAGATCCACACAGCACCCTCTCTGCCCATCTCCCGTGGGTGAGAGGACACAGCCAGATCCGCACTGCGCCCTGCCTGCCCGTCTGCCGTGGGTGAGTGGACACAGCCAGATCCGCACTGCGCCCTGCCTGGCCTTGTGCCGTGGGTCATTGGACATAGCCAGGTCAACATAGCACCCTCTCTGCCCGTCTCCCGTGGGTGAGTGGACACAGCCAGATCCACACTGAGCCTTGACTGCCCGTCTCCCATGGGTGAGTGGACACAGCCAGATCCGCACTGCGCCTTGTCTGCCCGTCTGCCATGGGTGAGTGGACACAGCCAGAGCCGCACTGCGCCCTGTCTGCCCGTCTGCTGTGGGTCAGTGGACATAGCCATATCCACACAGCACCCTCTCTGCCCGTCTCCCGTGGGTGAATGGACACAGTCAGACCCACACTGCGCCTTGCCTGCCCGTCGCCCGTGGGTGAGTGGACACAGCTAGGTCCGCACTGCGCCCTGCCTGCCCATCTGCCGTGGGTGAGTGGACACAGCCAGATGCACACTGCGCCCTGCATACTCATCTGCCGTGGGTCAGTGGACATAGCCAAATCCACACAGCACCCTCTTTGCCCGTCTCTCGCAGGTGAGTGGTCACAGCCAGATCCACACTGAGCTCTCACTGCTCGTCTCCCGTGAGTGAGTGGACACAGCCAGATCCACACTGAGCCCTCACTGCCCGTCTCCCGTGGGTGAGTGGACACAGACAGATCCACACTGCGCCCTCACTGCCCGTCTCCCGTGGGTGTGTGGACACAGCCAGATCCACACTGTGTTCTGCCTGCCCGTCTTCCGTGGGTCAGTGGACATAGCCAGATTCACACAGCTCCCTCTATGCCCGTCTCCTGTGTGTGAATGGACACAGCCAAATCCACACTGCACATTGCCTGCCCGTCTCCCGTGGGTGAGTGGACACAGCCAGATCCGCACTGCGCCCTGCTTGCCCGTCTGCCGTGGGTGAGTGGACACAGCTAAATCCGCACTGCGCCCTGCCTGCCCGTCTGCCGTGGGTCAGTGGACATAGCCAGATCCACACAGCATTCTCTCTATCCGTCTCCTGTGGGTGAGTGGACACAGCCAGATCCACACTGTGCCCTGCCTGTCCATCTCCCGTGGGTGAGTGGACATAGCAGGATCCACACTGCGCACTCACTGCAGGTCTCCCGTGGGAATGTGGACACAGCCAATTCCAAACTGTTCCCTGCCTGCCCGTCACCCGTGGATGAGTGGACACAGCCAGATCCACACTGTCCACTCACTGCCCGTCTCCCGTGAGTGAGTGGACACAGCCAGATCCACACTGAGCCCTCACTGCCCGTCTCCCGTGGGTGAGTGGACACAGCCAGATCCACACTGCGCCCTCACTGCCCGTCTCCCGTGTGAGTGTGGACACAGCCAGATCCGCACTGCGCCCTGCTTGCCCGTCTGCCATTGGTGAGTGGACACAGCCAGATCCGCTCTGTGTGATGCCTGCCCGTCTGCCATGGGTGAATGGACACTGCTATATCCTCACTGTTCCCTGCCTGCCCGTCTCCCGTGGGTCAGTGGACATAGCCAGATTCACACTGTGCCTTCACTGCCCATCTCCCGTGGTAGTGTGGTCACAGCAAGATCCACACTGTGCCCTGCCTGCCCGTCTCCCGTGGGTGAGTGGACATAGCCAGATCCACACAGCAGGCTCACTGCCCGTCTCCCGTGGGTGAGTGGACACAGCCAGATCCACACTGAGCCTTGCCTGCCCATCTCCCGTGGGTGAGTGGACACAGCCAGATCCACACTGCGCCCTGCCTGCCCATCTCTCGTGGGTGAGTGGACACAGCCAGATCCACACTGCACCCTGCCTGCCCGTCTGTTGTGGTTGAGTGGACACAGCCAGATCCACACAGCACCCTCACTGCCCATCTCCCGTGGGTGAGTGGTCACAGCAGGATCCACACAGCACCCTCAGTGCCCGTCTCCCGTGGGTGAGTGGACACAGCCAGATCCACACTGCGCCTTGCCTGCCCGTCTCCCGTGAGTGAGTGGACACAGCCAGATCCGCACTGCGCCCTGCCTGCCCGTCTGCCGTGGGTCAGTGGACATAGCCATATCCACACAGCACCCTCTCTGCCCATCTCCTGAGGGTGAGTGGACACAGCCAGATCCACACTGCGCCTTGCCTGCCCATCTCCCGTGGGTGAGTGGACACAGCCAGATCCGCACTGCGCCTTGCCTCCCCGTCTGCCGTGGGTGAGTGGACACAGCCAGATCCACACTGTGCCCTGCCTGAACATCTGCCGTGGGTCAGTGAACACAGCAAGATCCGCACTGCGCCCTACCTGCCCATCTGCCGTGGGTCAGTGGACATAGCCAGATCCACACAGCACCCTCTCTGCCCGTCTCCCGTGGGTGAGTGGACACAGCCAGATCCGCACTGCGCCCTGCCTGCCCGACTGCCGTTGGTCAGTGGACACAGAAGATCCACACTGCGCCTTGCCTGCCCGACTGCCGTGGGTCAGTGGACACAGCCAGATCCACACTGCGCCTTGCCTGCCCATCTCCCGTGGGTGAGTGGACACAGCCAGATCCGCACTGCACCTTGCCTGCCCGTCTCCCGTGGGTGAGTGGACACAGCCAGATCCGCACTGCGCCCTGCCTGCCCGTCTCCCGTGGGTGAGTGGACACAGCCAGATCCGCACTGCGCCTTGCCTGTCCGTCTCCCGTGGGTGAGTGGACACAGCCAGATCCGCACTGCGCCCTGCCTGACTGTCTGCCGTGGGTGAGTGGACACAGCAAGATCCGCACTGCGCCCTGCCTGCCCGTCTGCCGTGGGTCAGTGGACATAGCCAGATCCACACAGCCCCCTCTGTGCCCGTCTCCCGTGGGTGAGTGGACATAGCCAGATCCACACAGCACCCTCTCTGGCCATCTCCCGTGGGTGAGTGGACCCAGCCAGATCCACACTGTGCCCTGCCTGCCCTTCTGCCGTGGGTGAATGGACACAGCCAGATCCGCACAGCGCCCTGTCTGCCCATCTGCCGTGGGTCAGTGGACATAGCCAGATCCACAAAACATCCTCTCTGCCCGTCTCCCGTGAGTGAGTGGACACAGCCAGATCCACACTGCGCCTTACCTGCCCGTCTCCCGTGGGTGAGTGGACACAGCCAGATCCTCACAGCGCCCTGCCTTCCGGTCTGCCGTGGGTGAGTGGACACAGCCAGATCCACACTGCGCCCTCACTGCCCGTCTCCCGTGGGAGTGTGGACACAGTCATATCCACACTGTGCCCTGCCTGCCCGACTCCCGTGTGTGAGTGGACATAGCCAGATCCACACAGCACCCTCTCTGCTCGTCTCCCGTGGGTGAGTGGACACAGCCTGATCCGCACTGCGCCCTGCCTGCCCATCTCCCGTGGGTGAGTGGACATACCCAGATCCACACAGCACCCTCTCTGGCCGTCTCCCGTGGGTGACTGGACACAGCCAGATCCACACTGCGCCTTGCCTGCCTTTCTCCTGTGGGTGAGTGCACATAGCCAATTCTGCACAGCACCCTGCCTGCCCGTGCCGTGGGTGAGTGGACGCAGCCGGATCCACACTGCGCCTTGCCTGCCCGACTCCCGTTGGTGAGTGGACACAGCCAGATCCGCACTGTGCCCTGCCTGCCCGTCTGCCGTGGGTGAGTGGACACAGCCATGTCCACACAGCACCCTCTCTGCCCGTCTATCGTGGGTGAGTGGACACAGCCAGATCCTCACTGTTCCTTGCCTGCCCGTCTCCCATTTGTGAGTGGACACAGCCAGATCCACACTGCGCCTTGCCTGCCCGTCTGCCGTGGGTCAGTGGACACAGCCAGATCCACACTGCGCCTTGCCTGCCCGTCTCCCGTGGGTGAGTGGACACAGCTAAATCCGCACTGCGCCCTGCCTGCCCGTCTGCCTTGGGTGAGTGGACACAGCCAGATCCGCACTGCGCCCTGCATACCCGTCTGCCGTGGGTCAGTGGACATAGCGAAATCCACACAGCACCCTATCTGCCCGACTCCCGTAGGTGAGTGGTCACAGCCAGATCCACACTAAGCTCTCACTGCTCGTCTCCCGTGAGTGAGTGTACACAGCCAGATCCACACTGAGCCCTCACTGCCCGTCTCCCGTGGGTGTGTGGACACAGCCAGATCCACACTGTGTTCTGCATGCCCGTCTTCCGTGGGTCAGTGGACATAGCCAGATTCACACAGCACCCTCTCTGTCCGTCTCCTGTGTGTGAATGGACACAGCCAAATCCACACTGCACATTGCCTGCACGTCTCCCGTGGGTGAGTGGACACAGCCAGATCCGCACTGCGCCCTGCCTGCCCGTCTGCCGTGGGTCAGTGGACATAGCCAGATCCACACAGCATTCTCTCTATCCGTCTCCTGTGGGTGAGTGGACACAGCCAGATCCACACTGTGCCCTGCCTGCCCATCTCCCGTGGGTGAGTGGACATAGCAGGATCCACACTGCGCAGTCACTGCAGGTCTCCCGTGGGAATGTGTACACAGCCAATTCCAAACTGTTCCCTGCCTGCCCGTCACCCGTGGATGAGTGGACACAGCCAGATCCACACTGTCCACTCACTGCCCGTCTCCCGTGAGTGAGTGGACGCATCCATATCCACACTGCGCCCTGCCTGCTCGTCTCCCGTGGGTGAGTGGACACAGAGAGATCCACACTGCGCCATGCCTGCTCGTCTCCCGTGGGTGAGTGGACACAGCCAGATCCACACTGCACCCTGCCTGCCCGTCTCTTGTGTTTGAGTGGACACAGCCAGATCCACACAGCACCCTCACTGCCCATCTCCCGTGGGTTACTGGTCACAGCAGGATCCACACAACACCCTCACTGCCCGTCTACCGTGGGTGAGTATACACAGTCAGATCCACACTGTTCCCTGCCTGCACATCTCCCATGGGTGAGTGGACATTCCCAGATCCACACAGCACCCTCTCTGCTCGTCTCCCGTTGGTGAGTGAACACATCCATATCCACACTGCGCCTAGCCTGCCCGTATCCAGTGGGTGAGTAGACACAGCCACATCCACACTGCGCCTTTCCTAACCGTCTCCCGTGGGTGAGTGGACACAGCCAGATCCGCACTGCGCCCTTGCCTGCCCGTCTCCCGTGGGTGAGTGGACACAGCCAGATCCGCACTGCGCCCTGTCTGCCCGTCTGCCATGGGTGAGTGGACACTGCCAGATCCACACTGCGCCTTGCCTGCCCGTCTCCCGTTGGTGAGTGGACACAGCCAGATCCGCACTGCGCCCAGACTGCCCGTCCTCTGTGGGGAGGGAGTTCCAGAAGAAGGCCAGGATGTCATTTTGAGGGAGTATGTGACCAGAACTCGTCCCGTTGCTTTTGGGGTTCTATGGGCTACACGTAGGAATCTTTGGTGGCGGCACCTGATGTTGGGGGATCCAGAGTCACACCCAGACCTGCTCCACAGGCCTCCTTTTACTTTTCTCTTCGGATTCATTATGTTTAAAAAGTGTCTCTGCCGGGCGCGGTGGCTCACGCCTGTAATCCTAGCTCTTGGGAGGCTGAGGCGGGCGGATTGCTCAAGGTCAGGAGTTCAAAACCAGCCTGAGCAAGAGCGAGACCCCATCTCTACTATAAATACAAAGAAATTAATTGGCCAACTGATATATATATAAAAAAATTAGCCGGGCATGGTGGCGCATGCCTGTAGTCCCAGCTACTTGGGAGGCTGAGGCAGAAGGATCGCTTGAGCCCAGGAGTTTGAGGTTGCTGTGAGCTAGGCTGACGCCATGGCACTCACTCTAGCCTGGGCAACAAAGTGAGACTCTGTCTCAAAAAAAAAAAAAAAAAAAAAAAAAAAAAAAAAAAAAAAAAAAAGTGTCTCTTATCTCTATGATTGCATTTTCTTTTCTCTCTCTTTTCAAGCAGATGATGGGAGTCCAAGTATTAAGGTGACATGTGTTGCCCGTGCCCCCTCCCCCCTGTGTTCTTATTCATTAACCTCTGATGTTGTTCCAGCGTATTGTGGGGGTACCAATGTTAAGGTCGGGTACGTTGCCCTCTCCCAGCCTCCCCCCTCGGGTCAGAGCCTCAAGTGCGCCCATCCCCCAGTCGGTGCGCACCCACCCCATTCCTAATGGAGGTGTATGCCCATCCCCTCCCCCCACCCGCCCGACACCCACCCGATGAAGGTGATTCCTCTGTGTCCACTTGGGTGTCCGTCGGTTCGTACCCATTTGCTGGTGAGCGCGAGCACGTGGTGCTCGTGTGTCCATTCTTGGGCTACCTGGCTTACTGGAACGGGTTCCAGCTCTGGCCAGGAGAACCACGAGAGGTGCCCTCTCACCGCTGCTCCTCCTAGCTGAATAGCACTCCGTGGTGTCCACGCGCCACATTTCATTTACGCACTCGTGGGTCGATGGGCACTCGGGTCGCTTCCAGGTCTTTGCGATTGTGACTTGTGCCCTGACTCTAACCCTAACCCTTACCCAGCCCCGTCTCCTCCTCGGCCCCTGCCTGACTGACTCCTTCCCGCCCGGCCTGTCACCTGTCACCGTCCTCTGCCCCTGCCTGACACGCTCCTCCCCGCCCGGGCCGTCACCGTCCTCGGCCCCTGCCTGACGGGGCTCCTCCGTCGCCTGGGCCTTCCAAGGGCTTGGTGTGGACGCTGGTTCCAGGACGCCCTCCCAGCAACCCGGTAGCAGGGCGGCCGCAGCGTCTCGCGCCACCCAACCGTCCGCCGGCCGGCGGCCGTCGCTAAGTGGCCTGCGGGGGACGTGCCCCCACTGTGGGGCGGGCGCCCAGCCTGGTGTCTTCTCTGAGGCCCCGTGGCTGCTTTTCCCCCCCGCAAGGGGAGAGCCGCGGAGGTGGGGACCGCCTCCTCATGGGGACGTACACCCAGCTCTCCACGTCGGATTCCGGGGCTCTCTGTCCTGCCAGAAGGCCCAGCTGGCCTGCGGGTCCTTAGAGTGGCAAAAACATCCGAAAACTGAGATTGAGGGTCCGGTGGTTGTCTGCACTTTTGTGCTGGGCACCCCAGGGAGGCCCGGGGGCTGGCTGGACAACGCGGTCTGCTGGGCGGGGGGGGGTTTGGAGGAGCAACTGATGCCCTTTGCACTTTGGGTAGCAAGTGTCTGAGGTGTCTCTGAGCCCTGCGCCATGTCGGGGGTGGGGGTGGGAGGTCGGGGGGGGTGGAGGAGCAGGAGGAGGAGGAGGAGGAGGAGGTGGGAAGGGCCGTGGCCTGCAGTCGTGTTCCCGGGGTGGCTTCTTCCACAGGCTGCTTGGCCTGGGCTCCCTGCACCTGGGCCTTTGGAGGACTGGCCCTGTGCTTGCCAACGCTTCCCCTGCAGGGACCCAGAGCTGGGAGGTTGCATCTCTCAGCCCTGGGTCGGGCAGAGCCCCAGCGGGCCATGCCCACAACCTCTCTCAGCACGGGTCCCCCAGAAGGCTCCTTTGGGACCAGGATTCTCTTGCGGGTGGCTCTTTAAGGTCTGGCCCCTGGATGGAGGGGCACCAGGAGTAGAGGAGCAGGAAGGGGAAGGGGGTGGCCGTGCGAGGGGACACTTTCAGGCCAAGTCCCAGCTTCAGCCTGATCCTCCTGGGAACCCCGGGGTGTACGTCACACCTCCTGGTTGTCCCGCTCTGAGACAAGGAGCCGGGCTTCGCATTCCCCCAGCAGCCAGTCGTGGGCTGAGGACACCTGGGGCGTTGGGAACTCCCTGGCTTCTCCTTGGCTTAACATCTGGAGCTGCTTGTGAATCGTGCCGCCACACACACCCGAGTGCAGGTGTCTTCTGCACAGACTGCGGGCCTCGCTCTTCTGAATGCCGCTAGCTCGCCACCCACCCACGGGTGAACCTGGTCAGGGTACTTTCTCTCGGGGGCAGACTCTGATCCTGGCGGGCTACCGGTGTCTCTGTTTGCTCGTTTCTTTCTTCCATTTCGGGAAAGGCTTCCTTACTGGGTGTGGAAATCTCCTATGCCTTTCCTCGCCTATTCTGTCAGCTTTAAAATTCTCTTTCAGTTGCCACCCTCACAGATGGATTAGGAAACTCTTTCCGGTGCACTCATTAGTGAAATGACCTCAAGGAAGCTGGAATCCAATATCTAATCGCCGATTTTTAGCGAGTCCACACGCCAGGGTGGTCGGGGTCCAATGCAGCCCCGGCCAGGCCCAGGCCCCTTGGACTGGGCCACAGGAGGACACAGAGGAGGGTCCCGGCCCCCACGGTCGCGTTGCCGGCAGTTCTCCAAGGGCTTGGGCGTTTTCCAGAGGTAGGAGATGGAGGGGACTGATTTCTTCAGCGCCCCACTAACCACGCCACCCCACCCATGGGACACATCCCTAGAGAGAGAGAGAGACGCCCCATACACTCGCTCCCCTCCCCCATGCGCTGTGCCCCAGCCCGGGCCCGGGGGAATAGGCGGCAGCCCACCCACAGGGTGGGGGGCGCAAGGGGTTGTCGGGGAGGGCGGCCCCTGCCTGGGGTCAAAGGGCGGGCGACCCGCGCGTGCGCAATCGGCGGCGGCGGCGGCGGCGGGGGCGGCCACGAGCTGGGGGTGGGCCAGGCGAGGAGAGGAAGGGGGCTGGAAGGTCTCCACCTTGGCGAGTCCAGCCGTGGAGGCGCATCTTGTGTGTGTGTGAGTGAGTGAGTGTGAGTGTGAGTGTGTGTGTGTGTGTGTGTGTGTGTGTGTGTATAGAGAGACAGCCCCCCACCCCGGCCCGCCCCGCCCCGCCTGTCACCCCCGTCCCTCGGAGCCCGCCGGACCCGGCCGGTGAACTCAACAGGCCCGCCCGGTGCGGGTCAGCGCCGGCGCGGGGCCTGGGGCGGGAGGAGGCGGCGGGGAAGCGCAGAGAGGCTCGGCTTCTTGAGCGGGGCAGGGGCGCCCTCCGCCGTCTAGGGCCACACCACCCTGAACGCGCCCGATCTCGTCTGGTCTCGGAAGCTAAGCAGGGTCGGGCCCGGTTAGTACTTGGATGGGAGACCGCCTGGGAATACCGGGTGCCGTAGGCTTCTTCTTTTTTTTTTTTTTGTTTTGTTTTGCCTCTTGTTCTGTCCCCTCTCTGGGAGCGAGGCGGCGGCCCGGGGCGGGGGTCACCCCCACCCTCAGCGCCCGCCGCGGTGCCTGGCGCCCCAGCCCGCACCGTGGGGCCTCCTCTTGTCCCAAGCCGCGACACCGCCGTCACGCGGCAGCATGCGTGGCTTCTGGACTGTCAGGTCTCAGACCAAAGGTCTGCTCTGTGGGAACCGACACGCTGGGGGAAACCTTGAGAGTCTGAGAGGGGAGGGAGTTCCAGAAGAAGGCCAGGATGTCATTTTGAGGGAGTATGTGACCAGAACTCGTCCCGTTGCTTTTGGGGTTCTATGGGCTACACGTAGGAATCTTTGGTGGTGGCACCTGATGTTGGGGGATCCGGAGTCACACCCAGACCTGCTCCACAGGCCTCCTTTTACTTTTCTCTTCGGATTCATTATGTTTAAAAAGTGTCTCTTATCTCTATGATTGCATTTTCTTTTCTCTCTCTTTTCAAGCAGATGATGGGAGTCCAAGTATTAAGGTGACATGTGTTGCCCGTGCCCCCCTCCCCCCTGTGTTCTTATTCATTAACCTCTGATGTTGTTCCAGCGTATTGTGGGGGTACCAATGTTAAGGTCGGGTACGTTGCCCTCTCCCAGCCTCCCCCCTCGGGTCAGAGCCTCAAGTGCGCCCATCCCCCAGTCGGTGCGCACCCACCCCATTCCTAATGGAGGTGTATGCCCATCCCCTCCCCCCACCCGCCCGACACCCACCCGATGAAGGTGATTCCTCTGTGTCCACTTGGGTGTCCGTCGGTTCGTACCCATTTGCTGGTGAGCTTGAGCACGTGGTGCTTGTGTGTCCATTCTTGGGCTACCTGGCTTACTGGAACGGGTTCCAGCTCTGGCCAGGAGAACCACGAGAGGTGCCCTCTCACCGCTGCTCCTCCTAGCTGAATAGCACTCCGTGGTGTCCACGCGCCACATTTCATTTACGCACTCGTGGGTCGATGGGCACTCGGGTCGCTTCCAGGTCTTTGCGATTGTGACTTGTGCCCTGACTCTAACCCTAACCCTTACCCAGCCCCGTCTCCTCCTCGGCCCCTGCCTGACTGACTCCTTCCCGCCCGGCCTGTCACCTGTCACCGTCCTCTGCCCCTGCCTGACACGCTCCTCCCCGCCCGGGCCGACACCGTCCTCGGCCCCTGCCTGACGGGGCTCCTCCGTCGCCTGGGCCTTCCAAGGGCTTGGTGTGGACGCTGGTTCCAGGACGCCCTCCCAGCAACCCGGTAGCAGGGCGGCCGCAGCGTCTCGCGCCACCCAACCGTCCGCCGGCCGGCGGCCGTCGCTAAGTGGCCTGCGGGGGACGTGCCCCCACTGTGGGGCGGGCGCCCAGCCTGGTGTCTTCTCTGAGGCTCCGTGGCTGCTTTTCCCCCCCGCAAGGGGAGAGCCGCGGAGGTGGGGACCGCCTCCTCGTGGGGACGTACACCCAGCTCTCCACGTCGGATTCCGGGGCTCTCTGTCCTGCCAGAAGGCCCAGCTGGCCTGCGGGTCCTTAGAGTGGCAAAAACATCCGAAAACTGAGATTGAGGGTCCGGTGGTTGTCTGCACTTTTGTGCTGGGCACCCCAGGGAGGCCCGGGGGCTGGCTGGACAACGCGGTCTGCTGGGCGGGGGGGGGGGGTTTGGAGGAGCAACTGATGCCCTTTGCACTTTGGGTAGCAAGTGTCTGAGGTGTCTCTGAGCCCTGCGCCATGTCGGGGGTGGGGGTGGGAGGTCGGGGGGGGGGTGGAGGAGCAGGAGGAGGAGGAGGAGGAGGAGGTGGGAAGGGCCGTGGCCTGCAGTCGTGTTCCCGGGGTGGCTTCTTCCACAGGCTGCTTGGCCTGGGCTCCCTGCACCTGGGCCTTTGGAGGACTGGCCCTGTGCTTGCCAACGCTTCCCCTGCAGGGACCCAGAGCTGGGAGGTTGCATCTCTCAGCCCTGGGTCGGGCAGAGCCCCAGCGGGCCATGCCCACAACCTCTCTCAGCACGGGTCCCCCAGAAGGCTCCTTTGGGACCAGGATTCTCTTGCGGGTGGCTCTTTAAGGTCTGGCCCCTGGATGGAGGGGCACCAGGAGTAGAGGAGCAGGAAGGGGAAGGGGGTGGCCGTGCGAGGGGACACTTTCAGGCCAAGTCCCAGCTTCAGCCTGATCCTCCTGGGAACCCCGGGGTGTACGTCACACCTCCTGGTTGTCCCGCTCTGAGACAAGGAGCCGGGCTTCGCATTCCCCCAGCAGCCAGTCGTGGGCTGAGGACACCTGGGGCGTTGGGAACTCCCTGGCTTCTCCTTGGCTTAACATCTGGAGCTGCTTGTGAATCGTGCCGCCACACACACCCGAGTGCAGGTGTCTTCTGCACAGACTGCGGGCCTCGCTCTTCTGAATGCCGCTAGCTCGCCACCCACCCACGGGTGAACCTGGTCAGGGTACTTTCTCTCGGGGGCAGACTCTGATCCTGGCGGGCTACCGGTGTCTCTGTTTGCTCGTTTCTTTCTTCCATTTCGGGAAAGGCTTCCTTACTGGGTGTGGAAATCTCCTATGCCTTTCCTCGCCTATTCTGTCAGCTTTAAAATTCTCTTTCAGTTGCCACCCTCACAGATGGATTAGGAAACTCTTTCCGGTGCACTCATTAGTGAAATGACCTCAAGGAAGCTGGAATCCAATATCTAATCGCCGATTTTTAGCGAGTCCACACGCCAGGGTGGTCGGGGTCCAATGCAGCCCCGGCCAGGCCCAGGCCCCTTGGACTGGGCCACAGGAGGACACAGAGGAGGGTCCCGGCCCCCACGGTCGCATTGCCGGCAGTTCTCCAAGGGCTTGGGCGTTTTCCAGAGGTAGGAGATGGAGGGGACTGATTTCTTCAGCGCCCCACTAACCACGCCACCCCACCCATGGGACACATCCCTAGAGAGAGAGAGAGACGCCCCATACACTCGCTCCCCTCCCCCATGCGCTGTGCCCCAGCCCGGGCCCAGGGGAATAGGCGGCAGCCCACCCACAGGGTGGGGGGCGCAGCTGAAAGGGGTTGTCGGGGAGGGCGGCCCCTGCCTGGGGTCAAAGGGCGGGCGACCCGCGCGTGCGCAATTGGCGGCGGCGGCGGCGGCGGCGGCGGCGGCGGCGGCCACGAGCTGGGGGTGGGCCAGGCGAGGAGAGGAAGGGGGCTGGAAGGTCTCCACCTTGGCGAGTCCAGCCGTGGAGGCGCATCTTGTGTGAGTGTGAGTGAGTGAGTGTGAGTGTGAGTGTGTGTGTGTGTGTGTGTGTGTGTGTATAGAGAGACAGCCCCCCACCCCGGCCCGCCGCTCCCTGCCCGCCCCGCCCCGCCTCGCCTGTCACCCCCGTCCCTCGGAGCCCGCCGGACCCGGCCGGTGAACTCAACAGGCCCGCCCGGTGCGGGTCAGCGCCGGCGCGGGGCCTGGGGCGGGAGGAGGCGGCGGGGAAGCGCAGAGAGGCTCGGCTTCTTGAGCGGGGCAGGGGCGCCCTCCGCCGTCTAGGGCCACACCACCCTGAACGCGCCCGATCTCGTCTGGTCTCGGAAGCTAAGCAGGGTCGGGCCTGGTTAGTACTTGGATGGGAGACCGCCTGGGAATACCGGGTGCCGTAGGCTTCTTTTTTTTTTTTTTTTTGTTTTGTTTTGCCTCTTGTTCTGTCCCCTCTCTGGGAGCGAGGCGGCGGCCCGGGGCGGGGGTCACCCCCACCCTCAGCGCCCGCCGCGGTGCCTGGCGCCCCAGCCCGCACCGTGGGGCCTCCTCTTGTCCCAAGCCGCGACACCGCCGTCACGCGGCAGCATGCGTGGCTTCTGGACTGTCAGGTCTCAGACCAAAGGTCTGCTCTGTGGGAACCGACACGCTGGGGGAAACCTTGAGAGTCTGAGAGGGGAGGGAGTTCCAGAAGAAGGCCAGGATGTCATTTTGAGGGAGTATGTGACCAGAACTCGTCCCGTTGCTTTTGGGGTTCTATGGGCTACACGTAGGAATCTTTGGTGGTGGCACCTGATGTTGGGGGATCCGGAGTCACACCCAGACCTGCTCCACAGGCCTCCTTTTACTTTTCTCTTCGGATTCATTATTTTTTAAAAGTGTCTCTTATCTCTGAGGACTGAACTCTAATTTTTTGCTAAAAACTCCTTCCTAAGGAGGCCAGCTGGGTTAGGCTGGCAAATGGTAAGGAGGCCAGCAGGGTTAGGCTGACAAACAGTAAATTCCCACTAAGCGGCTTTTGTTAACCAAACGAAGCAGTGGTTTACTTCCTGACCTGATTCTGGTATGGCATTAACATCACCTAAAAAATAAGAAGCCCCTGTCTTAACTCAAGCATCCTAGCAGATGCCTATTCTTAAATTTAAACCATCTTAAAACATCCTAGCAGGCGCCTATTGTAAATTTAAAGTGTCCTCCTGTCTGGACCTCCCAGAGTGCTCATACCCTTATCTTAAAGTAAGCATATCTTTTCTGGTCTTCTAGATAAAGACTAACTCTCTCAGCCAATTGCCAGCCAAAGAATCTTTAAACCCACCTATAACCTGTAAGCCCCCGCTTCGAGATGTCCCACCTTTTTTGGGCCAAACCAATGTATGCCTCTCATGTATTGATTTGTGACTTTGCCTGTAACCCCTGCCTCTCTGAAAATGTATAAAACTGAACTGTAGCCCAGCCACAGCGAGTCCACTTGCCCAAGGCCTCTTGGCAGTGGCTCTGGGTCATGGTCCTCAAATTTGGCTCAGAATAAATCTCTTTAAAATTATTTTACAGAGTTTGGCTTTTTTCCGTCGACAATTTTGGCGTAGCCGGCAGGATCTCAGAGAAGACTCAGGACCGCCTAAGGAGCAGCGCGGACTCGGCGCCAGGTACCGGCACGGCCCTTTTAGGCCTCGGACTCCGAGCTTCTCCTTCAGCGGGACTGGTAAGTCCTCCTGAGATCCGGACCTCCCGCTTTTGGTTGATGGTCTTGGTTTATTCTGAGCTGGTTCTTTTCCTAGGAATTGTTGTTTGGGATCCTAATTTAGGTTTGGAGGTGCACTCTAAAGGGCTTTCTCCGTTGCCTTTTTTTTCCCTCTCAAAACTAGTTTCAATTGGCTTGTCTGCGCATTTGGCAAGGAACCCAACTGTCCTATTTGTAGATAGATGAGAGACTGAGTTTCTCAGCTCCGAAGAAAAGGGGCAGCTTTCTCCTCCCAGACCTAAGGCAGCTCTGGGTGACCAGGGCCCTGAATGGGAGTTGCCTGGGGCGATTCCCCAAGGCGTGAGTAGCCCCACAGGGAACCCCCCAACAAATTAATTAAAAAAAGGCTCGTTCAGGAAACGCACATAAGAGCTGATCACTCAGCGTTTTGAGCCCTCTCGGAGGTACTAGACCCCCGAGAGAGAAACTGAGACACGTAAGAGGGTGGGACCGACTCAATGGTGAAACATTGAGGAGCCCCACCCACAAGCAGCACACTGTGATCCAGGACACCAAACCCTAGACCGCAGTTCGGTTCCTTGAAGAAAAAAAAAAGAAGAGGAAGGGCAAGGAAAATGACTCTTTTGGGGGCACCCCAGTTGGTTTGTGGTACCTCTACTTGCAAGTATTTTTGTAAACAAAAAGATTCAAAGGCATGCCAGGTTTTCTAGGGCTCCAGCTGGTTATAGCTAATTCTTGTGCACAAGGTTTTAAGAAAGGGCAAAATTACATCAAGAAAAATTCAGAGCTGAAATGGTCGACCCCCCACTATTAAAATGTCTCAAGCTATCTCTCTTCCTTTCTGGCTACTCTAAAATCTGCTAACTTTTTCTAGTGATGTTAAGATAACTCATTGTTTGTGGTATTTACAATTGAAAGGCTGCCTGGAGACCTTGCAGCCAGTTCTAGCTAAAATGCTAACACAGAATACTCATTTTGCACTGAAGAAAAAAATCAAACTGCCATAGAAACTGCTTTACCCAAAACTTTGATCCACAGGTCTAATTAAGTTACCTATCAGGTCAACTAAAGTTTGCCAGGTGTACAAGTTCCAGTCTCATCAGAAGAAATTTAGATCCAGCTTTCTGTTACAGACTGGTGAGTTTGTGTTACCATTTCATGGCTAACATTCTAAGGTAAAATTTATCAGAAACTTTGTGTGTATGTATGCGTCTGAGAGAGTGTATATGTTTGGGTATGTTTTATGTCTGTCCATGTATCACATGTTTGTGCTTATAGGTTTCAGACTGTTTTAAAATTAAGGAAGCGCTCATAAATTAAACCCAAATGCTTCATGTGAATTTAGTAACTGTTGGTAAATAAGCTGTGTTATTATTAATAAATAAGGTGTTATTAGTAAAGTAATAGTAAAAATGCTTTCAAACTGTCAGCATACATTTGTTTTTGCCTGGCTTTTACTGGACATTTTTAAGTTCTTGAGGTGTAAAGGTTTGATAAAAATGTAATGGGTGATTTTTGTTAAGTAAATTTAATATTTGGTCAAATGATATTAACTGAATCTGGGTTACCAACAAAAATACTTATGTGTTTAACTTTAAGGTAAAAATGCAAATGTACCTGAGTCAACAAATTAGAATAAATAAAACACCAAGTATAGGAAAAAAAAATCCAAATTTAATTGTTAAAGGTGTATAAAAAAAAAAAACATTTTGGTTTTGGTCTTTTAATCCTAACTGCAGAAATAGTTTACCTCCACTCATTCAATGCCTGTAGAGAGGTGCACAAGGTGTGTTCAACTCATTTAACAGTACTGTTAGGAATTCAAAGTTGTCCTGAAAGTTGTAAAGAACTTAAATTGAAAGCTTTAGTTTTACCTTGGTCTTGTCCATTTTTGTCCTACTCTTTACAATCTAGCTGGTTATGATTACATTGTGTTACTGTAATAGAGTTTTTGCCTAAAAAAAAATTCTAAATTATTAATTTTTATATAGCAATTTAAGATAAAAAGTGACTGATGGCTAAAATCCATGAGACTCTCAAAGTAATCTTACTCTATAAATGTGCTAAAGTTTATGCACTAAACATTGTTTTGAGATCATTTAGATAGTTTGTTTTTTTTAACAGCTTAATCTTGAACCTCATGTAAAAAGCATGTTACCACTTTGTATCATTGTTTGAGGTGCTAACAAATGGTGCTGAAAGTTTTTTTCCTCAGTCTACAGCCAGGAGATCTTATGTTGATGGGATTTAAAAAAAAAAAAAAACTAGCTTAAAATAAAGGCTTCAAAAGCAAAATTTTCTGACCTTGCTCACCTCTTGTGCCAATTCTTCCCTAAAGCTAGCCATAAAACCTAAAATTATTCATGTAAAATGCCCATAAAGCAATTATCTGACCTACTTTGTTTTTACTTTGTTTTACTGTAAAACCCCATGCCAGAAAGGGCTTTGTCCTACACCCAAAAGGGAAAAATGCACACTCAAGAGGCCAAGCAAAATCTAAATATAAAATGCCTTGCTGGTTCTGCCACTAAGCCTGTTAGAATTAGCTCATATCCTTTTTGTCCAATCATCTTTCTACACAGCTGTCCATACTTTAAACATAAAAAATGGACAATTTCCCCTGCATCTTTGTGTTCATTCTAAAAACGTCCATGTATAAGTTTTAAGTCCTTCTCTTATTAATCCTATTACTTTTAATGTCAGTAGATTTTCAGCAAGCCTTTAGGAGAACAGTGGCCTTTGCTCCCAAACTTTGGGTGCCAGAGACATTCCCCTATGATGCCAATAGATTTTGTTTGGGGATGTGATGTTTTGGAAGGATCTAATTAGCAAATACCTTTAAACAAGATATTCTAAAATGACTACTATGTTTACAAAATTTAGAAGTGATGTTATATTTTGTTTAAAATAACAAGTCTTATTTAAATGCTTATTGTTTCTGATAAGATTTGAGTTTGTATTTTAATCCGTGTTCTGTTATATATATCTAATTTACAGGGTATAAAAATGGTTAATAAAGTAACTTAAACTTTTAATAGCTAGGATCTAAGTAAGCTGCTAATATAGATGAATTACGTAAATACAAATGCAATAAATACAAATAAATCTTAAAGTCATGTTAAGTTAAAAAATAATCATAAAATGTCATTATATGTCCCTTAGAAATGGGTCATTTATAAGGTAAAGTACTAGAACATCAGTTCTTAAATATAAGTTTAAGTTTATACCTTCATAGCCTTATATTTAGGAATACTAATACAATTGGTGACTAATAGTTCAAAGTTAATTTAACTTCCTAAGTTTTTCTAAGAGTTGACATTATGATTAGTACGTGTAATTAAAACTTCTAGATAAAAGAAGAACAACTCTGTACAAAAATTCTTTTAATAAAATGTTATACAGCATAAGTATTAGTTTGTTAAAAGATAATTTTGTTTATAGGCATTTATGGAAACAAACTTTCCTCTCAGGACTGCTTTAGCTGTGTCCCACAGGTTTTGACAACTTGTGTTTGATAACTTGTGTTAAAAAAAAAAAAATCTTTTGATTTCCATCTTGATTTCCTCATTTATGAAGTGATCATTTAGTAGAAGGTTGTTTAGTTTCCATGATTTTGTGTAAAAATGAGAGTTCCTGTTAGGGTCGATCTCTACATTTACTCCATTGTGATCTGAAAAAAGACACGGTATAATTTCTATTTTTTAAAAAAAAAAAAAAAATTGTTTGAGATATGCTTTGTCCTAGGATATGGTCAATCTTAGAGAATGACCTATGAGTTAATGAGAAGAATGTGTATTCAGTGGTTTTGAGGTAGAATGTCCTATAAAATGTAAGTCAGGCCCAATTGTTCTAGAGTTCTGTTTAAGTCCATTATTTTGTTTAATTGGTTTTTTGAAACTACTTATCCAATATGTAAATGATCATTAAAAATTAAGTAGATATAAAAGTTAAAGGTTATAAAAGGTTTATAAAAGTCTTATAGTCTTATAGGTTAAAATTAGATTGATTTGTTTATAAGATTTTATTAAAATTAACTTTGATGATTAGTACACTAACACAATGAAATTTGGCTTTCTCTTTTAAACTAGATTGTCATATGATATTAATAGGAATAACAAGATTTTTTATTCATCTTTTAATAAACTGCAAAAAAGACACAGATTCAGCTTCCTTATTAACTTGTACTGCAGTCTGTCTATTTAGGTCTTATACTTGTTTGAGACACTGAGTCTCCTTTCTCTAAAAAAATAGGATTTTGGCACTTAAAAAAATATATATATATTTGAATTATTAATTTGGCTATAATTTTACAGTAACCTACAATCTTGTTTCATGACAAGTGTCTTAGGATAAACAATTCATGACTTCCTACTTTTTAAAGTTTTCACTAAAATTTAAAGTTACTAAAAATAAAAATTCTAGTCATTGTATGTAATTCTACATATAAGGTGTACCAAAGAATATAAAACAGAATGTTCTTATTAAAATGTGTAACTTTGTCTAATAAGGGCTGAATCAAAATAAATTTAGAAAGAAAATACAAAATTCCACTTGTGTAAGAAAAAGATGTAAAGGGACAATGAATATAGAAATATATTTTGGTAAGAAAGGTTAAACAGAAAGAATAATGTAAAGAAAGGATCTTGCATGAAATTTTTGTCCTAAAATGAATGGTTATTTAGAAAAAGGGAATGTTAGGACAAAATCGAAAGTTTTAAGGTATGTTTTGTAAATGGTTTGTGGTACGTGCAGGTGAGGATGAAGTTTATAAAAAATTTATTAAAAAATTTTGGCTAAAACAAAGATTTCTGTCAATATTAATTTACTCTTAATGAAATAACATGATGTGTACTCATTTTGATTTTATAACATGTTTTTTTTCCTCTTAATATAAAAGGTAGTGTAGTACAAAAGGTTTTTGTTTAATTTTGGTAATTGGCATTTTATGCTTTGGTAAAACATTTTATACTTTGTCAGATAATCTCTGTGCTCTCTTTATTAGGTTTTGACTAACTAGAAAAACTAAAAAAGGGTTAAGATTTGTATCCATATAACTTTATCACCTTTAGATTTATTTGATATCTATCTCTTTGTTAAATTATTTTATAGTGGTTTGTGATTATATATGCACAAATGCTTTAAGCCTTTGATATTTGACAACCTTTCCAAAACTTAAATTCTGAATCCAGCCTTTTGACCTTAAACTAGCTTTTTACACATTAGGATCACCAAAAGTCTAAGACAGACTTTAGATTTATTTTAATGTGTCAAAACTATCCAGGGAACATTATCAAATATAAAATGGTGTTTAACTTTCTTTGGGCTGTACTTATAAGTATATTATTAATATACTAGTATTGTAAAATATTGACATGTCTTGGTATGTGTTATCAGTAATAATTATGGTTATTAGGTAAATTGCTATATGTCACAAAATAACCAATTTGGACTCTCTGTAACCATGGCTGGTCAAGTTTTATCATCTTTTAAGTTATTATTTTACTTTGATTCATCTCAGAAAATGATTCTTTCTGGCTAAGTCTAAAATTGGCTTCTTCAAGTAAAGGCCATGGAAAGGACTGACAAATCCACTTAAATACTGGTTTCTAATAACTTTGGAGATTATATATACCACTGGACTAAAAGAAAACGAAATTCCAAGACTTTAATTAAAAATCTGATATGACCATGAGTATAGCTAATTCAAACCTCATGAGACGGAACTAAATTTTCATATAAAGACTCTTTATTTAAAACATTACTAACTCTTTTATTTTGTTTTCCAGAGTCCTGACAAATTTTAAGTAATTAGCAAGTTTACCTGATCTCTGGGACCTTAAAACCATAGAAATCTGCCAAAGCCCTGTTCAAATGTCCTCCCTCTAAGCCCAGGGAATATCTTGGAAGAGGGGGCGTGCCAGATTGTAAGGGCCAATTCTGAGGGATGGAATTAGTTTAGACCCTCCAGATGAAGGAGGGACACACAAAAGCCTAAAGGAATACTAAATAAGATACTCCGTCTTTTCAGGCCACATGCTGCAGATAGCCATCCCAATCATAAAAGTCTTTCTCTGCTTCCTATAGACTTAGAACTTACTAAGTATAATTTTTATCAGTTATGGATTTATCCAAAAAGAAATATAATAAGTAATTTATCAGCCACCTTACTATAAATTACTAAATTTCCTCCTTAGCTTAATTGTTAATAATGCTTATATTTTGCTACAAGTTGTAGGTAAATTAGTTTTATAACTTTGCCTTTAAAATATTAAAGATCAAATGTTTCTCAAGTTTAATTTATGCCCTCCTCAGGATGTTATACCTATGGAGACTAATTGTCCAGAGGAAAAATTAAATTTATTAGATTCTGAATTGGTATCAGTTTTGTAATCCTCAAATAAAATTTACCATAAAGTTCAATTGACTGTTGATACAGAGGGTAAACGCATTGTAAGTCTGATTAAAAAAAATATGATGATGCATGCAAAGGATTTTTTTGGCTGGTTAGGCTGCTTGTTACCTTCTGATTCTACCTATGACTCTTATTAAGTTTCCTGTAAATGCTATACCAGATACAGGAAAAGGAAAAAAAATCAATCAAAGGCCCAGATCATGATAGCTCGCAAAACAGATCTGGTTCAAGATGTTTTTTTTTCAGAGTAGGCCGGAGGCCTGACTCTATCTGGCCCCCTTTAACAATTGGCTATTAAATCAAGTGGAGTCATGTCCCCCCCCTAAGATATAACACCGCCTATTTCACAACACCATGCGACCAGATAGACAACTCTAGGAATGAGCCTTCCTAGCACCATGGGACCAGACATCTCTAGGAATGAGCCTTCCTAGCACCGTGGGACCTCATGCTAGTTATTGGCCTACATATGCATTCCATGGAATAATCTTTGGCCAACAGGGGGAACTGAGGACTGAACTCTAATTTTTTGCTAAAAACTCCTTCCTAAGGAGGCCAGCTGGGTTAGGCTGGCAAATGGTAAGGAGGCCAGCAGGGTTAGGCTGACAAACAGTAAATTCCCACTAAGCGGCTTTTGTTAACCAAACGAAGCAGTGGTTTACTTCCTGACCTGATTCTGGTATGGCATTAACATCACCTAAAAAATAAGAAGCCCCTGTCTTAACTCAAGCATCCTAGCAGATGCCTATTCTTAAATTTAAACCATCTTAAAACATCCTAGCAGGCGCCTATTGTAAATTTAAAGTGTCCTCCTGTCTGGACCTCCCAGAGTGCTCATACCCTTATCTTAAAGTAAGCATATCTTTTCTGGTCTTCTAGATAAAGACTAACTCTCTCAGCCAATTGCCAGCCAAAGAATCTTTAAACCCACCTATAACCTGTAAGCCCCCGCTTCGAGATGTCCCACCTTTTTTGGGCCAAACCAATGTATGCCTCTCATGTATTGATTTGTGACTTTGCCTGTAACCCCTGCCTCTCTGAAAATGTATAAAACTGAACTGTAGCCCAGCCACAGCGAGTCCACTTGCCCAAGGCCTCTAGGCAGTGGCTCCGGGTCATGGTCCTCAAATTTGGCTCAGAATAAATCTCTTTAAAATTATTTTACAGAGTTTGGCTTTTTTCCGTCGACATCTCTATGATTGCATTTTCTTTTCTCTCTCTTTTCAAGCAGATGATGGGAGTCCAAGTATGAAGGTGACATGTGTTGCCCGCGCCCCCCTCCCCCCTGTGTTCTTATTCATTTACCTCTGATGTTGTTCCAGCGTATTGTGGGGGTACCAATGTTAAGGTCAGGTACGTTGCCCTCTCCCAGCCTCCCCCCTCGGGTCAGAGCCTCAAGTGCGCCAATCCCCCAGTCGGTGCGCACCCACCCCATTCCTAATGGAGGTGTATGCCCATCCCCTCCCCCCACCCGCCCGACACCCACCCGATGAAGGTGATTCCTCTGTGTCCACTTAGGTGTCCATCGGTTCGTACCCATTTGCTGGTGAGCACGAGCACGTGGTGCTCGTGTGTCCATTCTTGGGCTACCTGGGGGGGGGGGGTTTGGTGGAGCAACTGATGCCCTTTGCACTTTGGGTAGCAAGTGTCTGAGGTGTCTCTGAGCCCTGCGCCATGTCGGGGGGGGGGTGGGAGGTCGGGGGGGGGGTGGAGGAGCAGGAGGAGGAGGAGGAGGAGGTGGGAAGGGCCGTGGCCTGCAGTCGTGTTCCCGGGGTGGCTTCTTCCACAGGCTGCTTGGCCTGGGCTCCCTGCACCTGGGCCTTTGGAGGACTGGCCCTGTGCTTGCCAACGCTTCCCCTGCAGGGACCCAGAGCTGGGAGGTTGCATCTCTCAGCCCTGGGTCAGGCAGAGCCCCAGCGGGCCATGCCCACAACCTCTCTCAGCACGGGTCCCCCAGAAGGCTCCTTTGGGACCAGGATTCTCTTGCGGGTGACTCTTTAAGGTCTGGCCCCTGGATGGAGGGGCACCAGGAGTAGAGGAGCAGGAAGGAAAGGGGGTGGCCATGCGAGGGGACACTTTCAGGCCAAGTCCCAGCTTCAGCCTGATCCTCCTGGGAACCCCGGGGTGTACGTCACACCTCCTGGTTGTCCCGCTCTGAGACAAGGAGCCGGGCTTCGCATTCCCCCAGCAGCCAGTCGTGGGCTGAGGACACCTGGGGCGTTGGGAACTCCCTGGCTTCTCCTTGGCTTAACATCTGGAGCTGCTTGTGAATCGTGCCGCCACACACACCCGAGTGCAGGTGTCTTCTGCACAGACTGCGGGCCTCGCTCTTCTGAATGCCGCTAGCTCGCCACCCACCCACGGGTGAACCTGGTCAGGGTACTTTCTCTCGGGGGCAGACTCTGATCCTGGCGGGCTACCGGTGTTTCTGTTTGCTCGTTTCTTTCTTCCATTTCGGGAAAGGCTTCCTTACTGGGTGTGGAAATCTCCTATGCCTTTCTTCGCCTATTCTGTCAGCTTTTAAATTCTCTTTCAGTTGCCACCCTCACAGATGGATTAGGAAACTCTTTCCGGTGCACTCATTAGTGAAATGACCTCAACGAAGCTGATGGGTCCAATGCAGCCCCACAAACCACGCCCCACAAACCACGCCACCCCACCCATGGGACACATCCCTAGAGAGAGAGAGAGACGTCCCATACACTCGCTCCCCTCCCCTATGTGCTGTGCCCCAGCCCTGGCCATGGAGAATAGGCGGCAGCCCACCCACAGGGTTGGGGGCGCAGCTGAAAGGGGTTGTGGGGGAGGGCGGCCCCTGCCTGGGGTCAAAGGGCGGGCAACCCGCGCGTGCGCAATTGGCGGTGGCGGCGGCCAGGAGCTGGGGGTGGGGGGCGGGTAGGTGAAGGAGGCCAGGCAAGGAGAGGAAGGGGGCTGGAAGGTCTCCACCTTGGCGAGTCCAGCCGTGGAGGCGCATCTTATGTGAGTGTGAGTGAGTGAGTGTGAGTGTGTGTGTGTGTGTGTGTATAGAGAGAGACAGCCCCCCACCCCGGTCCGCCGCTCCCTGCCTGCCCCGCCCCTCCCCGCCTGTCACCCCTGTCCCTCAGAGCCCACCGGACCTGGCCTGTGAACTCAACAGACTGGCCCGGCGCGGGGCCTGGGGCGGGAGGAGGCGGCGGGGAAGCGCAGAGAGGCTCGGCTTCTTGAGCGGGGCAGGGGCGCCCTCCGCCGTCTAGGGCCACACCACCCTGAACACGCCTGACCTCGTCTGATCTCGGGAGCTAAGCAGGGTCTGGCCTGGTTAGTACTTGGATGGGAGACCGCCTGGGAATACCGGGTGCCGTAGGCTGCTTCTTTTTTGTTGTTGTTGTTTTGCCTCTTGTTCTGTCCCCTTTCTGGGAGCGAGGCGGCGGCCCGGGGTGGGGGTCACCCCCACCCTGAGGGCCCGCCGTGGTGCCTGGCGCCCCAGCCCGCACCGTGGGGCCTCCTCTTGTCCCAAGCCGCGACACCGCCGTCACGCGGCAGCACGCGTGGCTTCTGGACTGTCAGGTCTCAGACCAAAGGTCTGCTCTGTGGGAACCGACATGCTGGAGGAAACCTTGAGAGTCTGAGAGGGGAGGGAGTTCCAGAAGAAGGCCAGGATGTCATTTTGAGGGAGTATGTGACCAGAACTCGTCCCGTTGCTTTTGGGGTTCTATGGGCTACACGTAGGAATCTTTGGTGGCGGCCATGGCTAAGTGGCCTGCGGGGGACGTGCCCCCGCTGTGCCGTGGGGGCCCAGCCTGGTGTCTTCTCTGAGGCCCCGCGGCTGCTTTTCCCCCCGCAAGGGGAGAGCCGCGGAGGTGGGGACCGCCTCCTCGTGGGGACGTACACCCAGCTCTCCACATCGGATTCCGGGGCTCTCTGTCCTGCCAGAAGGCCCAGCTGGCCTGCGGGTCCTTAGAGTGGCAAAAACATCCGAAAACTGAGATTGAGGGTCCGGTGGATGTGGCTGCTTGGCCTGGGCTCCCTGCACCTGGGCCTTTGGAGGACTGGCCCTGTGCTTGCCAACGCTTCCCCTGCAGGGACCCAGAGCTGGGAGGTTGCATCTCTCAGCCCTGGGTCAGGCAGAGCCCCAGCGGGCCATGCCCACAACCTCTCTCAGCACCGGTCCCCCAGAAGGCTCTTTTGGGACCAGGATTCTCTTGCGGGTGACTCTTTAAGGTCTGGCCCCTGGATGGAGGGGCACCAGGAGTAGAGGAGCAGGAAGGGGAAGGGGGTGGCCATGCGAGGGGACACTTTCAGGCCAAGTCCCAGCTTCAGCCTGATCCTCCTGGGATCCCCGCTCTGAGACAAGGAGCCGGGCTTCGCATTCCCACAGCAGCCAGTCGTGGGCTGAGGACACCTCGGGGGTTGGGAACTCCCTGGCTTCTCCTTGGCTTAACATCTGGAGCTGCTTGTGAATTGTGCCGCCACACACACCCGAGTGCCGGTGTCTTCCGCACAGACTGCGGGCCTCGCTCTTCTGAATGCCGCCAGCTCGCGACCCACCCACAGGTGAACCTGGTCAGGGTACTTTCTCTCAGGGGCAGACTCTGATCCGGGGGGCTAACTGTGTCTCTGTTTGCTTGTTTCTTTCTTCCATTTCGGGAAAGTCTTCCTTTTTGGGTGTGGAAATCTCCTATGCCTTTCCTCGCCTATTCTGTCAGCTTTAAAATTCTCTTTCAGTTGCCACCCTCAGAGATGGATTAGGAAACTCTTTCCGGTGCACTCATTAGTGAAATGACCTCAATGAAGCTGGAATCCAATATCTAATGGCCGATTTTTAGCGAGTCCACACGCCAGGGTGGTCGGGGTCCAATGCAGCCCCGGCCAGGCCCAGGCCCCTTGGACCGGGCCACAGGAGGACACAGAGGAGGGTCCCAGCCCCCAGGAAGCGGTGCCGGCAGTTCTCCACGGGCTTGGGCGTTTTCCAGAGGTAGGAGATGGAGGGGACTGATTTCTTCAGCGCCCCACAAACCACGCCACCCCACCCCACCCCACCCATGGGACACATCCCCAGAGAGAGTCCCCATACACTGGCTCCCCTCCCCCTTGCGCTGTGCCCCAGCCCTGGCCCGGGGGAATAGGCGGCAGCCCACCCACAGGGCGAGGGGGGGGCGCAGCTGAAAGGGGTTGTGGGGGAGGGCGGCCCCTGGCTGGGGTCAAAGGGCGAGCATCTGGCGCGGCGCGCTGTGGGCAGTCAGCGGTGGCGACGGGCTGGGGGTGGGCAGCGGGTAGGTGATGGAGGCCGGGGGAGGAGACGAGGGGGGCTGGAAGGGCTCCACCTTGGCGAGTCCAGCCATGGAGGCGCATCTTGTGTTAGTGTGAGTGTGTGTGTGTGTATAGAGAGACAGCCCCCCACCCTGCCCCGCCCCGCCCATCACCCCCTTCCTTCCCTGGGAGCCCACGGGGCCTGGGGCTGGAGGAGGCGGCGGGGAAGCACAGAGGGTGGCCACACCACCCTGAATGCCCCTTATCTCATCTGGTCTTGGAAGCTAAGCAGGGTCGGGCCATCGTTAGTACCTGGATGGGAGACCGCCTGGGCATACCGGGTGCCACAGGCTTCTTCTTCTTCTTCTTCTTTTTTTTGCCTCTTGTTCTGTCCCCTTTCTGGGAGGGCGGCAGCGGCCGGGGTGGGGGTGACCCCCACCCTCGGCGCCCGCCGTGGTGCCTGGCGCGCCAGCCCTCACCGTGGGGCCTCCTCTTGTCCCAAGCCGCGACACCGCTGCCACGCGGCAGCATGCGTGGCATCTGGACTCTCAGGTCTCAGACCAAAAGTCTGGCACCCTGTCTGACCGTCCCCCATGGGTGTGTGGACACAGCCAGATCCACACCGCGCCCTGCCTGCCCGTCTCCGGTGGGTGTGTGGACACAGCCAGATCTACACAGCGCCCTGCCTGCCCGTCTCCGGTGGGTGAGTGGACACAGCCACATCCACACAGCACCCTTTCTGGCCAGATCCAAACAGCACACTCTCTGCCCGTCTCCCGTGGGTGTGTTGACACAGCCACATCCACACAGCACCCTTCCTGCCCGTCTCCCATGGGTGAGTGGACACAGCCAGATCCACACCGCGCCCTGCCTGCCCGTCTCCGGTGGGTGTGTGGACACAGCCAGATCCACACCGCGCCCTGCCTGCCCGTCTCCGGTGGGTGAGTGGACACAGCCACATCCACACAGCACCCTTTCTGACCATCTCCCATGGATGTGTGGACACAGCATGTTCCACACAGCGCCCTGCCTGCCCATCTGCCGTGGGTGAGTGGACAGAGCCAGATCCACATAGCGCCCTCCCTGCCCGTCTCCCGTGAGTGTGTGTTCACGGCAACATCCACACGGCGCCCAGCCTGCCCGTCTCCCGTGCGTGAGTGGACACAGCCACATCCACACAGCGCCCTGCCTGCTCGTCTACCGTGAGTCAGTGGAAACAGCCAGATCTACACTGCGCCCTGCCTACCCATCTCCCGTGGGTGAGTGGACACAGCCACATCCACACTGCAACCTGCCATCCCGTCTCCCGTGGGTGTGTGGACACGGCAAGATCCACACTGCGCCCTGCCTCCCCGTCTCCCGTGGCTGTGTGGACACGGCAAGATCGACACTGCGCCCTGCCTCCCTGTCTCCTGTGGGTGAGTGGACACAGCCAGTTCCACACAGCGCCCTGCCTGACCATATCCCATGGGTAAGTGGACACACCCAGATCCAAACAGCGCCCTGCCTTCCCGTCTCCATTGGGTGTGTGGACAAAGCCAGATCCACACAGAGCTCTGCCTGCCCATCACCCATGGGTGAGTGGACACAGTCAGATCCACACTGCGCCCTGCCTGCCCGTCTCCCGTGGTTGAGTGGAAACAGCAGGATCCACACTGCGCGCTGCCTGCCCATCTCCAGTGGGTGAGTGGACAGAGCCAGATACACACGGCGCCCAGCCTGCCCGTCTCCCATTGGTGAGTGGACACAGCCACATCCACAAAGCACCTTGCCTGACCATCTCCCATGGGTGTGTGGACACAGCAAGTTCCACACTGCGCTCTGCCTGCCCATCTCCCGTGGGTGAGTGGACACAGCCACATCAACACTGCGCCCTGCCTCCCGTTTCCCGTGGGTGTGTGGACACACCAGTTCCACACTGCACCCTGTCTGCCCGACACCCCTGGGTGAGTGGAACCAGCCAGTTCAACACTGGGCCCTGCCTGCCCGTCTCCCATGAGTGTGTGGACACGGCAAGATCCACACTGTGCCCTACCTGCCCGTCTCCTGTGGTTGAGTGGACACAGCCAGTTCCACACTGCACCCTGCCTGCCCGTCTCCCGTGGCTGAGTAGACACAGGCAGATCCACACAGCGCCCTGCCTGCCCGTCTCCCGTGGGTGAGTAGACACAGCCAGATCCACACAGCGCCGCGACCTGCCTGCCCGTCTCCCGTGGGTTAGTGGACATAGCCAGATCCACACAGTGCCCTGCCTGTCCGTCTCTCATGAGTGTGTCGACACAACCAGATCCACACGGCGCCCAGCCTGCACGTCTCCCATGGGTGTGTGGACACAGCCAGATACAGCGCCCTGTCTGCCCGTCTCCCGTGGGTGAGTGGACACAGCCAGATCCACACTGCACCCTGCCTGCCCGTCTCCCGTGGGTGAGTGGACACAGCCAGATTGTCACGGTGCCCAGCCTGCCCATCTCGTGTGGGTGAGTGGACACAGCCACATCCACACAGCACCCTTCCTGCCAGTCTCACGTGGGTGAGTGGACACAGCCAGATCCACACTGCGCCCTGCCTTCCCGTCTCCCGTGGGTGAGTGGACACAGCCAGTTCTACACTGTGCCCTGTGTGCCCGTCACCCATGGGTGAGTGGACACAGCCAGTTCCACACTGTGCCTTGCCTGCCCGTCTCCCGTGGGTGTGAGGACACGGCAAGATCCACACTGCACCCTACCTGCCTGTATCCCGTGGGTGAGTGGACACAGCCGGTTCCACACTGCGCCCTTCCTGCCCATCTCTTGTGGGTGAGTGGACACAGACACATCCACAATGTGCCCTGCCTGTCCGTCTCCCGGGAGTGTGTGGACACAGCCAGATCCACACGGCGCCCAGCCTGCCCGTCTCCCGTGGGTGTGTGGACACAGCCACATCCACACAGCACCCTGCCTGACCGTATCCCATGGTTGTGTGGAAACATCTAGATCCACAAAGCGCCGTGCCTGCCCGTCTCCTGAGGGTGTGTAGACACAGCCAGTTCCACACTGCTCCCTGCCTGCCCGTCTCCCGTGGGTGTGTGAACACAGCCAGATCCACACAGCGCCCTGCCTGCCCGTCACCCATGGGTAATTGGACACAGCCAGATCCACACTGCGCCCTGCCTGCTTGTCTCTGGTGAGTGTGTGGACACAGCAAGTTCCACACAGTGCCCTGCCTGACCGTCTCCCATGGGCTGTGTAGACAGCCAGTTCCACACAGAGCCCTGCTTGCCCGTCTCCCGTGGGTGAGTGGACACAGCCAGTTCCACACTGCGCCCTGCCTGCCCGTCTCCCGTGGGTGTGTGGACACACCCAGATCAACACAGCGCACGGCCTGCCAGTCTCCCATGGGTGTGTGGACACACCCAGATCAACACAGCGCACGGCCTGCCGTCTCCCATGGGTGTGTGGTCACAGCCAGTTCCACACTGCGCCCTGCCTGCCTGTCACCCATGGGTGAGTGGACACAGCCAGATCCACTGCGCCCTGCCTGCCCGACTCCCGTGGGTGTGTGGACACACCCAGTTCCACACTGCGCCCTTCATGCCCATCTCTAATCGGTGTGGGGACACATCCAGATCAACTCAGCGCCCAGCCTGCCCGTCTCCCGTGGGTGAGTGGACACAGCCAGATCAACACAGCGCACGGCCTGCCCGTCTCCCATGGGTGTGTGGACACAGCCAGTTCCACACTGCGCCCTGCCTGCCCATCACCCATGGGTGAGTGGACACAGCCAGATCCACACTGCACCCTGCCTGCCCGTCTCCCGTGGTTGAGTGGACACAGCCAGATCCACACTGCACCCTGCCTGCCCGTCTCCCGTGGGTATGTGGACATAGCCATTTCTATACAGAGCCCTGCCTGCCCCTCTCCGGTGGGTGTGTGGACACAGCCAGTTCCAAATTGTGCCCTGCCGGCCCATCACCCATGTTTGAGTGGACACAGCTAGTTCCACACTGCGCCCTACCTGCCCGTCTCCCATGGGTGAGTGGATACAGCCACATCCACACTGCGCCCCGACTGCCCGTCTCCCGTGGGTGTATGGACACAGCAAGATGCACACTGCGCCCTGCCTGCCCGTCTCCTGTGGGTGTGTGGACACAGCCAGATCCACACGGCACCCAGCCTGCCCATCTCCCGTGAGTGAGTGGACACAGCCAGATCCACACTGCGCCCTGCCTGCCCGTCTCGCGTGCGTGTGTGGTCACAGCAAGTTCCACACAGAGCTCTGCCTGCCCGTCTCCTGTGCTTGTGTGGACACAGCTAGTTCACTCTGTGCCCTGCCTGCCCATCACCCATGGGTGAGTGGACACAGCCAGATCCACACGGCACCCAGCTTGCCCGTCTCCCATGGGTGAGTGGACACAGCCACATCCACACAGCGCCCTGCCTGCCCGTCTCCCATGGGTGAATGGACACAGCCACATCCACACAGCGCCCTGCCTGCCCGTCACGCATGGGTGTGTGGACACAGCCCGATCCACACTGCACCCTGCCTGCAAGTCTGCCGTGGGTGTGTGGACAGGGCAAGATCCACACTGTTCCCTGCCTGCCCGTCAGGCATGGGTGAGTAGACACAGCCCGATCCACACTGCGCCCTGCCTGCAAGTCTCCCGTGGGTGAGTGGACATAGCCACATCCACACTGCGCCCTGTCTGCCCATCACCCATGGGTGAGTGGACAAAGCCAGTTCCACACTGCGCCCTGCCTGCCCATCCTCGGTGGGTGTGTAGACACGGCAAGATCCACACTTTGCCCTACCTGCCCGTCGCCCATGTGTGAGTGGACATAGCAAGTTCCACACTCTGCCCTACCTTCCCGTCTCCCGTGGGTGAGTGGAAACAGCCACATCCACACTGCGCCCTGCCTGCCCGTCTCCCGTGGGTGTGTGGACACGGCAAGATCCACACTGCACACTGCCTTCCCGTCTCCCGTGGGTGAGTGGACACAGGCACATCCACACTGCGCCCTGCCTGCCTCTCTCCTTTGGGAGAGTGGACACAGCCACATCCACAGAGCGCCCTGCCTGCCTGTCTCCCGTGGGTCAGTGGAAACAGCCATGTACACAAAGCGCCCTTCCTGCCAGTCTCCAGTGGGTATGTGGACACAGCAAGTTCCACACTGTGCCCTGACTGCTCGTCTCCCGTGGGTGTGTGGACACGGCCAGATCCACACAGCACCCTGCCAGACCGACCCCCATGGGTGCGTGGACACAGCCAGTTCCACACTGAGCCATGCCTGCCCGTCTCCTGTGGGTGAGTGGACACAGCCAGTTCCACACAGCGCCCAGCCTGCCCATCTCCCTTGGGTGTGTGGACACAGCCAGATCCACACAGCAACCTGCCTGACCGTTTTCCAAGGGTTTGTGGACACAGCCTGTTCCAACTGCGCCCTGCATGCCCGTCTCCCGTTGGTGTGTGGACACACCCAGATCCACACAGCGCCCTGCCTGCCTGTCTCCTTTGGGTGAGTGGACACAGCCAAGTCCACAGAGCGCCCTGCCTGCCCATCTCCTGTGGGTCAGTGGAAAAAGCCATGTCCACACAGCGCCCTTCCTGCCAGTCTCCGGTGGGAGTGTGGACACAGCAAGTTCCACACTGTGCCCTGCCTTCCCGTCACCCATGGGTGTGTGGACACAGCCAGTTACACACAGCGTCCTGCCTGCCCGTCTCCCGTGGGTGTGTGGACTCAGCCAGATCAACACAGCGCACGGCCTGCCAGTCTCCCAAGGGTGTGTGGACACACCCAGATCAGCACAGCGCACGGCCTGCCCGTCTCTCATGGGTGTGTGGACACAGCCAGTTCCACACTGAGCCCTGCCTGCTCATCTCTCGTGAGTGTGTGGACACAGCCAGTTCCACACTGCGCCCTGCCTGCCCGTCACCCATGGGTGAGTGGACACAGCCAGGTCCACAATGCGCCCTGCTTGCCCGTCTCCCTTTGGTGTGTGCCGACAGCCAGTTTCACACTGCACCCAGCCTGCCAGTCTACCGGGGGTGAGTGGACACAGTCACATCCACACTGTGCCCTACCTGCCCGTCTCCCTTGGGTGTGTGGACTCAGCCCGATCCACTAGGCGCCCAGCCTGCCCATCTCCCATGGGTGTGTGGACAAGCCACATCCACACAGCATTCTGCCTGACCGTCTCCCGTGGGTGTGTGGATACAGCCACATCCACACTGCGCCCTGCCTGCCCATCTCCCGTGGGTGAGTGGACACAGCCAGTTCCACTCAGAGCTCTGCCTGCCCGTCTCCCATGGGTGAGTGGACACAGCAACATCCACACTGAGTCCTGCCTGCCCGTCTCATGGGTGAGTGGACACAGCCGGATCCACACCGCGCCCGGCCTGACCATATCCCATGGGTGTGGGGAAACAGCCAGTTCCAACTGCGCCCTGCCTGCCCGTCTCCCGTGGGTGTGTGGACACACCCAGATCCACACAGCGCCCTACCTGCCCGTCTGCCGTGAATCAGTGGAAACAGCCATGTCCACACAGCGCCCTTCCTGCCCATCACCAGTGGGTGTGTGGACACAGCAAGTTCCACACTGTGCCCTGCCTGACCATCACCCATAGGTGTGTGGACACAGCCAGTTCCACACACGACCCCGCCTGCCTGTCTCCCGTGGGTGTGTGGATAAGGGAAGATCCTCACAGCGTCTGCTCTTTGGGAACCGACACGCTGGAGGAAACCTTGAGAGTCTGAGAGGGGACGGAGTTCCAGAAGAAGGCCAGGAGGTCATTTTGAGGGAGTATGTGACCAGAACTCGTCCCATTGGTTTTGGGGTTCTATGGGCTACACGTAGGATTCTAGAGTGGTGGCACCTGATGTTGGGGGATCCGGAGTCACACCCAGACCTGCTCCACAGGCCTCCTTTTACTTTTCTCTTCGGATTCATTATTTTTAAAAAGTGTCTCTACCTCTATCATTGATTTTCTTTTCTCTCTCTTTTCAAGCAGATGATGGGAGTACAAGTATTCAGGTGACATGTGTTGCCCGTGCCCCCCTCCCCCCTGTGTTCTTATTCATTTACCTCTGATGTCGTTCCAGCGTATTGTGGGGGTACCAATGTTAAGGTCGGGTACATTGCCCTCTCCCAACCTCCCCCCTCAGGTCAGAGCTTCAAGTGTGCCCATCCCACAGTCGGTGCACACCCACTCCATACCTAATGGAGGTGTATGCCCATCCCCTCCCCCCACCCGCCCGAAACCCACCCGATGAAGGTGATTCCCCTCTGTCCACTTAGGTGTCCATCCGTTCCTACCAATTTGCTGGTGAGCGCGCTCACGTGGTGCTCGTGTGTCCATTCTTGGAATACTTGGCTTACTGGAATGGGTTCCAGCTCTGGCCAGGAGAGCACGAGAGGTGCCCTCTCACCGCTGCTCCTCCTAGCTGAATAGCACTCCGTGGTGTCCACGCGCCACATGTTATTAATGCACTCCTGGATGGATGGGCACTCGGGTCGCTTCCACATCTTTGCGATTGTGAATTGTGCCCTAACTGTAACCCTAACCCTTACCCAGCCCGTCTCCTCTGCCCCTGCCTGACGCGCTCCTCCCCGGCCAGGCCCGTCACTGTCCTGGGCCCCTGACTGACCGGCTCCTTCCCGCCCGGCCTGTCACCTTCCTCTGCCCCTGCCTGACACCCTCCTCCCCGCCCGGCCCCTCACCTCGGCCCCTGCCTGACTCGCTCCTCCCCACCCGGCCGGTCACCGTCCTGGGCCCCTGCCTGACCGGCTCCTTCCCGCCCGGCCTGTCACCGTCCTCTGCCCCTGCCTGACACCCTCCTCCCCGCCCGGCCCCTCACCTCGGCCCCTGCCTGACTCGCTCCTCCCCACCCGGCCGGTCACCGTCCTGGGCCCCTGCCTGACCGGCTCCTTCCCACCCGGCCTGTCACCGTCCTCTGCCCCTGCCTTACACGCTCCTCCCCGCCCGTCACCCTCCTAGGACCCTTCCTGACCGGCTCCTCCATCGCCTGGGCCTTCCAAGGGCTTGGTGTGGACGCTGCTTCCAGGAAGCCCTCCGGGAACCCGGCAGCAGGGCGGCCTCAGCAGTCTGGCTCAGGTGCCCCGCTGTGCCGCGGGGGCCCAGCCTGGTGTCTTCCCTGAGGCCCTGCAGCTGCTGCTCCCCGCAAGGGGAGAGCCGGGGAGGTGGGGACCGCCTCCTGATGGGGACGTACACGCAGCTCTCCACGTCGGATTCCGGGGCTCTCTGTCCTGCCCGAAGGCCCAGCTGGCCTGCGGGTCCTTAGAGTGGCAGAAACATCCTCAAACTGACATTGCGAGTCCGGTGGTTGTCTGCACTTTTGTGTGGGCACCCCAGGGAGGCCCAGGGGCTGGCTGGACAACGCGGTCTGCTCGGGTGCTTTGGAGTAGCAACCGATGCCCTGTGGACTTTGGTAGCAGCGTCTGAGGTGTCTCTGAGCCCTGCGCCATGTCGGGGGTGGGGAGGAGGAGGTGGAGGAGGAGGAGGAGGAGGAGGAGTGGGGGGAGGGAGGGGCCGTGACCTGCAGTCGTGTTCCCGGGGTGGCACGGCATGTGGCTTCTTGCACAGGCTGCTTGGCCTGGGCTCCCTGCACCTGGGCCTTTGGAGGACTGGCCCAGTGCTTGCCAACACTTCCTGCAGGGACCCAGAGCTGGGAGGTTGCATCTCCCAGCCCTGGGTCGGGCAGAGCCCCAGCGGGCCATGCCCACAAGCTCTCTCTGCACGGGTCCCCCAGAGGGCTCCTTTGGGACCAGGATTCTCTTGCGGGTGATTTTTTAAGGTCTGGCCCCTGGATGGAGGGGCACCAGGGGTAGAGGAGCCGGAAGCGGAAGGGGGTGCCCATGCGAGGGGACACTTTCAGGCCAAGTCCCAGCTTCAGCCTCATCCTCCTGGGAACCCCCGGAGTGGACATCACACCTCCTGGTTGTCCCGCTCTGAGACAAGGAGCCGGGCTTCGCATTCCCACAGCAGCCAGTCGTGGGCTGCGGACACCTGGGGCGTTGGGAACTCCCTGGCTTCTCCTTGGATTACCATTTGGAGCTGCTTGGGAATTGTGCCGCCACACACACCCGAGTGCAGGTGTCTTCTGCACAGACTGCGGGCCTCGCTCTTCTGAACGCCGCTAGCTCGCCACCCACCCACGGGTGAACCTGGTCAGGGTACTTTCTCTCAGGGGCAGACTCTGATCCGGGCGGGCTACCGGTGTTTCTGTTTGCTCGTTTCTTTCTTCCGTTTCGGGAAAGGCTTCCTTACTGGGTTTGGAAATCTCCTATGCCTTTCCTCGCCTATTCTGTCAGCTTTAAAATTCTCTTTCAGTTGCCACCCTCACAGTTGGATTAGGAAACTCTTTTCGGTGCATTCATTAGTGAAAAGACCTCAATGAAGCTCGAATCCAATATCTAATCGCCGACTTTTAGCAAGTCCACACCCCAGGGTGGTTGGGGTCCAATGCAGCCCCGGCCAGGCCCAGGCCCCTTGGACTGGGCCACAGGAGGACACAGAGCAGGGTCCCGGCCCCCACGGTCGCGGTGCCGGCATTCTCCAAGGGCTTGGGGGTTTTCCAGAGGTAGGAGATGGAGGGGACTGGTTTCTTCAGCGCCCCACAGGCCACGCCACCCCACCCCACCCATGGGACACATCCCGAGAGACGCCCCTACACTCGCTCGCCTCCCCCATGCGCTGTGCCGCAGCCCTGGCCCGGGGGAATAGGCGGCAGCCCACCCACAGGGCTGGGGGCGCAGGTGAAAGGGGTTGTGCGCGAGGCCGGCCCCTGGCTGGGGGCAAAGGGCGAGCGCCCCACGCGTGCGCAGTCAGCGGCGGCCGGCGCCCTGGGAGTGGGGAGTGGGTAGGTGAAGGAGGCGAGGTGAGGAGAGGAGGGGGGCTGGAAGGTCCCCACCTTGGCGGGTCCAGCCGTGGAGGCACATCGTGTGTGTGTGTGTGTGTGTCTGTGTCTGTGTGTCTGTGTGTCTGTGTGTGGAGAGACAGCCCCCCACCCCGCCCCGTCCCTCACCTCAGTCCCGCGAACTCAACAGGCCCTGTCCGACCGGCGAACTCAACAGGCCCGGCCCGGCGCGGGGCAGAGCTATCGCGGGGAAGTGCAGTGAGACTCGGCTTCTTGAGCGGGGCAGGGGCGCCCTCCGCCGTCTAAGGCCACACCACCCTGAACGCTTCCCATCTCTTCTGATCTCCGAAGCTAAGCAGCTTCCGTCCTGGTTAGTACTTGCATGGGAGACCGCCTGGGAATACCGGGTGCCGGAGGCTTTTTTTTTTCTTTACTTTTCTTTTTTTTTTGCCTCTCATTCTGTCCCCTTTCTGGGAGTGCTACTGCGGTGGCGGCGGCGGGTCCCGCGGATCGCCCCCACCCTCAGCGCCCCCCGGGGTGCCTGCCACCACAGCCCACACCGTGGGGCCTCCTCTTGTCCCGAGCCGCGGCACCGCCGCCACGCGGCAGCATGCGTGCCATCTGGACTGTCAGGTCTCAGACCAAAGGTCTGGTCTGTGGGAACCGACACGCTGGAGGAAACCTTGAGAGTCTGAGAGGGGAGGGAGTTCCGGAAGCATTCCAGGATGTAATTTGAGGGAGTATGTGACCAGAACTCGTCCCGTTGCTTTCGGGGTTCTATGGGCTACACCTAGGAATCTTTGGTGGTGGCACCAGATGTTGGGGGATCCGGAGTCACACCCAGACCTGCTCCACAGGCCTCCTTTTACTTTTCTTTTCGGATTCATTTTCTTAAAAAGTGTCTCTTATCTCTATTATTGCATTTTCTTTTCTCTCTCTTTCCAAGCAGATGATGGGAGTCCAAGCATTGAGGTGACATGTATTGCCCCTGCCCCCCAGCCCCTGTTTTCTTATTCATTTATTTCTCATTTTCTCCCAGCCTATTGTGAGGGTACCAAGGTTAAGGTCAGGTGCATTGCTCTTTCCCCGCCTCCCCCCTCGGGTCAGAGCTCCAAGCGCGCCCATCCCCCAGTTGGTGAGCACCCACCCCCTCCCTAATGGATGTGTATGTCCACCCCCTCCCCACGCCCGCCCGACACCCACCCGATGAAGGTGATTCCCCTCAGTCCACTTAGGTGTCCATCCGTTCCTACCAATTTGCTGGTGAGCGCGCTCACGTGGTGCTCGTGTGTCCATTCTTGGGATACTTGGCTTACTGGAACGGGTTCCAGCTCTGGCCAGGAGAGCACGAGAGGCGCCCTCTCACCGCTGCTCCTCATAGCCGAATGGCACTCCGTGGTGTCCACGCGCCACATGTTATTAATGCACTCCTGGATGGATGGGCACTCGGGTCGCTTCCACATCTTTGCGATTGTGAATTGTGCCCTAACTGTAACCCTAACCCTTACCCAGCCCGTCTCCTCTGCCCCTGCCTGACGCGCTACTCCCCGGCCAGGCCCGTCACTGTCCTGGGCCCCTGCCTGACCGGCTCCTTCCCGCCCGGCCTGTCACTGTCCTCTGCCCCTGCCTGACACCCTCCTCCCCGCCCGGCCCCTCACCTCGGCCCCTGCCTGACTCGCTCCTCCCCACCCGGCCGGTCACCGTCCTGGGCCCCTGCCTGACTCGCTCCTCCCCACCCGGCCGGTCACCGTCCTGGGCCCCTGCCTGACCGGCTCCTTCCCGCCCGGCCTGTCACCGTCCTCTGCCCCTGCCTGACACCCTCCTCCCCGCCCGGCCCCTCACCTCGACCCCTGCCTGACTCGCTCCTCCCCACCCGGCCGGTCACCGTCCTGGGCCCCTGCCTGACCGGCTCCTTCCCGCCCGGCCTGTCACCGTCCTCTGCCCCTGCCTTACACGCTCCTCCCCGCCCGTCACCCTCCTAGGACCCTGCCTGACCGGCTCCTCCATCGCCTGGGCCTTCCAAGGGCTTGGTGTGGACGCTGCTTCCAGGAAGCCCTCCGGGAACCCGGCAGCAGGGCGGCCTCAGCAGTCTGGCTCAGGTGCCCCGCTGTGCCGCGGGGGCCCAGCCTGGTGTCTTCCCTGAGGCCCTGCAGCTGCCGCTCCCCGCAAGGGGAGAGCCGGGGAGGTGGGGACCGCCTCCTGATGGGGACGTACACGCAGCTCTCCACGTCGGATTCCGGGGCTCTCTGTCCTGCCCGAAGGCCCAGCTGGCCTGCGGGTCCTTAGAGTGGCAGAAATATCCTCAAACTGACATTGCGAGTCCGGTGGTTGTCTGCACTTTTGTGTGGGCACCCCAGGGAGGCCCAGGGGCTGGCTGGACAACGCGGTCTGCTCGGGTGCTTTGGAGTAGCAACCGATGCCCTGTGGACTTTGGTAGCAGCGTCTGAGGTGTCTCTGAGCCCTGCGCCATGTCGGGGGTGGGGAGGAGGAGGTGGAGGAGGAGGAGGAGGAGGAGGAGGAGGAGGAGGAAGAGGAGTGGGGGGAGGGAGGGGCCGTGACCTGCAGTCGTGTTCCCGGGGTGGCACGGCATGTGGCTTCTTGCACAGGCTGCTTGGCCTGGGCTCCCTGCACCTGGGCCTTTGGAGGACTGGCCCAGTGCTTGCCAACACTTCCTGCAGGGACCCAGAGCTGGGAGGTTGCATCTCCCAGCCCTGGGTCGGGCAGAACCCCAGCGGGCCATGCCCACAAGCTCTCTCAGCACGGGTCCCCCAGAGGGCTTCTTTGGGACCAGGATTCTCTTGCGGGTGATTTTTTAAGGTCTGGCCCCTGGATGGAGGGGCACCAGGGGTAGAGGAGCCGGAAGCGGAAGGAGGTGCCCATGCGAGGGGACACTTTCAGGCCAAGTCCCAGCTTCAGCCTCATCCTCCTGGGAACCCCCGGAGTGGACATCACACCTCCTGGTTGTCCCGCTCTGAGACAAGGAGCCGGGCTTCGCATTCCCACAGCAGCCAGTCGTGGGCTGCGGACACCTGGGGCGTTGGGAACTCCCTGGCTTCTCTTTGGATTACCATTTGGAGCTGCTTGGGAATTGTGCCGCCACACACACCCGAGTGCAGGTGTCTTCTGCACAGACTGCGGGCCTCGCTCTTCTGAACGCCGCTAGCTCGCCACCCACCCACGGGTGAACCTGGTCAGGGTACTTTCTCTCAGGGGCAGACTCTGATCCGGGCGGGCTACCGGTGTTTCTGTTTGCTCGTTTCTTTCTTCCGTTTCGGGAAAGGCTTCCTTACTGGGTTTGGAAATCTCCTATGCCTTTCCTCGCCTATGCTGTCAGCTTTAAAATTCTCTTTCAGTTGCCACCCTCACAGATGGATTAGGAAACTCTTTTCGGTGCATTCATTAGTGAAAAGACCTCAATGAAGCTCGAATCCAATATCTAATCGCCGACTTTTAGCAAGTCCACACCCCAGGGTGGTTGGGGTCCAATGCAGCCCCGGCCAGGCCCAGGCCCCTTGGACTGGGCCACAGGAGGACACAGAGCAGGGTCCCGGCCCCCACGGTCGCGGTGCCGGCATTCTCCAAGGGCTTGGGGGTTTTCCAGAGGTAGGAGATGGAGGGGACTGGTTTCTTCAGCGCCCCACAGGCCACGCCACCCCACCCCACCCATGGGACACATCCCGAGAGACGCCCCTACACTCGCTCGCCTCCCCCATGCGCTGTGCCGCAGCCCTGGCCCGGGGGAATAGGCGGCAGCCCACCCACAGGGCTGGGGGCGCAGGTGAAAGGGGTTGTGCGCGAGGCCGGCCCCTGGCTGGGGGCAAAGGGCGAGCGCCCCACGCGTGCGCAGTCAGCGGCGGCCGGCGCCCTGGGAGTGGGGAGCGGGTAGGTGAAGGAGGCGAGGTGAGGAGAGGAGGGGGGCTGGAAGGTCCCCACCTTGGCGGGTCCAGCCGTGGAGGCACATCGTGTGTGTGTGTGTGTGTCTGTGTCTGTGTGTCTGTGTGTCTGTGTGTGGAGAGACAGCCCCCCACCCCGCCCCGTCCCTCACCTCAGTCCCGCGAACTCAACAGGCCCTGTCCGACCGGCGAACTCAACAGGCCCGGCCCGGCGCGGGGCAGAGCTATCGCGGGGAAGTGCAGTGAGACTCGGCTTCTTGAGCGGGGCAGGGGCGCCCTCCGCCGTCTAAGGCCACACCACCCTGAACGCTTCCCATCTCTTCTGATCTCCGAAGCTAAGCAGCTTCCGTCCTGGTTAGTACTTGCATGGGAGACCGCCTGGGAATACCGGGTGCCGGAGGCTTTTTTTTTTCTTTACTTTTCTTTTTTTTTTGCCTCTCATTCTGTCCCCTTTCTGGGAGTGCTACTGCGGTGGCGGCGGCGGGTCCCGCGGATCGCCCCCACCCTCAGCGCCCCCCGGGGTGCCTGCCACCACAGCCCACACCGTGGGGCCTCCTCTTGTCCCGAGCCGCGGCACCGCCGCCACGCGGCAGCATGCGTGCCATCTGGACTGTCAGGTCTCAGACCAAAGGTCTGGTCTGTGGGAACCGACACGCTGGAGGAAACCTTGAGAGTCTGAGAGGGGAGGGAGTTCCGGAAGCATTCCAGGATGTAATTTGAGGGAGTATGTGACCAGAACTCGTCCCGTTGCTTTCGGGGTTCTATGGGCTACACCTAGGAATCTTTGGTGGTGGCACCAGATGTTGGGGGATCCGGAGTCACACCCAGACCTGCTCCACAGGCCTCCTTTTACTTTTCTTTTCGGATTCATTTTCTTAAAAAGTGTCTCTTATCTCTATTATTGCATTTTCTTTTCTCTCTCTTTCCAAGCAGATGATGGGAGTCCAAGCATTGAGGTGACATGTATTGCCCCTGCCCCCCAGCCCCTGTTTTCTTATTCATTTATTTCTCATTTTCTCCCAGCCTATTGTGAGGGTACCAAGGTTAAGGTCAGGTGCATTGCTCTTTCCCCGCCTCCCCCCTCGGGTCAGAGCTCCAAGCGCGCCCATCCCCCAGTTGGTGCGCACCCACCCCCTCCCTAATGGATGTGTATGTCCACACCCTCCCCACGCCCGCCCGACACCCACCCGATGAAGGTGATTCCCCTCAGTCCACTTAGGTGTCCATCCGTTCCTACCAATTTGCTGGTGAGCGCGCTCACGTGGTGCTCGTGTGTCCATTCTTGGGATACTTGGCTTACTGGAACGGGTTCCAGCTCTGGCCAGGAGAGCACGAGAGGCGCCCTCTCACCGCTGCTCCTCATAGCCGAATAGCACTCCGTGGTGTCCACGCGCCACATGTTATTAATGCACTCCTGGATGGATGGGCACTCGGGTCGCTTCCACATCTTTGCGATTGTGAATTGTGCCCTAACTGTAACCCTAACCCTTACCCAGCCCGTCTCCTCTGCCCCTGCCTGACGCGCTCCTCCCCGGCCAGGCCCGTCACTGTCCTGGGCCCCTGACTGACCGGCTCCTTCCCGCCCGGCCTGTCACCTTCCTCTGCCCCTGCCTGACACCCTCCTCCCCGCCCGGCCCCTCACCTCGGCCCCTGCCTGACTCGCTCCTCCCCACCCGGCCGGTCACCGTCCTGGGCCCCTGCCTGACCGGCTCCTTCCCGCCCGGCCTGTCACCGTCCTCTGCCCCTGCCTGACACCCTCCTCCCCGCTCGGCCCCTCACCTCGGCCCCTGCCTGACTCGCTCCTCCCCACCCGGCCGGTCACCGTCCTGGGCCCCTGCCTGACCGGCTCCTTCCCGCCCGGCCTGTCACCGTCCTCTGCCCCTGCCTTACACGCTCCTCCCCGCCCGTCACCCTCCTAGGACCCTGCCTGACCGGCTCCTCCATCGCCTGGGCCTTCCAAGGGCTTGGTGTGGACGCTGCTTCCAGGAAGCCCTCCGGGAACCCGGCAGCAGGGCGGCCTCAGCAGTCTGGCTCAGGTGCCCCGCTGTGCCGCGGGGGCCCAGCCTGGTGTCTTCCCTGAGGCCCTGCAGCTGCTGCTCCCCGCAAGGGGAGAGCCGGGGAGGTGGGGACCGCCTCCTGATGGGGACGTACACGCAGCTCTCCACGTCGGATTCCGGGGCTCTCTGTCCTGCCCGAAGGCCCAGCTGGCCTGCGGGTCCTTAGAGTGGCAGAAACATCCTCAAACTGACATTGCGAGTCCGGTGGTTGTCTGCACTTTTGTGTGGGCACCCCAGGGAGGCCCAGGGGCTGGCTGGACAACGCGGTCTGCTCGGGTGCTTTGGAGTAGCAACCGATGCCCTGTGGACTTTGGTAGCAGCGTCTGAGGTGTCTCTGAGCCCTGCGCCATGTCGGGGGTGGGGAGGAGGAGGTGGAGGAGGAGGAGGAGGAGGAGGAGGAGGAAGAGGAGTGGGGGGAGGGAGGGGCCGTGACCTGCAGTCGTGTTCCCGGGGTGGCACGGCATGTGGCTTCTTGCACAGGCTGCTTGGCCTGGGCTCCCTGCACCTGGGCCTTTGGAGGACTGGCCCAGTGCTTGCCAACACTTCCTGCAGGGACCCAGAGCTGGGAGGTTGCATCTCCCAGCCCTGGGTCGGGCAGAGCCCCAGCGGGCCATGCCCACAAGCTCTCTCAGCACGGGTCCCCCAGAGGGCTTCTTTGGGACCAGGATTCTCTTGCGGGTGATTTTTTAAGGTCTGGCCCCTGGATGGAGGGGCACCAGGGGTAGAGGAGCCGGAAGCGGAAGGGGGTGCCCATGCGAGGGGACACTTTCAGGCCAAGTCCCAGCTTCAGCCTCATCCTCCTGGGAACCCCCGGAGTGGACATCACACCTCCTGGTTGTCCCGCTCTGAGACAAGGAGCCGGGCTTCGCATTCCCACAGCAGCCAGTCGTGGGCTGCGGACACCTGGGGCGTTGGGAACTCCCTGGTTTCTCTTTGGATTACCATTTGGAGCTGCTTGGGAATTGTGCCGCCACACACACCCGAGTGCAGGTGTCTTCTGCACAGACTGCGGGCCTCGCTCTTCTGAACGCCGCTAGCTCGCCACCCACCCACGGGTGAACCTGGTCAGGGTACTTTCTCTCAGGGGCAGACTCTGATCCGGGCGGGCTACCGGTGTTTCTGTTTGCTCGTTTCTTTCTTCCGTTTCGGGAAAGGCTTCCTTACTGGGTTTGGAAATCTCCTATGCCTTTCCTCGCCTATTCTGTCAGCTTTAAAATTCTCTTTCAGTTGCCACCCTCACAGATGGATTAGGAAACTCTTTTCGGTGCATTCATTAGTGAAAAGACCTCAATGAAGCTCGAATCCAATATCTAATCGCCGACTTTTAGCAAGTCCACACCCCAGGGTGGTTGGGGTCCAATGCAGCCCCGGCCAGGCCCAGGCCCCTTGGACTGGGCCACAGGAGGACACAGAGCAGGGTCCCGGCCCCCACGGTCGCGGTGCCGGCATTCTCCAAGGGCTTGGGGGTTTTCCAGAGGTAGGAGATGGAGGGGACTGGTTTCTTCAGCGCCCCACAGGCCACGCCACCCCACCCCACCCATGGGACACATCCCGAGAGACGCCCCTACACTCGCTCGCCTCCCCCATGCGCTGTGCCGCAGCCCTGGCCCGGGGGAATAGGCGGCAGCCCACCCACAGGGCTGGGGGCGCAGGTGAAAGGGGTTGTGCGCGAGGCCGGCCCCTGGCTGGGGGCAAAGGGCGAGCGCCCCACGCGTGCGCAGTCAGCGGCGGCCGGCGCCCTGGGAGTGGGGAGCGGGTAGGTGAAGGAGGCGAGGTGAGGAGAGGAGGGGGGCTGGAAGGTCCCCACCTTGGCGGGTCCAGCCGTGGAGGCACATCGTGTGTGTGTGTGTGTGTGTCTGTGTCTGTGTGTCTGTGTGTCTGTGTGTGGAGAGACAGCCCCCCACCCCGCCCCGTCCCTCACCTCAGTCCCGCGAACTCAACAGGCCCTGTCCGACCGGCGAACTCAACAGGCCCGGCCCGGCGCGGGGCAGAGCTATCGCGGGGAAGTGCAGTGAGACTCGGCTTCTTGAGCGGGGCAGGGGCGCCCTCCGCCGTCTAAGGCCACACCACCCTGAACGCTTCCCATCTCTTCTGATCTCCGAAGCTAAGCAGCTTCCGTCCTGGTTAGTACTTGCATGGGAGACCGCCTGGGAATACCGGGTGCCGGAGGCTTTTTTTTTTCTTTACTTTTCTTTTTTTTTTGCCTCTCATTCTGTCCCCTTTCTGGGAGTGCTACTGCGGTGGCGGCGGCGGGTCCCGCGGATCGCCCCCACCCTCAGCGCCCCCCGGGGTGCCTGCCACCACAGCCCACACCGTGGGGCCTCCTCTTGTCCCGAGCCGCGGCACCGCCGCCACGCGGCAGCATGCGTGCCATCTGGACTGTCAGGTCTCAGACCAAAGGTCTGGTCTGTGGGAACCGACACGCTGGAGGAAACCTTGAGAGTCTGAGAGGGGAGGGAGTTCCGGAAGCATTCCAGGATGTAATTTGAGGGAGTATGTGACCAGAACTCGTCCCGTTGCTTTCGGGGTTCTATGGGCTACACCTAGGAATCTTTGGTGGTGGCACCAGATGTTGGGGGATCCGGAGTCACACCCAGACCTGCTCCACAGGCCTCCTTTTACTTTTCTTTTCGGATTCATTTTCTTAAAAAGTGTCTCTTATCTCTATTATTGCATTTTCTTTTCTCTCTCTTTCCAAGCAGATGATGGGAGTCCAAGCATTGAGGTGACATGTATTGCCCCTGCCCCCCAGCCCCTGTTTTCTTATTCATTTATTTCTCATTTTCTCCCAGCCTATTGTGAGGGTACCAAGGTTAAGGTCAGGTGCATTGCTCTTTCCCCGCCTCCCCCCTCGGGTCAGAGCTCCAAGCGCGCCCATCCCCCAGTTGGTGAGCACCCACCCCCTCCCTAATGGATGTGTATGTCCACCCCCTCCCCACGCCCGCCCGACACCCACCCGATGAAGGTGATTCCCCTCAGTCCACTTAGGTGTCCATCCGTTCCTACCAATTTGCTGGTGAGCGCGCTCACGTGGTGCTCGTGTGTCCATTCTTGGGATACTTGGCTTACTGGAACGGGTTCCAGCTCTGGCCAGGAGAGCACGAGAGGCGCCCTCTCACCGCTGCTCCTCATAGCCGAATGGCACTCCGTGGTGTCCACGCGCCACATGTTATTAATGCACTCCTGGATGGATGGGCACTCGGGTCGCTTCCACATCTTTGCGATTGTGAATTGTGCCCTAACTGTAACCCTAACCCTTACCCAACCCGTCTCCTCTGCCCCTGCCTGACGCGCTACTCCCCGGCCAGGCCCGTCACTGTCCTGGGCCCCTGCCTGACCGGCTCCTTCCCGCCCGGCCTGTCACTGTCCTCTGCCCCTGCCTGACACCCTCCTCCCCGCCCGGCCCCTCACCTCGGCCCCTGCCTGACTCGCTCCTCCCCACCCGGCCGGTCACCGTCCTGGGCCCCTGCCTGACTCGCTCCTCCCCACCCGGCCGGTCACCGTCCTGGGCCCCTGCCTGACCGGCTCCTTCCCGCCCGGCCTGTCACCGTCCTCTGCCCCTGCCTGACACCCTCCTCCCCGCCCGGCCCCTCACCTCGACCCCTGCCTGACTCGCTCCTCCCCACCCGGCCGGTCACCGTCCTGGGCCCCTGCCTGACCGGCTCCTTCCCGCCCGGCCTGTCACCGTCCTCTGCCCCTGCCTTACACGCTCCTCCCCGCCCGTCACCCTCCTAGGACCCTGCCTGACCGGCTCCTCCATCGCCTGGGCCTTCCAAGGGCTTGGTGTGGACGCTGCTTCCAGGAAGCCCTCCGGGAACCCGGCAGCAGGGCGGCCTCAGCAGTCTGGCTCAGGTGCCCCGCTGTGCCGCGGGGGCCCAGCCTGGTGTCTTCCCTGAGGCCCTGCAGCTGCCGCTCCCCGCAAGGGGAGAGCCGGGGAGGTGGGGACCGCCTCCTGATGGGGACGTACACGCAGCTCTCCACGTCGGATTCCGGGGCTCTCTGTCCTGCCCGAAGGCCCAGCTGGCCTGCGGGTCCTTAGAGTGGCAGAAACATCCTCAAACTGACATTGCGAGTCCGGTGGTTGTCTGCACTTTTGTGTGGGCACCCCAGGGAGGCCCAGGGGCTGGCTGGACAACGCGGTCTGCTCGGGTGCTTTGGAGTAGCAACCGATGCCCTGTGGACTTTGGTAGCAGCGTCTGAGGTGTCTCTGAGCCCTGCGCCATGTCGGGGGTGGGGAGGAGGAGGTGGAGGAGGAGGAGGAGGAGGAGGAGGAGGAGGAGGAAGAGGAGTGGGGGGAGGGAGGAGCCGTGACCTGCAGTCGTGTTCCCGGGGTGGCACGGCATGTGGCTTCTTGCACAGGCTGCTTGGCCTGGGCTCCCTGCACCTGGGCCTTTGGAGGACTGGCCCAGTGCTTGCCAACACTTCCTGCAGGGACCCAGAGCTGGGAGGTTGCATCTCCCAGCCCTGGGTCGGGCAGAGCCCCAGCGGGCCATGCCCACAAGCTCTCTCAGCACGGGTCCCCCAGAGGGCTTCTTTGGGACCAGGATTCTCTTGCGGGTGATTTTTTAAGGTCTGGCCCCTGGATGGAGGGGCACCAGGGGTAGAGGAGCCGGAAGCGGAAGGGGGTGCCCATGCGAGGGGACACTTTCAGGCCAAGTCCCAGCTTCAGCCTCATCCTCCTGGGAACCCCCGGAGTGGACATCACACCTCCTGGTTGTCCCGCTCTGAGACAAGGAGCCGGGCTTCGCATTCCCACAGCAGCCAGTCGTGGGCTGCGGACACCTGGGGCGTTGGGAACTCCCTGGCTTCTCTTTGGATTACCATTTGGAGCTGCTTGGGAATTGTGCCGCCACACAAACCCGAGTGCAGGTGTCTTCTGCACAGACTGCGGGCCTCGCTCTTCTGAACGCCGCTAGCTCGCCACCCACCCACGGGTGAACCTGGTCAGGGTACTTTCTCTCAGGGGCAGACTCTGATCCGGGCGGGCTACCGGTGTTTCTGTTTGCTCGTTTCTTTCTTCCGTTTCGGGAAAGGCTTCCTTACTGGGTTTGGAAATCTCCTATGCCTTTCCTCGCCTATTCTGTCAGCTTTAAAATTCTCTTTCAGTTGCCACCCTCACAGATGGATTAGGAAACTCTTTTCGGTGCATTCATTAGTGAAAAGACCTCAATGAAGCTCGAATCCAATATCTAATCGCCGACTTTTAGCAAGTCCACACCCCAGGGTGGTTGGGGTCCAATGCAGCCCCGGCCAGGCCCAGGCCCCTTGGACTGGGCCACAGGAGGACACAGAGCAGGGTCCCGGCCCCCACGGTCGCGGTGCCGGCATTCTCCAAGGGCTTGGGGGTTTTCCAGAGGTAGGAGATGGAGGGGACTGGTTTCTTCAGCGCCCCACAGGCCACGCCACCCCACCCCACCCATGGGACACATCCCGAGAGACGCCCCTACACTCGCTCGCCTCCCCCATGCGCTGTGCCGCAGCCCTGGCCCGGGGGAATAGGCGGCAGCCCACCCACAGGGCTGGGGGCGCAGGTGAAAGGGGTTGTGCGCGAGGCCGGCCCCTGGCTGGGGGCAAAGGGCGAGCGCCCCACGCGTGCGCAGTCAGCGGCGGCCGGCGCCCTGGGAGTGGGGAGCGGGTAGGTGAAGGAGGCGAGGTGAGGAGAGGAGGGGGGCTGGAAGGTCCCCACCTTGGCGGGTCCAGCCGTGGAGGCACATCGTGTGTGTGTGTGTGTGTGTCTGTGTCTGTGTGTCTGTGTGTCTGTGTGTCTGTGTGTGGAGAGACAGCCCCCCACCCCGCCCCGTCCCTCACCTCAGTCCCGCGAACTCAACAGGCCCTGTCCGACCGGCGAACTCAACAGGCCCGGCCCGGCGCGGGGCAGAGCTATCGCGGGGAAGTGCAGTGAGACTCGGCTTCTTGAGCGGGGCAGGGGCGCCCTCCGCCGTCTAAGGCCACACCACCCTGAACGCTTCCCATCTCTTCTGATCTCCGAAGCTAAGCAGCTTCCGTCCTGGTTAGTACTTGCATGGGAGACCGCCTGGGAATACCGGGTGCCGGAGGCTTTTTTTTTTCTTTACTTTTCTTTTTCTTTTGCCTCTCATTCTGTCCCCTTTCTGGGAGTGCTACTGCGGTGGCGGCGGCGGGTCCCGCGGATCGCCCCCACCCTCAGCGCCCCCCGGGGTGCCTGCCACCACAGCCCACACCGTGGGGCCTCCTCTTGTCCCGAGCCGCGGCACCGCCGCCACGCGGCAGCATGCGTGCCATCTGGACTGTCAGGTCTCAGACCAAAGGTCTGGTCTGTGGGAACCGACACGCTGGAGGAAACCTTGAGAGTCTGAGAGGGGAGGGAGTTCCGGAAGCATTCCAGGATGTAATTTGAGGGAGTATGTGACCAGAACTCGTCCCGTTGCTTTCGGGGTTCTATGGGCTACACCTAGGAATCTTTGGTGGTGGCACCAGATGTTGGGGGATCCGGAGTCACACCCAGACCTGCTCCACAGGCCTCCTTTTACTTTTCTTTTCGGATTCATTTTCTTAAAAAGTGTCTCTTATCTCTATTATTGCATTTTCTTTTCTCTCTCTTTCCAAGCAGATGATGGGAGTCCAAGCATTGAGGTGACATGTATTGCCCCTGCCCCCCAGCCCCTGTTTTCTTATTCATTTATTTCTCATTTTCTCCCAGCCTATTGTGAGGGTACCAAGGTTAAGGTCAGGTGCATTGCTCTTTCCCCGCCTCCCCCCTCGGGTCAGAGCTCCAAGCGCGCCCATCCCCCAGTTGGTGCGCACCCACCCCCTCCCTAATGGATGTGTATGTCCACCCCCTCCCCACGCCCTCCCGACACCCACCCGATGAAGGTGATTCCCCTCAGTCCACTTAGGTGTCCATCCGTTCCTACCAATTTGCTGGTGAGCGCGCTCACGTGGTGCTCGTGTGTCCATTCTTGGGATACTTGGCTTACTGGAACGGGTTCCAGCTCTGGCCAGGAGAGCACGAGAGGCGCCCTCTCACCGCTGCTCCTCATAGCCGAATAGCACTCCGTGGTGTCCACGCGCCACATGTTATTAATGCACTCCTGGATGGATGGGCACTCGGGTCGCTTCCACATCTTTGCGATTGTGAATTGTGCCCTAACTGTAACCCTAACCCTTACCCAGCCCGTCTCCTCTGCCCCTGCCTGACGCGCTCCTCCCCGGCCAGGCCCGTCACTGTCCTGGGCCCCTGCCTGACCGGCTCCTTCCCGCCCGGCCTGTCACCTTCCTCTGCCCCTGCCTGACACCCTCCTCCCCGCCCGGCCCCTCACCTCGGCCCCTGCCTGACTCGCTCCTCCCCACCCGGCCGGTCACCGTCCTGGGCCCCTGCCTGACCGGCTCCTTCCCGCCCGGCCTGTCACCGTCCTCTGCCCCTGCCTGACACCCTCCTCCCCGCTCGGCCCCTCACCTCGGCCCCTGCCTGACTCGCTCCTCCCCACCCGGCCGGTCACCGTCCTGGGCCCCTGCCTGACCGGCTCCTTCCCGCCCGGCCTGTCACCGTCCTCTGCCCCTGCCTTACACGCTCCTCCCCGCCCGTCACCCTCCTAGGACCCTGCCTGACCGGCTCCTCCATCGCCTGGGCCTTCCAAGGGCTTGGTGTGGACGCTGCTTCCAGGAAGCCCTCCGGGAACCCGGCAGCAGGGCGGCCTCAGCAGTCTGGCTCAGGTGCCCCGCTGTGCCGCGGGGGCCCAGCCTGGTGTCTTCCCTGAGGCCCTGCAGCTGCCGCTCCCCGCAAGGGGAGAGCCGGGGAGGTGGGGACCGCCTCCTGATGGGGACGTACACGCAGCTCTCCACGTCGGATTCCGGGGCTCTCTGTCCTGCCCGAAGGCCCAGCTGGCCTGCGGGTCCTTAGAGTGGCAGAAACATCCTCAAACTGACATTGCGAGTCCGGTGGTTGTCTGCACTTTTGTGTGGGCACCCCAGGGAGGCCCAGGGGCTGGCTGGACAACGCGGTCTGCTCGGGTGCTTTGGAGTAGCAACCGATGCCCTGTGGACTTTGGTAGCAGCGTCTGAGGTGTCTCTGAGCCCTGCGCCATGTCGGGGGTGGGGAGGAGGAGGTGGAGGAGGAGGAGGAGGAGGAGGAGGAGGAAGAGGAGTGGGGGGAGGGAGGGGCCGTGACCTGCAGTCGTGTTCCCGGGGTGGCACGGCATGTGGCTTCTTGCACAGGCTGCTTGGCCTGGGCTCCCTGCACCTGGGCCTTTGGAGGACTGGCCCAGTGCTTGCCAACACTTCCTGCAGGGACCCAGAGCTGGGAGGTTGCATCTCCCAGCCCTGGGTCGGGCAGAGCCCCAGCGGGCCATGCCCACAAGCTCTCTCTGCACGGGTCCCCCAGAGGGCTCCTTTGGGACCAGGATTCTCTTGCGGGTGATTTTTTAAGGTCTGGCCCCTGGATGGAGGGGCACCAGGGGTAGAGGAGCCGGAAGCGGAAGGGGGTGCCCATGCGAGGGGACACTTTCAGGCCAAGTCCCAGCTTCAGCCTCATCCTCCTGGGAACCCCCGGAGTGGACATCACACCTCCTGGTTGTCCCGCTCTGAGACAAGGAGCCGGGCTTCGCATTCCCACAGCAGCCAGTCGTGGGCTGCGGACACCTGGGGCGTTGGGAACTCCCTGGCTTCTCCTTGGATTACCATTTGGAGCTGCTTGGGAATTGTGCCGCCACACACACCCGAGTGCAGGTGTCTTCTGCACAGACTGCGGGCCTCGCTCTTCTGAACGCCGCTAGCTCGCCACCCACCCACGGGTGAACCTGGTCAGGGTACTTTCTCTCAGGGGCAGACTCTGATCCGGGCGGGCTACCGGTGTTTCTGTTTGCTCGTTTCTTTCTTCCGTTTCGGGAAAGGCTTCCTTACTGGGTTTGGAAATCTCCTATGCCTTTCCTCGCCTATTCTGTCAGCTTTAAAATTCTCTTTCAGTTGCCACCCTCACAGTTGGATTAGGAAACTCTTTTCGGTGCATTCATTAGTGAAAAGACCTCAATGAAGCTCGAATCCAATATCTAATCGCCGACTTTTAGCAAGTCCACACCCCAGGGTGGTTGGGGTCCAATGCAGCCCCGGCCAGGCCCAGGCCCCTTGGACTGGGCCACAGGAGGACACAGAGCAGGGTCCCGGCCCCCACGGTCGCGGTGCCGGCATTCTCCAAGGGCTTGGGGGTTTTCCAGAGGTAGGAGATGGAGGGGACTGGTTTCTTCAGCGCCCCACAGGCCACGCCACCCCACCCCACCCATGGGACACATCCCGAGAGACGCCCCTACACTCGCTCGCCTCCCCCATGCGCTGTGCCGCAGCCCTGGCCCGGGGGAATAGGCGGCAGCCCACCCACAGGGCTGGGGGCGCAGGTGAAAGGGGTTGTGCGCGAGGCCGGCCCCTGGCTGGGGGCAAAGGGCGAGCGCCCCACGCGTGCGCAGTCAGCGGCGGCCGGCGCCCTGGGAGTGGGGAGTGGGTAGGTGAAGGAGGCGAGGTGAGGAGAGGAGGGGGGCTGGAAGGTCCCCACCTTGGCGGGTCCAGCCGTGGAGGCACATCGTGTGTGTGTGTGTGTGTGTCTGTGTCTGTGTGTCTGTGTGTCTGTGTGTGGAGAGACAGCCCCCCACCCCGCCCCGTCCCTCACCTCAGTCCCGCGAACTCAACAGGCCCTGTCCGACCGGCGAACTCAACAGGCCCGGCCCGGCGCGGGGCAGAGCTATCGCGGGGAAGTGCAGTGAGACTCGGCTTCTTGAGCGGGGCAGGGGCGCCCTCCGCCGTCTAAGGCCACACCACCCTGAACGCTTCCCATCTCTTCTGATCTCCGAAGCTAAGCAGCTTCCGTCCTGGTTAGTACTTGCATGGGAGACCGCCTGGGAATACCGGGTGCCGGAGGCTTTTTTTTTTCTTTACTTTTCTTTTTTTTTTGCCTCTCATTCTGTCCCCTTTCTGGGAGTGCTACTGCGGTGGCGGCGGCGGGTCCCGCGGATCGCCCCCACCCTCAGCGCCCCCCGGGGTGCCTGCCACCACAGCCCACACCGTGGGGCCTCCTCTTGTCCCGAGCCGCGGCACCGCCGCCACGCGGCAGCATGCGTGCCATCTGGACTGTCAGGTCTCAGACCAAAGGTCTGGTCTGTGGGAACCGACACGCTGGAGGAAACCTTGAGAGTCTGAGAGGGGAGGGAGTTCCGGAAGCATTCCAGGATGTAATTTGAGGGAGTATGTGACCAGAACTCGTCCCGTTGCTTTCGGGGTTCTATGGGCTACACCTAGGAATCTTTGGTGGTGGCACCAGATGTTGGGGGATCCGGAGTCACACCCAGACCTGCTCCACAGGCCTCCTTTTACTTTTCTTTTCGGATTCATTTTCTTAAAAAGTGTCTCTTATCTCTATTATTGCATTTTCTTTTCTCTCTCTTTCCAAGCAGATGATGGGAGTCCAAGCATTGAGGTGACATGTATTGCCCCTGCCCCCCAGCCCCTGTTTTCTTATTCATTTATTTCTCATTTTCTCCCAGCCTATTGTGAGGGTACCAAGGTTAAGGTCAGGTGCATTGCTCTTTCCCCGCCTCCCCCCTCGGGTCAGAGCTCCAAGCGCGCCCATCCCCCAGTTGGTGAGCACCCACCCCCTCCCTAATGGATGTGTATGTCCACCCCCTCCCCACGCCCGCCCGACACCCACCCGATGAAGGTGATTCCCCTCAGTCCACTTAGGTGTCCATCCGTTCCTACCAATTTGCTGGTGAGCGCGCTCACGTGGTGCTCGTGTGTCCATTCTTGGGATACTTGGCTTACTGGAACGGGTTCCAGCTCTGGCCAGGAGAGCACGAGAGGCGCCCTCTCACCGCTGCTCCTCATAGCCGAATGGCACTCCGTGGTGTCCACGCGCCACATGTTATTAATGCACTCCTGGATGGATGGGCACTCGGGTCGCTTCCACATCTTTGCGATTGTGAATTGTGCCCTAACTGTAACCCTAACCCTTACCCAGCCCGTCTCCTCTGCCCCTGCCTGACGCGCTACTCCCCGGCCAGGCCCGTCACTGTCCTGGGCCCCTGCCTGACCGGCTCCTTCCCGCCCGGCCTGTCACTGTCCTCTGCCCCTGCCTGACACCCTCCTCCCCGCCCGGCCCCTCACCTCGGCCCCTGCCTGACTCGCTCCTCCCCACCCGGCCGGTCACCGTCCTGGGCCCCTGCCTGACTCGCTCCTCCCCACCCGGCCGGTCACCGTCCTGGGCCCCTGCCTGACCGGCTCCTTCCCGCCCGGCCTGTCACCGTCCTCTGCCCCTGCCTGACACCCTCCTCCCCGCCCGGCCCCTCACCTCGACCCCTGCCTGACTCGCTCCTCCCCACCCGGCCGGTCACCGTCCTGGGCCCCTGCCTGACCGGCTCCTTCCCGCCCGGCCTGTCACCGTCCTCTGCCCCTGCCTTACACGCTCCTCCCCGCCCGTCACCCTCCTAGGACCCTGCCTGACCGGCTCCTCCATCGCCTGGGCCTTCCAAGGGCTTGGTGTGGACGCTGCTTCCAGGAAGCCCTCCGGGAACCCGGCAGCAGGGCGGCCTCAGCAGTCTGGCTCAGGTGCCCCGCTGTGCCGCGGGGGCCCAGCCTGGTGTCTTCCCTGAGGCCCTGCAGCTGCCGCTCCCCGCAAGGGGAGAGCCGGGGAGGTGGGGACCGCCTCCTGATGGGGACGTACACGCAGCTCTCCACGTCGGATTCCGGGGCTCTCTGTCCTGCCCGAAGGCCCAGCTGGCCTGCGGGTCCTTAGAGTGGCAGAAACATCCTCAAACTGACATTGCGAGTCCGGTGGTTGTCTGCACTTTTGTGTGGGCACCCCAGGGAGGCCCAGGGGCTGGCTGGACAACGCGGTCTGCTCGGGTGCTTTGGAGTAGCAACCGATGCCCTGTGGACTTTGGTAGCAGCGTCTGAGGTGTCTCTGAGCCCTGCGCCATGTCGGGGGTGGGGAGGAGGAGGTGGAGGAGGAGGAGGAGGAGGAGGAGGAGGAGGAGGAAGAGGAGTGGGGGGAGGGAGGGGCCGTGACCTGCAGTCGTGTTCCCGGGGTGGCACGGCATGTGGCTTCTTGCACAGGCTGCTTGGCCTGGGCTCCCTGCACCTGGGCCTTTGGAGGACTGGCCCAGTGCTTGCCAACACTTCCTGCAGGGACCCAGAGCTGGGAGGTTGCATCTCCCAGCCCTGGGTCGGGCAGAACCCCAGCGGGCCATGCCCACAAGCTCTCTCAGCACGGGTCCCCCAGAGGGCTTCTTTGGGACCAGGATTCTCTTGCGGGTGATTTTTTAAGGTCTGGCCCCTGGATGGAGGGGCACCAGGGGTAGAGGAGCCGGAAGCGGAAGGGGGTGCCCATGCGAGGGGACACTTTCAGGCCAAGTCCCAGCTTCAGCCTCATCCTCCTGGGAACCCCCGGAGTGGACATCACACCTCCTGGTTGTCCCGCTCTGAGACAAGGAGCCGGGCTTCGCATTCCCACAGCAGCCAGTCGTGGGCTGCGGACACCTGGGGCGTTGGGAACTCCCTGGCTTCTCTTTGGATTACCATTTGGAGCTGCTTGGGAATTGTGCCGCCACACACACCCGAGTGCAGGTGTCTTCTGCACAGACTGCGGGCCTCGCTCTTCTGAACGCCGCTAGCTCGCCACCCACCCACGGGTGAACCTGGTCAGGGTACTTTCTCTCAGGGGCAGACTCTGATCCGGGCGGGCTACCGGTGTTTCTGTTTGCTCGTTTCTTTCTTCCGTTTCGGGAAAGGCTTCCTTACTGGGTTTGGAAATCTCCTATGCCTTTCCTCGCCTATGCTGTCAGCTTTAAAATTCTCTTTCAGTTGCCACCCTCACAGATGGATTAGGAAACTCTTTTCGGTGCATTCATTAGTGAAAAGACCTCAATGAAGCTCGAATCCAATATCTAATCGCCGACTTTTAGCAAGTCCACACCCCAGGGTGGTTGGGGTCCAATGCAGCCCCGGCCAGGCCCAGGCCCCTTGGACTGGGCCACAGGAGGACACAGAGCAGGGTCCCGGCCCCCACGGTCGCGGTGCCGGCATTCTCCAAGGGCTTGGGGGTTTTCCAGAGGTAGGAGATGGAGGGGACTGGTTTCTTCAGCGCCCCACAGGCCACGCCACCCCACCCCACCCATGGGACACATCCCGAGAGACGCCCCTACACTCGCTCGCCTCCCCCATGCGCTGTGCCGCAGCCCTGGCCCGGGGGAATAGGCGGCAGCCCACCCACAGGGCTGGGGGCGCAGGTGAAAGGGGTTGTGCGCGAGGCCGGCCCCTGGCTGGGGGCAAAGGGCGAGCGCCCCACGCGTGCGCAGTCAGCGGCGGCCGGCGCCCTGGGAGTGGGGAGCGGGTAGGTGAAGGAGGCGAGGTGAGGAGAGGAGGGGGGCTGGAAGGTCCCCACCTTGGCGGGTCCAGCCGTGGAGGCACATCGTGTGTGTGTGTGTGTGTCTGTGTCTGTGTGTCTGTGTGTCTGTGTGTGGAGAGACAGCCCCCCACCCCGCCCCGTCCCTCACCTCAGTCCCGCGAACTCAACAGGCCCTGTCCGACCGGCGAACTCAACAGGCCCGGCCCGGCGCGGGGCAGAGCTATGGCGGGGAAGTGCAGTGAGACTCGGCTTCTTGAGCGGGGCAGGGGCGCCCTCCGCCGTCTAAGGCCACACCACCCTGAACGCTTCCCATCTCTTCTGATCTCCGAAGCTAAGCAGCTTCCGTCCTGGTTAGTACTTGCATGGGAGACCGCCTGGGAATACCGGGTGCCGGAGGCTTTTTTTTTTCTTTACTTTTCTTTTTTTTTTGCCTCTCATTCTGTCCCCTTTCTGGGAGTGCTACTGCGGTGGCGGCGGCGGGTCCCGCGGATCGCCCCCACCCTCAGCGCCCCCCGGGGTGCCTGCCACCACAGCCCACACCGTGGGGCCTCCTCTTGTCCCGAGCCGCGGCACCGCCGCCACGCGGCAGCATGCGTGCCATCTGGACTGTCAGGTCTCAGACCAAAGGTCTGGTCTGTGGGAACCGACACGCTGGAGGAAACCTTGAGAGTCTGAGAGGGGAGGGAGTTCCGGAAGCATTCCAGGATGTAATTTGAGGGAGTATGTGACCAGAACTCGTCCCGTTGCTTTCGGGGTTCTATGGGCTACACCTAGGAATCTTTGGTGGTGGCACCAGATGTTGGGGGATCCGGAGTCACACCCAGACCTGCTCCACAGGCCTCCTTTTACTTTTCTTTTCGGATTCATTTTCTTAAAAAGTGTCTCTTATCTCTATTATTGCATTTTCTTTTCTCTCTCTTTCCAAGCAGATGATGGGAGTCCAAGCATTGAGGTGACATGTATTGCCCCTGCCCCCCAGCCCCTGTTTTCTTATTCATTTATTTCTCATTTTCTCCCAGCCTATTGTGAGGGTACCAAGGTTAAGGTCAGGTGCATTGCTCTTTCCCCGCCTCCCCCCTCGGGTCAGAGCTCCAAGCGCGCCCATCCCCCAGTTGGTGCGCACCCACCCCCTCCCTAATGGATGTGTATGTCCACCCCCTCCCCACGCCCGCCCGACACCCACCCGATGAAGGTGATTCCCCTCAGTCCACTTAGGTGTCCATCCGTTCCTACCAATTTGCTGGTGAGCGCGCTCACGTGGTGCTCGTGTGTCCATTCTTGGGATACTTGGCTTACTGGAACGGGTTCCAGCTCTGGCCAGGAGAGCACGAGAGGCGCCCTCTCACCGCTGCTCCTCATAGCCGAATAGCACTCCGTGGTGTCCACGCGCCACATGTTATTAATGCACTCCTGGATGGATGGGCACTCGGGTCGCTTCCACATCTTTGCGATTGTGAATTGTGCCCTAACTGTAACCCTAACCCTTACCCAGCCCGTCTCCTCTGCCCCTGCCTGACGCGCTCCTCCCCGGCCAGGCCCGTCACTGTCCTGGGCCCCTGCCTGACCGGCTCCTTCCCGCCCGGCCTGTCACCTTCCTCTGCCCCTGCCTGACACCCTCCTCCCCGCCCGGCCCCTCACCTCGGCCCCTGCCTGACTCGCTCCTCCCCACCCGGCCGGTCACCGTCCTGGGCCCCTGCCTGACCGGCTCCTTCCCGCCCGGCCTGTCACCGTCCTCTGCCCCTGCCTGACACCCTCCTCCCCGCTCGGCCCCTCACCTCGGCCCCTGCCTGACTCGCTCCTCCCCACCCGGCCGGTCACCGTCCTGGGCCCCTGCCTGACCGGCTCCTTCCCGCCCGGCCTGTCACCGTCCTCTGCCCCTGCCTTACACGCTCCTCCCCGCCCGTCACCCTCCTAGGACCCTGCCTGACCGGCTCCTCCATCGCCTGGGCCTTCCAAGGGCTTGGTGTGGACGCTGCTTCCAGGAAGCCCTCCGGGAACCCGGCAGCAGGGCGGCCTCAGCAGTCTGGCTCAGGTGCCCCGCTGTGCCGCGGGGGCCCAGCCTGGTGTCTTCCCTGAGGCCCTGCAGCTGCTGCTCCCCGCAAGGGGAGAGCCGGGGAGGTGGGGACCGCCTCCTGATGGGGACGTACACGCAGCTCTCCACGTCGGATTCCGGGGCTCTCTGTCCTGCCCGAAGGCCCAGCTGGCCTGCGGGTCCTTAGAGTGGCAGAAACATCCTCAAACTGACATTGCGAGTCCGGTGGTTGTCTGCACTTTTGTGTGGGCACCCCAGGGAGGCCCAGGGGCTGGCTGGACAACGCGGTCTGCTCGGGTGCTTTGGAGTAGCAACCGATGCCCTGTGGACTTTGGTAGCAGCGTCTGAGGTGTCTCTGAGCCCTGCGCCATGTCGGGGGTGGGGAGGAGGAGGTGGAGGAGGAGGAGGAGGAGGAGGAGGAGGAAGAGGAGTGGGGGGAGGGAGGGGCCGTGACCTGCAGTCGTGTTCCCGGGGTGGCACGGCATGTGGCTTCTTGCACAGGCTGCTTGGCCTGGGCTCCCTGCACCTGGGCCTTTGGAGGACTGGCCCAGTGCTTGCCAACACTTCCTGCAGGGACCCAGAGCTGGGAGGTTGCATCTCCCAGCCCTGGGTCGGGCAGAGCCCCAGCGGGCCATGCCCACAAGCTCTCTCTGCACGGGTCCCCCAGAGGGCTTCTTTGGGACCAGGATTCTCTTGCGGGTGATTTTTTAAGGTCTGGCCCCTGGATGGAGGGGCACCAGGGGTAGAGGAGCCGGAAGCGGAAGGGAGTGCCCATGCGAGGGGACACTTTCAGGCCAAGTCCCAGCTTCAGCCTCATCCTCCTGGGAACCCCCGGAGTGGACATCACACCTCCTGGTTGTCCCGCTCTGAGACAAGGAGCCGGGCTTCGCATTCCCACAGCAGCCAGTCGTGGGCTGCGGACACCTGGGGCGTTGGGAACTCCCTGGCTTCTCCTTGGATTACCATTTGGAGCTGCTTGGGAATTGTGCCGCCACACACACCCGAGTGCAGGTGTCTTCTGCACAGACTGCGGGCCTCGCTCTTCTGAATGCCACTAGCTCGCCACCCACCCACGGGTGAACCTGGTCAGGGTACTTTCTCTCAGGGGCAGACTCTGATCCGGGCGGGCTACCGGTGTTTCTGTTTGCTCGTTTCTTTCTTCCGTTTCGGGAAAGGCTTCCTTACTGGGTTTGGAAATCTCCTATGCCTTTCCTCGCCTATTCTGTCAGCTTTAAAATTCTCTTTCAGTTGCCACCCTCACAGTTGGATTAGGAAACTCTTTTCGGTGCATTCATTAGTGAAAAGACCTCAATGAAGCTCGAATCCAATATCTAATCGCCGACTTTTAGCAAGTCCACACCCCAGGGTGGTTGGGGTCCAATGCAGCCCCGGCCAGGCCCAGGCCCCTTGGACTGGGCCACAGGAGGACACAGAGCAGGGTCCCGGCCCCCACGGTCGCGGTGCCGGCATTCTCCAAGGGCTTGGGGGTTTTCCAGAGGTAGGAGATGGAGGGGACTGGTTTCTTCAGCGCCCCACAGGCCACGCCACCCCACCCCACCCATGGGACACATCCCGAGAGACGCCCCTACACTCGCTCGCCTCCCCCATGCGCTGTGCCGCAGCCCTGGCCCGGGGGAATAGGCGGCAGCCCACCCACAGGGCTGGGGGCGCAGGTGAAAGGGGTTGTGCGCGAGGCCGGCCCCTGGCTGGGGGCAAAGGGCGAGCGCCCCACGCGTGCGCAGTCAGCGGCGGCCGGCGCCCTGGGAGTGGGGAGCGGGTAGGTGAAGGAGGCGAGGTGAGGAGAGGAGGGGGGCTGGAAGGTCCCCACCTTGGCGGGTCCAGCCGTGGAGGCACATCGTGTGTGTGTGTGTCTGTGTCTGTGTGTCTGTGTGTCTGTGTGTCTGTGTGTGGAGAGACAGCCCCCCACCCCGCCCCGTCCCTCACCTCAGTCCCGCGAACTCAACAGGCCCTGTCCGACCGGCGAACTCAACAGGCCCGGCCCGGCGCGGGGCAGAGCTATCGCGGGGAAGTGCAGTGAGACTCGGCTTCTTGAGCGGGGCAGGGGCGCCCTCCGCCGTCTAAGGCCACACCACCCTGAACGCTTCCCATCTCTTCTGATCTCCGAAGCTAAGCAGCTTCCGTCCTGGTTAGTACTTGCATGGGAGACCGCCTGGGAATACCGGGTGCCGGAGGCTTTTTTTTTTCTTTACTTTTCTTTTTTTTTTTGCCTCTCATTCTGTCCCCTTTCTGGGAGTGCTACTGCGGTGGCGGTGGCGGCGGCGGGTCCCGCGGATCGCCCCCACCCTCAGCGCCCCCCGGGGTGCCTGCCACCACAGCCCACACCGTGGGGCCTCCTCTTGTCCCGAGCCGCGGCACCGCCGCCACGCGGCAGCATGCGTGCCATCTGGACTGTCAGGTCTCAGACCAAAGGTCTGGTCTGTGGGAACCGACACGCTGGAGGAAACCTTGAGAGTCTGAGAGGGGAGGGAGTTCCGGAAGCATTCCAGGATGTAATTTGAGGGAGTATGTGACCAGAACTCGTCCCGTTGCTTTCGGGGTTCTATGGGCTACACCTAGGAATCTTTGGTGGTGGCACCAGATGTTGGGGGATCCGGAGTCACACCCAGACCTGCTCCACAGGCCTCCTTTTACTTTTCTTTTCGGATTCATTTTCTTAAAAAGTGTCTCTTATCTCTATTATTGCATTTTCTTTTCTCTCTCTTTCCAAGCAGATGATGGGAGTCCAAGCATTGAGGTGACATGTATTGCCCCTGCCCCCCAGCCCCTGTTTTCTTATTCATTTATTTCTCATTTTCTCCCAGCCTATTGTGAGGGTACCAAGGTTAAGGTCAGGTGCATTGCTCTTTCCCCGCCTCCCCCCTCGGGTCAGAGCTCCAAGCGCGCCCATCCCCCAGTTGGTGAGCACCCACCCCCTCCCTAATGGATGTGTATGTCCACCCCCTCCCCACGCCCGCCCGACACCCACCCGATGAAGGTGATTCCCCTCAGTCCACTTAGGTGTCCATCCGTTCCTACCAATTTGCTGGTGAGCGCGCTCACGTGGTGCTCGTGTGTCCATTCTTGGGATACTTGGCTTACTGGAACGGGTTCCAGCTCTGGCCAGGAGAGCACGAGAGGCGCCCTCTCACCGCTGCTCCTCATAGCCGAATGGCACTCCGTGGTGTCCACGCGCCACATGTTATTAATGCACTCCTGGATGGATGGGCACTCGGGTCGCTTCCACATCTTTGCGATTGTGAATTGTGCCCTAACTGTAACCCTAACCCTTACCCAGCCCGTCTCCTCTGCCCCTGCCTGACGCGCTACTCCCCGGCCAGGCCCGTCACTGTCCTGGGCCCCTGCCTGACCGGCTCCTTCCCGCCCGGCCTGTCACTGTCCTCTGCCCCTGCCTGACACCCTCCTCCCCGCCCGGCCCCTCACCTCGGCCCCTGCCTGACTCGCTCCTCCCCACCCGGCCGGTCACCGTCCTGGGCCCCTGCCTGACTCGCTCCTCCCCACCCGGCCGGTCACCGTCCTGGGCCCCTGCCTGACCGGCTCCTTCCCGCCCGGCCTGTCACCGTCCTCTGCCCCTGCCTGACACCCTCCTCCCCGCCCGGCCCCTCACCTCGACCCCTGCCTGACTCGCTCCTCCCCACCCGGCCGGTCACCGTCCTGGGCCCCTGCCTGACCGGCTCCTTCCCGCCCGGCCTGTCACCGTCCTCTGCCCCTGCCTTACACGCTCCTCCCCGCCCGTCACCCTCCTAGGACCCTGCCTGACCGGCTCCTCCATCGCCTGGGCCTTCCAAGGGCTTGGTGTGGACGCTGCTTCCAGGAAGCCCTCCGGGAACCCGGCAGCAGGGCGGCCTCAGCAGTCTGGCTCAGGTGCCCCGCTGTGCCGCGGGGGCCCAGCCTGGTGTCTTCCCTGAGGCCCTGCAGCTGCCGCTCCCCGCAAGGGGAGAGCCGGGGAGGTGGGGACCGCCTCCTGATGGGGACGTACACGCAGCTCTCCACGTCGGATTCCGGGGCTCTCTGTCCTGCCCGAAGGCCCAGCTGGCCTGCGGGTCCTTAGAGTGGCAGAAACATCCTCAAACTGACATTGCGAGTCCGGTGGTTGTCTGCACTTTTGTGTGGGCACCCCAGGGAGGCCCAGGGGCTGGCTGGACAACGCGGTCTGCTCGGGTGCTTTGGAGTAGCAACCGATGCCCTGTGGACTTTGGTAGCAGCGTCTGAGGTGTCTCTGAGCCCTGCGCCATGTCGGGGGTGGGGAGGAGGAGGTGGAGGAGGAGGAGGAGGAGGAGGAGGAGGAGGAGGAAGAGGAGTGGGGGGAGGGAGGGGCCGTGACCTGCAGTCGTGTTCCCGGGGTGGCACGGCATGTGGCTTCTTGCACAGGCTGCTTGGCCTGGGCTCCCTGCACCTGGGCCTTTGGAGGACTGGCCCAGTGCTTGCCAACACTTCCTGCAGGGACCCAGAGCTGGGAGGTTGCATCTCCCAGCCCTGGGTCGGGCAGAACCCCAGCGGGCCATGCCCACAAGCTCTCTCAGCACGGGTCCCCCAGAGGGCTTCTTTGGGACCAGGATTCTCTTGCGGGTGATTTTTTAAGGTCTGGCCCCTGGATGGAGGGGCACCAGGGGTAGAGGAGCCGGAAGCGGAAGGGGGTGCCCATGCGAGGGGACACTTTCAGGCCAAGTCCCAGCTTCAGCCTCATCCTCCTGGGAACCCCCGGAGTGGACATCACACCTCCTGGTTGTCCCGCTCTGAGACAAGGAGCCGGGCTTCGCATTCCCACAGCAGCCAGTCGTGGGCTGCGGACACCTGGGGCGTTGGGAACTCCCTGGCTTCTCTTTGGATTACCATTTGGAGCTGCTTGGGAATTGTGCCGCCACACACACCCGAGTGCAGGTGTCTTCTGCACAGACTGCGGGCCTCGCTCTTCTGAACGCCGCTAGCTCGCCACCCACCCACGGGTGAACCTGGTCAGGGTACTTTCTCTCAGGGGCAGACTCTGATCCGGGCGGGCTACCGGTGTTTCTGTTTGCTCGTTTCTTTCTTCCGTTTCGGGAAAGGCTTCCTTACTGGGTTTGGAAATCTCCTATGCCTTTCCTCGCCTATGCTGTCAGCTTTAAAATTCTCTTTCAGTTGCCACCCTCACAGATGGATTAGGAAACTCTTTTCGGTGCATTCATTAGTGAAAAGACCTCAATGAAGCTCGAATCCAATATCTAATCGCCGACTTTTAGCAAGTCCACACCCCAGGGTGGTTGGGGTCCAATGCAGCCCCGGCCAGGCCCAGGCCCCTTGGACTGGGCCACAGGAGGACACAGAGCAGGGTCCCGGCCCCCACGGTCGCGGTGCCAGCATTCTCCAAGGGCTTGGGGGTTTTCCAGAGGTAGGAGATGGAGGGGACTGGTTTCTTCAGCGCCCCACAGGCCACGCCACCCCACCCCACCCATGGGACACATCCCGAGAGACGCCCCTACACTCGCTCGCCTCCCCCATGCGCTGTGCCGCAGCCCTGGCCCGGGGGAATAGGCGGCAGCCCACCCACAGGGCTGGGGGCGCAGGTGAAAGGGGTTGTGCGCGAGGCCGGCCCCTGGCTGGGGGCAAAGGGCGAGCGCCCCACGCGTGCGCAGTCAGCGGCGGCCGGCGCCCTGGGAGTGGGGAGCGGGTAGGTGAAGGAGGCGAGGTGAGGAGAGGAGGGGGGCTGGAAGGTCCCCACCTTGGCGGGTCCAGCCGTGGAGGCACATCGTGTGTGTGTGTGTGTGTCTGTGTCTGTGTGTCTGTGTGTCTGTGTGTGGAGAGACAGCCCCCCACCCCGCCCCGTCCCTCACCTCAGTCCCGCGAACTCAACAGGCCCTGTCCGACCGGCGAACTCAACAGGCCCGGCCCGGCGCGGGGCAGAGCTATGGCGGGGAAGTGCAGTGAGACTCGGCTTCTTGAGCGGGGCAGGGGCGCCCTCCGCCGTCTAAGGCCACACCACCCTGAACGCTTCCCATCTCTTCTGATCTCCGAAGCTAAGCAGCTTCCGTCCTGGTTAGTACTTGCATGGGAGACCGCCTGGGAATACCGGGTGCCGGAGGCTTTTTTTTTTCTTTACTTTTCTTTTTTTTTTGCCTCTCATTCTGTCCCCTTTCTGGGAGTGCTACTGCGGTGGCGGCGGCGGGTCCCGCGGATCGCCCCCACCCTCAGCGCCCCCCGGGGTGCCTGCCACCACAGCCCACACCGTGGGGCCTCCTCTTGTCCCGAGCCGCGGCACCGCCGCCACGCGGCAGCATGCGTGCCATCTGGACTGTCAGGTCTCAGACCAAAGGTCTGGTCTGTGGGAACCGACACGCTGGAGGAAACCTTGAGAGTCTGAGAGGGGAGGGAGTTCCGGAAGCATTCCAGGATGTAATTTGAGGGAGTATGTGACCAGAACTCGTCCCGTTGCTTTCGGGGTTCTATGGGCTACACCTAGGAATCTTTGGTGGTGGCACCAGATGTTGGGGGATCCGGAGTCACACCCAGACCTGCTCCACAGGCCTCCTTTTACTTTTCTTTTCGGATTCATTTTCTTAAAAAGTGTCTCTTATCTCTATTATTGCATTTTCTTTTCTCTCTCTTTCCAAGCAGATGATGGGAGTCCAAGCATTGAGGTGACATGTATTGCCCCTGCCCCCCAGCCCCTGTTTTCTTATTCATTTATTTCTCATTTTCTCCCAGCCTATTGTGAGGGTACCAAGGTTAAGGTCAGGTGCATTGCTCTTTCCCCGCCTCCCCCCTCGGGTCAGAGCTCCAAGCGCGCCCATCCCCCAGTTGGTGCGCACCCACCCCCTCCCTAATGGATGTGTATGTCCACCCCCTCCCCACGCCCGCCCGACACCCACCCGATGAAGGTGATTCCCCTCAGTCCACTTAGGTGTCCATCCGTTCCTACCAATTTGCTGGTGAGCGCGCTCACGTGGTGCTCGTGTGTCCATTCTTGGGATACTTGGCTTACTGGAACGGGTTCCAGCTCTGGCCAGGAGAGCACGAGAGGCGCCCTCTCACCGCTGCTCCTCATAGCCGAATAGCACTCCGTGGTGTCCACGCGCCACATGTTATTAATGCACTCCTGGATGGATGGGCACTCGGGTCGCTTCCACATCTTTGCGATTGTGAATTGTGCCCTAACTGTAACCCTAACCCTTACCCAGCCCGTCTCCTCTGCCCCTGCCTGACGCGCTCCTCCCCGGCCAGGCCCGTCACTGTCCTGGGCCCCTGCCTGACCGGCTCCTTCCCGCCCGGCCTGTCACCTTCCTCTGCCCCTGCCTGACACCCTCCTCCCCGCCCGGCCCCTCACCTCGGCCCCTGCCTGACTCGCTCCTCCCCACCCGGCCGGTCACCGTCCTGGGCCCCTGCCTGACCGGCTCCTTCCCGCCCGGCCTGTCACCGTCCTCTGCCCCTGCCTGACACCCTCCTCCCCGCTCGGCCCCTCACCTCGGCCCCTGCCTGACTCGCTCCTCCCCACCCGGCCGGTCACCGTCCTGGGCCCCTGCCTGACCGGCTCCTTCCCGCCCGGCCTGTCACCGTCCTCTGCCCCTGCCTTACACGCTCCTCCCCGCCCGTCACCCTCCTAGGACCCTGCCTGACCGGCTCCTCCATCGCCTGGGCCTTCCAAGGGCTTGGTGTGGACGCTGCTTCCAGGAAGCCCTCCGGGAACCCGGCAGCAGGGCGGCCTCAGCAGTCTGGCTCAGGTGCCCCGCTGTGCCGCGGGGGCCCAGCCTGGTGTCTTCCCTGAGGCCCTGCAGCTGCTGCTCCCCGCAAGGGGAGAGCCGGGGAGGTGGGGACCGCCTCCTGATGGGGACGTACACGCAGCTCTCCACGTCGGATTCCGGGGCTCTCTGTCCTGCCCGAAGGCCCAGCTGGCCTGCGGGTCCTTAGAGTGGCAGAAACATCCTCAAACTGACATTGCGAGTCCGGTGGTTGTCTGCACTTTTGTGTGGGCACCCCAGGGAGGCCCAGGGGCTGGCTGGACAACGCGGTCTGCTCGGGTGCTTTGGAGTAGCAACCGATGCCCTGTGGACTTTGGTAGCAGCGTCTGAGGTGTCTCTGAGCCCTGCGCCATGTCGGGGGTGGGGAGGAGGAGGTGGAGGAGGAGGAGGAGGAGGAGGAGGAGGAAGAGGAGTGGGGGGAGGGAGGGGCCGTGACCTGCAGTCGTGTTCCCGGGGTGGCACGGCATGTGGCTTCTTGCACAGGCTGCTTGGCCTGGGCTCCCTGCACCTGGGCCTTTGGAGGACTGGCCCAGTGCTTGCCAACACTTCCTGCAGGGACCCAGAGCTGGGAGGTTGCATCTCCCAGCCCTGGGTCGGGCAGAGCCCCAGCGGGCCATGCCCACAAGCTCTCTCTGCACGGGTCCCCCAGAGGGCTTCTTTGGGACCAGGATTCTCTTGCGGGTGATTTTTTAAGGTCTGGCCCCTGGATGGAGGGGCACCAGGGGTAGAGGAGCCGGAAGCGGAAGGGAGTGCCCATGCGAGGGGACACTTTCAGGCCAAGTCCCAGCTTCAGCCTCATCCTCCTGGGAACCCCCGGAGTGGACATCACACCTCCTGGTTGTCCCGCTCTGAGACAAGGAGCCGGGCTTCGCATTCCCACAGCAGCCAGTCGTGGGCTGCGGACACCTGGGGCGTTGGGAACTCCCTGGCTTCTCCTTGGATTACCATTTGGAGCTGCTTGGGAATTGTGCCGCCACACACACCCGAGTGCAGGTGTCTTCTGCACAGACTGCGGGCCTCGCTCTTCTGAATGCCGCTAGCTCGCCACCCACCCACGGGTGAACCTGGTCAGGGTACTTTCTCTCAGGGGCAGACTCTGATCCGGGCGGGCTACCGGTGTTTCTGTTTGCTCGTTTCTTTCTTCCGTTTCGGGAAAGGCTTCCTTACTGGGTTTGGAAATCTCCTATGCCTTTCCTCGCCTATTCTGTCAGCTTTAAAATTCTCTTTCAGTTGCCACCCTCACAGTTGGATTAGGAAACTCTTTTCGGTGCATTCATTAGTGAAAAGACCTCAATGAAGCTCGAATCCAATATCTAATCGCCGACTTTTAGCAAGTCCACACCCCAGGGTGGTTGGGGTCCAATGCAGCCCCGGCCAGGCCCAGGCCCCTTGGACTGGGCCACAGGAGGACACAGAGCAGGGTCCCGGCCCCCACGGTCGCGGTGCCGGCATTCTCCAAGGGCTTGGGGGTTTTCCAGAGGTAGGAGATGGAGGGGACTGGTTTCTTCAGCGCCCCACAGGCCACGCCACCCCACCCCACCCATGGGACACATCCCGAGAGACGCCCCTACACTCGCTCGCCTCCCCCATGCGCTGTGCCGCAGCCCTGGCCCGGGGGAATAGGCGGCAGCCCACCCACAGGGCTGGGGGCGCAGGTGAAAGGGGTTGTGCGCGAGGCCGGCCCCTGGCTGGGGGCAAAGGGCGAGCGCCCCACGCGTGCGCAGTCAGCGGCGGCCGGCGCCCTGGGAGTGGGGAGCGGGTAGGTGAAGGAGGCGAGGTGAGGAGAGGAGGGGGGCTGGAAGGTCCCCACCTTGGCGGGTCCAGCCGTGGAGGCACATCGTGTGTGTGTGTGTCTGTGTCTGTGTGTCTGTGTGTCTGTGTGTCTGTGTGTGGAGAGACAGCCCCCCACCCCGCCCCGTCCCTCACCTCAGTCCCGCGAACTCAACAGGCCCTGTCCGACCGGCGAACTCAACAGGCCCGGCCCGGCGCGGGGCAGAGCTATCGCGGGGAAGTGCAGTGAGACTCGGCTTCTTGAGCGGGGCAGGGGCGCCCTCCGCCGTCTAAGGCCACACCACCCTGAACGCTTCCCATCTCTTCTGATCTCCGAAGCTAAGCAGCTTCCGTCCTGGTTAGTACTTGCATGGGAGACCGCCTGGGAATACCGGGTGCCGGAGGCTTTTTTTTTTCTTTACTTTTCTTTTTTTTTTTGCCTCTCATTCTGTCCCCTTTCTGGGAGTGCTACTGCGGTGGCGGTGGCGGCGGCGGGTCCCGCGGATCGCCCCCACCCTCAGCGCCCCCCGGGGTGCCTGCCACCACAGCCCACACCGTGGGGCCTCCTCTTGTCCCGAGCCGCGGCACCGCCGCCACGCGGCAGCATGCGTGCCATCTGGACTGTCAGGTCTCAGACCAAAGGTCTGGTCTGTGGGAACCGACACGCTGGAGGAAACCTTGAGAGTCTGAGAGGGGAGGGAGTTCCGGAAGCATTCCAGGATGTAATTTGAGGGAGTATGTGACCAGAACTCGTCCCGTTGCTTTCGGGGTTCTATGGGCTACACCTAGGAATCTTTGGTGGTGGCACCAGATGTTGGGGGATCCGGAGTCACACCCAGACCTGCTCCACAGGCCTCCTTTTACTTTTCTTTTCGGATTCATTTTCTTAAAAAGTGTCTCTTATCTCTATTATTGCATTTTCTTTTCTCTCTCTTTCCAAGCAGATGATGGGAGTCCAAGCATTGAGGTGACATGTATTGCCCCTGCCCCCCAGCCCCTGTTTTCTTATTCATTTATTTCTCATTTTCTCCCAGCCTATTGTGAGGGTACCAAGGTTAAGGTCAGGTGCATTGCTCTTTCCCCGCCTCCCCCCTCGGGTCAGAGCTCCAAGCGCGCCCATCCCCCAGTTGGTGAGCACCCACCCCCTCCCTAATGGATGTGTATGTCCACCCCCTCCCCACGCCCGCCCGACACCCACCCGATGAAGGTGATTCCCCTCAGTCCACTTAGGTGTCCATCCGTTCCTACCAATTTGCTGGTGAGCGCGCTCACGTGGTGCTCGTGTGTCCATTCTTGGGATACTTGGCTTACTGGAACGGGTTCCAGCTCTGGCCAGGAGAGCACGAGAGGCGCCCTCTCACCGCTGCTCCTCATAGCCGAATGGCACTCCGTGGTGTCCACGCGCCACATGTTATTAATGCACTCCTGGATGGATGGGCACTCGGGTCGCTTCCACATCTTTGCGATTGTGAATTGTGCCCTAACTGTAACCCTAACCCTTACCCAGCCCGTCTCCTCTGCCCCTGCCTGACGCGCTACTCCCCGGCCAGGCCCGTCACTGTCCTGGGCCCCTGCCTGACCGGCTCCTTCCCGCCCGGCCTGTCACTGTCCTCTGCCCCTGCCTGACACCCTCCTCCCCGCCCGGCCCCTCACCTCGGCCCCTGCCTGACTCGCTCCTCCCCACCCGGCCGGTCACCGTCCTGGGCCCCTGCCTGACTCGCTCCTCCCCACCCGGCCGGTCACCGTCCTGGGCCCCTGCCTGACCGGCTCCTTCCCGCCCGGCCTGTCACCGTCCTCTGCCCCTGCCTGACACCCTCCTCCCCGCCCGGCCCCTCACCTCGACCCCTGCCTGACTCGCTCCTCCCCACCCGGCCGGTCACCGTCCTGGGCCCCTGCCTGACCGGCTCCTTCCCGCCCGGCCTGTCACCGTCCTCTGCCCCTGCCTTACACGCTCCTCCCCGCCCGTCACCCTCCTAGGACCCTGCCTGACCGGCTCCTCCATCGCCTGGGCCTTCCAAGGGCTTGGTGTGGACGCTGCTTCCAGGAAGCCCTCCGGGAACCCGGCAGCAGGGCGGCCTCAGCAGTCTGGCTCAGGTGCCCCGCTGTGCCGCGGGGGCCCAGCCTGGTGTCTTCCCTGAGGCCCTGCAGCTGCCGCTCCCCGCAAGGGGAGAGCCGGGGAGGTGGGGACCGCCTCCTGATGGGGACGTACACGCAGCTCTCCACGTCGGATTCCGGGGCTCTCTGTCCTGCCCGAAGGCCCAGCTGGCCTGCGGGTCATTAGAGTGGCAGAAATATCCTCAAACTGACATTGCGAGTCCGGTGGTTGTCTGCACTTTTGTGTGGGCACCCCAGGGAGGCCCAGGGGCTGGCTGGACAACGCGGTCTGCTCGGGTGCTTTGGAGTAGCAACCGATGCCCTGTGGACTTTGGTAGCAGCGTCTGAGGTGTCTCTGAGCCCTGCGCCATGTCGGGGGTGGGGAGGAGGAGGTGGAGGAGGAGGAGGAGGAGGAGGAGGAGGAGGAGGAAGAGGAGTGGGGGGAGGGAGGGGCCGTGACCTGCAGTCGTGTTCCCGGGGTGGCACGGCATGTGGCTTCTTGCACAGGCTGCTTGGCCTGGGCTCCCTGCACCTGGGCCTTTGGAGGACTGGCCCAGTGCTTGCCAACACTTCCTGCAGGGACCCAGAGCTGGGAGGTTGCATCTCCCAGCCCTGGGTCGGGCAGAACCCCAGCGGGCCATGCCCACAAGCTCTCTCAGCACGGGTCCCCCAGAGGGCTTCTTTGGGACCAGGATTCTCTTGCGGGTGATTTTTTAAGGTCTGGCCCCTGGATGGAGGGGCACCAGGGGTAGAGGAGCCGGAAGCGGAAGGAGGTGCCCATGCGAGGGGACACTTTCAGGCCAAGTCCCAGCTTCAGCCTCATCCTCCTGGGAACCCCCGGAGTGGACATCACACCTCCTGGTTGTCCCGCTCTGAGACAAGGAGCCGGGCTTCGCATTCCCACAGCAGCCAGTCGTGGGCTGCGGACACCTGGGGCGTTGGGAACTCCCTGGCTTCTCTTTGGATTACCATTTGGAGCTGCTTGGGAATTGTGCCGCCACACACACCCGAGTGCAGGTGTCTTCTGCACAGACTGCGGGCCTCGCTCTTCTGAACGCCGCTAGCTCGCCACCCACCCACGGGTGAACCTGGTCAGGGTACTTTCTCTCAGGGGCAGACTCTGATCCGGGCGGGCTACCGGTGTTTCTGTTTGCTCGTTTCTTTCTTCCGTTTCGGGAAAGGCTTCCTTACTGGGTTTGGAAATCTCCTATGCCTTTCCTCGCCTATGCTGTCAGCTTTAAAATTCTCTTTCAGTTGCCACCCTCACAGATGGATTAGGAAACTCTTTTCGGTGCATTCATTAGTGAAAAGACCTCAATGAAGCTCGAATCCAATATCTAATCGCCGACTTTTAGCAAGTCCACACCCCAGGGTGGTTGGGGTCCAATGCAGCCCCGGCCAGGCCCAGGCCCCTTGGACTGGGCCACAGGAGGACACAGAGCAGGGTCCCGGCCCCCACGGTCGCGGTGCCGGCATTCTCCAAGGGCTTGGGGGTTTTCCAGAGGTAGGAGATGGAGGGGACTGGTTTCTTCAGCGCCCCACAGGCCACGCCACCCCACCCCACCCATGGGACACATCCCGAGAGACGCCCCTACACTCGCTCGCCTCCCCCATGCGCTGTGCCGCAGCCCTGGCCCGGGGGAATAGGCGGCAGCCCACCCACAGGGCTGGGGGCGCAGGTGAAAGGGGTTGTGCGCGAGGCCGGCCCCTGGCTGGGGGCAAAGGGCGAGCGCCCCACGCGTGCGCAGTCAGCGGCGGCCGGCGCCCTGGGAGTGGGGAGCGGGTAGGTGAAGGAGGCGAGGTGAGGAGAGGAGGGGGGCTGGAAGGTCCCCACCTTGGCGGGTCCAGCCGTGGAGGCACATCGTGTGTGTGTGTGTGTGTGTCTGTGTCTGTGTGTCTGTGTGTCTGTGTGTGGAGAGACAGCCCCCCACCCCGCCCCGTCCCTCACCTCAGTCCCGCGAACTCAACAGGCCCTGTCCGACCGGCGAACTCAACAGGCCCGGCCCGGCGCGGGGCAGAGCTATCGCGGGGAAGTGCAGTGAGACTCGGCTTCTTGAGCGGGGCAGGGGCGCCCTCCGCCGTCTAAGGCCACACCACCCTGAACGCTTCCCATCTCTTCTGATCTCCGAAGCTAAGCAGCTTCCGTCCTGGTTAGTACTTGCATGGGAGACCGCCTGGGAATACCGGGTGCCGGAGGCTTTTTTTTTTCTTTACTTTTCTTTTTTTTTTGCCTCTCATTCTGTCCCCTTTCTGGGAGTGCTACTGCGGTGGCGGCGGCGGGTCCCGCGGATCGCCCCCACCCTCAGCGCCCCCCGGGGTGCCTGCCACCACAGCCCACACCGTGGGGCCTCCTCTTGTCCCGAGCCGCGGCACCGCCGCCACGCGGCAGCATGCGTGCCATCTGGACTGTCAGGTCTCAGACCAAAGGTCTGGTCTGTGGGAACCGACACGCTGGAGGAAACCTTGAGAGTCTGAGAGGGGAGGGAGTTCCGGAAGCATTCCAGGATGTAATTTGAGGGAGTATGTGACCAGAACTCGTCCCGTTGCTTTCGGGGTTCTATGGGCTACACCTAGGAATCTTTGGTGGTGGCACCAGATGTTGGGGGATCCGGAGTCACACCCAGACCTGCTCCACAGGCCTCCTTTTACTTTTCTTTTCGGATTCATTTTCTTAAAAAGTGTCTCTTATCTCTATTATTGCATTTTCTTTTCTCTCTCTTTCCAAGCAGATGATGGGAGTCCAAGCATTGAGGTGACATGTATTGCCCCTGCCCCCCAGCCCCTGTTTTCTTATTCATTTATTTCTCATTTTCTCCCAGCCTATTGTGAGGGTACCAAGGTTAAGGTCAGGTGCATTGCTCTTTCCCCGCCTCCCCCCTCGGGTCAGAGCTCCAAGCGCGCCCATCCCCCAGTTGGTGCGCACCCACCCCCTCCCTAATGGATGTGTATGTCCACACCCTCCCCACGCCCGCCCGACACCCACCCGATGAAGGTGATTCCCCTCAGTCCACTTAGGTGTCCATCCGTTCCTACCAATTTGCTGGTGAGCGCGCTCACGTGGTGCTCGTGTGTCCATTCTTGGGATACTTGGCTTACTGGAACGGGTTCCAGCTCTGGCCAGGAGAGCACGAGAGGCGCCCTCTCACCGCTGCTCCTCATAGCCGAATAGCACTCCGTGGTGTCCACGCGCCACATGTTATTAATGCACTCCTGGATGGATGGGCACTCGGGTCGCTTCCACATCTTTGCGATTGTGAATTGTGCCCTAACTGTAACCCTAACCCTTACCCAGCCCGTCTCCTCTGCCCCTGCCTGACGCGCTCCTCCCCGGCCAGGCCCGTCACTGTCCTGGGCCCCTGACTGACCGGCTCCTTCCCGCCCGGCCTGTCACCTTCCTCTGCCCCTGCCTGACACCCTCCTCCCCGCCCGGCCCCTCACCTCGGCCCCTGCCTGACTCGCTCCTCCCCACCCGGCCGGTCACCGTCCTGGGCCCCTGCCTGACCGGCTCCTTCCCGCCCGGCCTGTCACCGTCCTCTGCCCCTGCCTGACACCCTCCTCCCCGCTCGGCCCCTCACCTCGGCCCCTGCCTGACTCGCTCCTCCCCACCCGGCCGGTCACCGTCCTGGGCCCCTGCCTGACCGGCTCCTTCCCGCCCGGCCTGTCACCGTCCTCTGCCCCTGCCTTACACGCTCCTCCCCGCCCGTCACCCTCCTAGGACCCTGCCTGACCGGCTCCTCCATCGCCTGGGCCTTCCAAGGGCTTGGTGTGGACGCTGCTTCCAGGAAGCCCTCCGGGAACCCGGCAGCAGGGCGGCCTCAGCAGTCTGGCTCAGGTGCCCCGCTGTGCCGCGGGGGCCCAGCCTGGTGTCTTCCCTGAGGCCCTGCAGCTGCTGCTCCCCGCAAGGGGAGAGCCGGGGAGGTGGGGACCGCCTCCTGATGGGGACGTACACGCAGCTCTCCACGTCGGATTCCGGGGCTCTCTGTCCTGCCCGAAGGCCCAGCTGGCCTGCGGGTCCTTAGAGTGGCAGAAACATCCTCAAACTGACATTGCGAGTCCGGTGGTTGTCTGCACTTTTGTGTGGGCACCCCAGGGAGGCCCAGGGGCTGGCTGGACAACGCGGTCTGCTCGGGTGCTTTGGAGTAGCAACCGATGCCCTGTGGACTTTGGTAGCAGCGTCTGAGGTGTCTCTGAGCCCTGCGCCATGTCGGGGGTGGGGAGGAGGAGGTGGAGGAGGAGGAGGAGGAGGAGGAGGAGGAAGAGGAGTGGGGGGAGGGAGGGGCCGTGACCTGCAGTCGTGTTCCCGGGGTGGCACGGCATGTGGCTTCTTGCACAGGCTGCTTGGCCTGGGCTCCCTGCACCTGGGCCTTTGGAGGACTGGCCCAGTGCTTGCCAACACTTCCTGCAGGGACCCAGAGCTGGGAGGTTGCATCTCCCAGCCCTGGGTCGGGCAGAGCCCCAGCGGGCCATGCCCACAAGCTCTCTCTGCACGGGTCCCCCAGAGGGCTTCTTTGGGACCAGGATTCTCTTGCGGGTGATTTTTTAAGGTCTGGCCCCTGGATGGAGGGGCACCAGGGGTAGAGGAGCCGGAAGCGGAAGGGAGTGCCCATGCGAGGGGACACTTTCAGGCCAAGTCCCAGCTTCAGCCTCATCCTCCTGGGAACCCCCGGAGTGGACATCACACCTCCTGGTTGTCCCGCTCTGAGACAAGGAGCCGGGCTTCGCATTCCCACAGCAGCCAGTCGTGGGCTGCGGACACCTGGGGCGTTGGGAACTCCCTGGCTTCTCTTTGGATTACCATTTGGAGCTGCTTGGGAATTGTGCCGCCACACACACCCGAGTGCAGGTGTCTTCTGCACAGACTGCGGGCCTCGCTCTTCTGAACGCCGCTAGCTCGCCACCCACCCACGGGTGAACCTGGTCAGGGTACTTTCTCTCAGGGGCAGACTCTGATCCGGGCGGGCTACCGGTGTTTCTGTTTGCTCGTTTCTTTCTTCCGTTTCGGGAAAGGCTTCCTTACTGGGTTTGGAAATCTCCTATGCCTTTCCTCGCCTATTCTGTCAGCTTTAAAATTCTCTTTCAGTTGCCACCCTCACAGATGGATTAGGAAACTCTTTTCGGTGCATTCATTAGTGAAAAGACCTCAATGAAGCTCGAATCCAATATCTAATCGCCGACTTTTAGCAAGTCCACACCCCAGGGTGGTTGGGGTCCAATGCAGCCCCGGCCAGGCCCAGGCCCCTTGGACTGGGCCACAGGAGGACACAGAGCAGGGTCCCGGCCCCCACGGTCGCGGTGCCGGCATTCTCCAAGGGCTTGGGGGTTTTCCAGAGGTAGGAGATGGAGGGGACTGGTTTCTTCAGCGCCCCACAGGCCACGCCACCCCACCCCACCCATGGGACACATCCCGAGAGACGCCCCTACACTCGCTCGCCTCCCCCATGCGCTGTGCCGCAGCCCTGGCCCGGGGGAATAGGCGGCAGCCCACCCACAGGGCTGGGGGCGCAGGTGAAAGGGGTTGTGCGCGAGGCCGGCCCCTGGCTGGGGGCAAAGGGCGAGCGCCCCACGCGTGCGCAGTCAGCGGCGGCCGGCGCCCTGGGAGTGGGGAGCGGGTAGGTGAAGGAGGCGAGGTGAGGAGAGGAGGGGGGCTGGAAGGTCCCCACCTTGGCGGGTCCAGCCGTGGAGGCACATCGTGTGTGTGTGTGTGTGTGTCTGTGTCTGTGTGTCTGTGTGTCTGTGTGTCTGTGTGTGGAGAGACAGCCCCCCACCCCGCCCCGTCCCTCACCTCAGTCCCGCGAACTCAACAGGCCCTGTCCGACCGGCGAACTCAACAGGCCCGGCCCGGCGCGGGGCAGAGCTATCGCGGGGAAGTGCAGTGAGACTCGGCTTCTTGAGCGGGGCAGGGGCGCCCTCCGCCGTCTAAGGCCACACCACCCTGAACGCTTCCCATCTCTTCTGATCTCCGAAGCTAAGCAGCTTCCGTCCTGGTTAGTACTTGCATGGGAGACCGCCTGGGAATACCGGGTGCCGGAGGCTTTTTTTTTTCTTTACTTTTCTTTTTTTTTTGCCTCTCATTCTGTCCCCTTTCTGGGAGTGCTACTGCGGTGGCGGCGGCGGGTCCCGCGGATCGCCCCCACCCTCAGCGCCCCCCGGGGTGCCTGCCACCACAGCCCACACCGTGGGGCCTCCTCTTGTCCCGAGCCGCGGCACCGCCGCCACGCGGCAGCATGCGTGCCATCTGGACTGTCAGGTCTCAGACCAAAGGTCTGGTCTGTGGGAACCGACACGCTGGAGGAAACCTTGAGAGTCTGAGAGGGGAGGGAGTTCCGGAAGCATTCCAGGATGTAATTTGAGGGAGTATGTGACCAGAACTCGTCCCGTTGCTTTCGGGGTTCTATGGGCTACACCTAGGAATCTTTGGTGGTGGCACCAGATGTTGGGGGATCCGGAGTCACACCCAGACCTGCTCCACAGGCCTCCTTTTACTTTTCTTTTCGGATTCATTTTCTTAAAAAGTGTCTCTTATCTCTATTATTGCATTTTCTTTTCTCTCTCTTTCCAAGCAGATGATGGGAGTCCAAGCATTGAGGTGACATGTATTGCCCCTGCCCCCCAGCCCCTGTTTTCTTATTCATTTATTTCTCATTTTCTCCCAGCCTATTGTGAGGGTACCAAGGTTAAGGTCAGGTGCATTGCTCTTTCCCCGCCTCCCCCCTCGGGTCAGAGCTCCAAGCGCGCCCATCCCCCAGTTGGTGCGCACCCACCCCCTCCCTAATGGATGTGTATGTCCACCCCCTCCCCACGCCCTCCCGACACCCACCCGATGAAGGTGATTCCCCTCAGTCCACTTAGGTGTCCATCCGTTCCTACCAATTTGCTGGTGAGCGCGCTCACGTGGTGCTCGTGTGTCCATTCTTGGGATACTTGGCTTACTGGAACGGGTTCCAGCTCTGGCCAGGAGAGCACGAGAGGCGCCCTCTCACCGCTGCTCCTCATAGCCGAATAGCACTCCGTGGTGTCCACGCGCCACATGTTATTAATGCACTCCTGGATGGATGGGCACTCGGGTCGCTTCCACATCTTTGCGATTGTGAATTGTGCCCTAACTGTAACCCTAACCCTTACCCAGCCCGTCTCCTCTGCCCCTGCCTGACGCGCTCCTCCCCGGCCAGGCCCGTCACTGTCCTGGGCCCCTGCCTGACCGGCTCCTTCCCGCCCGGCCTGTCACCTTCCTCTGCCCCTGCCTGACACCCTCCTCCCCGCCCGGCCCCTCACCTCGGCCCCTGCCTGACTCGCTCCTCCCCACCCGGCCGGTCACCGTCCTGGGCCCCTGCCTGACCGGCTCCTTCCCGCCCGGCCTGTCACCGTCCTCTGCCCCTGCCTGACACCCTCCTCCCCGCCCGGCCCCTCACCTCGACCCCTGCCTGACTCGCTCCTCCCCACCCGGCCGGTCACCGTCCTGGGCCCCTGCCTGACCGGCTCCTTCCCGCCCGGCCTGTCACCGTCCTCTGCCCCTGCCTTACACGCTCCTCCCCGCCCGTCACCCTCCTAGGACCCTGCCTGACCGGCTCCTCCATCGCCTGGGCCTTCCAAGGGCTTGGTGTGGACGCTGCTTCCAGGAAGCCCTCCGGGAACCCGGCAGCAGGGCGGCCTCAGCAGTCTGGCTCAGGTGCCCCGCTGTGCCGCGGGGGCCCAGCCTGGTGTCTTCCCTGAGGCCCTGCAGCTGCCGCTCCCCGCAAGGGGAGAGCCGGGGAGGTGGGGACCGCCTCCTGATGGGGACGTACACGCAGCTCTCCACGTCGGATTCCGGGGCTCTCTGTCCTGCCCGAAGGCCCAGCTGGCCTGCGGGTCCTTAGAGTGGCAGAAACATCCTCAAACTGACATTGCGAGTCCGGTGGTTGTCTGCACTTTTGTGTGGGCACCCCAGGGAGGCCCAGGGGCTGGCTGGACAACGCGGTCTGCTCGGGTGCTTTGGAGTAGCAACCGATGCCCTGTGGACTTTGGTAGCAGCGTCTGAGGTGTCTCTGAGCCCTGCGCCATGTCGGGGGTGGGGAGGAGGAGGTGGAGGAGGAGGAGGAGGAGGAGGAGGAGGAGGAGGAAGAGGAGTGGGGGGAGGGAGGGGCCGTGACCTGCAGTCGTGTTCCCGGGGTGGCACGGCATGTGGCTTCTTGCACAGGCTGCTTGGCCTGGGCTCCCTGCACCTGGGCCTTTGGAGGACTGGCCCAGTGCTTGCCAACACTTCCTGCAGGGACCCAGAGCTGGGAGGTTGCATCTCCCAGCCCTGGGTCGGGCAGAACCCCAGCGGGCCATGCCCACAAGCTCTCTCAGCACGGGGCCCCCAGAGGGCTTCTTTGGGACCAGGATTCCTTTGCGGGTGATTTTTTAAGGTCTGGCCCCTGGATGGAGGGGCACCAGGGGTAGAGGAGCCGGAAGCGGAAGGGGGTGCCCATGCGAGGGGACACTTTCAGGCCAAGTCCCAGCTTCAGCCTCATCCTCCTGGGAACCCCCGGAGTGGACATCACACCTCCTGGTTGTCCCGCTCTGAGACAAGGAGCCGGGCTTCGCATTCCCACAGCAGCCAGTCGTGGGCTGCGGACACCTGGGGCGTTGGGAACTCCCTGGCTTCTCTTTGGATTACCATTTGGAGCTGCTTGGGAATTGTGCCGCCACACACACCCGAGTGCAGGTGTCTTCTGCACAGACTGCGGGCCTCGCTCTTCTGAACGCCGCTAGCTCGCCACCCACCCACGGGTGAACCTGGTCAGGGTACTTTCTCTCAGGGGCAGACTCTGATCCGGGCGGGCTACCGGTGTTTCTGTTTGCTCGTTTCTTTCTTCCGTTTCGGGAAAGGCTTCCTTACTGGGTTTGGAAATCTCCTATGCCTTTCCTCGCCTATTCTGTCAGCTTTAAAATTCTCTTTCAGTTGCCACCCTCACAGATGGATTAGGAAACTCTTTTCGGTGCATTCATTAGTGAAAAGACCTCAATGAAGCTCGAATCCAATATCTAATCGCCGACTTTTAGCAAGTCCACACCCCAGGGTGGTTGGGGTCCAATGCAGCCCCGGCCAGGCCCAGGCCCCTTGGACTGGGCCACAGGAGGACACAGAGCAGGGTCCCGGCCCCCACGGTCGCGGTGCCGGCATTCTCCAAGGGCTTGGGGGTTTTCCAGAGGTAGGAGATGGAGGGGACTGGTTTCTTCAGCGCCCCACAGGCCACGCCACCCCACCCCACCCATGGGACACATCCCGAGAGACGCCCCTACACTCGCTCGCCTCCCCCATGCGCTGTGCCGCAGCCCTGGCCCGGGGGAATAGGCGGCAGCCCACCCACAGGGCTGGGGGCGCAGGTGAAAGGGGTTGTGCGCGAGGCCGGCCCCTGGCTGGGGGCAAAGGGCGAGCGCCCCACGCGTGCGCAGTCAGCGGCGGCCGGCGCCCTGGGAGTGGGGAGCGGGTAGGTGAAGGAGGCGAGGTGAGGAGAGGAGGGGGGCTGGAAGGTCCCCACCTTGGCGGGTCCAGCCGTGGAGGCACATCGTGTGTGTGTGTGTGTGTCTGTGTCTGTGTGTCTGTGTGTCTGTGTGTGGAGAGACAGCCCCCCACCCCGCCCCGTCCCTCACCTCAGTCCCGCGAACTCAACAGGCCCTGTCCGACCGGCGAACTCAACAGGCCCGGCCCGGCGCGGGGCAGAGCTATCGCGGGGAAGTGCAGTGAGACTCGGCTTCTTGAGCGGGGCAGGGGCGCCCTCCGCCGTCTAAGGCCACACCACCCTGAACGCTTCCCATCTCTTCTGATCTCCGAAGCTAAGCAGCTTCCGTCCTGGTTAGTACTTGCATGGGAGACCGCCTGGGAATACCGGGTGCTGGAGGCTTTTTTTTTTCTTTACTTTTCTTTTTTTTTTGCCTCTCATTCTGTCCCCTTTCTGGGAGTGCTACTGCGGTGGCGGCGGCGGGTCCCGCGGATCGCCCCCACCCTCAGCGCCCCCCGGGGTGCCTGCCACCACAGCCCACACCGTGGGGCCTCCTCTTGTCCCGAGCCGCGGCACCGCCGCCACGCGGCAGCATGCGTGCCATCTGGACTGTCAGGTCTCAGACCAAAGGTCTGGTCTGTGGGAACCGACACGCTGGAGGAAACCTTGAGAGTCTGAGAGGGGAGGGAGTTCCGGAAGCATTCCAGGATGTAATTTGAGGGAGTATGTGACCAGAACTCGTCCCGTTGCTTTCGGGGTTCTATGGGCTACACCTAGGAATCTTTGGTGGTGGCACCAGATGTTGGGGGATCCGGAGTCACACCCAGACCTGCTCCACAGGCCTCCTTTTACTTTTCTTTTCGGATTCATTTTCTTAAAAAGTGTCTCTTATCTCTATTATTGCATTTTCTTTTCTCTCTCTTTCCAAGCAGATGATGGGAGTCCAAGCATTGAGGTGACATGTATTGCCCCTGCCCCCCAGCCCCTGTTTTCTTATTCATTTATTTCTCATTTTCTCCCAGCCTATTGTGAGGGTACCAAGGTTAAGGTCAGGTGCATTGCTCTTTCCCCGCCTCCCCCCTCGGGTCAGAGCTCCAAGCGCGCCCATCCCCCAGTTGGTGCGCACCCACCCCCTCCCTAATGGATGTGTATGTCCACCCCCTCCCCACGCCCGCCCGACACCCACCCGATGAAGGTGATTCCCCTCAGTCCACTTAGGTGTCCATCCGTTCCTACCAATTTGCTGGTGAGCGTGCTCACGTGGTGCTCGTGTGTCCATTCTTGGGATACTTGGCTTACTGGAACGGGTTCCAGCTCTGGCCAGGAGAGCACGAGAGGCGCCCTCTCACCGCTGCTCCTCATAGCCGAATAGCACTCCGTGGTGTCCACGCGCCACATGTTATTAATGCACTCCTGGATGGATGGGCACTCGGGTCGCTTCCACATCTTTGCGATTGTGAATTGTGCCCTAACTGTAACCCTAACCCTTACCCAGCCCGTCTCCTCTGCCCCTGCCTGACGCGCTCCTCCCCGGCCAGGCCCGTCACTGTCCTGGGCCCCTGACTGACCGGCTCCTTCCCGCCCGGCCTGTCACCTTCCTCTGCCCCTGCCTGACACCCTCCTCCCCGCCCGGCCCCTCACCTCGGCCCCTGCCTGACTCGCTCCTCCCCACCCGGCCGGTCACCGTCCTGGGCCCCTGCCTGACCGGCTCCTTCCCGCCCGGCCTGTCACCGTCCTCTGCCCCTGCCTGACACCCTCCTCCCCGCTCGGCCCCTCACCTCGGCCCCTGCCTGACTCGCTCCTCCCCACCCGGCCGGTCACCATCCTGGGCCCCTGCCTGACCGGCTCCTTCCCGCCCGGCCTGTCACCGTCCTCTGCCCCTGCCTTACACGCTCCTCCCCGCCCGTCACCCTCCTAGGACCCTGCCTGACCGGCTCCTCCATCGCCTGGGCCTTCCAAGGGCTTGGTGTGGACGCTGCTTCCAGGAAGCCCTCCGGGAACCCGGCAGCAGGGCGGCCTCAGCAGTCTGGCTCAGGTGCCCCGCTGTGCCGCGGGGGCCCAGCCTGGTGTCTTCCCTGAGGCCCTGCAGCTGCTGCTCCCCGCAAGGGGAGAGCCGGGGAGGTGGGGACCGCCTCCTGATGGGGACGTACACGCAGCTCTCCACGTCGGATTCCGGGGCTCTCTGTCCTGCCCGAAGGCCCAGCTGGCCTGCGGGTCCTTAGAGTGGCAGAAACATCCTCAAACTGACATTGCGAGTCCGGTGGTTGTCTGCACTTTTGTGTGGGCACCCCAGGGAGGCCCAGGGGCTGGCTGGACAACGCGGTCTGCTCGGGTGCTTTGGAGTAGCAACCGATGCCCTGTGGACTTTGGTAGCAGCGTCTGAGGTGTCTCTGAGCCCTGCGCCATGTCGGGGGTGGGGAGGAGGAGGTGGAGGAGGAGGAGGAGGAGGAGGAGGAGGAGGAGGAGGAAGAGGAGTGGGGGGAGGGAGGGGCCGTGACCTGCAGTCGTGTTCCCGGGGTGGCACGGCATGTGGCTTCTTGCACAGGCTGCTTGGCCTGGGCTCCCTGCACCTGGGCCTTTGGAGGACTGGCCCAGTGCTTGCCAACACTTCCTGCAGGGACCCAGAGCTGGGAGGTTGCATCTCCCAGCCCTGGGTCGGGCAGAGCCCCAGCGGGCCATGCCCACAAGCTCTCTCAGCACGGGTCCCCCAGAGGGCTTCTTTGGGACCAGGATTCTCTTGCGGGTGATTTTTTAAGGTCTGGCCCCTGGATGGAGGGGCACCAGGGGTAGAGGAGCCGGAAGCGGAAGGGGGTGCCCATGCGAGGGGACACTTTCAGGCCAAGTCCCAGCTTCAGCCTCATCCTCCTGGGAACCCCCGGAGTGGACATCACACCTCCTGGTTGTCCCGCTCTGAGACAAGGAGCCGGGCTTCGCATTCCCACAGCAGCCAGTCGTGGGCTGCGGACACCTGGGGCGTTGGGAACTCCCTGGCTTCTCTTTGGATTACCATTTGGAGCTGCTTGGGAATTGTGCCGCCACACACACCCGAGTGCAGGTGTCTTCTGCACAGACTGCGGGCCTCGCTCTTCTGAACGCCGCTAGCTCGCCACCCACCCACGGGTGAACCTGGTCAGGGTACTTTCTCTCAGGGGCAGACTCTGATCCGGGCGGGCTACCGGTGTTTCTGTTTGCTCGTTTCTTTCTTCCGTTTCGGGAAAGGCTTCCTTACTGGGTTTGGAAATCTCCTATGCCTTTCCTCGCCTATTCTGTCAGCTTTAAAATTCTCTTTCAGTTGCCACCCTCACAGATGGATTAGGAAACTCTTTTCGGTGCATTCATTAGTGAAAAGACCTCAATGAAGCTCGAATCCAATATCTAATCGCCGACTTTTAGCAAGTCCACACCCCAGGGTGGTTGGGGTCCAATGCAGCCCCGGCCAGGCCCAGGCCCCTTGGACTGGGCCACAGGAGGACACAGAGCAGGGTCCCGGCCCCCACGGTCGCGGTGCCGGCATTCTCCAAGGGCTTGGGGGTTTTCCAGAGGTAGGAGATGGAGGGGACTGGTTTCTTCAGCGCCCCACAGGCCACGCCACCCCACCCCACCCATGGGACACATCCCGAGAGACGCCCCTACACTCGCTCGCCTCCCCCATGCGCTGTGCCGCAGCCCTGGCCCGGGGGAATAGGCGGCAGCCCACCCACAGGGCTGGGGGCGCAGGTGAAAGGGGTTGTGCGCGAGGCCGGCCCCTGGCTGGGGGCAAAGGGCGAGCGCCCCACGCGTGCGCAGTCAGCGGCGGCCGGCGCCCTGGGAGTGGGGAGCGGGTAGGTGAAGGAGGCGAGGTGAGGAGAGGAGGGGGGCTGGAAGGTCCCCACCTTGGCGGGTCCAGCCGTGGAGGCACATCGTGTGTGTGTGTGTGTGTGTCTGTGTCTGTGTGTCTGTGTGTCTGTGTGTGGAGAGACAGCCCCCCACCCCGCCCCGTCCCTCACCTCAGTCCCGCGAACTCAACAGGCCCTGTCCGACCGGCGAACTCAACAGGCCCGGCCCGGCGCGGGGCAGAGCTATCGCGGGGAAGTGCAGTGAGACTCGGCTTCTTGAGCGGGGCAGGGGCGCCCTCCGCCGTCTAAGGCCACACCACCCTGAACGCTTCCCATCTCTTCTGATCTCCGAAGCTAAGCAGCTTCCGTCCTGGTTAGTACTTGCATGGGAGACCGCCTGGGAATACCGGGTGCCGGAGGCTTTTTTTTTTCTTTACATTTCTTTTTTTTTTGCCTCTCATTCTGTCCCCTTTCTGGGAGTGCTACTGCGGTGGCGGCGGCGGGTCCCGCGGATCGCCCCCACCCTCAGCGCCCCCCGGGGTGCCTGCCACCACAGCCCACACCGTGGGGCCTCCTCTTGTCCTGAGCCGCGGCACCGCCGCCACGCGGCAGCATGCGTGCCATCTGGACTGTCAGGTCTCAGACCAAAGGTCTGGTCTGTGGGAACCGACACGCTGGAGGAAACCTTGAGAGTCTGAGAGGGGAGGGAGTTCCGGAAGCATTCCAGGATGTAATTTGAGGGAGTATGTGACCAGAACTCGTCCCGTTGCTTTCGGGGTTCTATGGGCTACACCTAGGAATCTTTGGTGGTGGCACCAGATGTTGGGGGATCCGGAGTCACACCCAGACCTGCTCCACAGGCCTCCTTTTACTTTTCTTTTCGGATTCATTTTCTTAAAAAGTGTCTCTTATCTCTATTATTGCATTTTCTTTTCTCTCTCTTTCCAAGCAGATGATGGGAGTCCAAGCATTGAGGTGACATGTATTGCCCCTGCCCCCCAGCCCCTGTTTTCTTATTCATTTATTTCTCATTTTCTCCCAGCCTATTGTGAGGGTACCAAGGTTAAGGTCAGGTGCATTGCTCTTTCCCCGCCTCCCCCCTCGGGTCAGAGCTCCAAGCGCGCCCATCCCCCAGTTGGTGCGCACCCACCCCCTCCCTAATGGATGTGTATGTCCACCCCCTCCCCACGCCCTCCCGACACCCACCCGATGAAGGTGATTCCCCTCAGTCCACTTAGGTGTCCATCCGTTCCTACCAATTTGCTGGTGAGCGCGCTCACGTGGTGCTCGTGTGTCCATTCTTGGGATACTTGGCTTACTGGAACGGGTTCCAGCTCTGGCCAGGAGAGCACGAGAGGCGCCCTCTCACCGCTGCTCCTCATAGCCGAATAGCACTCCGTGGTGTCCACGCGCCACATGTTATTAATGCACTCCTGGATGGATGGGCACTCGGGTCGCTTCCACATCTTTGCGATTGTGAATTGTGCCCTAACTGTAACCCTAACCCTTACCCAGCCCGTCTCCTCTGCCCCTGCCTGACGCGCTCCTCCCCGGCCAGGCCCGTCACTGTCCTGGGCCCCTGCCTGACCGGCTCCTTCCCGCCCGGCCTGTCACCTTCCTCTGCCCCTGCCTGACACCCTCCTCCCCGCCCGGCCCCTCACCTCGGCCCCTGCCTGACTCGCTCCTCCCCACCCGGCCGGTCACCGTCCTGGGCCCCTGCCTGACCGGCTCCTTCCCGCCCGGCCTGTCACCGTCCTCTGCCCCTGCCTGACACCCTCCTCCCCGCTCGGCCCCTCACCTCGGCCCCTGCCTGACTCGCTCCTCCCCACCCGGCCGGTCACCGTCCTGGGCCCCTGCCTGACCGGCTCCTTCCCGCCCGGCCTGTCACCGTCCTCTGCCCCTGCCTTACACGCTCCTCCCCGCCCGTCACCCTCCTAGGACCCTGCCTGACCGGCTCCTCCATCGCCTGGGCCTTCCAAGGGCTTGGTGTGGACGCTGCTTCCAGGAAGCCCTCCGGGAACCCGGCAGCAGGGCGGCCTCAGCAGTCTGGCTCAGGTGCCCCGCTGTGCCGCGGGGGCCCAGCCTGGTGTCTTCCCTGAGGCCCTGCAGCTGCTGCTCCCCGCAAGGGGAGAGCCGGGGAGGTGGGGACCGCCTCCTGATGGGGACGTACACGCAGCTCTCCACGTCGGATTCCGGGGCTCTCTGTCCTGCCCGAAGGCCCAGCTGGCCTGCGGGTCCTTAGAGTGGCAGAAACATCCTCAAACTGACATTGCGAGTCCGGTGGTTGTCTGCACTTTTGTGTGGGCACCCCAGGGAGGCCCAGGGGCTGGCTGGACAACGCGGTCTGCTCGGGTGCTTTGCAGTAGCAACCGATGCCCTGTGGACTTTGGTAGCAGCGTCTGAGGTGTCTCTGAGCCCTGCGCCATGTCGGGGGTGGGGAGGAGGAGGTGGAGGAGGAGGAGGAGGAGGAGGAGGAGGAAGAGGAGTGGGGGGAGGGAGGGGCCGTGACCTGCAGTCGTGTTCCCGGGGTGGCACGGCATGTGGCTTCTTGCACAGGCTGCTTGGCCTGGGCTCCCTGCACCTGGGCCTTTGGAGGACTGGCCCAGTGCTTGCCAACACTTCCTGCAGGGACCCAGAGCTGGGAGGTTGCATCTCCCAGCCCTGGGTCGGGCAGAGCCCCAGCGGGCCATGCCCACAAGCTCTCTCTGCACGGGTCCCCCAGAGGGCTGCTTTGGGACCAGGATTCTCTTGCGGGTGATTTTTTAAGGTCTGGCCCCTGGATGGAGGGGCACCAGGGGTAGAGGAGCCGGAAGCGGAAGGGAGTGCCCATGCGAGGGGACACTTTCAGGCCAAGTCCCAGCTTCAGCCTCATCCTCCTGGGAACCCCCGGAGTGGACATCACACCTCCTGGTTGTCCCGCTCTGAGACAAGGAGCCGGGCTTCGCATTCCCACAGCAGCCAGTCGTGGGCTGCGGACACCTGGGGCGTTGGGAACTCCCTGGCTTCTCCTTGGATTACCATTTGGAGCTGCTTGGGAATTGTGCCGCCACACACACCCGAGTGCAGGTGTCTTCTGCACAGACTGCGGGCCTCGCTCTTCTGAATGCCGCTAGCTCGCCACCCACCCACGGGTGAACCTGGTCAGGGTACTTTCTCTCAGGGGCAGACTCTGATCCGGGCGGGCTACCGGTGTTTCTGTTTGCTCGTTTCTTTCTTCCGTTTCGGGAAAGGCTTCCTTACTGGGTTTGGAAATCTCCTATGCCTTTCCTCGCCTATTCTGTCAGCTTTAAAATTCTCTTTCAGTTGCCACCCTCACAGTTGGATTAGGAAACTCTTTTCGGTGCATTCATTAGTGAAAAGACCTCAATGAAGCTCGAATCCAATATCTAATCGCCGACTTTTAGCAAGTCCACACCCCAGGGTGGTTGGGGTCCAATGCAGCCCCGGCCAGGCCCAGGCCCCTTGGACTGGGCCACAGGAGGACACAGAGCAGGGTCCCGGCCCCCACGGTCGCGGTGCCGGCATTCTCCAAGGGCTTGGGGGTTTTCCAGAGGTAGGAGATGGAGGGGACTGGTTTCTTCAGCGCCCCACAGGCCACGCCACCCCACCCCACCCATGGGACACATCCCGAGAGACGCCCCTACACTCGCTCGCCTCCCCCATGCGCTGTGCCGCAGCCCTGGCCCGGGGGAATAGGCGGCAGCCCACCCACAGGGCTGGGGGCGCAGGTGAAAGGGGTTGTGCGCGAGGCCGGCCCCTGGCTGGGGGCAAAGGGCGAGCGCCCCACGCGTGCGCAGTCAGCGGCGGCCGGCGCCCTGGGAGTGGGGAGCGGGTAGGTGAAGGAGGCGAGGTGAGGAGAGGAGGGGGGCTGGAAGGTCCCCACCTTGGCGGGTCCAGCCGTGGAGGCACATCGTGTGTGTGTGTGTGTGTGTCTGTGTCTGTGTGTCTGTGTGTCTGTGTGTCTGTGTGTGGAGAGACAGCCCCCCACCCCGCCCCGTCCCTCACCTCAGTCCCGCGAACTCAACAGGCCCTGTCCGACCGGCGAACTCAACAGGCCCGGCCCGGCGCGGGGCAGAGCTATCGCGGGGAAGTGCAGTGAGACTCGGCTTCTTGAGCGGGGCAGGGGCGCCCTCCGCCGTCTAAGGCCACACCACCCTGAACGCTTCCCATCTCTTCTGATCTCCGAAGCTAAGCAGCTTCCGTCCTGGTTAGTACTTGCATGGGAGACCGCCTGGGAATACCGGGTGCCGGAGGCTTTTTTTTTTCTTTACTTTTCTTTTTTTTTTGCCTCTCATTCTGTCCCCTTTCTGGGAGTGCTACTGCGGTGGCGGCGGCGGGTCCCGCGGATCGCCCCCACCCTCAGCGCCCCCCGGGGTGCCTGCCACCACAGCCCACACCGTGGGGCCTCCTCTTGTCCCGAGCCGCGGCACCGCCGCCACGCGGCAGCATGCGTGCCATCTGGACTGTCAGGTCTCAGACCAAAGGTCTGGTCTGTGGGAACCGACACGCTGGAGGAAACCTTGAGAGTCTGAGAGGGGAGGGAGTTCCGGAAGCATTCCAGGATGTAATTTGAGGGAGTATGTGACCAGAACTCGTCCCGTTGCTTTCGGGGTTCTATGGGCTACACCTAGGAATCTTTGGTGGTGGCACCAGATGTTGGGGGATCCGGAGTCACACCCAGACCTGCTCCACAGGCCTCCTTTTACTTTTCTTTTCGGATTCATTTTCTTAAAAAGTGTCTCTTATCTCTATTATTGCATTTTCTTTTCTCTCTCTTTCCAAGCAGATGATGGGAGTCCAAGCATTGAGGTGACATGTATTGCCCCTGCCCCCCAGCCCCTGTTTTCTTATTCATTTATTTCTCATTTTCTCCCAGCCTATTGTGAGGGTACCAAGGTTAAGGTCAGGTGCATTGCTCTTTCCCCGCCTCCCCCCTCGGGTCAGAGCTCCAAGCGCGCCCATCCCCCAGTTGGTGCGCACCCACCCCCTCCCTAATGGATGTGTATGTCCACCCCCTCCCCACGCCCGCCCGACACCCACCCGATGAAGGTGATTCCCCTCAGTCCACTTAGGTGTCCATCCGTTCCTACCAATTTGCTGGTGAGCGCGCTCACGTGGTGCTCGTGTGTCCATTCTTGGGATACTTGGCTTACTGGAACGGGTTCCAGCTCTGGCCAGGAGAGCACGAGAGGCGCCCTCTCACCGCTGCTCCTCATAGCCGAATAGCACTCCGTGGTGTCCACGCGCCACATGTTATTAATGCACTCCTGGATGGATGGGCACTCGGGTCGCTTCCACATCTTTGCGATTGTGAATTGTGCCCTAACTGTAACCCTAACCCTTACCCAGCCCGTCTCCTCTGCCCCTGCCTGACGCGCTCCTCCCCGGCCAGACCCGTCACTGTCCTGGGCCCCTGCCTGACCGGCTCCTTCCCGCCCGGCCTGTCACCTTCCTCTGCCCCTGCCTGACACCCTCCTCCCCGCCCGGCCCCTCACCTCGGCCCCTGCCTGACTCGCTCCTCCCCACCCGGCCGGTCACCGTCCTGGGCCCCTGCCTGACCGGCTCCTTCCCGCCCGGCCTGTCACCGTCCTCTGCCCCTGCCTGACACCCTCCTCCCCGCTCGGCCCCTCACCTCGGCCCCTGCCTGACTCGCTCCTCCCCACCCGGCCGGTCACCGTCCTGGGCCCCTGCCTGACCGGCTCCTTCCCGCCCGGCCTGTCACCGTCCTCTGCCCCTGCCTGACACCCTCCTCCCCGCTCGGCCCCTCACCTCGGCCCCTGCCTGACTCGCTCCTCCCCACCCGGCCGGTCACCGTCCTGGGCCCCTGCCTGACCGGCTCCTTCCCGCCCGGCCTGTCACCGTCCTCTGCCCCTGCCTTACACGCTCCTCCCCGCCCGTCACCCTCCTAGGACCCTGCCTGACCGGCTCCTCCATCGCCTGGGCCTTCCAAGGGCTTGGTGTGGACGCTGCTTCCAGGAAGCCCTCCGGGAACCCGGCAGCAGGGCGGCCTCAGCAGTCTGGCTCAGGTGCCCCGCTGTGCCGCGGGGGCCCAGCCTGGTGTCTTCCCTGAGGCCCTGCAGCTGCTGCTCCCCGCAAGGGGAGAGCCGGGGAGGTGGGGACCGCCTCCTGATGGGGACGTACACGCAGCTCTCCACGTCGGATTCCGGGGCTCTCTGTCCTGCCCGAAGGCCCAGCTGGCCTGCGGGTCCTTAGAGTGGCAGAAACATCCTCAAACTGACATTGCGAGTCCGGTGGTTGTCTGCACTTTTGTGTGGGCACCCCAGGGAGGCCCAGGGGCTGGCTGGACAACGCGGTCTGCTCGGGTGCTTTGGAGTAGCAACCGATGCCCTGTGGACTTTGGTAGCAGCGTCTGAGGTGTCTCTGAGCCCTGCGCCATGTCGGGGGTGGGGAGGAGGAGGTGGAGGAGGAGGAGGAGGAGGAGGAGGAGGAAGAGGAGTGGGGGGAGGGAGGGGCCGTGACCTGCAGTCGTGTTCCCGGGGTGGCACGGCATGTGGCTTCTTGCACAGGCTGCTTGGCCTGGGCTCCCTGCACCTGGGCCTTTGGAGGACTGGCCCAGTGCTTGCCAACACTTCCTGCAGGGACCCAGAGCTGGGAGGTTGCATCTCCCAGCCCTGGGTCGGGCAGAGCCCCAGCGGGCCATGCCCACAAGCTCTCTCTGCACGGGTCCCCCAGAGGGCTTCTTTGGGACCAGGATTCTCTTGCGGGTGATTTTTTAAGGTCTGGCCCCTGGATGGAGGGGCACCAGGGGTAGAGGAGCCGGAAGCGGAAGGGAGTGCCCATGCGAGGGGACACTTTCAGGCCAAGTCCCAGCTTCAGCCTCATCCTCCTGGGAACCCCCGGAGTGGACATCACACCTCCTGGTTGTCCCGCTCTGAGACAAGGAGCCGGGCTTCGCATTCCCACAGCAGCCAGTCGTGGGCTGCGGACACCTGGGGCGTTGGGAACTCCCTGGCTTCTCCTTGGATTACCATTTGGAGCTGCTTGGGAATTGTGCCGCCACACACACCCGAGTGCAGGTGTCTTCTGCACAGACTGCGGGCCTCGCTCTTCTGAATGCCGCTAGCTCGCCACCCACCCACGGGTGAACCTGGTCAGGGTACTTTCTCTCAGGGGCAGACTCTGATCCGGGCGGGCTACCGGTGTTTCTGTTTGCTCGTTTCTTTCTTCCGTTTCGGGAAAGGCTTCCTTACTGGGTTTGGAAATCTCCTATGCCTTTCCTCGCCTATTCTGTCAGCTTTAAAATTCTCTTTCAGTTGCCACCCTCACAGTTGGATTAGGAAACTCTTTTCGGTGCATTCATTAGTGAAAAGACCTCAATGAAGCTCGAATCCAATATCTAATCGCCGACTTTTAGCAAGTCCACACCCCAGGGTGGTTGGGGTCCAATGCAGCCCCGGCCAGGCCCAGGCCCCTTGGACTGGGCCACAGGAGGACACAGAGCAGGGTCCCGGCCCCCACGGTCGCGGTGCCGGCATTCTCCAAGGGCTTGGGGGTTTTCCAGAGGTAGGAGATGGAGGGGACTGGTTTCTTCAGCGCCCCACAGGCCACGCCACCCCACCCCACCCATGGGACACATCCCGAGAGACGCCCCTACACTCGCTCGCCTCCCCCATGCGCTGTGCCGCAGCCCTGGCCCGGGGGAATAGGCGGCAGCCCACCCACAGGGCTGGGGGCGCAGGTGAAAGGGGTTGTGCGCGAGGCCGGCCCCTGGCTGGGGGCAAAGGGCGAGCGCCCCACGCGTGCGCAGTCAGCGGCGGCCGGCGCCCTGGGAGTGGGGAGTGGGTAGGTGAAGGAGGCGAGGTGAGGAGAGGAGGGGGGCTGGAAGGTCCCCACCTTGGCGGGTCCAGCCGTGGAGGCACATCGTGTGTGTGTGTGTGTGTGTCTGTGTCTGTGTGTCTGTGTGTCTGTGTGTCTGTGTGTGGAGAGACAGCCCCCCACCCCGCCCCGTCCCTCACCTCAGTCCCGCGAACTCAACAGGCCCTGTCCGACCGGCGAACTCAACAGGCCCGGCCCGGCGCGGGGCAGAGCTATCGCGGGGAAGTGCAGTGAGACTCGGCTTCTTGAGCAGGGCAGGGGCGCCCTCCGCCGTCTAAGGCCACACCACCCTGAACGCTTCCCATCTCTTCTGATCTCCGAAGCTAAGCAGCTTCCGTCCTGGTTAGTACTTGCATGGGAGACCGCCTGGGAATACCGGGTGCCGGAGGCTTTTTTTTTTCTTTACTTTTCTTTTTTTTTTTGCCTCTCATTCTGTCCCCTTTCTGGGAGTGCTACTGCGGTGGCGGCGGCGGGTCCCGCGGATCGCCCCCACCCTCAGCGCCCCCCGGGGTGCCTGCCACCACAGCCCACACCGTGGGGCCTCCTCTTGTCCCGAGCCGCGGCACCGCCGCCACGCGGCAGCATGCGTGCCATCTGGACTGTCAGGTCTCAGACCAAAGGTCTGGTCTGTGGGAACCGACACGCTGGAGGAAACCTTGAGAGTCTGAGAGGGGAGGGAGTTCCGGAAGCATTCCAGGATGTAATTTGAGGGAGTATGTGACCAGAACTCGTCCCGTTGCTTTCGGGGTTCTATGGGCTACACCTAGGAATCTTTGGTGGTGGCACCAGATGTTGGGGGATCCGGAGTCACACCCAGACCTGCTCCACAGGCCTCCTTTTACTTTTCTTTTCGGATTCATTTTCTTAAAAAGTGTCTCTTATCTCTATTATTGCATTTTCTTTTCTCTCTCTTTCCAAGCAGATGATGGGAGTCCAAGCATTGAGGTGACATGTATTGCCCCTGCCCCCCAGCCCCTGTTTTCTTATTCATTTATTTCTCATTTTCTCCCAGCCTATTGTGAGGGTACCAAGGTTAAGGTCAGGTGCATTGCTCTTTCCCCGCCTCCCCCCTCGGGTCAGAGCTCCAAGCGCGCCCATCCCCCAGTTGGTGAGCACCCACCCCCTCCCTAATGGATGTGTATGTCCACCCCCTCCCCACGCCCGCCCGACACCCACCCGATGAAGGTGATTCCCCTCAGTCCACTTAGGTGTCCATCCGTTCCTACCAATTTGCTGGTGAGCGCGCTCACGTGGTGCTCGTGTGTCCATTCTTGGGATACTTGGCTTACTGGAACGGGTTCCAGCTCTGGCCAGGAGAGCACGAGAGGCGCCCTCTCACCGCTGCTCCTCATAGCCGAATGGCACTCCGTGGTGTCCACGCGCCACATGTTATTAATGCACTCCTGGATGGATGGGCACTCGGGTCGCTTCCACATCTTTGCGATTGTGAATTGTGCCCTAACTGTAACCCTAACCCTTACCCAGCCCGTCTCCTCTGCCCCTGCCTGACGCGCTACTCCCCGGCCAGGCCCGTCACTGTCCTGGGCCCCTGCCTGACCGGCTCCTTCCCGCCCGGCCTGTCACTGTCCTCTGCCCCTGCCTGACACCCTCCTCCCCGCCCGGCCCCTCACCTCGGCCCCTGCCTGACTCGCTCCTCCCCACCCGGCCGGTCACCGTCCTGGGCCCCTGCCTGACTCGCTCCTCCCCACCCGGCCGGTCACCGTCCTGGGCCCCGGCCTGACCGGCTCCTTCCCGCCCGGCCTGTCACCGTCCTCTGCCCCTGCCTGACACCCTCCTCCCCGCCCGGCCCCTCACCTCGACCCCTGCCTGACTCGCTCCTCCCCACCCGGCCGGTCACCGTCCTGGGCCCCTGCCTGACCGGCTCCTTCCCGCCCGGCCTGTCACCGTCCTCTGCCCCTGCCTTACACGCTCCTCCCCGCCCGTCACCCTCCTAGGACCCTGCCTGACCGGCTCCTCCATCGCCTGGGCCTTCCAAGGGCTTGGTGTGGACGCTGCTTCCAGGAAGCCCTCCGGGAACCCGGCAGCAGGGCGGCCTCAGCAGTCTGGCTCAGGTGCCCCGCTGTGCCGCGGGGGCCCAGCCTGGTGTCTTCCCTGAGGCCCTGCAGCTGCCGCTCCCCGCAAGGGGAGAGCCGGGGAGGTGGGGACCGCCTCCTGATGGGGACGTACACGCAGCTCTCCACGTCGGATTCCGGGGCTCTCTGTCCTGCCCGAAGGCCCAGCTGGCCTGCGGGTCCTTAGAGTGGCAGAAACATCCTCAAACTGACATTGCGAGTCCGGTGGTTGTCTGCACTTTTGTGTGGGCACCCCAGGGAGGCCCAGGGGCTGGCTGGACAACGCGGTCTGCTCGGGTGCTTTGGAGTAGCAACCGATGCCCTGTGGACTTTGGTAGCAGCGTCTGAGGTGTCTCTGAGCCCTGCGCCATGTCGGGGGTGGGGAGGAGGAGGTGGAGGAGGAGGAGGAGGAGGAGGAGGAGGAGGAGGAAGAGGAGTGGGGGGAGGGAGGGGCCGTGACCTGCAGTCGTGTTCCCGGGGTGGCACGGCATGTGGCTTCTTGCACAGGCTGCTTGGCCTGGGCTCCCTGCACCTGGGCCTTTGGAGGACTGGCCCAGTGCTTGCCAACACTTCCTGCAGGGACCCAGAGCTGGGAGGTTGCATCTCCCAGCCCTGGGTCGGGCAGAGCCCCAGCGGGCCATGCCCACAAGCTCTCTCAGCACGGGTCCCCCAGAGGGCTTCTTTGGGACCAGGATTCTCTTGCGGGTGATTTTTTAAGGTCTGGCCCCTGGATGGAGGGGCACCAGGGGTAGAGGAGCCGGAAGCGGAAGGGGGTGCCCATGCGAGGGGACACTTTCAGGCCAAGTCCCAGCTTCAGCCTCATCCTCCTGGGAACCCCCGGAGTGGACATCACACCTCCTGGTTGTCCCGCTCTGAGACAAGGAGCCGGGCTTCGCATTCCCACAGCAGCCAGTCGTGGGCTGCGGACACCTGGGGCGTTGGGAACTCCCTGGCTTCTCTTTGGATTACCATTTGGAGCTGCTTGGGAATTGTGCCGCCACACACACCCGAGTGCAGGTGTCTTCTGCACAGACTGCGGGCCTCGCTCTTCTGAATGCCGCTAGCTCGCCACCCACCCACGGGTGAACCTGGTCAGGGTACTTTCTCTCAGGGGCAGACTCTGATCCGGGCGGGCTACCGGTGTTTCTGTTTGCTCGTTTCTTTCTTCCGTTTCGGGAAAGGCTTCCTTACTGGGTTTGGAAATCTCCTATGCCTTTCCTCGCCTATTCTGTCAGCTTTAAAATTCTCTTTCAGTTGCCACCCTCACAGATGGATTAGGAAACTCTTTTCGGTGCATTCATTAGTGAAAAGACCTCAATGAAGCTCGAATCCAATATCTAATCGCCGACTTTTAGCAAGTCCACACCCCAGGGTGGTTGGGGTCCAATGCAGCCCCGGCCAGGCCCAGGCCCCTTGGACTGGGCCACAGGAGGACACAGAGCAGGGTCCCGGCCCCCACGGTCGCGGTGCCGGCATTCTCCAAGGGCTTGGGGGTTTTCCAGAGGTAGGAGATGGAGGGGACTGGTTTCTTCAGCGCCCCACAGGCCACGCCACCCCACCCCACCCATGGGACACATCCCGAGAGACGCCCCTACACTCGCTCGCCTCCCCCATGCGCTGTGCCGCAGCCCTGGCCCGGGGGAATAGGCGGCAGCCCACCCACAGGGCTGGGGGCGCAGGTGAAAGGGGTTGTGCGCGAGGCCGGCCCCTGGCTGGGGGCAAAGGGCGAGCGCCCCACGCGTGCGCAGTCAGCGGCGGCCGGCGCCCTGGGAGTGGGGAGCGGGTAGGTGAAGGAGGCGAGGTGAGGAGAGGAGGGGGGCTGGAAGGTCCCCACCTTGGCGGGTCCAGCCGTGGAGGCACATCGTGTGTGTGTGTGTGTGTGTCTGTGTCTGTGTGTCTGTGTGTCTGTGTGTCTGTGTGTGGAGAGACAGCCCCCCACCCCGCCCCGTCCCTCACCTCAGTCCCGCGAACTCAACAGGCCCTGTCCGACCGGCGAACTCAACAGGCCCGGCCCGGCGCGGGGCAGAGCTATCGCGGGGAAGTGCAGTGAGACTCGGCTTCTTGAGCGGGGCAGGGGCGCCCTCCGCCGTCTAAGGCCACACCACCCTGAACGCTTCCCATCTCTTCTGATCTCCGAAGCTAAGCAGCTTCCGTCCTGGTTAGTACTTGCATGGGAGACCGCCTGGGAATACCGGGTGCCGGAGGCTTTTTTTTTTCTTTACTTTTCTTTTTTTTTTGCCTCTCATTCTGTCCCCTTTCTGGGAGTGCTACTGCGGTGGCGGCGGCGGGTCCCGCGGATCGCCCCCACCCTCAGCGCCCCCCGGGGTGCCTGCCACCACAGCCCACACCGTGGGGCCTCCTCTTGTCCCGAGCCGCGGCACCGCCGCCACGCGGCAGCATGCGTGCCATCTGGACTGTCAGGTCTCAGACCAAAGGTCTGGTCTGTGGGAACCGACACGCTGGAGGAAACCTTGAGAGTCTGAGAGGGGAGGGAGTTCCGGAAGCATTCCAGGATGTAATTTGAGGGAGTATGTGACCAGAACTCGTCCCGTTGCTTTCGGGGTTCTATGGGCTACACCTAGGAATCTTTGGTGGTGGCACCAGATGTTGGGGGATCCGGAGTCACACCCAGACCTGCTCCACAGGCCTCCTTTTACTTTTCTTTTCGGATTCATTTTCTTAAAAAGTGTCTCTTATCTCTATTATTGCATTTTCTTTTCTCTCTCTTTCCAAGCAGATGATGGGAGTCCAAGCATTGAGGTGACATGTATTGCCCCTGCCCCCCAGCCCCTGTTTTCTTATTCATTTATTTCTCATTTTCTCCCAGCCTATTGTGAGGGTACCAAGGTTAAGGTCAGGTGCATTGCTCTTTCCCCGCCTCCCCCCTCGGGTCAGAGCTCCAAGCGCGCCCATCCCCCAGTTGGTGCGCACCCACCCCCTCCCTAATGGATGTGTATGTCCACCCCCTCCCCACGCCCTCCCGACACCCACCCGATGAAGGTGATTCCCCTCAGTCCACTTAGGTGTCCATCCGTTCCTACCAATTTGCTGGTGAGCGCGCTCACGTGGTGCTCGTGTGTCCATTCTTGGGATACTTGGCTTACTGGAACGGGTTCCAGCTCTGGCCAGGAGAGCACGAGAGGCGCCCTCTCACCGCTGCTCCTCATAGCCGAATAGCACTCCGTGGTGTCCACGCGCCACATGTTATTAATGCACTCCTGGATGGATGGGCACTCGGGTCGCTTCCACATCTTTGCGATTGTGAATTGTGCCCTAACTGTAACCCTAACCCTTACCCAGCCCGTCTCCTCTGCCCCTGCCTGACGCGCTCCTCCCCGGCCAGGCCCGTCACTGTCCTGGGCCCCTGCCTGACCGGCTCCTTCCCGCCCGGCCTGTCACCTTCCTCTGCCCCTGCCTGACACCCTCCTCCCCGCCCGGCCCCTCACCTCGGCCCCTGCCTGACTCGCTCCTCCCCACCCGGCCGGTCACCGTCCTGGGCCCCTGCCTGACCGGCTCCTTCCCGCCCGGCCTGTCACCGTCCTCTGCCCCTGCCTGACACCCTCCTCCCCGCTCGGCCCCTCACCTCGGCCCCTGCCTGACTCGCTCCTCCCCACCCGGCCGGTCACCGTCCTGGGCCCCTGCCTGACCGGCTCCTTCCCGCCCGGCCTGTCACCGTCCTCTGCCCCTGCCTTACACGCTCCTCCCCGCCCGTCACCCTCCTAGGACCCTGCCTGACCGGCTCCTCCATCGCCTGGGCCTTCCAAGGGCTTGGTGTGGACGCTGCTTCCAGGAAGCCCTCCGGGAACCCGGCAGCAGGGCGGCCTCAGCAGTCTGGCTCAGGTGCCCCGCTGTGCCGCGGGGGCCCAGCCTGGTGTCTTCCCTGAGGCCCTGCAGCTGCCGCTCCCCGCAAGGGGAGAGCCGGGGAGGTGGGGACCGCCTCCTGATGGGGACGTACACGCAGCTCTCCACGTCGGATTCCGGGGCTCTCTGTCCTGCCCGAAGGCCCAGCTGGCCTGCGGGTCCTTAGAGTGGCAGAAACATCCTCAAACTGACATTGCGAGTCCGGTGGTTGTCTGCACTTTTGTGTGGGCACCCCAGGGAGGCCCAGGGGCTGGCTGGACAACGCGGTCTGCTCGGGTGCTTTGGAGTAGCAACCGATGCCCTGTGGACTTTGGTAGCAGCGTCTGAGGTGTCTCTGAGCCCTGCGCCATGTCGGGGGTGGGGAGGAGGAGGTGGAGGAGGAGGAGGAGGAGGAGGAGGAGGAAGAGGAGTGGGGGGAGGGAGGGGCCGTGACCTGCAGTCGTGTTCCCGGGGTGGCACGGCATGTGGCTTCTTGCACAGGCTGCTTGGCCTGGGCTCCCTGCACCTGGGCCTTTGGAGGACTGGCCCAGTGCTTGCCAACACTTCCTGCAGGGACCCAGAGCTGGGAGGTTGCATCTCCCAGCCCTGGGTCGGGCAGAGCCCCAGCGGGCCATGCCCACAAGCTCTCTCTGCACGGGTCCCCCAGAGGGCTTCTTTGGGACCAGGATTCTCTTGCGGGTGATTTTTTAAGGTCTGGCCCCTGGATGGAGGGGCACCAGGGGTAGAGGAGCCGGAAGCGGAAGGGAGTGCCCATGCGAGGGGACACTTTCAGGCCAAGTCCCAGCTTCAGCCTCATCCTCCTGGGAACCCCCGGAGTGGACATCACACCTCCTGGTTGTCCCGCTCTGAGACAAGGAGCCGGGCTTCGCATTCCCACAGCAGCCAGTCGTGGGCTGCGGACACCTGGGGCGTTGGGAACTCCCTGGCTTCTCCTTGGATTACCATTTGGAGCTGCTTGGGAATTGTGCCGCCACACACACCCGAGTGCAGGTGTCTTCTGCACAGACTGCGGGCCTCGCTCTTCTGAATGCCGCTAGCTCGCCACCCACCCACGGGTGAACCTGGTCAGGGTACTTTCTCTCAGGGGCAGACTCTGATCCGGGCGGGCTACCGGTGTTTCTGTTTGCTCGTTTCTTTCTTCCGTTTCGGGAAAGGCTTCCTTACTGGGTTTGGAAATCTCCTATGCCTTTCCTCGCCTATTCTGTCAGCTTTAAAATTCTCTTTCAGTTGCCACCCTCACAGTTGGATTAGGAAACTCTTTTCAGTGCATTCATTAGTGAAAAGACCTCAATGAAGCTCGAATCCAATATCTAATCGCCGACTTTTAGCAAGTCCACACCCCAGGGTGGTTGGGGTCCAATGCAGCCCCGGCCAGGCCCAGGCCCCTTGGACTGGGCCACAGGAGGACACAGAGCAGGGTCCCGGCCCCCACGGTCGCGGTGCCGGCATTCTCCAAGGGCTTGGGGGTTTTCCAGAGGTAGGAGATGGAGGGGACTGGTTTCTTCAGCGCCCCACAGGCCACGCCACCCCACCCCACCCATGGGACACATCCCGAGAGACGCCCCTACACTCGCTCGCCTCCCCCATGCGCTGTGCCGCAGCCCTGGCCCGGGGGAATAGGCGGCAGCCCACCCACAGGGCTGGGGGCGCAGGTGAAAGGGGTTGTGCGCGAGGCCGGCCCCTGGCTGGGGGCAAAGGGCGAGCGCCCCACGCGTGCGCAGTCAGCGGCGGCCGGCGCCCTGGGAGTGGGGAGCGGGTAGGTGAAGGAGGCGAGGTGAGGAGAGGAGGGGGGCTGGAAGGTCCCCACCTTGGCGGGTCCAGCCGTGGAGGCACATCGTGTGTGTGTGTGTGTGTGTCTGTGTCTGTGTGTCTGTGTGTCTGTGTGTGGAGAGACAGCCCCCCACCCCGCCCCGTCCCTCACCTCAGTCCCGCGAACTCAACAGGCCCTGTCCGACCGGCGAACTCAACAGGCCCGGCCCGGCGCGGGGCAGAGCTATCGCGGGGAAGTGCAGTGAGACTCGGCTTCTTGAGCGGGGCAGGGGCGCCCTCCGCCGTCTAAGGCCACACCACCCTGAACGCTTCCCATCTCTTCTGATCTCCGAAGCTAAGCAGCTTCCATCCTGGTTAGTACTTGCATGGGAGACCGCCTGGGAATACCGGGTGCCGGAGGCTTTTTTTTTTCTTTACTTTTCTTTTTTTTTTGCCTCTCATTCTGTCCCCTTTCTGGGAGTGCTACTGCGGTGGCGGCGGCGGGTCCCGCGGATCGCCCCCACCCTCAGCGCCCCCCGGGGTGCCTGCCACCACAGCCCACACCGTGGGGCCTCCTCTTGTCCCGAGCCGCGGCACCGCCGCCACGCGGCAGCATGCGTGCCATCTGGACTGTCAGGTCTCAGACCAAAGGTCTGGTCTGTGGGAACCGACACGCTGGAGGAAACCTTGAGAGTCTGAGAGGGGAGGGAGTTCCGGAAGCATTCCAGGATGTAATTTGAGGGAGTATGTGACCAGAACTCGTCCCGTTGCTTTCGGGGTTCTATGGGCTACACCTAGGAATCTTTGGTGGTGGCACCAGATGTTGGGGGATCCGGAGTCACACCCAGACCTGCTCCACAGGCCTCCTTTTACTTTTCTTTTCGGATTCATTTTCTTAAAAAGTGTCTCTTATCTCTATTATTGCATTTTCTTTTCTCTCTCTTTCCAAGCAGATGATGGGAGTCCAAGCATTGAGGTGACATGTATTGCCCCTGCCCCCCAGCCCCTGTTTTCTTATTCATTTATTTCTCATTTTCTCCCAGCCTATTGTGAGGGTACCAAGGTTAAGGTCAGGTGCATTGCTCTTTCCCCGCCTCCCCCCTCGGGTCAGAGCTCCAAGCGCGCCCATCCCCCAGTTGGTGCGCACCCACCCCCTCCCTAATGGATGTGTATGTCCACCCCCTCCCCACGCCCTCCCGACACCCACCCGATGAAGGTGATTCCCCTCAGTCCACTTAGGTGTCCATCCGTTCCTACCAATTTGCTGGTGAGCGCGCTCACGTGGTGCTCGTGTGTCCATTCTTGGGATACTTGGCTTACTGGAACGGGTTCCAGCTCTGGCCAGGAGAGCACGAGAGGCGCCCTCTCACCGCTGCTCCTCATAGCCGAATAGCACTCCGTGGTGTCCACGCGCCACATGTTATTAATGCACTCCTGGATGGATGGGCACTCGGGTCGCTTCCACATCTTTGCGATTGTGAATTGTGCCCTAACTGTAACCCTAACCCTTACCCAGCCCGTCTCCTCTGCCCCTGCCTGACGCGCTCCTCCCCGGCCAGGCCCGTCACTGTCCTGGGCCCCTGCCTGACCGGCTCCTTCCCGCCCGGCCTGTCACCTTCCTCTGCCCCTGCCTGACACCCTCCTCCCCGCCCGGCCCCTCACCTCGGCCCCTGCCTGACTCGCTCCTCCCCACCCGGCCGGTCACCGTCCTGGGCCCCTGCCTGACCGGCTCCTTCCCGCCCGGCCTGTCACCGTCCTCTGCCCCTGCCTGACACCCTCCTCCCCGCTCGGCCCCTCACCTCGGCCCCTGCCTGACTCGCTCCTCCCCACCCGGCCGGTCACCGTCCTGGGCCCCTGCCTGACCGGCTCCTTCCCGCCCGGCCTGTCACCGTCCTCTGCCCCTGCCTTACACGCTCCTCCCCGCCCGTCACCCTCCTAGGACCCTGCCTGACCGGCTCCTCCATCGCCTGGGCCTTCCAAGGGCTTGGTGTGGACGCTGCTTCCAGGAAGCCCTCCGGGAACCCGGCAGCAGGGCGGCCTCAGCAGTCTGGCTCAGGTGCCCCGCTGTGCCGCGGGGGCCCAGCCTGGTGTCTTCCCTGAGGCCCTGCAGCTGCTGCTCCCCGCAAGGGGAGAGCCGGGGAGGTGGGGACCGCCTCCTGATGGGGACGTACACGCAGCTCTCCACGTCGGATTCCGGGGCTCTCTGTCCTGCCCGAAGGCCCAGCTGGCCTGCGGGTCCTTAGAGTGGCAGAAACATCCTCAAACTGACATTGCGAGTCCGGTGGTTGTCTGCACTTTTGTGTGGGCACCCCAGGGAGGCCCAGGGGCTGGCTGGACAACGCGGTCTGCTCGGGTGCTTTGGAGTAGCAACCGATGCCCTGTGGACTTTGGTAGCAGCGTCTGAGGTGTCTCTGAGCCCTGCGCCATGTCGGGGGTGGGGAGGAGGAGGTGGAGGAGGAGGAGGAGGAGGAGGAGGAAGAGGAGTGGGGGGAGGGAGGGGCCGTGACCTGCAGTCGTGTTCCCGGGGTGGCACGGCATGTGGCTTCTTGCACAGGCTGCTTGGCCTGGGCTCCCTGCACCTGGGCCTTTGGAGGACTGGCCCAGTGCTTGCCAACACTTCCTGCAGGGACCCAGAGCTGGGAGGTTGCATCTCCCAGCCCTGGGTCGGGCAGAGCCCCAGCGGGCCATGCCCACAAGCTCTCTCTGCACGGGTCCCCCAGAGGGCTTCTTTGGGACCAGGATTCTCTTGCGGGTGATTTTTTAAGGTCTGGCCCCTGGATGGAGGGGCACCAGGGGTAGAGGAGCCGGAAGCGGAAGGGAGTGCCCATGCGAGGGGACACTTTCAGGCCAAGTCCCAGCTTCAGCCTCATCCTCCTGGGAACCCCCGGAGTGGACATCACACCTCCTGGTTGTCCCGCTCTGAGACAAGGAGCCGGGCTTCGCATTCCCACAGCAGCCAGTCGTGGGCTGCGGACACCTGGGGCGTTGGGAACTCCCTGGCTTCTCCTTGGATTACCATTTGGAGCTGCTTGGGAATTGTGCCGCCACACACACCCGAGTGCAGGTGTCTTCTGCACAGACTGCGGGCCTCGCTCTTCTGAATGCCGCTAGCTCGCCACCCACCCACGGGTGAACCTGGTCAGGGTACTTTCTCTCAGGGGCAGACTCTGATCCGGGCGGGCTACCGGTGTTTCTGTTTGCTCGTTTCTTTCTTCCGTTTCGGGAAAGGCTTCCTTACTGGGTTTGGAAATCTCCTATGCCTTTCCTCGCCTATTCTGTCAGCTTTAAAATTCTCTTTCAGTTGCCACCCTCACAGTTGGATTAGGAAACTCTTTTCGGTGCATTCATTAGTGAAAAGACCTCAATGAAGCTCGAATCCAATATCTAATCGCCGACTTTTAGCAAGTCCACACCCCAGGGTGGTTGGGGTCCAATGCAGCCCCGGCCAGGCCCAGGCCCCTTGGACTGGGCCACAGGAGGACACAGAGCAGGGTCCCGGCCCCCACGGTCGCGGTGCCGGCATTCTCCAAGGGCTTGGGGGTTTTCCAGAGGTAGGAGATGGAGGGGACTGGTTTCTTCAGCGCCCCACAGGCCACGCCACCCCACCCCACCCATGGGACACATCCCGAGAGACGCCCCTACACTCGCTCGCCTCCCCCATGCGCTGTGCCGCAGCCCTGGCCCGGGGGAATAGGCGGCAGCCCACCCACAGGGCTGGGGGCGCAGGTGAAAGGGGTTGTGCGCGAGGCCGGCCCCTGGCTGGGGGCAAAGGGCGAGCGCCCCACGCGTGCGCAGTCAGCGGCGGCCGGCGCCCTGGGAGTGGGGAGCGGGTAGGTGAAGGAGGCGAGGTGAGGAGAGGAGGGGGGCTGGAAGGTCCCCACCTTGGCGGGTCCAGCCGTGGAGGCACATCGTGTGTGTGTGTGTGTGTGTCTGTGTCTGTGTGTCTGTGTGTCTGTGTGTCTGTGTGTGGAGAGACAGCCCCCCACCCCGCCCCGTCCCTCACCTCAGTCCCGCGAACTCAACAGGCCCTGTCCGACCGGCGAACTCAACAGGCCCGGCCCGGCGCGGGGCAGAGCTATGGCGGGGAAGTGCAGTGAGACTCGGCTTCTTGAGCGGGGCAGGGGCGCCCTCCGCCGTCTAAGGCCACACCACCCTGAACGCTTCCCATCTCTTCTGATCTCCGAAGCTAAGCAGCTTCCGTCCTGGTTAGTACTTGCATGGGAGACCGCCTGGGAATACCGGGTGCCGGAGGCTTTTTTTTTTCTTTACTTTTCTTTTTTTTTTTGCCTCTCATTCTGTCCCCTTTCTGGGAGTGCTACTGCGGTGGCGGCGGCGGGTCCCGCGGATCGCCCCCACCCTCAGCGCCCCCCGGGGTGCCTGCCACCACAGCCCACACCGTGGGGCCTCCTCTTGTCCCGAGCCGCGGCACCGCCGCCACGCGGCAGCATGCGTGCCATCTGGACTGTCAGGTCTCAGACCAAAGGTCTGGTCTGTGGGAACCGACACGCTGGAGGAAACCTTGAGAGTCTGAGAGGGGAGGGAGTTCCGGAAGCATTCCAGGATGTAATTTGAGGGAGTATGTGACCAGAACTCGTCCCGTTGCTTTCGGGGTTCTATGGGCTACACCTAGGAATCTTTGGTGGTGGCACCAGATGTTGGGGGATCCGGAGTCACACCCAGACCTGCTCCACAGGCCTCCTTTTACTTTTCTTTTCGGATTCATTTTCTTAAAAAGTGTCTCTTATCTCTATTATTGCATTTTCTTTTCTCTCTCTTTCCAAGCAGATGATGGGAGTCCAAGCATTGAGGTGACATGTATTGCCCCTGCCCCCCAGCCCCTGTTTTCTTATTCATTTATTTCTCATTTTCTCCCAGCCTATTGTGAGGGTACCAAGGTTAAGGTCAGGTGCATTGCTCTTTCCCCGCCTCCCCCCTCGGGTCAGAGCTCCAAGCGCGCCCATCCCCCAGTTGGTGCGCACCCACCCCCTCCCTAATGGATGTGTATGTCCACCCCCTCCCCACGCCCGCCCGACACCCACCCGATGAAGGTGATTCCCCTCAGTCCACTTAGGTGTCCATCCGTTCCTACCAATTTGCTGGTGAGCGCGCTCACGTGGTGCTCGTGTGTCCATTCTTGGGATACTTGGCTTACTGGAACGGGTTCCAGCTCTGGCCAGGAGAGCACGAGAGGCGCCCTCTCACCGCTGCTCCTCATAGCCGAATAGCACTCCGTGGTGTCCACGCGCCACATGTTATTAATGCACTCCTGGATGGATGGGCACTCGGGTCGCTTCCACATCTTTGCGATTGTGAATTGTGCCCTAACTGTAACCCTAACCCTTACCCAGCCCGTCTCCTCTGCCCCTGCCTGACGCGCTCCTCCCCGGCCAGGCCCGTCACTGTCCTGGGCCCCTGCCTGACCGGCTCCTTCCCGCCCGGCCTGTCACCTTCCTCTGCCCCTGCCTGACACCCTCCTCCCCGCCCGGCCCCTCACCTCGGCCCCTGCATGACTCGCTCCTCCCCACCCGGCCGGTCACCGTCCTGGGCCCCTGCCTGACCGGCTCCTTCCCGCCCGGCCTGTCACCGTCCTCTGCCCCTGCCTGACACCCTCCTCCCCGCTCGGCCCCTCACCTCGGCCCCTGCCTGACTCGCTCCTCCCCACCCGGCCGGTCACCGTCCTGGGCCCCTGCCTGACCGGCTCCTTCCCGCCCGGCCTGTCACCGTCCTCTGCCCCTGCCTTACACGCTCCTCCCCGCCCGTCACCCTCCTAGGACCCTGCCTGACCGGCTCCTCCATCGCCTGGGCCTTCCAAGGGCTTGGTGTGGACGCTGCTTCCAGGAAGCCCTCCGGGAACCCGGCAGCAGGGCGGCCTCAGCAGTCTGGCTCAGGTGCCCCGCTGTGCCGCGGGGGCCCAGCCTGGTGTCTTCCCTGAGGCCCTGCAGCTGCCGCTCCCCGCAAGGGGAGAGCCGGGGAGGTGGGGACCGCCTCCTGATGGGGACGTACACGCAGCTCTCCACGTCGGATTCCGGGGCTCTCTGTCCTGCCCGAAGGCCCAGCTGGCCTGCGGGTCCTTAGAGTGGCAGAAACATCCTCAAACTGACATTGCGAGTCCGGTGGTTGTCTGCACTTTTGTGTGGGCACCCCAGGGAGGCCCAGGGGCTGGCTGGACAACGCGGTCTGCTCGGGTGCTTTGGAGTAGCAACCGATGCCCTGTGGACTTTGGTAGCAGCGTCTGAGGTGTCTCTGAGCCCTGCGCCATGTCGGGGGTGGGGAGGAGGAGGTGGAGGAGGAGGAGGAGGAGGAGGAGGAGGAAGAGGAGTGGGGGGAGGGAGGGGCCGTGACCTGCAGTCGTGTTCCCGGGGTGGCACGGCATGTGGCTTCTTGCACAGGCTGCTTGGCCTGGGCTCCCTGCACCTGGGCCTTTGGAGGACTGGCCCAGTGCTTGCCAACACTTCCTGCAGGGACCCAGAGCTGGGAGGTTGCATCTCCCAGCCCTGGGTCGGGCAGAGCCCCAGCGGGCCATGCCCACAAGCTCTCTCTGCACGGGTCCCCCAGAGGGCTTCTTTGGGACCAGGATTCTCTTGCGGGTGATTTTTTAAGGTCTGGCCCCTGGATGGAGGGGCACCAGGGGTAGAGGAGCCGGAAGCGGAAGGGAGTGCCCATGCGAGGGGACACTTTCAGGCCAAGTCCCAGCTTCAGCCTCATCCTCCTGGGAACCCCCGGAGTGGACATCACACCTCCTGGTTGTCCCGCTCTGAGACAAGGAGCCGGGCTTCGCATTCCCACAGCAGCCAGTCGTGGGCTGCGGACACCTGGGGCGTTGGGAACTCCCTGGCTTCTCCTTGGATTACCATTTGGAGCTGCTTGGGAATTGTGCCGCCACACACACCCGAGTGCAGGTGTCTTCTGCACAGACTGCGGGCCTCGCTCTTCTGAATGCCGCTAGCTCGCCACCCACCCACGGGTGAACCTGGTCAGGGTACTTTCTCTCAGGGGCAGACTCTGATCCGGGCGGGCTACCGGTGTTTCTGTTTGCTCGTTTCTTTCTTCCGTTTCGGGAAAGGCTTCCTTACTGGGTTTGGAAATCTCCTATGCCTTTCCTCGCCTATTCTGTCAGCTTTAAAATTCTCTTTCAGTTGCCACCCTCACAGTTGGATTAGGAAACTCTTTTCAGTGCATTCATTAGTGAAAAGACCTCAATGAAGCTCGAATCCAATATCTAATCGCCGACTTTTAGCAAGTCCACACCCCAGGGTGGTTGGGGTCCAATGCAGCCCCGGCCAGGCCCAGGCCCCTTGGACTGGGCCACAGGAGGACACAGAGCAGGGTCCCGGCCCCCACGGTCGCGGTGCCGGCATTCTCCAAGGGCTTGGGGGTTTTCCAGAGGTAGGAGATGGAGGGGACTGGTTTCTTCAGCGCCCCACAGGCCACGCCACCCCACCCCACCCATGGGACACATCCCGAGAGACGCCCCTACACTCGCTCGCCTCCCCCATGCGCTGTGCCGCAGCCCTGGCCCGGGGGAATAGGCGGCAGCCCACCCACAGGGCTGGGGGCGCAGGTGAAAGGGGTTGTGCGCGAGGCCGGCCCCTGGCTGGGGGCAAAGGGCGAGCGCCCCACGCGTGCGCAGTCAGCGGCGGCCGGCGCCCTGGGAGTGGGGAGCGGGTAGGTGAAGGAGGCGAGGTGAGGAGAGGAGGGGGGCTGGAAGGTCCCCACCTTGGCGGGTCCAGCCGTGGAGGCACATCGTGTGTGTGTGTGTGTGTGTCTGTGTCTGTGTGTCTGTGTGTCTGTGTGTGGAGAGACAGCCCCCCACCCCGCCCCGTCCCTCACCTCAGTCCCGCGAACTCAACAGGCCCTGTCCGACCGGCGAACTCAACAGGCCCGGCCCGGCGCGGGGCAGAGCTATCGCGGGGAAGTGCAGTGAGACTCGGCTTCTTGAGCGGGGCAGGGGCGCCCTCCGCCGTCTAAGGCCACACCACCCTGAACGCTTCCCATCTCTTCTGATCTCCGAAGCTAAGCAGCTTCCATCCTGGTTAGTACTTGCATGGGAGACCGCCTGGGAATACCGGGTGCCGGAGGCTTTTTTTTTTCTTTACTTTTCTTTTTTTTTTGCCTCTCATTCTGTCCCCTTTCTGGGAGTGCTACTGCGGTGGCGGCGGCGGGTCCCGCGGATCGCCCCCACCCTCAGCGCCCCCCGGGGTGCCTGCCACCACAGCCCACACCGTGGGGCCTCCTCTTGTCCCGAGCCGCGGCACCGCCGCCACGCGGCAGCATGCGTGCCATCTGGACTGTCAGGTCTCAGACCAAAGGTCTGGTCTGTGGGAACCGACACGCTGGAGGAAACCTTGAGAGTCTGAGAGGGGAGGGAGTTCCGGAAGCATTCCAGGATGTAATTTGAGGGAGTATGTGACCAGAACTCGTCCCGTTGCTTTCGGGGTTCTATGGGCTACACCTAGGAATCTTTGGTGGTGGCACCAGATGTTGGGGGATCCGGAGTCACACCCAGACCTGCTCCACAGGCCTCCTTTTACTTTTCTTTTCGGATTCATTTTCTTAAAAAGTGTCTCTTATCTCTATTATTGCATTTTCTTTTCTCTCTCTTTCCAAGCAGATGATGGGAGTCCAAGCATTGAGGTGACATGTATTGCCCCTGCCCCCCAGCCCCTGTTTTCTTATTCATTTATTTCTCATTTTCTCCCAGCCTATTGTGAGGGTACCAAGGTTAAGGTCAGGTGCATTGCTCTTTCCCCGCCTCCCCCCTCGGGTCAGAGCTCCAAGCGCGCCCATCCCCCAGTTGGTGCGCACCCACCCCCTCCCTAATGGATGTGTATGTCCACCCCCTCCCCACGCCCTCCCGACACCCACCCGATGAAGGTGATTCCCCTCAGTCCACTTAGGTGTCCATCCGTTCCTACCAATTTGCTGGTGAGCGCGCTCACGTGGTGCTCGTGTGTCCATTCTTGGGATACTTGGCTTACTGGAACGGGTTCCAGCTCTGGCCAGGAGAGCACGAGAGGCGCCCTCTCACCGCTGCTCCTCATAGCCGAATAGCACTCCGTGGTGTCCACGCGCCACATGTTATTAATGCACTCCTGGATGGATGGGCACTCGGGTCGCTTCCACATCTTTGCGATTGTGAATTGTGCCCTAACTGTAACCCTAACCCTTACCCAGCCCGTCTCCTCTGCCCCTGCCTGACGCGCTCCTCCCCGGCCAGGCCCGTCACTGTCCTGGGCCCCTGCCTGACCGGCTCCTTCCCGCCCGGCCTGTCACCTTCCTCTGCCCCTGCCTGACACCCTCCTCCCCGCCCGGCCCCTCACCTCGGCCCCTGCCTGACTCGCTCCTCCCCACCCGGCCGGTCACCGTCCTGGGCCCCTGCCTGACCGGCTCCTTCCCGCCCGGCCTGTCACCGTCCTCTGCCCCTGCCTGACACCCTCCTCCCCGCTCGGCCCCTCACCTCGGCCCCTGCCTGACTCGCTCCTCCCCACCCGGCCGGTCACCGTCCTGGGCCCCTGCCTGACCGGCTCCTTCCCGCCCGGCCTGTCACCGTCCTCTGCCCCTGCCTTACACGCTCCTCCCCGCCCGTCACCCTCCTAGGACCCTGCCTGACCGGCTCCTCCATCGCCTGGGCCTTCCAAGGGCTTGGTGTGGACGCTGCTTCCAGGAAGCCCTCCGGGAACCCGGCAGCAGGGCGGCCTCAGCAGTCTGGCTCAGGTGCCCCGCTGTGCCGCGGGGGCCCAGCCTGGTGTCTTCCCTGAGGCCCTGCAGCTGCTGCTCCCCGCAAGGGGAGAGCCGGGGAGGTGGGGACCGCCTCCTGATGGGGACGTACACGCAGCTCTCCACGTCGGATTCCGGGGCTCTCTGTCCTGCCCGAAGGCCCAGCTGGCCTGCGGGTCCTTAGAGTGGCAGAAACATCCTCAAACTGACATTGCGAGTCCGGTGGTTGTCTGCACTTTTGTGTGGGCACCCCAGGGAGGCCCAGGGGCTGGCTGGACAACGCGGTCTGCTCGGGTGCTTTGGAGTAGCAACCGATGCCCTGTGGACTTTGGTAGCAGCGTCTGAGGTGTCTCTGAGCCCTGCGCCATGTCGGGGGTGGGGAGGAGGAGGTGGAGGAGGAGGAGGAGGAGGAGGAGGAAGAGGAGTGGGGGGAGGGAGGGGCCGTGACCTGCAGTCGTGTTCCCGGGGTGGCACGGCATGTGGCTTCTTGCACAGGCTGCTTGGCCTGGGCTCCCTGCACCTGGGCCTTTGGAGGACTGGCCCAGTGCTTGCCAACACTTCCTGCAGGGACCCAGAGCTGGGAGGTTGCATCTCCCAGCCCTGGGTCGGGCAGAGCCCCAGCGGGCCATGCCCACAAGCTCTCTCTGCACGGGTCCCCCAGAGGGCTTCTTTGGGACCAGGATTCTCTTGCGGGTGATTTTTTAAGGTCTGGCCCCTGGATGGAGGGGCACCAGGGGTAGAGGAGCCGGAAGCGGAAGGGAGTGCCCATGCGAGGGGACACTTTCAGGCCAAGTCCCAGCTTCAGCCTCATCCTCCTGGGAACCCCCGGAGTGGACATCACACCTCCTGGTTGTCCCGCTCTGAGACAAGGAGCCGGGCTTCGCATTCCCACAGCAGCCAGTCGTGGGCTGCGGACACCTGGGGCGTTGGGAACTCCCTGGCTTCTCCTTGGATTACCATTTGGAGCTGCTTGGGAATTGTGCCGCCACACACACCCGAGTGCAGGTGTCTTCTGCACAGACTGCGGGCCTCGCTCTTCTGAATGCCGCTAGCTCGCCACCCACCCACGGGTGAACCTGGTCAGGGTACTTTCTCTCAGGGGCAGACTCTGATCCGGGCGGGCTACCGGTGTTTCTGTTTGCTCGTTTCTTTCTTCCGTTTCGGGAAAGGCTTCCTTACTGGGTTTGGAAATCTCCTATGCCTTTCCTCGCCTATTCTGTCAGCTTTAAAATTCTCTTTCAGTTGCCACCCTCACAGTTGGATTAGGAAACTCTTTTCGGTGCATTCATTAGTGAAAAGACCTCAATGAAGCTCGAATCCAATATCTAATCGCCGACTTTTAGCAAGTCCACACCCCAGGGTGGTTGGGGTCCAATGCAGCCCCGGCCAGGCCCAGGCCCCTTGGACTGGGCCACAGGAGGACACAGAGCAGGGTCCCGGCCCCCACGGTCGCGGTGCCGGCATTCTCCAAGGGCTTGGGGGTTTTCCAGAGGTAGGAGATGGAGGGGACTGGTTTCTTCAGCGCCCCACAGGCCACGCCACCCCACCCCACCCATGGGACACATCCCGAGAGACGCCCCTACACTCGCTCGCCTCCCCCATGCGCTGTGCCGCAGCCCTGGCCCGGGGGAATAGGCGGCAGCCCACCCACAGGGCTGGGGGCGCAGGTGAAAGGGGTTGTGCGCGAGGCCGGCCCCTGGCTGGGGGCAAAGGGCGAGCGCCCCACGCGTGCGCAGTCAGCGGCGGCCGGCGCCCTGGGAGTGGGGAGCGGGTAGGTGAAGGAGGCGAGGTGAGGAGAGGACGGGGGCTGGAAGGTCCCCACCTTGGCGGGTCCAGCCGTGGAGGCACATCGTGTGTGTGTGTGTGTGTGTCTGTGTCTGTGTGTCTGTGTGTCTGTGTGTCTGTGTGTGGAGAGACAGCCCCCCACCCCGCCCCGTCCCTCACCTCAGTCCCGCGAACTCAACAGGCCCTGTCCGACCGGCGAACTCAACAGGCCCGGCCCGGCGCGGGGCAGAGCTATGGCGGGGAAGTGCAGTGAGACTCGGCTTCTTGAGCGGGGCAGGGGCGCCCTCCGCCGTCTAAGGCCACACCACCCTGAACGCTTCCCATCTCTTCTGATCTCCGAAGCTAAGCAGCTTCCGTCCTGGTTAGTACTTGCATGGGAGACCGCCTGGGAATACCGGGTGCCGGAGGCTTTTTTTTTTCTTTACTTTTCTTTTTTTTTTTGCCTCTCATTCTGTCCCCTTTCTGGGAGTGCTACTGCGGTGGCGGCGGCGGGTCCCGCGGATCGCCCCCACCCTCAGCGCCCCCCGGGGTGCCTGCCACCACAGCCCACACCGTGGGGCCTCCTCTTGTCCCGAGCCGCGGCACCGCCGCCACGCGGCAGCATGCGTGCCATCTGGACTGTCAGGTCTCAGACCAAAGGTCTGGTCTGTGGGAACCGACACGCTGGAGGAAACCTTGAGAGTCTGAGAGGGGAGGGAGTTCCGGAAGCATTCCAGGATGTAATTTGAGGGAGTATGTGACCAGAACTCGTCCCGTTGCTTTCGGGGTTCTATGGGCTACACCTAGGAATCTTTGGTGGTGGCACCAGATGTTGGGGGATCCGGAGTCACACCCAGACCTGCTCCACAGGCCTCCTTTTACTTTTCTTTTCGGATTCATTTTCTTAAAAAGTGTCTCTTATCTCTATTATTGCATTTTCTTTTCTCTCTCTTTCCAAGCAGATGATGGGAGTCCAAGCATTGAGGTGACATGTATTGCCCCTGCCCCCCAGCCCCTGTTTTCTTATTCATTTATTTCTCATTTTCTCCCAGCCTATTGTGAGGGTACCAAGGTTAAGGTCAGGTGCATTGCTCTTTCCCCGCCTCCCCCCTCGGGTCAGAGCTCCAAGCGCGCCCATCCCCCAGTTGGTGCGCACCCACCCCCTCCCTAATGGATGTGTATGTCCACCCCCTCCCCACGCCCGCCCGACACCCACCCGATGAAGGTGATTCCCCTCAGTCCACTTAGGTGTCCATCCGTTCCTACCAATTTGCTGGTGAGCGCGCTCACGTGGTGCTCGTGTGTCCATTCTTGGGATACTTGGCTTACTGGAACGGGTTCCAGCTCTGGCCAGGAGAGCACGAGAGGCGCCCTCTCACCGCTGCTCCTCATAGCCGAATAGCACTCCGTGGTGTCCACGCGCCACATGTTATTAATGCACTCCTGGATGGATGGGCACTCGGGTCGCTTCCACATCTTTGCGATTGTGAATTGTGCCCTAACTGTAACCCTAACCCTTACCCAGCCCGTCTCCTCTGCCCCTGCCTGACGCGCTCCTCCCCGGCCAGGCCCGTCACTGTCCTGGGCCCCTGCCTGACCGGCTCCTTCCCGCCCGGCCTGTCACCTTCCTCTGCCCCTGCCTGACACCCTCCTCCCCGCCCGGCCCCTCACCTCGGCCCCTGCATGACTCGCTCCTCCCCACCCGGCCGGTCACCGTCCTGGGCCCCTGCCTGACCGGCTCCTTCCCGCCCGGCCTGTCACCGTCCTCTGCCCCTGCCTGACACCCTCCTCCCCGCTCGGCCCCTCACCTCGGCCCCTGCCTGACTCGCTCCTCCCCACCCGGCCGGTCACCGTCCTGGGCCCCTGCCTGACCGGCTCCTTCCCGCCTGGCCTGTCACCGTCCTCTGCCCCTGCCTTACACGCTCCTCCCCGCCCGTCACCCTCCTAGGACCCTGCCTGACCGGCTCCTCCATCGCCTGGGCCTTCCAAGGGCTTGGTGTGGACGCTGCTTCCAGGAAGCCCTCCGGGAACCCGGCAGCAGGGCGTCCTCAGCAGTCTGGCTCAGGTGCCCCGCTGTGCCGCGGGGGCCCAGCCTGGTGTCTTCCCTGAGGCCCTGCAGCTGCTGCTCCCCGCAAGGGGAGAGCCGGGGAGGTGGGGACCGCCTCTGATGGGGACGTACACGCAGCTCTCCACGTCGGATTCCGGGGCTCTCTGTCCTGCCCGAAGGCCCAGCTGGCCTGCGGGTCCTTAGAGTGGCAGAAACATCCTCAAACTGACATTGCGAGTCCGGTGGTTGTCTGCACTTTTGTGTGGGCACCCCAGGGAGGCCCAGGGGCTGGCTGGACAACGCGGTCTGCTCGGGTGCTTTGGAGTAGCAACCGATGCCCTGTGGACTTTGGTAGCAGCGTCTGAGGTGTCTCTGAGCCCTGCGCCATGTCGGGGGTGGGGAGGAGGAGGTGGAGGAGGAGGAGGAGGAGGAGGAGGAGGAAGAGGAGTGGGGGGAGGGAGGGGCCGTGACCTGCAGTCGTGTTCCCGGGGTGGCACGGCATGTGGCTTCTTGCACAGGCTGCTTGGCCTGGGCTCCCTGCACCTGGGCCTTTGGAGGACTGGCCCAGTGCTTGCCAACACTTCCTGCAGGGACCCAGAGCTGGGAGGTTGCATCTCCCAGCCCTGGGTCGGGCAGAGCCCCAGCGGGCCATGCCCACAAGCTCTCTCTGCACGGGTCCCCCAGAGGGCTTCTTTGGGACCAGGATTCTCTTGCGGGTGATTTTTTAAGGTCTGGCCCCTGGATGGAGGGGCACCAGGGGTAGAGGAGCCGGAAGCGGAAGGGAGTGCCCATGCGAGGGGACACTTTCAGGCCAAGTCCCAGCTTCAGCCTCATCCTCCTGGGAACCCCCGGAGTGGACATCACACCTCCTGGTTGTCCCGCTCTGAGACAAGGAGCCGGGCTTCGCATTCCCACAGCAGCCAGTCGTGGGCTGCGGACACCTGGGGCGTTGGGAACTCCCTGGCTTCTCCTTGGATTACCATTTGGAGCTGCTTGGGAATTGTGCCGCCACACACACCCGAGTGCAGGTGTCTTCTGCACAGACTGCGGGCCTCGCTCTTCTGAATGCCGCTAGCTCGCCACCCACCCACGGGTGAACCTGGTCAGGGTACTTTCTCTCAGGGGCAGACTCTGATCCGGGCGGGCTACCGGTGTTTCTGTTTGCTCGTTTCTTTCTTCCGTTTCGGGAAAGGCTTCCTTACTGGGTTTGGAAATCTCCTATGCCTTTCCTCGCCTATTCTGTCAGCTTTAAAATTCTCTTTCAGTTGCCACCCTCACAGTTGGATTAGGAAACTCTTTTCGGTGCATTCATTAGTGAAAAGACCTCAATGAAGCTCGAATCCAATATCTAATCGCCGACTTTTAGCAAGTCCACACCCCAGGGTGGTTGGGGTCCAATGCAGCCCCGGCCAGGCCCAGGCCCCTTGGACTGGGCCACAGGAGGACACAGAGCAGGGTCCCGGCCCCCACGGTCGCGGTGCCGGCATTCTCCAAGGGCTTGGGGGTTTTCCAGAGGTAGGAGATGGAGGGGACTGGTTTCTTCAGCGCCCCACAGGCCACGCCACCCCACCCCACCCATGGGACACATCCCGAGAGACGCCCCTACACTCGCTCGCCTCCCCCATGCGCTGTGCCGCAGCCCTGGCCCGGGGGAATAGGCGGCAGCCCACCCACAGGGCTGGGGGCGCAGGTGAAAGGGGTTGTGCGCGAGGCCGGCCCCTGGCTGGGGGCAAAGGGCGAGCGCCCCACGCGTGCGCAGTCAGCGGCGGCCGGCGCCCTGGGAGTGGGGAGCGGGTAGGTGAAGGAGGCGAGGTGAGGAGAGGACGGGGGCTGGAAGGTCCCCACCTTGGCGGGTCCAGCCGTGGAGGCACATCGTGTGTGTGTGTGTGTGTGTCTGTGTCTGTGTGTCTGTGTGTCTGTGTGTCTGTGTGTGGAGAGACAGCCCCCCACCCCGCCCCGTCCCTCACCTCAGTCCCGCGAACTCAACAGGCCCTGTCCGACCGGCGAACTCAACAGGCCCGGCCCGGCGCGGGGCAGAGCTATGGCGGGGAAGTGCAGTGAGACTCGGCTTCTTGAGCGGGGCAGGGGCGCCCTCCGCCGTCTAAGGCCACACCACCCTGAACGCTTCCCATCTCTTCTGATCTCCGAAGCTAAGCAGCTTCCGTCCTGGTTAGTACTTGCATGGGAGACCGCCTGGGAATACCGGGTGCCGGAGGCTTTTTTTTTTCTTTACTTTTCTTTTTTTTTTTGCCTCTCATTCTGTCCCCTTTCTGGGAGTGCTACTGCGGTGGCGGCGGCGGGTCCCGCGGATCGCCCCCACCCTCAGCGCCCCCCGGGGTGCCTGCCACCACAGCCCACACCGTGGGGCCTCCTCTTGTCCCGAGCCGCGGCACCGCCGCCACGCGGCAGCATGCGTGCCATCTGGACTGTCAGGTCTCAGACCAAAGGTCTGGTCTGTGGGAACCGACACGCTGGAGGAAACCTTGAGAGTCTGAGAGGGGAGGGAGTTCCGGAAGCATTCCAGGATGTAATTTGAGGGAGTATGTGACCAGAACTCGTCCCGTTGCTTTCGGGGTTCTATGGGCTACACCTAGGAATCTTTGGTGGTGGCACCAGATGTTGGGGGATCCGGAGTCACACCCAGACCTGCTCCACAGGCCTCCTTTTACTTTTCTTTTCGGATTCATTTTCTTAAAAAGTGTCTCTTATCTCTATTATTGCATTTTCTTTTCTCTCTCTTTCCAAGCAGATGATGGGAGTCCAAGCATTGAGGTGACATGTATTGCCCCTGCCCCCCAGCCCCTGTTTTCTTATTCATTTATTTCTCATTTTCTCCCAGCCTATTGTGAGGGTACCAAGGTTAAGGTCAGGTGCATTGCTCTTTCCCCGCCTCCCCCCTCGGGTCAGAGCTCCAAGCGCGCCCATCCCCCAGTTGGTGCGCACCCACCCCCTCCCTAATGGATGTGTATGTCCACCCCCTCCCCACGCCCGCCCGACACCCACCCGATGAAGGTGATTCCCCTCAGTCCACTTAGGTGTCCATCCGTTCCTACCAATTTGCTGGTGAGCGCGCTCACGTGGTGCTCGTGTGTCCATTCTTGGGATACTTGGCTTACTGGAACGGGTTCCAGCTCTGGCCAGGAGAGCACGAGAGGCGCCCTCTCACCGCTGCTCCTCATAGCCGAATAGCACTCCGTGGTGTCCACGCGCCACATGTTATTAATGCACTCCTGGATGGATGGGCACTCGGGTCGCTTCCACATCTTTGCGATTGTGAATTGTGCCCTAACTGTAACCCTAACCCTTACCCAGCCCGTCTCCTCTGCCCCTGCCTGACGCGCTCCTCCCCGGCCAGGCCCGTCACTGTCCTGGGCCCCTGCCTGACCGGCTCCTTCCCGCCCGGCCTGTCACCTTCCTCTGCCCCTGCCTGACACCCTCCTCCCCGCCCGGCCCCTCACCTCGGCCCCTGCATGACTCGCTCCTCCCCACCCGGCCGGTCACCGTCCTGGGCCCCTGCCTGACCGGCTCCTTCCCGCCCGGCCTGTCACCGTCCTCTGCCCCTGCCTGACACCCTCCTCCCCGCTCGGCCCCTCACCTCGGCCCCTGCCTGACTCGCTCCTCCCCACCCGGCCGGTCACCGTCCTGGGCCCCTGCCTGACCGGCTCCTTCCCGCCTGGCCTGTCACCGTCCTCTGCCCCTGCCTTACACGCTCCTCCCCGCCCGTCACCCTCCTAGGACCCTGCCTGACCGGCTCCTCCATCGCCTGGGCCTTCCAAGGGCTTGGTGTGGACGCTGCTTCCAGGAAGCCCTCCGGGAACCCGGCAGCAGGGCGTCCTCAGCAGTCTGGCTCAGGTGCCCCGCTGTGCCGCGGGGGCCCAGCCTGGTGTCTTCCCTGAGGCCCTGCAGCTGCTGCTCCCCGCAAGGGGAGAGCCGGGGAGGTGGGGACCGCCTCTGATGGGGACGTACACGCAGCTCTCCACGTCGGATTCCGGGGCTCTCTGTCCTGCCCGAAGGCCCAGCTGGCCTGCGGGTCCTTAGAGTGGCAGAAACATCCTCAAACTGACATTGCGAGTCCGGTGGTTGTCTGCACTTTTGTGTGGGCACCCCAGGGAGGCCCAGGGGCTGGCTGGACAACGCGGTCTGCTCGGGTGCTTTGGAGTAGCAACCGATGCCCTGTGGACTTTGGTAGCAGCGTCTGAGGTGTCTCTGAGCCCTGCGCCATGTCGGGGGTGGGGAGGAGGAGGTGGAGGAGGAGGAGGAGGAGGAGGAGGAGGAAGAGGAGTGGGGGGAGGGAGGGGCCGTGACCTGCAGTCGTGTTCCCGGGGTGGCACGGCATGTGGCTTCTTGCACAGGCTGCTTGGCCTGGGCTCCCTGCACCTGGGCCTTTGGAGGACTGGCCCAGTGCTTGCCAACACTTCCTGCAGGGACCCAGAGCTGGGAGGTTGCATCTCCCAGCCCTGGGTCGGGCAGAGCCCCAGCGGGCCATGCCCACAAGCTCTCTCTGCACGGGTCCCCCAGAGGGCTTCTTTGGGACCAGGATTCTCTTGCGGGTGATTTTTTAAGGTCTGGCCCCTGGATGGAGGGGCACCAGGGGTAGAGGAGCCGGAAGCGGAAGGGAGTGCCCATGCGAGGGGACACTTTCAGGCCAAGTCCCAGCTTCAGCCTCATCCTCCTGGGAACCCCCGGAGTGGACATCACACCTCCTGGTTGTCCCGCTCTGAGACAAGGAGCCGGGCTTCGCATTCCCACAGCAGCCAGTCGTGGGCTGCGGACACCTGGGGCGTTGGGAACTCCCTGGCTTCTCCTTGGATTACCATTTGGAGCTGCTTGGGAATTGTGCCGCCACACACACCCGAGTGCAGGTGTCTTCTGCACAGACTGCGGGCCTCGCTCTTCTGAATGCCGCTAGCTCGCCACCCACCCACGGGTGAACCTGGTCAGGGTACTTTCTCTCAGGGGCAGACTCTGATCCGGGCGGGCTACCGGTGTTTCTGTTTGCTCGTTTCTTTCTTCCGTTTCGGGAAAGGCTTCCTTACTGGGTTTGGAAATCTCCTATGCCTTTCCTCGCCTATTCTGTCAGCTTTAAAATTCTCTTTCAGTTGCCACCCTCACAGTTGGATTAGGAAACTCTTTTCGGTGCATTCATTAGTGAAAAGACCTCAATGAAGCTCGAATCCAATATCTAATCGCCGACTTTTAGCAAGTCCACACCCCAGGGTGGTTGGGGTCCAATGCAGCCCCGGCCAGGCCCAGGCCCCTTGGACTGGGCCACAGGAGGACACAGAGCAGGGTCCCGGCCCCCACGGTCGCGGTGCCGGCATTCTCCAAGGGCTTGGGGGTTTTCCAGAGGTAGGAGATGGAGGGGACTGGTTTCTTCAGCGCCCCACAGGCCACGCCACCCCACCCCACCCATGGGACACATCCCGAGAGACGCCCCTACACTCGCTCGCCTCCCCCATGCGCTGTGCCGCAGCCCTGGCCCGGGGGAATAGGCGGCAGCCCACCCACAGGGCTGGGGGCGCAGGTGAAAGGGGTTGTGCGCGAGGCCGGCCCCTGGCTGGGGGCAAAGGGCGAGCGCCCCACGCGTGCGCAGTCAGCGGCGGCCGGCGCCCTGGGAGTGGGGAGCGGGTAGGTGAAGGAGGCGAGGTGAGGAGAGGACGGGGGCTGGAAGGTCCCCACCTTGGCGGGTCCAGCCGTGGAGGCACATCGTGTGTGTGTGTGTGTGTGTCTGTGTCTGTGTGTCTGTGTGTCTGTGTGTCTGTGTGTGGAGAGACAGCCCCCCACCCCGCCCCGTCCCTCACCTCAGTCCCGCGAACTCAACAGGCCCTGTCCGACCGGCGAACTCAACAGGCCCGGCCCGGCGCGGGGCAGAGCTATGGCGGGGAAGTGCAGTGAGACTCGGCTTCTTGAGCGGGGCAGGGGCGCCCTCCGCCGTCTAAGGCCACACCACCCTGAACGCTTCCCATCTCTTCTGATCTCCGAAGCTAAGCAGCTTCCGTCCTGGTTAGTACTTGCATGGGAGACCGCCTGGGAATACCGGGTGCCGGAGGCTTTTTTTTTTCTTTACTTTTCTTTTTTTTTTTGCCTCTCATTCTGTCCCCTTTCTGGGAGTGCTACTGCGGTGGCGGCGGCGGGTCCCGCGGATCGCCCCCACCCTCAGCGCCCCCCGGGGTGCCTGCCACCACAGCCCACACCGTGGGGCCTCCTCTTGTCCCGAGCCGCGGCACCGCCGCCACGCGGCAGCATGCGTGCCATCTGGACTGTCAGGTCTCAGACCAAAGGTCTGGTCTGTGGGAACCGACACGCTGGAGGAAACCTTGAGAGTCTGAGAGGGGAGGGAGTTCCGGAAGCATTCCAGGATGTAATTTGAGGGAGTATGTGACCAGAACTCGTCCCGTTGCTTTCGGGGTTCTATGGGCTACACCTAGGAATCTTTGGTGGTGGCACCAGATGTTGGGGGATCCGGAGTCACACCCAGACCTGCTCCACAGGCCTCCTTTTACTTTTCTTTTCGGATTCATTTTCTTAAAAAGTGTCTCTTATCTCTATTATTGCATTTTCTTTTCTCTCTCTTTCCAAGCAGATGATGGGAGTCCAAGCATTGAGGTGACATGTATTGCCCCTGCCCCCCAGCCCCTGTTTTCTTATTCATTTATTTCTCATTTTCTCCCAGCCTATTGTGAGGGTACCAAGGTTAAGGTCAGGTGCATTGCTCTTTCCCCGCCTCCCCCCTCGGGTCAGAGCTCCAAGCGCGCCCATCCCCCAGTTGGTGCGCACCCACCCCCTCCCTAATGGATGTGTATGTCCACCCCCTCCCCACGCCCGCCCGACACCCACCCGATGAAGGTGATTCCCCTCAGTCCACTTAGGTGTCCATCCGTTCCTACCAATTTGCTGGTGAGCGCGCTCACGTGGTGCTCGTGTGTCCATTCTTGGGATACTTGGCTTACTGGAACGGGTTCCAGCTCTGGCCAGGAGAGCACGAGAGGCGCCCTCTCACCGCTGCTCCTCATAGCCGAATAGCACTCCGTGGTGTCCACGCGCCACATGTTATTAATGCACTCCTGGATGGATGGGCACTCGGGTCGCTTCCACATCTTTGCGATTGTGAATTGTGCCCTAACTGTAACCCTAACCCTTACCCAGCCCGTCTCCTCTGCCCCTGCCTGACGCGCTCCTCCCCGGCCAGGCCCGTCACTGTCCTGGGCCCCTGCCTGACCGGCTCCTTCCCGCCCGGCCTGTCACCTTCCTCTGCCCCTGCCTGACACCCTCCTCCCCGCCCGGCCCCTCACCTCGGCCCCTGCCTGACTCGCTCCTCCCCACCCGGCCGGTCACCGTCCTGGGCCCCTGCCTGACCGGCTCCTTCCCGCCCGGCCTGTCACCGTCCTCTGCCCCTGCCTGACACCCTCCTCCCCGCTCGGCCCCTCACCTCGGCCCCTGCCTGACTCGCTCCTCCCCACCCGGCCGGTCACCGTCCTGGGCCCCTGCCTGACCGGCTCCTTCCCGCCCGGCCTGTCACCGTCCTCTGCCCCTGCCTTACACGCTCCTCCCCGCCCGTCACCCTCCTAGGACCCTGCCTGACCGGCTCCTCCATCGCCTGGGCCTTCCAAGGGCTTGGTGTGGACGCTGCTTCCAGGAAGCCCTCCGGGAACCCGGCAGCAGGGCGGCCTCAGCAGTCTGGCTCAGGTGCCCCGCTGTGCCGCGGGGGCCCAGCCTGGTGTCTTCCCTGAGGCCCTGCAGCTGCCGCTCCCCGCAAGGGGAGAGCCGGGGAGGTGGGGACCGCCTCTGATGGGGACGTACACGCAGCTCTCCACGTCGGATTCCGGGGCTCTCTGTCCTGCCCGAAGGCCCAGCTGGCCTGCGGGTCCTTAGAGTGGCAGAAACATCCTCAAACTGACATTGCGAGTCCGGTGGTTGTCTGCACTTTTGTGTGGGCACCCCAGGGAGGCCCAGGGGCTGGCTGGACAACGCGGTCTGCTCGGGTGCTTTGGAGTAGCAACCGATGCCCTGTGGACTTTGGTAGCAGCGTCTGAGGTGTCTCTGAGCCCTGCGCCATGTCGGGGGTGGGGAGGAGGAGGTGGAGGAGGAGGAGGAGGAGGAGGAGGAGGAAGAGGAGTGGGGGGAGGGAGGGGCCGTGACCTGCAGTCGTGTTCCCGGGGTGGCACGGCATGTGGCTTCTTGCACAGGCTGCTTGGCCTGGGCTCCCTGCACCTGGGCCTTTGGAGGACTGGCCCAGTGCTTGCCAACACTTCCTGCAGGGACCCAGAGCTGGGAGGTTGCATCTCCCAGCCCTGGGTCGGGCAGAGCCCCAGCGGGCCATGCCCACAAGCTCTCTCTGCACGGGTCCCCCAGAGGGCTTCTTTGGGACCAGGATTCTCTTGCGGGTGATTTTTTAAGGTCTGGCCCCTGGATGGAGGGGCACCAGGGGTAGAGGAGCCGGAAGCGGAAGGGAGTGCCCATGCGAGGGGACACTTTCAGGCCAAGTCCCAGCTTCAGCCTCATCCTCCTGGGAACCCCCGGAGTGGACATCACACCTCCTGGTTGTCCCGCTCTGAGACAAGGAGCCGGGCTTCGCATTCCCACAGCAGCCAGTCGTGGGCTGCGGACACCTGGGGCGTTGGGAACTCCCTGGCTTCTCCTTGGATTACCATTTGGAGCTGCTTGGGAATTGTGCCGCCACACACACCCGAGTGCAGGTGTCTTCTGCACAGACTGCGGGCCTCGCTCTTCTGAATGCCGCTAGCTCGCCACCCACCCACGGGTGAACCTGGTCAGGGTACTTTCTCTCAGGGGCAGACTCTGATCCGGGCGGGCTACCGGTGTTTCTGTTTGCTCGTTTCTTTCTTCCGTTTCGGGAAAGGCTTCCTTACTGGGTTTGGAAATCTCCTATGCCTTTCCTCGCCTATTCTGTCAGCTTTAAAATTCTCTTTCAGTTGCCACCCTCACAGATGGATTAGGAAACTCTTTTCGGTGCATTCATTAGTGAAAAGACCTCAATGAAGCTCGAATCCAATATCTAATCGCCGACTTTTAGCAAGTCCACACCCCAGGGTGGTTGGGGTCCAATGCAGCCCCGGCCAGGCCCAGGCCCCTTGGACTGGGCCACAGGAGGACACAGAGCAGGGTCCCGGCCCCCACGGTCGCGGTGCCGGCATTCTCCAAGGGCTTGGGGGTTTTCCAGAGGTAGGAGATGGAGGGGACTGGTTTCTTCAGCGCCCCACAGGCCACGCCACCCCACCCCACCCATGGGACACATCCCGAGAGACGCCCCTACACTCGCTCGCCTCCCCCATGCGCTGTGCCGCAGCCCTGGCCCGGGGGAATAGGCGGCAGCCCACCCACAGGGCTGGGGGCGCAGGTGAAAGGGGTTGTGCGCGAGGCCGGCCCCTGGCTGGGGGCAAAGGGCGAGCGCCCCACGCGTGCGCAGTCAGCGGCGGCCGGCGCCCTGGGAGTGGGGAGCGGGTAGGTGAAGGAGGCGAGGTGAGGAGAGGAGGGGGGCTGGAAGGTCCCCACCTTGGCGGGTCCAGCCGTGGAGGCACATCGTGTGTGTGTGTGTGTGTGTCTGTGTCTGTGTGTCTGTGTGTCTGTGTGTCTGTGTGTGGAGAGACAGCCCCCCACCCCGCCCCGTCCCTCACCTCAGTCCCGCGAACTCAACAGGCCCTGTCCGACCGGCGAACTCAACAGGCCCGGCCCGGCGCGGGGCAGAGCTATCGCGGGGAAGTGCAGTGAGACTCGGCTTCTTGAGCGGGGCAGGGGCGCCCTCCGCCGTCTAAGGCCACACCACCCTGAACGCTTCCCATCTCTTCTGATCTCCGAAGCTAAGCAGCTTCCGTCCTGGTTAGTACTTGCATGGGAGACCGCCTGGGAATACCGGGTGCCGGAGGCTTTTTTTTTTCTTTACTTTTCTTTTTTTTTTGCCTCTCATTCTGTCCCCTTTCTGGGAGTGCTACTGCGGTGGCGGCGGCGGGTCCCGCGGATCGCCCCCACCCTCAGCGCCCCCCGGGGTGCCTGCCACCACAGCCCACACCGTGGGGCCTCCTCTTGTCCCGAGCCGCGGCACCGCCGCCACGCGGCAGCATGCGTGCCATCTGGACTGTCAGGTCTCAGACCAAAGGTCTGGTCTGTGGGAACCGACACGCTGGAGGAAACCTTGAGAGTCTGAGAGGGGAGGGAGTTCCGGAAGCATTCCAGGATGTAATTTGAGGGAGTATGTGACCAGAACTCGTCCCGTTGCTTTCGGGGTTCTATGGGCTACACCTAGGAATCTTTGGTGGTGGCACCAGATGTTGGGGGATCCGGAGTCACACCCAGACCTGCTCCACAGGCCTCCTTTTACTTTTCTTTTCGGATTCATTTTCTTAAAAAGTGTCTCTTATCTCTATTATTGCATTTTCTTTTCTCTCTCTTTCCAAGCAGATGATGGGAGTCCAAGCATTGAGGTGACATGTATTGCCCCTGCCCCCCAGCCCCTGTTTTCTTATTCATTTATTTCTCATTTTCTCCCAGCCTATTGTGAGGGTACCAAGGTTAAGGTCAGGTGCATTGCTCTTTCCCCGCCTCCCCCCTCGGGTCAGAGCTCCAAGCGCGCCCATCCCCCAGTTGGTGCGCACCCACCCCCTCCCTAATGGATGTGTATGTCCACCCCCTCCCCACGCCCTCCCGACACCCACCCGATGAAGGTGATTCCCCTCAGTCCACTTAGGTGTCCATCCGTTCCTACCAATTTGCTGGTGAGCGCGCTCACGTGGTGCTCGTGTGTCCATTCTTGGGATACTTGGCTTACTGGAACGGGTTCCAGCTCTGGCCAGGAGAGCACGAGAGGCGCCCTCTCACCGCTGCTCCTCATAGCCGAATAGCACTCCGTGGTGTCCACGCGCCACATGTTATTAATGCACTCCTGGATGGATGGGCACTCGGGTCGCTTCCACATCTTTGCGATTGTGAATTGTGCCCTAACTGTAACCCTAACCCTTACCCAGCCCGTCTCCTCTGCCCCTGCCTGACGCGCTCCTCCCCGGCCAGGCCCGTCACTGTCCTGGGCCCCTGCCTGACCGGCTCCTTCCCGCCCGGCCTGTCACCTTCCTCTGCCCCTGCCTGACACCCTCCTCCCCGCCCGGCCCCTCACCTCGGCCCCTGCCTGACTCGCTCCTCCCCACCCGGCCGGTCACCGTCCTGGGCCCCTGCCTGACCGGCTCCTTCCCGCCCGGCCTGTCACCGTCCTCTGCCCCTGCCTGACACCCTCCTCCCCGCTCGGCCCCTCACCTCGGCCCCTGCCTGACTCGCTCCTCCCCACCCGGCCGGTCACCGTCCTGGGCCCCTGCCTGACCGGCTCCTTCCCGCCCGGCCTGTCACCGTCCTCTGCCCCTGCCTTACACGCTCCTCCCCGCCCGTCACCCTCCTAGGACCCTGCCTGACCGGCTCCTCCATCGCCTGGGCCTTCCAAGGGCTTGGTGTGGACGCTGCTTCCAGGAAGCCCTCCGGGAACCCGGCAGCAGGGCGGCCTCAGCAGTCTGGCTCAGGTGCCCCGCTGTGCCGCGGGGGCCCAGCCTGGTGTCTTCCCTGAGGCCCTGCAGCTGCTGCTCCCCGCAAGGGGAGAGCCGGGGAGGTGGGGACCGCCTCCTGATGGGGACGTACACGCAGCTCTCCACGTCGGATTCCGGGGCTCTCTGTCCTGCCCGAAGGCCCAGCTGGCCTGCGGGTCCTTAGAGTGGCAGAAACATCCTCAAACTGACATTGCGAGTCCGGTGGTTGTCTGCACTTTTGTGTGGGCACCCCAGGGAGGCCCAGGGGCTGGCTGGACAACGCGGTCTGCTCGGGTGCTTTGGAGTAGCAACCGATGCCCTGTGGACTTTGGTAGCAGCGTCTGAGGTGTCTCTGAGCCCTGCGCCATGTCGGGGGTGGGGAGGAGGAGGTGGAGGAGGAGGAGGAGGAGGAGGAGGAGGAAGAGGAGTGGGGGGAGGGAGGGGCCGTGACCTGCAGTCGTGTTCCCGGGGTGGCACGGCATGTGGCTTCTTGCACAGGCTGCTTGGCCTGGGCTCCCTGCACCTGGGCCTTTGGAGGACTGGCCCAGTGCTTGCCAACACTTCCTGCAGGGACCCAGAGCTGGGAGGTTGCATCTCCCAGCCCTGGGTCGGGCAGAGCCCCAGCGGGCCATGCCCACAAGCTCTCTCTGCACGGGTCCCCCAGAGGGCTTCTTTGGGACCAGGATTCTCTTGCGGGTGATTTTTTAAGGTCTGGCCCCTGGATGGAGGGGCACCAGGGGTAGAGGAGCCGGAAGCGGAAGGGAGTGCCCATGCGAGGGGACACTTTCAGGCCAAGTCCCAGCTTCAGCCTCATCCTCCTGGGAACCCCCGGAGTGGACATCACACCTCCTGGTTGTCCCGCTCTGAGACAAGGAGCCGGGCTTCGCATTCCCACAGCAGCCAGTCGTGGGCTGCGGACACCTGGGGCGTTGGGAACTCCCTGGCTTCTCCTTGGATTACCATTTGGAGCTGCTTGGGAATTGTGCCGCCACACACACCCGAGTGCAGGTGTCTTCTGCACAGACTGCGGGCCTCGCTCTTCTGAATGCCGCTAGCTCGCCACCCACCCACGGGTGAACCTGGTCAGGGTACTTTCTCTCAGGGGCAGACTCTGATCCGGGCGGGCTACCGGTGTTTCTGTTTGCTCGTTTCTTTCTTCCGTTTCGGGAAAGGCTTCCTTACTGGGTTTGGAAATCTCCTATGCCTTTCCTCGCCTATTCTGTCAGCTTTAAAATTCTCTTTCAGTTGCCACCCTCACAGTTGGATTAGGAAACTCTTTTCGGTGCATTCATTAGTGAAAAGACCTCAATGAAGCTCGAATCCAATATCTAATCGCCGACTTTTAGCAAGTCCACACCCCAGGGTGGTTGGGGTCCAATGCAGCCCCGGCCAGGCCCAGGCCCCTTGGACTGGGCCACAGGAGGACACAGAGCAGGGTCCCGGCCCCCACGGTCGCGGTGCCGGCATTCTCCAAGGGCTTGGGGGTTTTCCAGAGGTAGGAGATGGAGGGGACTGGTTTCTTCAGCGCCCCACAGGCCACGCCACCCCACCCCACCCATGGGACACATCCCGAGAGACGCCCCTACACTCGCTCGCCTCCCCCATGCGCTGTGCCGCAGCCCTGGCCCGGGGGAATAGGCGGCAGCCCACCCACAGGGCTGGGGGCGCAGGTGAAAGGGGTTGTGCGCGAGGCCGGCCCCTGGCTGGGGGCAAAGGGCGAGCGCCCCACGCGTGCGCAGTCAGCGGCGGCCGGCGCCCTGGGAGTGGGGAGCGGGTAGGTGAAGGAGGCGAGGTGAGGAGAGGAGGGGGGCTGGAAGGTCCCCACCTTGGCGGGTCCAGCCGTGGAGGCACATCGTGTGTGTGTGTGTGTGTGTCTGTGTCTGTGTGTCTGTGTGTCTGTGTGTCTGTGTGTGGAGAGACAGCCCCCCACCCCGCCCCGTCCCTCACCTCAGTCCCGCGAACTCAACAGGCCCTGTCCGACCGGCGAACTCAACAGGCCCGGCCCGGCGCGGGGCAGAGCTATGGCGGGGAAGTGCAGTGAGACTCGGCTTCTTGAGCGGGGCAGGGGCGCCCTCCGCCGTCTAAGGCCACACCACCCTGAACGCTTCCCATCTCTTCTGATCTCCGAAGCTAAGCAGCTTCCGTCCTGGTTAGTACTTGCATGGGAGACCGCCTGGGAATACCGGGTGCCGGAGGCTTTTTTTTTTCTTTACTTTTCTTTTTTTTTTTGCCTCTCATTCTGTCCCCTTTCTGGGAGTGCTACTGCGGTGGCGGCGGCGGGTCCCGCGGATCGCCCCCACCCTCAGCGCCCCCCGGGGTGCCTGCCACCACAGCCCACACCGTGGGGCCTCCTCTTGTCCCGAGCCGCGGCACCGCCGCCACGCGGCAGCATGCGTGCCATCTGGACTGTCAGGTCTCAGACCAAAGGTCTGGTCTGTGGGAACCGACACGCTGGAGGAAACCTTGAGAGTCTGAGAGGGGAGGGAGTTCCGGAAGCATTCCAGGATGTAATTTGAGGGAGTATGTGACCAGAACTCGTCCCGTTGCTTTCGGGGTTCTATGGGCTACACCTAGGAATCTTTGGTGGTGGCACCAGATGTTGGGGGATCCGGAGTCACACCCAGACCTGCTCCACAGGCCTCCTTTTACTTTTCTTTTCGGATTCATTTTCTTAAAAAGTGTCTCTTATCTCTATTATTGCATTTTCTTTTCTCTCTCTTTCCAAGCAGATGATGGGAGTCCAAGCATTGAGGTGACATGTATTGCCCCTGCCCCCCAGCCCCTGTTTTCTTATTCATTTATTTCTCATTTTCTCCCAGCCTATTGTGAGGGTACCAAGGTTAAGGTCAGGTGCATTGCTCTTTCCCCGCCTCCCCCCTCGGGTCAGAGCTCCAAGCGCGCCCATCCCCCAGTTGGTGCGCACCCACCCCCTCCCTAATGGATGTGTATGTCCACCCCCTCCCCACGCCCGCCCGACACCCACCCGATGAAGGTGATTCCCCTCAGTCCACTTAGGTGTCCATCCGTTCCTACCAATTTGCTGGTGAGCGCGCTCACGTGGTGCTCGTGTGTCCATTCTTGGGATACTTGGCTTACTGGAACGGGTTCCAGCTCTGGCCAGGAGAGCACGAGAGGCGCCCTCTCACCGCTGCTCCTCATAGCCGAATAGCACTCCGTGGTGTCCACGCGCCACATGTTATTAATGCACTCCTGGATGGATGGGCACTCGGGTCGCTTCCACATCTTTGCGATTGTGAATTGTGCCCTAACTGTAACCCTAACCCTTACCCAGCCCGTCTCCTCTGCCCCTGCCTGACGCGCTCCTCCCCGGCCAGGCCCGTCACTGTCCTGGGCCCCTGCCTGACCGGCTCCTTCCCGCCCGGCCTGTCACCTTCCTCTGCCCCTGCCTGACACCCTCCTCCCCGCCCGGCCCCTCACCTCGGCCCCTGCATGACTCGCTCCTCCCCACCCGGCCGGTCACCGTCCTGGGCCCCTGCCTGACCGGCTCCTTCCCGCCCGGCCTGTCACCGTCCTCTGCCCCTGCCTGACACCCTCCTCCCCGCTCGGCCCCTCACCTCGGCCCCTGCCTGACTCGCTCCTCCCCACCCGGCCGGTCACCGTCCTGGGCCCCTGCCTGACCGGCTCCTTCCCGCCTGGCCTGTCACCGTCCTCTGCCCCTGCCTTACACGCTCCTCCCCGCCCGTCACCCTCCTAGGACCCTGCCTGACCGGCTCCTCCATCGCCTGGGCCTTCCAAGGGCTTGGTGTGGACGCTGCTTCCAGGAAGCCCTCCGGGAACCCGGCAGCAGGGCGGCCTCAGCAGTCTGGCTCAGGTGCCCCGCTGTGCCGCGGGGGCCCAGCCTGGTGTCTTCCCTGAGGCCCTGCAGCTGCTGCTCCCCGCAAGGGGAGAGCCGGGGAGGTGGGGACCGCCTCTGATGGGGACGTACACGCAGCTCTCCACGTCGGATTCCGGGGCTCTCTGTCCTGCCCGAAGGCCCAGCTGGCCTGCGGGTCCTTAGAGTGGCAGAAACATCCTCAAACTGACATTGCGAGTCCGGTGGTTGTCTGCACTTTTGTGTGGGCACCCCAGGGAGGCCCAGGGGCTGGCTGGACAACGCGGTCTGCTCGGGTGCTTTGGAGTAGCAACCGATGCCCTGTGGACTTTGGTAGCAGCGTCTGAGGTGTCTCTGAGCCCTGCGCCATGTCGGGGGTGGGGAGGAGGAGGTGGAGGAGGAGGAGGAGGAGGAGGAGGAGGAAGAGGAGTGGGGGGAGGGAGGGGCCGTGACCTGCAGTCGTGTTCCCGGGGTGGCACGGCATGTGGCTTCTTGCACAGGCTGCTTGGCCTGGGCTCCCTGCACCTGGGCCTTTGGAGGACTGGCCCAGTGCTTGCCAACACTTCCTGCAGGGACCCAGAGCTGGGAGGTTGCATCTCCCAGCCCTGGGTCGGGCAGAGCCCCAGCGGGCCATGCCCACAAGCTCTCTCTGCACGGGTCCCCCAGAGGGCTTCTTTGGGACCAGGATTCTCTTGCGGGTGATTTTTTAAGGTCTGGCCCCTGGATGGAGGGGCACCAGGGGTAGAGGAGCCGGAAGCGGAAGGGAGTGCCCATGCGAGGGGACACTTTCAGGCCAAGTCCCAGCTTCAGCCTCATCCTCCTGGGAACCCCCGGAGTGGACATCACACCTCCTGGTTGTCCCGCTCTGAGACAAGGAGCCGGGCTTCGCATTCCCACAGCAGCCAGTCGTGGGCTGCGGACACCTGGGGCGTTGGGAACTCCCTGGCTTCTCCTTGGATTACCATTTGGAGCTGCTTGGGAATTGTGCCGCCACACACACCCGAGTGCAGGTGTCTTCTGCACAGACTGCGGGCCTCGCTCTTCTGAATGCCGCTAGCTCGCCACCCACCCACGGGTGAACCTGGTCAGGGTACTTTCTCTCAGGGGCAGACTCTGATCCGGGCGGGCTACCGGTGTTTCTGTTTGCTCGTTTCTTTCTTCCGTTTCGGGAAAGGCTTCCTTACTGGGTTTGGAAATCTCCTATGCCTTTCCTCGCCTATTCTGTCAGCTTTAAAATTCTCTTTCAGTTGCCACCCTCACAGATGGATTAGGAAACTCTTTTCGGTGCATTCATTAGTGAAAAGACCTCAATGAAGCTCGAATCCAATATCTAATCGCCGACTTTTAGCAAGTCCACACCCCAGGGTGGTTGGGGTCCAATGCAGCCCCGGCCAGGCCCAGGCCCCTTGGACTGGGCCACAGGAGGACACAGAGCAGGGTCCCGGCCCCCACGGTCGCGGTGCCGGCATTCTCCAAGGGCTTGGGGGTTTTCCAGAGGTAGGAGATGGAGGGGACTGGTTTCTTCAGCGCCCCACAGGCCACGCCACCCCACCCCACCCATGGGACACATCCCGAGAGACGCCCCTACACTCGCTCGCCTCCCCCATGCGCTGTGCCGCAGCCCTGGCCCGGGGGAATAGGCGGCAGCCCACCCACAGGGCTGGGGGCACAGGTGAAAGGGGTTGTGCGCGAGGCCGGCCCCTGGCTGGGGGCAAAGGGCGAGCGCCCCACGCGTGCGCAGTCAGCGGCGGCCGGCGCCCTGGGAGTGGGGAGCGGGTAGGTGAAGGAGGCGAGGTGAGGAGAGGAGGGGGGCTGGAAGGTCCCCACCTTGGCGGGTCCAGCCGTGGAGGCACATCGTGTGTGTGTGTGTGTGTGTCTGTGTCTGTGTGTCTGTGTGTCTGTGTGTGGAGAGACAGCCCCCCACCCCGCCCCGTCCCTCACCTCAGTCCCGCGAACTCAACAGGCCCTGTCCGACCGGCGAACTCAACAGGCCCGGCCCGGCGCGGGGCAGAGCTATGGCGGGGAAGTGCAGTGAGACTCGGCTTCTTGAGCGGGGCAGGGGCGCCCTCCGCCGTCTAAGGCCACACCACCCTGAACGCTTCCCATCTCTTCTGATCTCCGAAGCTAAGCAGCTTCCGTCCTGGTTAGTACTTGCATGGGAGACCGCCTGGGAATACCGGGTGCCGGAGGCTTTTTTTTTTCTTTACTTTTCTTTTTTTTTTTGCCTCTCATTCTGTCCCCTTTCTGGGAGTGCTACTGCGGTGGCGGCGGCGGGTCCCGCGGATCGCCCCCACCCTCAGCGCCCCCCGGGGTGCCTGCCACCACAGCCCACACCGTGGGGCCTCCTCTTGTCCCGAGCCGCGGCACCGCCGCCACGCGGCAGCATGCGTGCCATCTGGACTGTCAGGTCTCAGACCAAAGGTCTGGTCTGTGGGAACCGACACGCTGGAGGAAACCTTGAGAGTCTGAGAGGGGAGGGAGTTCCGGAAGCATTCCAGGATGTAATTTGAGGGAGTATGTGACCAGAACTCGTCCCGTTGCTTTCGGGGTTCTATGGGCTACACCTAGGAATCTTTGGTGGTGGCACCAGATGTTGGGGGATCCGGAGTCACACCCAGACCTGCTCCACAGGCCTCCTTTTACTTTTCTTTTCGGATTCATTTTCTTAAAAAGTGTCTCTTATCTCTATTATTGCATTTTCTTTTCTCTCTCTTTCCAAGCAGATGATGGGAGTCCAAGCATTGAGGTGACATGTATTGCCCCTGCCCCCCAGCCCCTGTTTTCTTATTCATTTATTTCTCATTTTCTCCCAGCCTATTGTGAGGGTACCAAGGTTAAGGTCAGGTGCATTGCTCTTTCCCCGCCTCCCCGCTCGGGTCAGAGCTCCAAGCGCGCCCATCCCCCAGTTGGTGCGCACCCACCCCCTCCCTAATGGATGTGTATGTCCACCCCCTCCCCACGCCCGCCCGACACCCACCCGATGAAGGTGATTCCCCTCAGTCCACTTAGGTGTCCATCCGTTCCTACCAATTTGCTGGTGAACGCGCTCACGTGGTGCTCGTGTGTCCATTCTTGGGATACTTGGCTTACTGGAACGGGTTCCAGCTCTGGCCAGGAGAGCACGAGAGGCGCCCTCTCACCGCTGCTCCTCATAGCCGAATGGCACTCCGTGGTGTCCACGCGCCACATGTTATTAATGCACTCCTGGATGGATGGGCACTCGGGTCGCTTCCACATCTTTGCGATTGTGAATTGTGCCCTAACTGTAACCCTAACCCTTACCCAGCCCGTCTCCTCTGCCCCTGCCTGACGCGCTACTCCCCGGCCAGGCCCGACACTGTCCTGGGCCCCTGCCTGACCGGCTCCTTCCCGCCCGGCCTGTCACTGTCCTCTGCCCCTGCCTGACACCCTCCTCCCCGCCCGGCCCCTCACCTCGGCCCCTGCCTGACTCGCTCCTCCCCACCCGGCCGGTCACCGTCCTGGGCCCCTGCCTGACTCGCTCCTCCCCACCCGGCCGGTCACCGTCCTGGGCCCCTGCCTGACCGGCTCCTTCCCGCCCGGCCTGTCACCGTCCTCTGCCCCTGCCTGACACCCTCCTCCCCGCCCGGCCCCTCACCTCGACCCCTGCCTGACTCGCTCCTCCCCACCCGGCCGGTCACCGTCCTGGGCCCCTGCCTGACCGGCTCCTTCCCGCCCGGCCTGTCACCGTCCTCTGCCCCTGCCTTACACGCTCCTCCCCGCCCGTCACCCTCCTAGGACCCTGCCTGACCGGCTCCTCCATCGCCTGGGCCTTCCAAGGGCTTGGTGTGGACGCTGCTTCCAGGAAGCCCTCCGGGAACCCGGCAGCAGGGCGGCCTCAGCAGTCTGGCTCAGGTGCCCCGCTGTGCCGCGGGGGCCCAGCCTGGTGTCTTCCCTGAGGCCCTGCAGCTGCTGCTCCCCGCAAGGGGAGAGCCGGGGAGGTGGGGACCGCCTCCTGATGGGGACGTACACGCAGCTCTCCACGTCGGATTCCGGGGCTCTCTGTCCTGCCCGAAGGCCCAGCTGGCCTGCGGGTCCTTAGAGTGGCAGAAACATCCTCAAACTGACATTGCGAGTCCGGTGGTTGTCTGCACTTTTGTGTGGGCACCCCAGGGAGGCCCAGGGGCTGGCTGGACAACGCGGTCTGCTCGGGTGCTTTGGAGTAGCAACCGATGCCCTGTGGACTTTGGTAGCAGCGTCTGAGGTGTCTCTGAGCCCTGCGCCATGTCGGGGGTGGGGAGGAGGAGGTGGAGGAGGAGGAGGAGGAGGAGGAGGAGGAAGAGGAGTGGGGGGAGGGAGGGGCCGTGACCTGCAGTCGTGTTCCCGGGGTGGCACGGCATGTGGCTTCTTGCACAGGCTGCTTGGCCTGGGCTCCCTGCACCTGGGCCTTTGGAGGACTGGCCCAGTGCTTGCCAACACTTCCTGCAGGGACCCAGAGCTGGGAGGTTGCATCTCCCAGCCCTGGGTCGGGCAGAGCCCCAGCGGGCCATGCCCACAAGCTCTCTCTGCACGGGTCCCCCAGAGGGCTTCTTTGGGACCAGGATTCTCTTGCGGGTGATTTTTTAAGGTCTGGCCCCTGGATGGAGGGGCACCAGGGGTAGAGGAGCCGGAAGCGGAAGGGAGTGCCCATGCGAGGGGACACTTTCAGGCCAAGTCCCAGCTTCAGCCTCATCCTCCTGGGAACCCCCGGAGTGGACATCACACCTCCTGGTTGTCCCGCTCTGAGACAAGGAGCCGGGCTTCGCATTCCCACAGCAGCCAGTCGTGGGCTGCGGACACCTGGGGCGTTGGGAACTCCCTGGCTTCTCCTTGGATTACCATTTGGAGCTGCTTGGGAATTGTGCCGCCACACACACCCGAGTGCAGGTGTCTTCTGCACAGACTGCGGGCCTCGCTCTTCTGAATGCCGCTAGCTCGCCACCCACCCACGGGTGAACCTGGTCAGGGTACTTTCTCTCAGGGGCAGACTCTGATCCGGGCGGGCTACCGGTGTTTCTGTTTGCTCGTTTCTTTCTTCCGTTTCGGGAAAGGCTTCCTTACTGGGTTTGGAAATCTCCTATGCCTTTCCTCGCCTATTCTGTCAGCTTTAAAATTCTCTTTCAGTTGCCACCCTCACAGTTGGATTAGGAAACTCTTTTCGGTGCATTCATTAGTGAAAAGACCTCAATGAAGCTCGAATCCAATATCTAATCGCCGACTTTTAGCAAGTCCACACCCCAGGGTGGTTGGGGTCCAATGCAGCCCCGGCCAGGCCCAGGCCCCTTGGACTGGGCCACAGGAGGACACAGAGCAGGGTCCCGGCCCCCACGGTCGCGGTGCCGGCATTCTCCAAGGGCTTGGGGGTTTTCCAGAGGTAGGAGATGGAGGGGACTGGTTTCTTCAGCGCCCCACAGGCCACGCCACCCCACCCCACCCATGGGACACATCCCGAGAGACGCCCCAACACTCGCTCGCCTCCCCCATGCGCTGTGCCGCAGCCCTGGCCCGGGGGAATAGGCGGCAGCCCACCCACAGGGCTGGGGGCGCAGGTGAAAGGGGTTGTGCGCGAGGCCGGCCCCTGGCTGGGGGCAAAGGGCGAGCGCCCCACGCGTGCGCAGTCAGCGGCGGCCGGCGCCCTGGGAGTGGGGAGCGGGTAGGTGAAGGAGGCGAGGTGAGGAGAGGAGGGGGGCTGGAAGGTCCCCACCTTGGCGGGTCCAGCCGTGGAGGCACATCGTGTGTGTGTGTGTGTGTGTCTGTGTCTGTGTGTCTGTGTGTCTGTGTGTCTGTGTGTGGAGAGACAGCCCCCCACCCCGCCCCGTCCCTCACCTCAGTCCCGCGAACTCAACAGGCCCTGTCCGACCGGCGAACTCAACAGGCCCGGCCCGGCGCGGGGCAGAGCTATCGCGGGGAAGTGCAGTGAGACTCGGCTTCTTGAGCGGGGCAGGGGCGCCCTCCGCCGTCTAAGGCCACACCACCCTGAACGCTTCCCATCTCTTCTGATCTCCGAAGCTAAGCAGCTTCCGTCCTGGTTAGTACTTGCATGGGAGACCGCCTGGGAATACCGGGTGCCGGAGGCTTTTTTTTTTCTTTACTTTTCTTTTTTTTTTTGCCTCTCATTCTGTCCCCTTTCTGGGAGTGCTACTGCGGTGGCGGCGGCGGGTCCCGCGGATCGCCCCCACCCTCAGCGCCCCCCGGGGTGCCTGCCACCACAGCCCACACCGTGGGGCCTCCTCTTGTCCCGAGCCGCGGCACCGCCGCCACGCGGCAGCATGCGTGCCATCTGGACTGTCAGGTCTCAGACCAAAGGTCTGGTCTGTGGGAACCGACACGCTGGAGGAAACCTTGAGAGTCTGAGAGGGGAGGGAGTTCCGGAAGCATTCCAGGATGTAATTTGAGGGAGTATGTGACCAGAACTCGTCCCGTTGCTTTCGGGGTTCTATGGGCTACACCTAGGAATCTTTGGTGGTGGCACCAGATGTTGGGGGATCCGGAGTCACACCCAGACCTGCTCCACAGGCCTCCTTTTACTTTTCTTTTCGGATTCATTTTCTTAAAAAGTGTCTCTTATCTCTATTATTGCATTTTCTTTTCTCTCTCTTTCCAAGCAGATGATGGGAGTCCAAGCATTGAGGTGACATGTATTGCCCCTGCCCCCCAGCCCCTGTTTTCTTATTCATTTATTTCTCATTTTCTCCCAGCCTATTGTGAGGGTACCAAGGTTAAGGTCAGGTGCATTGCTCTTTCCCCGCCTCCCCCCTCGGGTCAGAGCTCCAAGCGCGCCCATCCCCCAGTTGGTGAGCACCCACCCCCTCCCTAATGGATGTGTATGTCCACCCCCTCCCCACGCCCGCCCGACACCCACCCGATGAAGGTGATTCCCCTCAGTCCACTTAGGTGTCCATCCGTTCCTACCAATTTGCTGGTGAGCGCGCTCACGTGGTGCTCGTGTGTCCATTCTTGGGATACTTGGCTTACTGGAACGGGTTCCAGCTCTGGCCAGGAGAGCACGAGAGGCGCCCTCTCACCGCTGCTCCTCATAGCCGAATGGCACTCCGTGGTGTCCACGCGCCACATGTTATTAATGCACTCCTGGATGGATGGGCACTCGGGTCGCTTCCACATCTTTGCGATTGTGAATTGTGCCCTAACTGTAACCCTAACCCTTACCCAGCCCGTCTCCTCTGCCCCTGCCTGACGCGCTACTCCCCGGCCAGGCCCGTCACTGTCCTGGGCCCCTGCCTGACCGGCTCCTTCCCGCCCGGCCTGTCACTGTCCTCTGCCCCTGCCTGACACCCTCCTCCCCGCCCGGCCCCTCACCTCGGCCCCTGCCTGACTCGCTCCTCCCCACCCGGCCGGTCACCGTCCTGGGCCCCTGCCTGACTCGCTCCTCCCCACCCGGCCGGTCACCGTCCTGGGCCCCTGCCTGACCGGCTCCTTCCCGCCCGGCCTGTCACCGTCCTCTGCCCCTGCCTGACACCCTCCTCCCCGCCCGGCCCCTCACCTCGACCCCTGCCTGACTCGCTCCTCCCCACCCGGCCGGTCACCGTCCTGGGCCCCTGCCTGACCGGCTCCTTCCCGCCCGGCCTGTCACCGTCCTCTGCCCCTGCCTTACACGCTCCTCCCCGCCCGTCACCCTCCTAGGACCCTGCCTGACCGGCTCCTCCATCGCCTGGGCCTTCCAAGGGCTTGGTGTGGACGCTGCTTCCAGGAAGCCCTCCGGGAACCCGGCAGCAGGGCGGCCTCAGCAGTCTGGCTCAGGTGCCCCGCTGTGCCGCGGGGGCCCAGCCTGGTGTCTTCCCTGAGGCCCTGCAGCTGCCGCTCCCCGCAAGGGGAGAGCCGGGGAGGTGGGGACCGCCTCCTGATGGGGACGTACACGCAGCTCTCCACGTCGGATTCCGGGGCTCTCTGTCCTGCCCGAAGGCCCAGCTGGCCTGCGGGTCCTTAGAGTGGCAGAAACATCCTCAAACTGACATTGCGAGTCCGGTGGTTGTCTGCACTTTTGTGTGGGCACCCCAGGGAGGCCCAGGGGCTGGCTGGACAACGCGGTCTGCTCGGGTGCTTTGGAGTAGCAACCGATGCCCTGTGGACTTTGGTAGCAGCGTCTGAGGTGTCTCTGAGCCCTGCGCCATGTCGGGGGTGGGGAGGAGGAGGTGGAGGAGGAGGAGGAGGAGGAGGAGGAGGAAGAGGAGTGGGGGGAGGGAGGGGCCGTGACCTGCAGTCGTGTTCCCGGGGTGGCACGGCATGTGGCTTCTTGCACAGGCTGCTTGGCCTGGGCTCCCTGCACCTGGGCCTTTGGAGGACTGGCCCAGTGCTTGCCAACACTTCCTGCAGGGACCCAGAGCTGGGAGGTTGCATCTCCCAGCCCTGGGTCGGGCAGAGCCCCAGCGGGCCATGCCCACAAGCTCTCTCTGCACGGGTCCCCCAGAGGGCTTCTTTGGGACCAGGATTCTCTTGCGGGTGATTTTTTAAGGTCTGGCCCCTGGATGGAGGGGCACCAGGGGTAGAGGAGCCGGAAGCGGAAGGGAGTGCCCATGCGAGGGGACACTTTCAGGCCAAGTCCCAGCTTCAGCCTCATCCTCCTGGGAACCCCCGGAGTGGACATCACACCTCCTGGTTGTCCCGCTCTGAGACAAGGAGCCGGGCTTCGCATTCCCACAGCAGCCAGTCGTGGGCTGCGGACACCTGGGGCGTTGGGAACTCCCTGGCTTCTCCTTGGATTACCATTTGGAGCTGCTTGGGAATTGTGCCGCCACACACACCCGAGTGCAGGTGTCTTCTGCACAGACTGCGGGCCTCGCTCTTCTGAATGCCGCTAGCTCGCCACCCACCCACGGGTGAACCTGGTCAGGGTACTTTCTCTCAGGGGCAGACTCTGATCCGGGCGGGCTACCGGTGTTTCTGTTTGCTCGTTTCTTTCTTCCGTTTCGGGAAAGGCTTCCTTACTGGGTTTGGAAATCTCCTATGCCTTTCCTCGCCTATTCTGTCAGCTTTAAAATTCTCTTTCAGTTGCCACCCTCACAGATGGATTAGGAAACTCTTTTCGGTGCATTCATTAGTGAAAAGACCTCAATGAAGCTCGAATCCAATATCTAATCGCCGACTTTTAGCAAGTCCACACCCCAGGGTGGTTGGGGTCCAATGCAGCCCCGGCCAGGCCCAGGCCCCTTGGACTGGGCCACAGGAGGACACAGAGCAGGGTCCCGGCCCCCACGGTCGCGGTGCCGGCATTCTCCAAGGGCTTGGGGGTTTTCCAGAGGTAGGAGATGGAGGGGACTGGTTTCTTCAGCGCCCCACAGGCCACGCCACCCCACCCCACCCATGGGACACATCCCGAGAGACGCCCCTACACTCGCTCGCCTCCCCCATGCGCTGTGCCGCAGCCCTGGCCCGGGGGAATAGGCGGCAGCCCACCCACAGGGCTGGGGGCGCAGGTGAAAGGGGTTGTGCGCGAGGCCGGCCCCTGGCTGGGGGCAAAGGGCGAGCGCCCCACGCGTGCGCAGTCAGCGGCGGCCGGCGCCCTGGGAGTGGGGAGCGGGTAGGTGAAGGAGGCGAGGTGAGGAGAGGAGGGGGGCTGGAAGGTCCCCACCTTGGCGGGTCCAGCCGTGGAGGCACATCGTGTGTGTGTGTGTGTGTGTCTGTGTCTGTGTGTCTGTGTGTCTGTGTGTCTGTGTGTGGAGAGACAGCCCCCCACCCCGCCCCGTCCCTCACCTCAGTCCCGCGAACTCAACAGGCCCTGTCCGACCGGCGAACTCAACAGGCCCGGCCCGGCGCGGGGCAGAGCTATGGCGGGGAAGTGCAGTGAGACTCGGCTTCTTGAGCGGGGCAGGGGCGCCCTCCGCCGTCTAAGGCCACACCACCCTGAACGCTTCCCATCTCTTCTGATCTCCGAAGCTAAGCAGCTTCCGTCCTGGTTAGTACTTGCATGGGAGACCGCCTGGGAATACCGGGTGCCGGAGGCTTTTTTTTTTCTTTACTTTTCTTTTTTTTTTTGCCTCTCATTCTGTCCCCTTTCTGGGAGTGCTACTGCGGTGGCGGCGGCGGGTCCCGCGGATCGCCCCCACCCTCAGCGCCCCCCGGGGTGCCTGCCACCACAGCCCACACCGTGGGGCCTCCTCTTGTCCCGAGCCGCGGCACCGCCGCCACGCGGCAGCATGCGTGCCATCTGGACTGTCAGGTCTCAGACCAAAGGTCTGGTCTGTGGGAACCGACACGCTGGAGGAAACCTTGAGAGTCTGAGAGGGGAGGGAGTTCCGGAAGCATTCCAGGATGTAATTTGAGGGAGTATGTGACCAGAACTCGTCCCGTTGCTTTCGGGGTTCTATGGGCTACACCTAGGAATCTTTGGTGGTGGCACCAGATGTTGGGGGATCCGGAGTCACACCCAGACCTGCTCCACAGGCCTCCTTTTACTTTTCTTTTCGGATTCATTTTCTTAAAAAGTGTCTCTTATCTCTATTATTGCATTTTCTTTTCTCTCTCTTTCCAAGCAGATGATGGGAGTCCAAGCATTGAGGTGACATGTATTGCCCCTGCCCCCCAGCCCCTGTTTTCTTATTCATTTATTTCTCATTTTCTCCCAGCCTATTGTGAGGGTACCAAGGTTAAGGTCAGGTGCATTGCTCTTTCCCCGCCTCCCCCCTCGGGTCAGAGCTCCAAGCGCGCCCATCCCCCAGTTGGTGAGCACCCACCCCCTCCCTAATGGATGTGTATGTCCACCCCCTCCCCACGCCCGCCCGACACCCACCCGATGAAGGTGATTCCCCTCAGTCCACTTAGGTGTCCATCCGTTCCTACCAATTTGCTGGTGAGCGCGCTCACGTGGTGCTCGTGTGTCCATTCTTGGGATACTTGGCTTACTGGAACGGGTTCCAGCTCTGGCCAGGAGAGCACGAGAGGCGCCCTCTCACCGCTGCTCCTCATAGCCGAATGGCACTCCGTGGTGTCCACGCGCCACATGTTATTAATGCACTCCTGGATGGATGGGCACTCGGGTCGCTTCCACATCTTTGCGATTGTGAATTGTGCCCTAACTGTAACCCTAACCCTTACCCAGCCCGTCTCCTCTGCCCCTGCCTGACGCGCTACTCCCCGGCCAGGCCCGTCACTGTCCTGGGCCCCTGCCTGACCGGCTCCTTCCCGCCCGGCCTGTCACTGTCCTCTGCCCCTGCCTGACACCCTCCTCCCCGCCCGGCCCCTCACCTCGGCCCCTGCCTGACTCGCTCCTCCCCACCCGGCCGGTCACCGTCCTGGGCCCCTGCCTGACTCGCTCCTCCCCACCCGGCCGGTCACCGTCCTGGGCCCCTGCCTGACCGGCTCCTTCCCGCCCGGCCTGTCACCGTCCTCTGCCCCTGCCTGACACCCTCCTCCCCGCCCGGCCCCTCACCTCGACCCCTGCCTGACTCGCTCCTCCCCACCCGGCCGGTCACCGTCCTGGGCCCCTGCCTGACCGGCTCCTTCCCGCCCGGCCTGTCACCGTCCTCTGCCCCTGCCTTACACGCTCCTCCCCGCCCGTCACCCTCCTAGGACCCTGCCTGACCGGCTCCTCCATCGCCTGGGCCTTCCAAGGGCTTGGTGTGGACGCTGCTTCCAGGAAGCCCTCCGGGAACCCGGCAGCAGGGCGGCCTCAGCAGTCTGGCTCAGGTGCCCCGCTGTGCCGCGGGGGCCCAGCCTGGTGTCTTCCCTGAGGCCCTGCAGCTGCCGCTCCCCGCAAGGGGAGAGCCGGGGAGGTGGGGACCGCCTCCTGATGGGGACGTACACGCAGCTCTCCACGTCGGATTCCGGGGCTCTCTGTCCTGCCCGAAGGCCCAGCTGGCCTGCGGGTCCTTAGAGTGGCAGAAACATCCTCAAACTGACATTGCGAGTCCGGTGGTTGTCTGCACTTTTGTGTGGGCACCCCAGGGAGGCCCAGGGGCTGGCTGGACAACGCGGTCTGCTCGGGTGCTTTGGAGTAGCAACCGATGCCCTGTGGACTTTGGTAGCAGCGTCTGAGGTGTCTCTGAGCCCTGCGCCATGTCGGGGGTGGGGAGGAGGAGGTGGAGGAGGAGGAGGAGGAGGAGGAGGAGGAGGAGGAAGAGGAGTGGGGGGAGGGAGGGGCCGTGACCTGCAGTCGTGTTCCCGGGGTGGCACGGCATGTGGCTTCTTGCACAGGCTGCTTGGCCTGGGCTCCCTGCACCTGGGCCTTTGGAGGACTGGCCCAGTGCTTGCCAACTCTTCCTGCAGGGACCCAGAGCTGGGAGGTTGCATCTCCCAGCCCTGGGTCGGGCAGAGCCCCAGCGGGCCATGCCCACAAGCTCTCTCAGCACGGGTCCCCCAGAGGGCTTCTTTGGGACCAGGATTCTCTTGCGGGTGATTTTTTAAGGTCTGGCCCCTGGATGGAGGGGCACCAGGGGTAGAGGAGCCGGAAGCGGAAGGGGGTGCCCATGCGAGGGGACACTTTCAGGCCAAGTCCCAGCTTCAGCCTCATCCTCCTGGGAACCCCCGGAGTGGACATCACACCTCCTGGTTGTCCCGCTCTGAGACAAGGAGCCGGGCTTCGCATTCCCACAGCAGCCAGTCGTGGGCTGCGGACACCTGGGGCGTTGGGAACTCCCTGGCTTCTCTTTGGATTACCATTTGGAGCTGCTTGGGAATTGTGCCGCCACACACACCCGAGTGCAGGTGTCTTCTGCACAGACTGCGGGCCTCGCTCTTCTGAACGCCGCTAGCTCGCCACCCACCCACGGGTGAACCTGGTCAGGGTACTTTCTCTCAGGGGCAGACTCTGATCCGGGCGGGCTACCGGTGTTTCTGTTTGCTCGTTTCTTTCTTCCGTTTCGGGAAAGGCTTCCTTACTGGGTTTGGAAATCTCCTATGCCTTTCCTCGCCTATTCTGTCAGCTTTAAAATTCTCTTTCAGTTGCCACCCTCACAGATGGATTAGGAAACTCTTTTCGGTGCATTCATTAGTGAAAAGACCTCAATGAAGCTCGAATCCAATATCTAATCGCCGACTTTTAGCAAGTCCACACCCCAGGGTGGTTGGGGTCCAATGCAGCCCCGGCCAGGCCCAGGCCCCTTGGACTGGGCCACAGGAGGACACAGAGCAGGGTCCCGGCCCCCACGGTCGCGGTGCCGGCATTCTCCAAGGGCTTGGGGGTTTTCCAGAGGTAGGAGATGGAGGGGACTGGTTTCTTCAGCGCCCCACAGGCCACGCCACCCCACCCCACCCATGGGACACATCCCGAGAGACGCCCCTACACTCGCTCGCCTCCCCCATGCGCTGTGCCGCAGCCCTGGCCCGGGGGAATAGGCGGCAGCCCACCCACAGGGCTGGGGGCGCAGGTGAAAGGGGTTGTGCGCGAGGCCGGCCCCTGGCTGGGGGCAAAGGGCGAGCGCCCCACGCGTGCGCAGTCAGCGGCGGCCGGCGCCCTGGGAGTGGGGAGCGGGTAGGTGAAGGAGGCGAGGTGAGGAGAGGAGGGGGGCTGGAAGGTCCCCACCTTGGCGGGTCCAGCCGTGGAGGCACATCGTGTGTGTGTGTGTGTGTGTCTGTGTCTGTGTGTCTGTGTGTCTGTGTGTCTGTGTGTGGAGAGACAGCCCCCCACCCCGCCCCGTCCCTCACCTCAGTCCCGCGAACTCAACAGGCCCTGTCCGACCGGCGAACTCAACAGGCCCGGCCCGGCGCGGGGCAGAGCTATCGCGGGGAAGTGCAGTGAGACTCGGCTTCTTGAGCGGGGCAGGGGCGCCCTCCGCCGTCTAAGGCCACACCACCCTGAACGCTTCCCATCTCTTCTGATCTCCGAAGCTAAGCAGCTTCCGTCCTGGTTAGTACTTGCATGGGAGACCGCCTGGGAATACCGGGTGCCGGAGGCTTTTTTTTTTCTTTACTTTTCTTTTTTTTTTTGCCTCTCATTCTGTCCCCTTTCTGGGAGTGCTACTGCGGTGGCGGCGGCGGGTCCCGCGGATCGCCCCCACCCTCAGCGCCCCCCGGGGTGCCTGCCACCACAGCCCACACCGTGGGGCCTCCTCTTGTCCCGAGCCGCGGCACCGCCGCCACGCGGCAGCATGCGTGCCATCTGGACTGTCAGGTCTCAGACCAAAGGTCTGGTCTGTGGGAACCGACACGCTGGAGGAAACCTTGAGAGTCTGAGAGGGGAGGGAGTTCCGGAAGCATTCCAGGATGTAATTTGAGGGAGTATGTGACCAGAACTCGTCCCGTTGCTTTCGGGGTTCTATGGGCTACACCTAGGAATCTTTGGTGGTGGCACCAGATGTTGGGGGATCCGGAGTCACACCCAGACCTGCTCCACAGGCCTCCTTTTACTTTTCTTTTCGGATTCATTTTCTTAAAAAGTGTCTCTTATCTCTATTATTGCATTTTCTTTTCTCTCTCTTTCCAAGCAGATGATGGGAGTCCAAGCATTGAGGTGACATGTATTGCCCCTGCCCCCCAGCCCCTGTTTTCTTATTCATTTATTTCTCATTTTCTCCCAGCCTATTGTGAGGGTACCAAGGTTAAGGTCAGGTGCATTGCTCTTTCCCCGCCTCCCCCCTCGGGTCAGAGCTCCAAGCGCGCCCATCCCCCAGTTGGTGACCACCCACCCCCTCCCTAATGGATGTGTATGTCCACCCCCTCCCCACGCCCGCCCGACACCCACCCGATGAAGGTGATTCCCCTCAGTCCACTTAGGTGTCCATCCGTTCCTACCAATTTGCTGGTGAGCGCGCTCACGTGGTGCTCGTGTGTCCATTCTTGGGATACTTGGCTTACTGGAACGGGTTCCAGCTCTGGCCAGGAGAGCACGAGAGGCGCCCTCTCACCGCTGCTCCTCATAGCCGAATGGCACTCCGTGGTGTCCACGCGCCACATGTTATTAATGCACTCCTGGATGGATGGGCACTCGGGTCGCTTCCACATCTTTGCGATTGTGAATTGTGCCCTAACTGTAACCCTAACCCTTACCCAGCCCGTCTCCTCTGCCCCTGCCTGACGCGCTACTCCCCGGCCAGGCCCGTCACTGTCCTGGGCCCCTGCCTGACCGGCTCCTTCCCGCCCGGCCTGTCACTGTCCTCTGCCCCTGCCTGACACCCTCCTCCCCGCCCGGCCCCTCACCTCGGCCCCTGCCTGACTCGCTCCTCCCCACCCGGCCGGTCACCGTCCTGGGCCCCTGCCTGACTCGCTCCTCCCCACCCGGCCGGTCACCGTCCTGGGCCCCTGCCTGACCGGCTCCTTCCCGCCCGGCCTGTCACCGTCCTCTGCCCCTGCCTGACACCCTCCTCCCCGCTCGGCCCCTCACCTCGGCCCCTGCCTGACTCGCTCCTCCCCACCCGGCCGGTCACCGTCCTGGGCCCCTGCCTGACCGGCTCCTTCCCGCCCGGCCTGTCACCGTCCTCTGCCCCTGCCTTACACGCTCCTCCCCGCCCGTCACCCTCCTAGGACCCTGCCTGACCGGCTCCTCCATCGCCTGGGCCTTCCAAGGGCTTGGTGTGGACGCTGCTTCCAGGAAGCCCTCCGGGAACCCGGCAGCAGGGCGGCCTCAGCAGTCTGGCTCAGGTGCCCCGCTGTGCCGCGGGGGCCCAGCCTGGTGTCTTCCCTGAGGCCCTGCAGCTGCCGCTCCCCGCAAGGGGAGAGCCGGGGAGGTGGGGACCGCCTCCTGATGGGGACGTACACGCAGCTCTCCACGTCGGATTCCGGGGCTCTCTGTCCTGCCCGAAGGCCCAGCTGGCCTGCGGGTCCTTAGAGTGGCAGAAACATCCTCAAACTGACATTGCGAGTCCGGTGGTTGTCTGCACTTTTGTGTGGGCACCCCAGGGAGGCCCAGGGGCTGGCTGGACAACGCGGTCTGCTCGGGTGCTTTGGAGTAGCAACCGATGCCCTGTGGACTTTGGTAGCAGCGTCTGAGGTGTCTCTGAGCCCTGCGCCATGTCGGGGGTGGGGAGGAGGAGGTGGAGGAGGAGGAGGAGGAGGAGGAGGAGGAAGAGGAGTGGGGGGAGGGAGGGGCCGTGACCTGCAGTCGTGTTCCCGGGGTGGCACGGCATGTGGCTTCTTGCACAGGCTGCTTGGCCTGGGCTCCCTGCACCTGGGCCTTTGGAGGACTGGCCCAGTGCTTGCCAACACTTCCTGCAGGGACCCAGAGCTGGGAGGTTGCATCTCCCAGCCCTGGGTCGGGCAGAGCCCCAGCGGGCCATGCCCACAAGCTCTCTCTGCACGGGTCCCCCAGAGGGCTTCTTTGGGACCAGGATTCTCTTGCGGGTGATTTTTTAAGGTCTGGCCCCTGGATGGAGGGGCACCAGGGGTAGAGGAGCCGGAAGCGGAAGGGAGTGCCCATGCGAGGGGACACTTTCAGGCCAAGTCCCAGCTTCAGCCTCATCCTCCTGGGAACCCCCGGAGTGGACATCACACCTCCTGGTTGTCCCGCTCTGAGACAAGGAGCCGGGCTTCGCATTCCCACAGCAGCCAGTCGTGGGCTGCGGACACCTGGGGCGTTGGGAACTCCCTGGCTTCTCCTTGGATTACCATTTGGAGCTGCTTGGGAATTGTGCCGCCACACACACCCGAGTGCAGGTGTCTTCTGCACAGACTGCGGGCCTCGCTCTTCTGAATGCCGCTAGCTCGCCACCCACCCACGGGTGAACCTGGTCAGGGTACTTTCTCTCAGGGGCAGACTCTGATCCGGGCGGGCTACCGGTGTTTCTGTTTGCTCGTTTCTTTCTTCCGTTTCGGGAAAGGCTTCCTTACTGGGTTTGGAAATCTCCTATGCCTTTCCTCGCCTATTCTGTCAGCTTTAAAATTCTCTTTCAGTTGCCACCCTCACAGTTGGATTAGGAAACTCTTTTCGGTGCATTCATTAGTGAAAAGACCTCAATGAAGCTCGAATCCAATATCTAATCGCCGACTTTTAGCAAGTCCACACCCCAGGGTGGTTGGGGTCCAATGCAGCCCCGGCCAGGCCCAGGCCCCTTGGACTGGGCCACAGGAGGACACAGAGCAGGGTCCCGGCCCCCACGGTCGCGGTGCCGGCATTCTCCAAGGGCTTGGGGGTTTTCCAGAGGTAGGAGATGGAGGGGACTGGTTTCTTCAGCGCCCCACAGGCCACGCCACCCCACCCCACCCATGGGACACATCCCGAGAGACGCCCCTACACTCGCTCGCCTCCCCCATGCGCTGTGCCGCAGCCCTGGCCCGGGGGAATAGGCGGCAGCCCACCCACAGGGCTGGGGGCGCAGGTGAAAGGGGTTGTGCGCGAGGCCGGCCCCTGGCTGGGGGCAAAGGGCGAGCGCCCCACGCGTGCGCAGTCAGCGGCGGCCGGCGCCCTGGGAGTGGGGAGCGGGTAGGTGAAGGAGGCGAGGTGAGGAGAGGAGGGGGGCTGGAAGGTCCCCACCTTGGCGGGTCCAGCCGTGGAGGCACATCGTGTGTGTGTGTGTGTGTGTCTGTGTCTGTGTGTCTGTGTGTCTGTGTGTCTGTGTGTGGAGAGACAGCCCCCCACCCCGCCCCGTCCCTCACCTCAGTCCCGCGAACTCAACAGGCCCTGTCCGACCGGCGAACTCAACAGGCCCGGCCCGGCGCGGGGCAGAGCTATCGCGGGGAAGTGCAGTGAGACTCGGCTTCTTGAGCGGGGCAGGGGCGCCCTCCGCCGTCTAAGGCCACACCACCCTGAACGCTTCCCATCTCTTCTGATCTCCGAAGCTAAGCAGCTTCCATCCTGGTTAGTACTTGCATGGGAGACCGCCTGGGAATACCGGGTGCCGGAGGCTTTTTTTTTTCTTTACTTTTCTTTTTTTTTTGCCTCTCATTCTGTCCCCTTTCTGGGAGTGCTACTGCGGTGGCGGCGGCGGGTCCCGCGGATCGCCCCCACCCTCAGCGCCCCCCGGGGTGCCTGCCACCACAGCCCACACCGTGGGGCCTCCTCTTGTCCCGAGCCGCGGCACCGCCGCCACGCGGCAGCATGCGTGCCATCTGGACTGTCAGGTCTCAGACCAAAGGTCTGGTCTGTGGGAACCGACACGCTGGAGGAAACCTTGAGAGTCTGAGAGGGGAGGGAGTTCCGGAAGCATTCCAGGATGTAATTTGAGGGAGTATGTGACCAGAACTCGTCCCGTTGCTTTCGGGGTTCTATGGGCTACACCTAGGAATCTTTGGTGGTGGCACCAGATGTTGGGGGATCCGGAGTCACACCCAGACCTGCTCCACAGGCCTCCTTTTACTTTTCTTTTCGGATTCATTTTCTTAAAAAGTGTCTCTTATCTCTATTATTGCATTTTCTTTTCTCTCTCTTTCCAAGCAGATGATGGGAGTCCAAGCATTGAGGTGACATGTATTGCCCCTGCCCCCCAGCCCCTGTTTTCTTATTCATTTATTTCTCATTTTCTCCCAGCCTATTGTGAGGGTACCAAGGTTAAGGTCAGGTGCATTGCTCTTTCCCCGCCTCCCCCCTCGGGTCAGAGCTCCAAGCGCGCCCATCCCCCAGTTGGTGCGCACCCACCCCCTCCCTAATGGATGTGTATGTCCACCCCCTCCCCACGCCCTCCCGACACCCACCCGATGAAGGTGATTCCCCTCAGTCCACTTAGGTGTCCATCCGTTCCTACCAATTTGCTGGTGAGCGCGCTCACGTGGTGCTCGTGTGTCCATTCTTGGGATACTTGGCTTACTGGAACGGGTTCCAGCTCTGGCCAGGAGAGCACGAGAGGCGCCCTCTCACCGCTGCTCCTCATAGCCGAATAGCACTCCGTGGTGTCCACGCGCCACATGTTATTAATGCACTCCTGGATGGATGGGCACTCGGGTCGCTTCCACATCTTTGCGATTGTGAATTGTGCCCTAACTGTAACCCTAACCCTTACCCAGCCCGTCTCCTCTGCCCCTGCCTGACGCGCTCCTCCCCGGCCAGGCCCGTCACTGTCCTGGGCCCCTGCCTGACCGGCTCCTTCCCGCCCGGCCTGTCACCTTCCTCTGCCCCTGCCTGACACCCTCCTCCCCGCCCGGCCCCTCACCTCGGCCCCTGCCTGACTCGCTCCTCCCCACCCGGCCGGTCACCGTCCTGGGCCCCTGCCTGACCGGCTCCTTCCCGCCCGGCCTGTCACCGTCCTCTGCCCCTGCCTGACACCCTCCTCCCCGCTCGGCCCCTCACCTCGGCCCCTGCCTGACTCGCTCCTCCCCACCCGGCCGGTCACCGTCCTGGGCCCCTGCCTGACCGGCTCCTTCCCGCCCGGCCTGTCACCGTCCTCTGCCCCTGCCTTACACGCTCCTCCCCGCCCGTCACCCTCCTAGGACCCTGCCTGACCGGCTCCTCCATCGCCTGGGCCTTCCAAGGGCTTGGTGTGGACGCTGCTTCCAGGAAGCCCTCCGGGAACCCGGCAGCAGGGCGGCCTCAGCAGTCTGGCTCAGGTGCCCCGCTGTGCCGCGGGGGCCCAGCCTGGTGTCTTCCCTGAGGCCCTGCAGCTGCTGCTCCCCGCAAGGGGAGAGCCGGGGAGGTGGGGACCGCCTCCTGATGGGGACGTACACGCAGCTCTCCACGTCGGATTCCGGGGCTCTCTGTCCTGCCCGAAGGCCCAGCTGGCCTGCGGGTCCTTAGAGTGGCAGAAACATCCTCAAACTGACATTGCGAGTCCGGTGGTTGTCTGCACTTTTGTGTGGGCACCCCAGGGAGGCCCAGGGGCTGGCTGGACAACGCGGTCTGCTCGGGTGCTTTGGAGTAGCAACCGATGCCCTGTGGACTTTGGTAGCAGCGTCTGAGGTGTCTCTGAGCCCTGCGCCATGTCGGGGGTGGGGAGGAGGAGGTGGAGGAGGAGGAGGAGGAGGAGGAGGAGGAAGAGGAGTGGGGGGAGGGAGGGGCCGTGACCTGCAGTCGTGTTCCCGGGGTGGCACGGCATGTGGCTTCTTGCACAGGCTGCTTGGCCTGGGCTCCCTGCACCTGGGCCTTTGGAGGACTGGCCCAGTGCTTGCCAACACTTCCTGCAGGGACCCAGAGCTGGGAGGTTGCATCTCCCAGCCCTGGGTCGGGCAGAGCCCCAGCGGGCCATGCCCACAAGCTCTCTCTGCACGGGTCCCCCAGAGGGCTTCTTTGGGACCAGGATTCTCTTGCGGGTGATTTTTTAAGGTCTGGCCCCTGGATGGAGGGGCACCAGGGGTAGAGGAGCCGGAAGCGGAAGGGAGTGCCCATGCGAGGGGACACTTTCAGGCCAAGTCCCAGCTTCAGCCTCATCCTCCTGGGAACCCCCGGAGTGGACATCACACCTCCTGGTTGTCCCGCTCTGAGACAAGGAGCCGGGCTTCGCATTCCCACAGCAGCCAGTCGTGGGCTGCGGACACCTGGGGCGTTGGGAACTCCCTGGCTTCTCCTTGGATTACCATTTGGAGCTGCTTGGGAATTGTGCCGCCACACACACCCGAGTGCAGGTGTCTTCTGCACAGACTGCGGGCCTCGCTCTTCTGAATGCCGCTAGCTCGCCACCCACCCACGGGTGAACCTGGTCAGGGTACTTTCTCTCAGGGGCAGACTCTGATCCGGGCGGGCTACCGGTGTTTCTGTTTGCTCGTTTCTTTCTTCCGTTTCGGGAAAGGCTTCCTTACTGGGTTTGGAAATCTCCTATGCCTTTCCTCGCCTATTCTGTCAGCTTTAAAATTCTCTTTCAGTTGCCACCCTCACAGATGGATTAGGAAACTCTTTTCGGTGCATTCATTAGTGAAAAGACCTCAATGAAGCTCGAATCCAATATCTAATCGCCGACTTTTAGCAAGTCCACACCCCAGGGTGGTTGGGGTCCAATGCAGCCCCGGCCAGGCCCAGGCCCCTTGGACTGGGCCACAGGAGGACACAGAGCAGGGTCCCGGCCCCCACGGTCGCGGTGCCGGCATTCTCCAAGGGCTTGGGGGTTTTCCAGAGGTAGGAGATGGAGGGGACTGGTTTCTTCAGCGCCCCACAGGCCACGCCACCCCACCCCACCCATGGGACACATCCCGAGAGACGCCCCTACACTCGCTCGCCTCCCCCATGCGCTGTGCCGCAGCCCTGGCCCGGGGGAATAGGCGGCAGCCCACCCACAGGGCTGGGGGCGCAGGTGAAAGGGGTTGTGCGCGAGGCCGGCCCCTGGCTGGGGGCAAAGGGCGAGCGCCCCACGCATGCGCAGTCAGCGGCGGCCGGCGCCCTGGGAGTGGGGAGCGGGTAGGTGAAGGAGGCGAGGTGAGGAGAGGAGGGGGGCTGGAAGGTCCCCACCTTGGCGGGTCCAGCCGTGGAGGCACATCGTGTGTGTGTGTGTGTGTGTCTGTGTCTGTGTGTCTGTGTGTCTGTGTGTGGAGAGACAGCCCCCCACCCCGCCCCGTCCCTCACCTCAGTCCCGCGAACTCAACAGGCCCTGTCCGACCGGCGAACTCAACAGGCCCGGCCCGGCGCGGGGCAGAGCTATGGCGGGGAAGTGCAGTGAGACTCGGCTTCTTGAGCGGGGCAGGGGCGCCCTCCGCCGTCTAAGGCCACACCACCCTGAACGCTTCCCATCTCTTCTGATCTCCGAAGCTAAGCAGCTTCCGTCCTGGTTAGTACTTGCATGGGAGACCGCCTGGGAATACCGGGTGCCGGAGGCTTTTTTTTTTCTTTACTTTTCTTTTTTTTTTTGCCTCTCATTCTGTCCCCTTTCTGGGAGTGCTACTGCGGTGGCGGCGGCGGGTCCCGCGGATCGCCCCCACCCTCAGCGCCCCCCGGGGTGCCTGCCACCACAGCCCACACCGTGGGGCCTCCTCTTGTCCCGAGCCGCGGCACCGCCGCCACGCGGCAGCATGCGTGCCATCTGGACTGTCAGGTCTCAGACCAAAGGTCTGGTCTGTGGGAACCGACACGCTGGAGGAAACCTTGAGAGTCTGAGAGGGGAGGGAGTTCCGGAAGCATTCCAGGATGTAATTTGAGGGAGTATGTGACCAGAACTCGTCCCGTTGCTTTCGGGGTTCTATGGGCTACACCTAGGAATCTTTGGTGGTGGCACCAGATGTTGGGGGATCCGGAGTCACACCCAGACCTGCTCCACAGGCCTCCTTTTACTTTTCTTTTCGGATTCATTTTCTTAAAAAGTGTCTCTTATCTCTATTATTGCATTTTCTTTTCTCTCTCTTTCCAAGCAGATGATGGGAGTCCAAGCATTGAGGTGACATGTATTGCCCCTGCCCCCCAGCCCCTGTTTTCTTATTCATTTATTTCTCATTTTCTCCCAGCCTATTGTGAGGGTACCAAGGTTAAGGTCAGGTGCATTGCTCTTTCCCCGCCTCCCCGCTCGGGTCAGAGCTCCAAGCGCGCCCATCCCCCAGTTGGTGCGCACCCACCCCCTCCCTAATGGATGTGTATGTCCACCCCCTCCCCACGCCCGCCCGACACCCACCCGATGAAGGTGATTCCCCTCAGTCCACTTAGGTGTCCATCCGTTCCTACCAATTTGCTGGTGAACGCGCTCACGTGGTGCTCGTGTGTCCATTCTTGGGATACTTGGCTTACTGGAACGGGTTCCAGCTCTGGCCAGGAGAGCACGAGAGGCGCCCTCTCACCGCTGCTCCTCATAGCCGAATGGCACTCCGTGGTGTCCACGCGCCACATGTTATTAATGCACTCCTGGATGGATGGGCACTCGGGTCGCTTCCACATCTTTGCGATTGTGAATTGTGCCCTAACTGTAACCCTAACCCTTACCCAGCCCGTCTCCTCTGCCCCTGCCTGACGCGCTACTCCCCGGCCAGGCCCGACACTGTCCTGGGCCCCTGCCTGACCGGCTCCTTCCCGCCCGGCCTGTCACTGTCCTCTGCCCCTGCCTGACACCCTCCTCCCCGCCCGGCCCCTCACCTCGGCCCCTGCCTGACTCGCTCCTCCCCACCCGGCCGGTCACCGTCCTGGGCCCCTGCCTGACTCGCTCCTCCCCACCCGGCCGGTCACCGTCCTGGGCCCCTGCCTGACCGGCTCCTTCCCGCCCGGCCTGTCACCGTCCTCTGCCCCTGCCTGACACCCTCCTCCCCGCCCGGCCCCTCACCTCGACCCCTGCCTGACTCGCTCCTCCCCACCCGGCCGGTCACCGTCCTGGGCCCCTGCCTGACCGGCTCCTTCCCGCCCGGCCTGTCACCGTCCTCTGCCCCTGCCTTACACGCTCCTCCCCGCCCGTCACCCTCCTAGGACCCTGCCTGACCGGCTCCTCCATCGCCTGGGCCTTCCAAGGGCTTGGTGTGGACGCTGCTTCCAGGAAGCCCTCCGGGAACCCGGCAGCAGGGCGGCCTCAGCAGTCTGGCTCAGGTGCCCCGCTGTGCCGCGGGGGCCCAGCCTGGTGTCTTCCCTGAGGCCCTGCAGCTGCCGCTCCCCGCAAGGGGAGAGCCGGGGAGGTGGGGACCGCCTCTGATGGGGACGTACACGCAGCTCTCCACGTCGGATTCCGGGGCTCTCTGTCCTGCCCGAAGGCCCAGCTGGCCTGCGGGTCCTTAGAGTGGCAGAAACATCCTCAAACTGACATTGCGAGTCCGGTGGTTGTCTGCACTTTTGTGTGGGCACCCCAGGGAGGCCCAGGGGCTGGCTGGACAACGCGGTCTGCTCGGGTGCTTTGGAGTAGCAACCGATGCCCTGTGGACTTTGGTAGCAGCGTCTGAGGTGTCTCTGAGCCCTGCGCCATGTCGGGGGTGGGGAGGAGGAGGTGGAGGAGGAGGAGGAGAAGGAGGAGGAGGAGGAGGAAGAGGAGTGGGGGGAGGGAGGGGCCGTGACCTGCAGTCGTGTTCCCGGGGTGGCACGGCATGTGGCTTCTTGCACAGGCTGCTTGGCCTGGGCTCCCTGCACCTGGGCCTTTGGAGGACTGGCCCAGTGCTTGCCAACACTTCCTGCAGGGACCCAGAGCTGGGAGGTTGCATCTCCCAGCCCTGGGTCGGGCAGAGCCCCAGCGGGCCATGCCCACAAGCTCTCTCAGCACGGGTCCCCCAGAGGGCTTCTTTGGGACCAGGATTCTCTTGCGGGTGATTTTTTAAGGTCTGGCCCCTGGATGGAGGGGCACCAGGGGTAGAGGAGCCGGAAGCGGAAGGGGGTGCCCATGCGAGGGGACACTTTCAGGCCAAGTCCCAGCTTCAGCCTCATCCTCCTGGGAACCCCCGGAGTGGACATCACACCTCCTGGTTGTCCCGCTCTGAGACAAGGAGCCGGGCTTCGCATTCCCACAGCAGCCAGTCGTGGGCTGCGGACACCTGGGGCGTTGGGAACTCCCTGGCTTCTCTTTGGATTACCATTTGGAGCTGCTTGGGAATTGTGCCGCCACACACACCCGAGTGCAGGTGTCTTCTGCACAGACTGCGGGCCTCGCTCTTCTGAACGCCGCTAGCTCGCCACCCACCCACGGGTGAACCTGGTCAGGGTACTTTCTCTCAGGGGCAGACTCTGATCCGGGCGGGCTACCGGTGTTTCTGTTTGCTCGTTTCTTTCTTCCGTTTCGGGAAAGGCTTCCTTACTGGGTTTGGAAATCTCCTATGCCTTTCCTCGCCTATTCTGTCAGCTTTAAAATTCTCTTTCAGTTGCCACCCTCACAGATGGATTAGGAAACTCTTTTCGGTGCATTCATTAGTGAAAAGACCTCAATGAAGCTCGAATCCAATATCTAATCGCCGACTTTTAGCAAGTCCACACCCCAGGGTGGTTGGGGTCCAATGCAGCCCCGGCCAGGCCCAGGCCCCTTGGACTGGGCCACAGGAGGACACAGAGCAGGGTCCCGGCCCCCACGGTCGCGGTGCCGGCATTCTCCAAGGGCTTGGGGGTTTTCCAGAGGTAGGAGATGGAGGGGACTGGTTTCTTCAGCGCCCCACAGGCCACGCCACCCCACCCCACCCATGGGACACATCCCGAGAGACGCCCCTACACTCGCTCGCCTCCCCCATGCGCTGTGCCGCAGCCCTGGCCCGGGGGAATAGGCGGCAGCCCACCCACAGGGCTGGGGGCGCAGGTGAAAGGGGTTGTGCGCGAGGCCGGCCCCTGGCTGGGGGCAAAGGGCGAGCGCCCCACGCGTGCGCAGTCAGCGGCGGCCGGCGCCCTGGGAGTGGGGAGCGGGTAGGTGAAGGAGGCGAGGTGAGGAGAGGAGGGGGGCTGGAAGGTCCCCACCTTGGCGGGTCCAGCCGTGGAGGCACATCGTGTGTGTGTGTGTGTGTGTCTGTGTCTGTGTGTCTGTGTGTCTGTGTGTCTGTGTGTGGAGAGACAGCCCCCCACCCCGCCCCGTCCCTCACCTCAGTCCCGCGAACTCAACAGGCCCTGTCCGACCGGCGAACTCAACAGGCCCGGCCCGGCGCGGGGCAGAGCTATGGCGGGGAAGTGCAGTGAGACTCGGCTTCTTGAGCGGGGCAGGGGCGCCCTCCGCCGTCTAAGGCCACACCACCCTGAACGCTTCCCATCTCTTCTGATCTCCGAAGCTAAGCAGCTTCCGTCCTGGTTAGTACTTGCATGGGAGACCGCCTGGGAATACCGGGTGCCGGAGGCTTTTTTTTTTCTTTACTTTTCTTTTTTTTTTGCCTCTCATTCTGTCCCCTTTCTGGGAGTGCTACTGCGGTGGCGGCGGCGGGTCCCGCGGATCGCCCCCACCCTCAGCGCCCCCCGGGGTGCCTGCCACCACAGCCCACACCGTGGGGCCTCCTCTTGTCCCGAGCCGCGGCACCGCCGCCACGCGGCAGCATGCGTGCCATCTGGACTGTCAGGTCTCAGACCAAAGGTCTGGTCTGTGGGAACCGACACGCTGGAGGAAACCTTGAGAGTCTGAGAGGGGAGGGAGTTCCGGAAGCATTCCAGGATGTAATTTGAGGGAGTATGTGACCAGAACTCGTCCCGTTGCTTTCGGGGTTCTATGGGCTACACCTAGGAATCTTTGGTGGTGGCACCAGATGTTGGGGGATCCGGAGTCACACCCAGACCTGCTCCACAGGCCTCCTTTTACTTTTCTTTTCGGATTCATTTTCTTAAAAAGTGTCTCTTATCTCTATTATTGCATTTTCTTTTCTCTCTCTTTCCAAGCAGATGATGGGAGTCCAAGCATTGAGGTGACATGTATTGCCCCTGCCCCCCAGCCCCTGTTTTCTTATTCATTTATTTCTCATTTTCTCCCAGCCTATTGTGAGGGTACCAAGGTTAAGGTCAGGTGCATTGCTCTTTCCCCGCCTCCCCCCTCGGGTCAGAGCTCCAAGCGCGCCCATCCCCCAGTTGGTGCGCACCCACCCCCTCCCTAATGGATGTGTATGTCCACCCCCTCCCCACGCCCTCCCGACACCCACCCGATGAAGGTGATTCCCCTCAGTCCACTTAGGTGTCCATCCGTTCCTACCAATTTGCTGGTGAGCGCGCTCACGTGGTGCTCGTGTGTCCATTCTTGGGATACTTGGCTTACTGGAACGGGTTCCAGCTCTGGCCAGGAGAGCACGAGAGGCGCCCTCTCACCGCTGCTCCTCATAGCCGAATAGCACTCCGTGGTGTCCACGCGCCACATGTTATTAATGCACTCCTGGATGGATGGGCACTCGGGTCGCTTCCACATCTTTGCGATTGTGAATTGTGCCCTAACTGTAACCCTAACCCTTACCCAGCCCGTCTCCTCTGCCCCTGCCTGACGCGCTCCTCCCCGGCCAGGCCCGTCACTGTCCTGGGCCCCTGCCTGACCGGCTCCTTCCCGCCCGGCCTGTCACCTTCCTCTGCCCCTGCCTGACACCCTCCTCCCCGCCCGGCCCCTCACCTCGGCCCCTGCCTGACTCGCTCCTCCCCACCCGGCCGGTCACCGTCCTGGGCCCCTGCCTGACCGGCTCCTTCCCGCCCGGCCTGTCACCGTCCTCTGCCCCTGCCTGACACCCTCCTCCCCGCTCGGCCCCTCACCTCGGCCCCTGCCTGACTCGCTCCTCCCCACCCGGCCGGTCACCGTCCTGGGCCCCTGCCTGACCGGCTCCTTCCCGCCCGGCCTGTCACCGTCCTCTGCCCCTGCCTTACACGCTCCTCCCCGCCCGTCACCCTCCTAGGACCCTGCCTGACCGGCTCCTCCATCGCCTGGGCCTTCCAAGGGCTTGGTGTGGACGCTGCTTCCAGGAAGCCCTCCGGGAACCCGGCAGCAGGGCGGCCTCAGCAGTCTGGCTCAGGTGCCCCGCTGTGCCGCGGGGGCCCAGCCTGGTGTCTTCCCTGAGGCCCTGCAGCTGCTGCTCCCCGCAAGGGGAGAGCCGGGGAGGTGGGGACCGCCTCCTGATGGGGACGTACACGCAGCTCTCCACGTCGGATTCCGGGGCTCTCTGTCCTGCCCGAAGGCCCAGCTGGCCTGCGGGTCCTTAGAGTGGCAGAAACATCCTCAAACTGACATTGCGAGTCCGGTGGTTGTCTGCACTTTTGTGTGGGCACCCCAGGGAGGCCCAGGGGCTGGCTGGACAACGCGGTCTGCTCGGGTGCTTTGGAGTAGCAACCGATGCCCTGTGGACTTTGGTAGCAGCGTCTGAGGTGTCTCTGAGCCCTGCGCCATGTCGGGGGTGGGGAGGAGGAGGTGGAGGAGGAGGAGGAGGAGGAGGAGGAGGAAGAGGAGTGGGGGGAGGGAGGGGCCGTGACCTGCAGTCGTGTTCCCGGGGTGGCACGGCATGTGGCTTCTTGCACAGGCTGCTTGGCCTGGGCTCCCTGCACCTGGGCCTTTGGAGGACTGGCCCAGTGCTTGCCAACACTTCCTGCAGGGACCCAGAGCTGGGAGGTTGCATCTCCCAGCCCTGGGTCGGGCAGAGCCCCAGCGGGCCATGCCCACAAGCTCTCTCTGCACGGGTCCCCCAGAGGGCTTCTTTGGGACCAGGATTCTCTTGCGGGTGATTTTTTAAGGTCTGGCCCCTGGATGGAGGGGCACCAGGGGTAGAGGAGCCGGAAGCGGAAGGGAGTGCCCATGCGAGGGGACACTTTCAGGCCAAGTCCCAGCTTCAGCCTCATCCTCCTGGGAACCCCCGGAGTGGACATCACACCTCCTGGTTGTCCCGCTCTGAGACAAGGAGCCGGGCTTCGCATTCCCACAGCAGCCAGTCGTGGGCTGCGGACACCTGGGGCGTTGGGAACTCCCTGGCTTCTCCTTGGATTACCATTTGGAGCTGCTTGGGAATTGTGCCGCCACACACACCCGAGTGCAGGTGTCTTCTGCACAGACTGCGGGCCTCGCTCTTCTGAATGCCGCTAGCTCGCCACCCACCCACGGGTGAACCTGGTCAGGGTACTTTCTCTCAGGGGCAGACTCTGATCCGGGCGGGCTACCGGTGTTTCTGTTTGCTCGTTTCTTTCTTCCGTTTCGGGAAAGGCTTCCTTACTGGGTTTGGAAATCTCCTATGCCTTTCCTCGCCTATTCTGTCAGCTTTAAAATTCTCTTTCAGTTGCCACCCTCACAGATGGATTAGGAAACTCTTTTCGGTGCATTCATTAGTGAAAAGACCTCAATGAAGCTCGAATCCAATATCTAATCGCCGACTTTTAGCAAGTCCACACCCCAGGGTGGTTGGGGTCCAATGCAGCCCCGGCCAGGCCCAGGCCCCTTGGACTGGGCCACAGGAGGACACAGAGCAGGGTCCCGGCCCCCACGGTCGCGGTGCCGGCATTCTCCAAGGGCTTGGGGGTTTTCCAGAGGTAGGAGATGGAGGGGACTGGTTTCTTCAGCGCCCCACAGGCCACGCCACCCCACCCCACCCATGGGACACATCCCGAGAGACGCCCCTACACTCGCTCGCCTCCCCCATGCGCTGTGCCGCAGCCCTGGCCCGGGGGAATAGGCGGCAGCCCACCCACAGGGCTGGGGGCGCAGGTGAAAGGGGTTGTGCGCGAGGCCGGCCCCTGGCTGGGGGCAAAGGGCGAGCGCCCCACGCATGCGCAGTCAGCGGCGGCCGGCGCCCTGGGAGTGGGGAGCGGGTAGGTGAAGGAGGCGAGGTGAGGAGAGGAGGGGGGCTGGAAGGTCCCCACCTTGGCGGGTCCAGCCGTGGAGGCACATCGTGTGTGTGTGTGTGTGTGTCTGTGTCTGTGTGTCTGTGTGTCTGTGTGTGGAGAGACAGCCCCCCACCCCGCCCCGTCCCTCACCTCAGTCCCGCGAACTCAACAGGCCCTGTCCGACCGGCGAACTCAACAGGCCCGGCCCGGCGCGGGGCAGAGCTATGGCGGGGAAGTGCAGTGAGACTCGGCTTCTTGAGCGGGGCAGGGGCGCCCTCCGCCGTCTAAGGCCACACCACCCTGAACGCTTCCCATCTCTTCTGATCTCCGAAGCTAAGCAGCTTCCGTCCTGGTTAGTACTTGCATGGGAGACCGCCTGGGAATACCGGGTGCCGGAGGCTTTTTTTTTTCTTTACTTTTCTTTTTTTTTTTGCCTCTCATTCTGTCCCCTTTCTGGGAGTGCTACTGCGGTGGCGGCGGCGGGTCCCGCGGATCGCCCCCACCCTCAGCGCCCCCCGGGGTGCCTGCCACCACAGCCCACACCGTGGGGCCTCCTCTTGTCCCGAGCCGCGGCACCGCCGCCACGCGGCAGCATGCGTGCCATCTGGACTGTCAGGTCTCAGACCAAAGGTCTGGTCTGTGGGAACCGACACGCTGGAGGAAACCTTGAGAGTCTGAGAGGGGAGGGAGTTCCGGAAGCATTCCAGGATGTAATTTGAGGGAGTATGTGACCAGAACTCGTCCCGTTGCTTTCGGGGTTCTATGGGCTACACCTAGGAATCTTTGGTGGTGGCACCAGATGTTGGGGGATCCGGAGTCACACCCAGACCTGCTCCACAGGCCTCCTTTTACTTTTCTTTTCGGATTCATTTTCTTAAAAAGTGTCTCTTATCTCTATTATTGCATTTTCTTTTCTCTCTCTTTCCAAGCAGATGATGGGAGTCCAAGCATTGAGGTGACATGTATTGCCCCTGCCCCCCAGCCCCTGTTTTCTTATTCATTTATTTCTCATTTTCTCCCAGCCTATTGTGAGGGTACCAAGGTTAAGGTCAGGTGCATTGCTCTTTCCCCGCCTCCCCGCTCGGGTCAGAGCTCCAAGCGCGCCCATCCCCCAGTTGGTGCGCACCCACCCCCTCCCTAATGGATGTGTATGTCCACCCCCTCCCCACGCCCGCCCGACACCCACCCGATGAAGGTGATTCCCCTCAGTCCACTTAGGTGTCCATCCGTTCCTACCAATTTGCTGGTGAACGCGCTCACGTGGTGCTCGTGTGTCCATTCTTGGGATACTTGGCTTACTGGAACGGGTTCCAGCTCTGGCCAGGAGAGCACGAGAGGCGCCCTCTCACCGCTGCTCCTCATAGCCGAATGGCACTCCGTGGTGTCCACGCGCCACATGTTATTAATGCACTCCTGGATGGATGGGCACTCGGGTCGCTTCCACATCTTTGCGATTGTGAATTGTGCCCTAACTGTAACCCTAACCCTTACCCAGCCCGTCTCCTCTGCCCCTGCCTGACGCGCTACTCCCCGGCCAGGCCCGACACTGTCCTGGGCCCCTGCCTGACCGGCTCCTTCCCGCCCGGCCTGTCACTGTCCTCTGCCCCTGCCTGACACCCTCCTCCCCGCCCGGCCCCTCACCTCGGCCCCTGCCTGACTCGCTCCTCCCCACCCGGCCGGTCACCGTCCTGGGCCCCTGCCTGACTCGCTCCTCCCCACCCGGCCGGTCACCGTCCTGGGCCCCTGCCTGACCGGCTCCTTCCCGCCCGGCCTGTCACCGTCCTCTGCCCCTGCCTGACACCCTCCTCCCCGCCCGGCCCCTCACCTCGACCCCTGCCTGACTCGCTCCTCCCCACCCGGCCGGTCACCGTCCTGGGCCCCTGCCTGACCGGCTCCTTCCCGCCCGGCCTGTCACCGTCCTCTGCCCCTGCCTTACACGCTCCTCCCCGCCCGTCACCCTCCTAGGACCCTGCCTGACCGGCTCCTCCATCGCCTGGGCCTTCCAAGGGCTTGGTGTGGACGCTGCTTCCAGGAAGCCCTCCGGGAACCCGGCAGCAGGGCGGCCTCAGCAGTCTGGCTCAGGTGCCCCGCTGTGCCGCGGGGGCCCAGCCTGGTGTCTTCCCTGAGGCCCTGCAGCTGCCGCTCCCCGCAAGGGGAGAGCCGGGGAGGTGGGGACCGCCTCTGATGGGGACGTACACGCAGCTCTCCACGTCGGATTCCGGGGCTCTCTGTCCTGCCCGAAGGCCCAGCTGGCCTGCGGGTCCTTAGAGTGGCAGAAACATCCTCAAACTGACATTGCGAGTCCGGTGGTTGTCTGCACTTTTGTGTGGGCACCCCAGGGAGGCCCAGGGGCTGGCTGGACAACGCGGTCTGCTCGGGTGCTTTGGAGTAGCAACCGATGCCCTGTGGACTTTGGTAGCAGCGTCTGAGGTGTCTCTGAGCCCTGCGCCATGTCGGGGGTGGGGAGGAGGAGGTGGAGGAGGAGGAGGAGAAGGAGGAGGAGGAGGAGGAAGAGGAGTGGGGGGAGGGAGGGGCCGTGACCTGCAGTCGTGTTCCCGGGGTGGCACGGCATGTGGCTTCTTGCACAGGCTGCTTGGCCTGGGCTCCCTGCACCTGGGCCTTTGGAGGACTGGCCCAGTGCTTGCCAACACTTCCTGCAGGGACCCAGAGCTGGGAGGTTGCATCTCCCAGCCCTGGGTCGGGCAGAGCCCCAGCGGGCCATGCCCACAAGCTCTCTCAGCACGGGTCCCCCAGAGGGCTTCTTTGGGACCAGGATTCTCTTGCGGGTGATTTTTTAAGGTCTGGCCCCTGGATGGAGGGGCACCAGGGGTAGAGGAGCCGGAAGCGGAAGGGGGTGCCCATGCGAGGGGACACTTTCAGGCCAAGTCCCAGCTTCAGCCTCATCCTCCTGGGAACCCCCGGAGTGGACATCACACCTCCTGGTTGTCCCGCTCTGAGACAAGGAGCCGGGCTTCGCATTCCCACAGCAGCCAGTCGTGGGCTGCGGACACCTGGGGCGTTGGGAACTCCCTGGCTTCTCTTTGGATTACCATTTGGAGCTGCTTGGGAATTGTGCCGCCACACACACCCGAGTGCAGGTGTCTTCTGCACAGACTGCGGGCCTCGCTCTTCTGAACGCCGCTAGCTCGCCACCCACCCACGGGTGAACCTGGTCAGGGTACTTTCTCTCAGGGGCAGACTCTGATCCGGGCGGGCTACCGGTGTTTCTGTTTGCTCGTTTCTTTCTTCCGTTTCGGGAAAGGCTTCCTTACTGGGTTTGGAAATCTCCTATGCCTTTCCTCGCCTATTCTGTCAGCTTTAAAATTCTCTTTCAGTTGCCACCCTCACAGATGGATTAGGAAACTCTTTTCGGTGCATTCATTAGTGAAAAGACCTCAATGAAGCTCGAATCCAATATCTAATCGCCGACTTTTAGCAAGTCCACACCCCAGGGTGGTTGGGGTCCAATGCAGCCCCGGCCAGGCCCAGGCCCCTTGGACTGGGCCACAGGAGGACACAGAGCAGGGTCCCGGCCCCCACGGTCGCGGTGCCGGCATTCTCCAAGGGCTTGGGGGTTTTCCAGAGGTAGGAGATGGAGGGGACTGGTTTCTTCAGCGCCCCACAGGCCACGCCACCCCACCCCACCCATGGGACACATCCCGAGAGACGCCCCTACACTCGCTCGCCTCCCCCATGCGCTGTGCCGCAGCCCTGGCCCGGGGGAATAGGCGGCAGCCCACCCACAGGGCTGGGGGCGCAGGTGAAAGGGGTTGTGCGCGAGGCCGGCCCCTGGCTGGGGGCAAAGGGCGAGCGCCCCACGCGTGCGCAGTCAGCGGCGGCCGGCGCCCTGGGAGTGGGGAGCGGGTAGGTGAAGGAGGCGAGGTGAGGAGAGGAGGGGGGCTGGAAGGTCCCCACCTTGGCGGGTCCAGCCGTGGAGGCACATCGTGTGTGTGTGTGTGTGTGTCTGTGTCTGTGTGTCTGTGTGTCTGTGTGTCTGTGTGTGGAGAGACAGCCCCCCACCCCGCCCCGTCCCTCACCTCAGTCCCGCGAACTCAACAGGCCCTGTCCGACCGGCGAACTCAACAGGCCCGGCCCGGCGCGGGGCAGAGCTATGGCGGGGAAGTGCAGTGAGACTCGGCTTCTTGAGCGGGGCAGGGGCGCCCTCCGCCGTCTAAGGCCACACCACCCTGAACGCTTCCCATCTCTTCTGATCTCCGAAGCTAAGCAGCTTCCGTCCTGGTTAGTACTTGCATGGGAGACCGCCTGGGAATACCGGGTGCCGGAGGCTTTTTTTTTTCTTTACTTTTCTTTTTTTTTTGCCTCTCATTCTGTCCCCTTTCTGGGAGTGCTACTGCGGTGGCGGCGGCGGGTCCCGCGGATCGCCCCCACCCTCAGCGCCCCCCGGGGTGCCTGCCACCACAGCCCACACCGTGGGGCCTCCTCTTGTCCCGAGCCGCGGCACCGCCGCCACGCGGCAGCATGCGTGCCATCTGGACTGTCAGGTCTCAGACCAAAGGTCTGGTCTGTGGGAACCGACACGCTGGAGGAAACCTTGAGAGTCTGAGAGGGGAGGGAGTTCCGGAAGCATTCCAGGATGTAATTTGAGGGAGTATGTGACCAGAACTCGTCCCGTTGCTTTCGGGGTTCTATGGGCTACACCTAGGAATCTTTGGTGGTGGCACCAGATGTTGGGGGATCCGGAGTCACACCCAGACCTGCTCCACAGGCCTCCTTTTACTTTTCTTTTCGGATTCATTTTCTTAAAAAGTGTCTCTTATCTCTATTATTGCATTTTCTTTTCTCTCTCTTTCCAAGCAGATGATGGGAGTCCAAGCATTGAGGTGACATGTATTGCCCCTGCCCCCCAGCCCCTGTTTTCTTATTCATTTATTTCTCATTTTCTCCCAGCCTATTGTGAGGGTACCAAGGTTAAGGTCAGGTGCATTGCTCTTTCCCCGCCTCCCCCCTCGGGTCAGAGCTCCAAGCGCGCCCATCCCCCAGTTGGTGCGCACCCACCCCCTCCCTAATGGATGTGTATGTCCACCCCTCCCCACGCCCGCCCGACACCCACCCGATGAAGGTGATTCCCCTCTGTCCACTTAGGTGTCCATCCGTTCCTACCAATTTGCTGGTGAGCGCGCTCACGTGGTGCTCGTGTGTCCATTCTTGGGATACTTGGCTTACTGGAACGGGTTCCAGCTCTGGCCAGGAGAGCTCGAGTGGTGCCCTCTCACCGCTGCTCCTCACAGCTGAATAGCACTCCGTGGTGTCCACGCACCACATGTTATTAATGCACTCCTGGATGGATGGGCACTCGGGTCGCTTCCACATCTTTGCGATTGTGAATTGTGCCCTAACTGTAACCCTAACCCTTACCCAGCCCTTCTCCTCTGCCCCTGCCTGACGCGCTCCTCCCCGGCCAGGCCCGTCACTGTCCTGGGCCCCTGCCTGACCGGCTCCTTCCCGCCCGGCATGTCACCGTCCTCTGCCCCTGCCTGACACCCTCCTCCCCGCCCGGCCCCTCACCTCGGCCCCTGCCTGACTCGCTCCTCCCCACCCGGCCGGTCACCGTCCTGGGCCCCTGCCTGACCGGCTCCTTCCCGCCCGGCCTGTCACCGTCCTCTGCCCCTGCCTTACACGCTCCTCCCCGCCCGTCACCCTCCTAGGACCCTGCCTGACCGGCTCCTCCATCGCCTGGGCCTTCCAAGGGCTTGGTGTGGACGCTGCTTCCAGGAAGCCCTCCAGGAACCCGGCAGCAGGGCGGCCTCAGCAGTCTGGCTCAGGTGCCCCGCTGTGCCGCGGGGGCCCAGCCTGGTGTCTTCCCTGAGGCCCTGCAGCTGCCGCTCCCCGCAAGGGGAGAGCCGGGGAGGTGGGGACCGCCTCCTGATGGGGACGTACACGCAGCTCTCCACGTCGGATTCCGGGGCTCTCTGTCCTGCCCGAAGGCCCAGCTGGCCTGCGGGTCCTTAGAGTGGCAGAAACATCCTCAAACTGACATTGCGAGTCCGGTGGTTGTCTGCACTTTTGTGTGGGCACCCCAGGGAGGCCCAGGGGCTGGCTGGACAACGCGGTCTGCTCGGGTGCTTTGGAGTAGCAACCGATGCCCTGTGGACTTTGGTAGCAGCGTCTGAGGTGTCTCTGAGCCCTGCGCCATGTCGGGGGTGGGGAGGAGGAGGTGGAGGAGGAGGAGGAGGAGGAGGAGGAGGAAGAGGAGTGGGGGGAGGGAGGGGCCGTGACCTGCAGTCGTGTTCCCGGGGTGGCACGGCATGTGGCTTCTTGCACAGGCTGCTTGGCCTGGGCTCCCTGCACCTGGGCCTTTGGAGGACTGGCCCAGTGCTTGCCAACACTTCCTGCAGGGACCCAGAGCTGGGAGGTTGCATCTCCCAGCCCTGGGTCGGGCAGAGCCCCAGCGGGCCATGCCCACAAGCTCTCTCTGCACGGGTCCCCCAGAGGCCTTCTTTGGGACCAGGATTCTCTTGCGGGTGATTTTTAAGGTCTGGCCCCTGGATGGAGGGGCACCAGGGGTAGAGGAGCCGGAAGCGGAAGGGGGTGCCCATGCGAGGGGACACTTTCAGGCCAAGTCCCAGCTTCAGCCTCATCCTCCTGGGAACCCCCGGAGTGGACATCACACCTCCTGGTTGTCCCGCTCTGAGACAAGGAGCCGGGCTTCGCATTCCCACAGCAGCCAGTCGTGGGCTGCGGACACCTGGGGCGTTGGGAACTCCCTGGCTTCTCCTTGGATTACCATTTGGAGCTGCTTGGGAATTGTGCCGCCACACACACCCGAGTGCAGGTGTCTTCTGCACAGACTGCGGGCCTCGCTCTTCTGAACGCCGCTAGCTCGCCACCCACCCACGGGTGAACCTGGTCAGGGTACTTTCTCTCAGGGGCAGACTCTGATCCGGGCGGGCTACCGGTGTTTCTGTTTGCTCGTTTCTTTCTTCCGTTTCGGGAAAGGCTTCCTTTTTGGGTGTGGAAATCTCCTATGCCTTTCCTCGCCTATTCTGTCAGCTTTAAAATTCTCTTTCAGTTGCCACCCTCACAGATGGATCAGGAAACTCTTTTCGGTGCATTCATTAGTGAAAAGACCTCAATGAAGCTCGAATCCAATATCTAATCGCCGACTTTTAGCAAGTCCACACCCCAGGGTGGTTGGGGTCCAATGCAGCCCCGGCCAGGCCCAGGCCCCTTGGACTGGGCCACAGGAGGACACAGAGCAGGGTCCCGGCCCCCACGGTCGCGGTGCCGGCATTCTCCAAGGGCTTGGGGGTTTTCCAGAGGTAGGAGATGGAGGGGACTGATTTCTTCAGCGCCCCACAGGCCACGCCACCCCACCCCACCCATGGGACACATCCCGAGAGACGCCCCTACACTCGCTCGCCTCCCCCATGCGCTGTGCCGCAGCCCTGGCCCGGGGGAATAGGCGGCAGCCCACCCACAGGGCTGGGGGCGCAGGTGAAAGGGGTTGTGCGCGAGGCCGGCCCCTGGCTGGGGGCAAAGGGCGAGCGCCCCACGCGTGCGCAGTCAGCGGCGGCCGGCGCCCTGGGAGTGGGGAGCGGGTAGGTGAAGGAGGCGAGGTGAGGAGAGGAGGGGGGCTGGAAGGTCCCTACCTTGGCGGGTCCAGCCGTGGAGGCACATCGTGTGTGTGTGTGTGTGTGTGTGTGTGTGTTTGTGACTGTGTCTGTGTGTCTGTGTGTCTGTGTGTGGAGAGACAGCCCCCGCCCCGTCCCTCACCTCAGTCCCGCGAACTCAACAGGCCCTGTCCGACCGGCGAACTCAACAGGCCTGGCCCGGCGCGGGGCAGAGCTATCGCGTGGAAGTGCAGTGAGACTCGGCTTCTTGAGAGGGGCAGGGGCGCCCTCCGCCGTCTAAGGCCACACCACCCTGAACGCTTCCCATCTCTTCTGATCTCCGAAGCTAAGCAGCTTCCGTCCTGGTTAGTACTTGCATGGGAGACCGCCTGGGAATACCGGGTGCCGGAGGCTTTTTTTTTTCTTTACTTTTCTTTTTTTTTTGCCTCTCATTCTGTCCCCTTTCTGGGAGTGCTACTGCGGTGGCGGCGGCGGGTCCCGCGGATCGCCCCCACCCTCAGCGTCCCCCGGGGTGCCTGCCACCACAGCCCACACCGTGGGGCCTCCTCTTGTCCCGAGCCGCGGCACCGCCGCCACGCGGCAGCATGCGTGCCATCTGGACTGTCAGGTCTCAGACCAAAGGTCTGGTCTGTGGGAACCGACACGCTGGAGGAAACCTTGAGAGTCTGAGAGGGGAGGGAGTTCCGGAAGCATTCCAGGATGTAATTTGAGGGAGTATGTGACCAGAACTCGTCCCGTTGCTTTCGGGGTTCTATGGGCTACACCTAGGAATCTTTGGTGGTGGCACCAGATGTTGGGGGATCCGGAGTCACACCCAGACCTGCTCCACAGGCCTCCTTTTACTTTTCTTTTCGGATTCATTTTCTTAAAAAGTGTCTCTTATCTCTATTATTGCATTTTCTTTTCTCTCTCTTTCAAACAGATTATGTGAGTCCAATCATTGAAGTGACGTATATAGCCCGTGTCCCCATACCCCCTGTTTTCTTATTCATTTATTTCTCATTTTTTCCCAGCCTATTGTGGGGGTACCAAGGTTAAGGTCAGGTGCCATGCTCTTTCCCCGCCTTCCCTCTCAGGTCAGAGCTTCAAGTGCGCCCATCCCCCAGTTGGTGCGTACCCACCCCCTCACTAATGGATGTGTATGCCCACCCCATCCCCACGCCCGCCTGACACCCACCCGATGAAGGTGATTCCCCTCTGTCCACTTTGGTGTCCATCTGTTCCTACCAATTTGCTGGTGAGCGCGCTCACGTGGTGCTCGTGTGTCCATTCTTGGGATACTTGGCTTACTGGAATGGTTTCCAGCTCTGGCCAGGAGAGCACGAGAGGCGCCCTCTCACCGCTGCTCCTCATAGCCAAATAGCACTCCGTGGTGTCCACGTGCCACATGTTATTAATGCACTCCTGGATGGATGGGCACTCGGGTCGCTTCCACATCTTTGTGATTGTGAATTGTGCTCTAACTGTAACCCTTTCCCTTTCCCAACCCCTCTCCTCTACCCCTGCCTGACGTGCTCCTCCCTGGCCAGGCCTGTCACTGTCCTGGGCCCTTTCCTGACTGGCTCCTTCCCGCCAGGCCTGTTTCCGTCCTCTGCCCCTGCCTTACACGCTCCTCCTTGCCCGGTCCGTCACTTTACCCCTGCCTCATTCGCTTTTTCTCACTCTTCCCTTCACTGTCCTTGGCCTCTGCAGGACGGTCTCCTCTGTCACCTGGGCCTTCCAAGGTCTTGTTGTGGACGGTGGTTCAGGACGCCCTCCAGGAAACTCTTGTGTTCTCCGGGCCAGAGCTGGAACCCGTGACAGTAAGCCAGGTGTCCTAGAATGTACAATCGAGTACCATGTGCCCTCACCAGCAATCAGGTGCCAGCAGTTATCTCTGCCTGGCTGGGTCTGTTGAGTTCCTCTCCAGGCCACACAGACGCCCTGGGACATGGGTACCGGGCAAATGCGGGGTGCTGGGTCGAGCAGGCTTTTCTCGTCCTCACACGTTGCGTTTCTACTGTGGATCGGCCTAGGTGGAGCCTTCAACACCCTGTCTCCGTGCCTTCCTTCCTTCATCTGGGGCCCAAACGGTACTGGGCTCCGCCCACCCTACCCATTCACAACCCCCAGCGCGCTGGTGACTGCGCATGGGTGCTGTGCCTCCTGCAGCTTCTCTCTGGGACAACCCTTTTCAGCTGTGACCCCTCTCGGTGGGGCTGTATCTTATTAACCTGGGCCCGGGCTGGGGCACCGCGCATGGGGAACCATTTTATTTGCGTCTCTTTTTCTTATAAGAACACTTTATGGAAATAGTCTTAGTCCCTACTTTGCAGAGGGAAAACAGGGACTCAGAAAGGCAAAGCCACTCAACCAGGATCACAAAGCTGCGTGTGGCATGGCTGAGGCTCAGGCTGGAGCCTGCATTGTTATTCCCCCTGGATATTTGCATTTTCTCTTTATCAGTAATTGGCAGATGAAAGGCTTTACCATCCAGTTGAAAGTATCCCAAGCATTTGCTCAAAGAGGGGGAGGAGGTTATTTTGGGCCAAATGGGGAAGGGCCAAGCCCCTTGTGCTCCTGGTGTTGGCTAATTGTCCCAGCAGTGCGGACAGTAGGTGAGCTTAAGGTACTTACCAAACACACGTACTTTTTCATTTAGGGAAACTCCGCCTGGCCAGTGGCATTTGAAACCATAATAATGATTTCCTGAACCCTCCTGCTCCTTCACACGAAAAGCCCAGTCAAATCCTGCCTGAGTTTTTCCCCCATTCCTTCATTTCTTCACTCATCAAAGGTTGATTGAGCAGCTCTGGGCACAAAGACAGAGGGGATAGAGAAAAGAAGAAACAGCTCCAATTGTAGGCATACCCCGGCCTTGACAGGGCGATGGACAGGTGGCTTCCTGAGGAAAGGACTGACTTCAGTTGGAGATCTCAGAAATCAGGATCCAGGATTTCAAATGGTTAAATAATTGATGTTGTTAATAGCTCCTAAATTTTGAGAACTTAATTATGTCTATGAGCAAAACCCCATACATTTGCTGTCTCTTTGAATCCTCAACAGAGTTCCGTGAGGCAAAGACTGTAATTCCCCACTTTTATGTTGAGGCTCAAAGATGGTCAAGATGCTTGGCAAAATTGTGCAGCTATGAAATAACAGCGCCACGATTTGAATCCAGAGCTTGTAGGAATCCACTGCTCAGACCACAGCCACTAAGGTAAGGTTCCCTGCAGGGCTGTCCCACACAACACGTTTTCCAGGTGTACGCATGGTTTCATATGTCAGTGCTCCATGTCTAGTTTAGCTTCATATGTTTTCACTGTAAGCTTTTAAAATGGAATTACTGAATAATGGCCTTTCAGATGGTACCATTTCTTTTTAGATTTGAAATTGTAGTAAAAGTAACCCCTGAAAAAAAAATTCTGACACATGTACAAACATAGAGCATACTATGCATAATTACAACCTAGTAACACCTGAAAATTGTTTATGAAAGAACTTATTGTTTCTTATGTGTCTTTACAGGAAACTTTACCATTGCTTAAGCTCTCAGAGAATAGCAAGTCTATATGCGAATAAACTTCCTAGAATGGAGTTAAGGCTAGTGTTAGGGTTAGTATTAGGGTTAAGGTTAGGATTGCCGATGAAACTTCGTTATGAAAGGACTGTTTCTTATGTGCATTTGAGGGCAAGGTCTACATTTTGCTTTAGTTCTCTGAGAACACGAAGCGTGAGCACAATCCACTCTAGCTGCATTCTCTAAGTGACTGTACACATTTTACTATGGCAATTACTAATGAAAGAACTTACTGTTCCTTATATAGCTTTGACAGGAATCTCTGCACCCTGCTTAAGCTCTCAGAATAGCAAACCTATAAGCAATGTGCTTTGTTATATAGGGTTAGTATTAACTTTTGCGTTAAGGATAGTATTGCACAGGAAACTTCTTTTTGAAAGACCGTAGTGTTTCTTATGTGCTTTTAACTGAAATCTCTACACACAGCATCAGTTCTCAGAAGGGTTTAGACAACGCATGTTTTAACTTCTGTTTCTAAGTGATGGTAAACATTTTCTCATTAAAATTTTCTATGAAAGAACTTATTTTTTTTTAGTTTGTGTTTGCTGAGAAAATCTACACACCCCTTGCTTGCTCAGAGTGCTAGACAGCGCACTCCCTAAGTTACGGTTAGTGGTTGTATTGCCTATGAAAATTCTTTTTGAAAGCATTTAATATTTGTTATGTGTGTTGGAAAGCAAACTCTAGACACTACTTCAGTTCTCAGAGAATAGCAATGCTAGACCACGAGCGTCCTAGCAAGGATGTGTTTGGATTGCTTATATAAATTCTTTATGAAAGCGTTTACTGTTTGTTATGTATGTTTGAAACAAACTAGAGAGAGTGTCGTTTTGTTGCCCAAACTACAGTGCATGCCCTGGCTTCAGCCTAGTTTACAGCAACCTTAATCTCCTGGGCTCAAACGATCCTCCTGCTTCAGCCTCCTGAGTATCTGGGAATACTGGCATGCACCACCATGACTGTATTTTTTCTATATATTGGTCAATCAATCAATTTCTTTCTATTTATAGCAGAGATGGTGTCTTGCACTTGCTCAGGTTGGATTGCAACTCCTGACTTCAAGCAATCTGCCCGCATTGGGCTCCCAGAGTGCTAGGATTACAGTGGTAAGCCACCACGCCCAGCTCCTTAGTGACTTTAAACATTTTCTTTTGGAAATTCTTTTTGAAATGACTCACTATTATTTCCTTTGTGTGTGTGTGTGTGTGAGTGTGTGTGTGTGTGTATGTGAAGAACTGTTATTTTTTATTTCGGCATAGTATGTGGGTACGGCTTTTAAGGTTTCCAAAAATGCCCTTTCCCCCCCAAGTCTGTGTTTCCAGCGTGACCATCCCCAAGATGGTGCACATCTCACTCATTATTTATGTATACACGCGCCCCCCGCCCCCTTCTCACCTGCCCAATATGCTATCACTGTAATACCTATGTGTCCACTTAGGTGCTGATCAGTTAATACCAGTTTGCTGGTGAGTATATATGGTGCTTGTTTTTCCATTCCTGGGATACTTAATTTAGTTCCAGCTTCATTTAGGTTCCACCTCTACCAGGAAAATATAAGATGTGCTATATCAACGTTGTTTTATGAGCTGAATAGTACTCCATGGGATACGTATACCAATTTTGTTAATCTATTCTTGGATCGATGGACACTAGAGCTGTTTCCACAGTCTTGCAATTATGAATTCTGCTGCTATAAACATTCGACTGCAGGTGTCTTTTTTGTAGAGTGTCACTGGATCTTTTGATAGATGCCCAGTAATGGGATTGCTGGATCAAAGGGTACATCCACTTGTATCGCTTTGAGGTATCTCCATATTGTTTTCCACGGAGGTAGAACTGGTTTGCAGCCCCACCAGCAGTTCCTTTCTCCGGCACCCAGGCCAGCATTTATTGTTTGGAGAATTTTTCATATAGGCCATTCTCACTGGTGTTAAGTGATATCTCACTGTGGTTTTGATTTGCATTCCCCTGATGATTAGAGATGTTGATCATTTTCGCATGTTTTCTTGCTTTCTTCTTTAGAAAAGTTTCTGTTCAAGTGCCTTGCCCACTTTTGAATAGAGTTACTTGACGTTTCTTGTTGATATTCGTGAGTTCTAAGTATATTCGAATAAGCCACTTATCAGATGTGTAGGATGCATTTTCTCCCATTCTGTAGGTTGTCTACTTTCATGACTATTTCTTATCTGTGCAGAAGCTTTTTCGTTTGATCATGTCCCATTTATTTCTTTTTGTTGCTGCTGTGATTGCATTTGCGGACTTCATAAACTCGATGTTAATGAGAGTGTTTCCAAATTTTCTTCTCGAATTCTAGTACCTTAGGTTTAAGTCTGTTACCCAGCGTGAGTTGAGTTTTGTGAGAGGTGAAAGGTGTGGGTCCTGTTTTAGCATTCTACAGGTGTCTATCCACTTTTCCCACCATTTATAGAAACGGGATACTCTTCCCAACGTATGTTTTTGTCTGCTTTGTCAAAGATTAGATGGCTATATGTGGATGGTTTTATATGAAAATTCTCAGATCTGAGCCACTGGCCAATATTCCTATATTTTTCCAATATCAGATTGATATAGGTTGATATCTGGCATATTAATACCGCCAACATTGTTTATGTTACCTAGAATTGCTTTTCACATTCGTGGTCTTCTTTGGTTCCATACGAAGCATAAAATTATTTTTTCTATATCTGTGAAGAATGCTAATGGGATTTTAATAGGTATTTTACTATGTGTATAAATCAGTTTGGGTAGTTTAAACATTTTAATGAGGTTCAGTCTGCCAATCCATGAGCATGTTATATATTTCCATCTGTTTACATGCTCTGCTATTTCATTCCTCAGTGTTTCATAGTTCACCCTGTAGCAGTCTTTTGCCTCGTATATTAAGTATATTCCTAGGCACTTTAATTTCTTTGTAGCTATTCTGATGGGAATTGAGTCTCTGTTATGGTTCTCAATTTGATTGTTGGCGTGTATGAATGCCTCTGATATCTGTGTATTGATTTTGTATTCTAACACTTTACTAAATTCATTTATTAGCTCCAGGTGTTTCTTGGTTGAATGTTTGGGGTATATCATATCATCAGCAAACAGTGAAAGTTTGATCTCTTCTGCTCCTATTTGGATACTTTTTTTTTTTTTGAGACAGAGTCTCGCTTTGTTGCACAGGCTAGAGTGAGTGCCGTGGCGTCAGCCTAGCTCACAGCAACCTCAAACTCTTGGGCTCAAGCAATCCTCCTGCCTCAGCCTCCCAAGTAGCTGGGACTACAGGCATGCGCCACCACGCCCGGCTAATTTTATATATATATATTTGTTGGCCAATTAATTTCTTTCTATTTATAGTAGAGACGGGGTGTTGCTCTTGCTCAAGCTGGTTTTGAACTCCTGACCTTGAGCAATCCGCCCGCCTCGGCCGCCCAGAATGCTAGGATTACAGGCTTGAGCCACCGCGCCCGGCCTATTTGGATACTTTTAATTGCCCTTTCTTGTCTGATTGCCGTAGCTATGACTTCCACGACTATGATGTATAGTAGTGGAGTTTGTGGGCAGCCTTGTCTGGTTCCCGTTCTAAATGGGAATGCTTTCAATTTTTCTTCATTCAATATGATGTTGGCTATGGGTCTGTCATATATGGTTTGTATCATTTTTAGGTATGTATTTTATTAAGTGTTCGTATCTTGAAAAGATGTTGACTTTTGTAAAAAGCTTTCTCTGCGTCTTTTGAAAGAATCACGTGGTCTTTGTTTTTGCTTCTGTATATGTGGTGAATTGCATTTATAGATTTACGTATGTTGAACGTATCCTTCCCTGCATCGCAGGGATGAAGTCCACTTGGTCGTGATGTATTATTTTTTTTGATAAGCGTCTGGATTCGGTTAGCTATGATTTTGTTGTTTGTAACATGTTTGTTTGTTTGCATCTATATTCATTAGGGATATTGGTCTGTAGATTTCTTTTTTGTTGCATCCTTTCCTGGCTTTGGTATCAAAGTAATATTTGCTTCATAAAAGGTGTCGGGGAGGTTTCCATTCTCTATGTTGTGGACTAATTTCTGCAAAATAGGCACTAGTTCTTTTGTTGTAAGTGTGATAAAATTCCGGTGTGAAACCACCTCGATTGGGACATTTTAGGTACATTTTTAATTGCTGTTACTATTTCAGCTCTTGAGATTCGTCTGTCCAGGATATCTATTTCTTCCTGCTTGAGCCTAGGGAGACAGTGTGTTTCTAGAAATTTGTCCACTTCCTCCACATGTTCCCGTTTGTGTGCATACAGATTTTTGAAGTATTCATAAATTATATGTTGTATCTCCTTGGGATGAGTTATGATAGTCCTTTTTTATTCCTGATGTAGATTAGAGATTTCTATGTTCTGCTTTTCTTTTGAGGTGAGCCAATGTCGAGTCAATTATGTGTATTATTTCTAAGAACCAACTTTCTGTTTTATTAATCTTCAGAATAGCTTTCCCGTTTTCAGTTTCGTTTAGTTCTGATTTGGTCTTGTTGATTTCAGTCCTCCTGCTGGATTTGAGGTTGGTGTTGTTCTTTTACCAGTTCATTGAGTTGTTTCATTAGATTTTGGATTTGTGATCTCCTTGACTTTTGGTTATAGGCATTTATGGAAATACACTTTCCTCTCAGAACGGCTTTAGCTGTGCCACAGAGGATTTGATAACATGTCTCTCGGTCATTTTGCTCATAGAATTTTTTATTTCCGCCTTTTTTTGTTGTGGTGAGAGAGTCTCGCTTTGTTGCCCATGCTAGAGTGAGTGTCGTGGAATCAGCCTAGCTCACAGCAACCTAAAACCCCTGGGTTCAAGCAATCCTGCTGCCTCAGCCTCCTGAGTAGCTAGAACGTCAGATATGCGCCACCATGCCCGGCTAATATTTTCTATATGTATCAGTTGGCCAATTAATTTTTTTCTTTTTATAGTAGAGACGGATTGTTGATCTTGCTCAGGTTGGTTTCGAATTCCTCATCTTGAGTTATCCACCGGATCGGCCTCCCAGAGTGCAAGAATTACAGGCGTGAGCCTCCGCACCCTGCTTATTTCTATCTTGATATGTTCATTTATGAACTAATCATTTATTAGGAGATTGTTTCAACCCTTTTTGTTGAAATGTGACTTTCAGTTAGGTTTGTTTCTTCTTTAGTCCACTGTGATCAGAGAAATACATGGTATGATTTCTATTTTTTAAAATTCCTTGATGTTTACTTTGTGTCCTAGGGTATGGTCCATGTTAGAGAATGTCCCCTGAGCTGAGGTGAAGAACATATATTAGTGGATTTGGGTAGAATGTCCTGTAAATGTCAGTGAGATCCAAATGTACTAGAATTCTTTTTTAAGTCCATTATTTATTAGTTTTCTCTTTAACGGATCTCTCTTGTGCTGTCAGTGAAGTGTTGAAATCTCTGGTGATTATGGAGTTGCTATTAATCAAGTTGCTTAGAGCGAGTAAGGTTTGCTATATGAATCAGGGTGCACCTAAGTTGGTTGCATAATATTTAAAATTGTTGTCCCTTCTTGTTGAACTAGTCCTTCACCTTTATATGACCATCTTTCTCTTTCACTACCTTTGCTGGTTTAAAAACTAAGTCGTCTAAAATGAGAACAGCCATGCCAGCCTTCTTTTTGCCTCCACTTGTTGAAACACTGATCTCCACCCTTTTACCTTCAGTGTATATACATCTTTGCAGGTTAGATGTGTTTCCTGATGGCAGCATATACTTGGCCTCTATTTTCTTAGCCAGTCAGCCAGCGTATGTCTCTTGAGTGGAGAGTTTAAGCCATTCACATTTATTGATAGAATTGATAGATAAGGTAGATTACTGTTCATTCTGTTGGTTTAGATATTCTTGCTTTGATTTCTGTATCGAACCATTGTAATATCTGGCCTTTATTCTTTGGGTGTTGGTTGTTTCTAATCGTGAGTCTTTATTATGGTGTTCTGTGCGTAACACTTTTTTGAGTACCTCTTTTAGGGCTGGTCTTGGTGAATTCTCGGAGATTTATTGAATTCTGTGCCTATCTGAGAATGTCTTAATGTCTCCTTCATATATAAAGGCACTATTATTTCTCTTGTGTCTTTGAGGGCAGTTTACACACTTCTTCAGCTCTTAGAGAAACGCAAGTGTATACGCAATGCATGGCATAAGATAGGGCTAGGTTGATGGTTACACTTCAGGGTTACGATTGGTTTGACAAAGAATCTCCTATATCAAAGAACTTACTATTGCTTGTTTGTTTCACAGCGAGATCCACACACTGCTTCACCTCTGAGAGACTTAGAAAGCATACAGGCAACGTAATTTCTGGGTTTCTTACGTTTACGTTTAGCCTTAGTGTTCAGGTTGCCTAAGAACATTTCTTGAAAGAACTTAATTTTTCTTATGTGCATTTCACAGAAAACTGTACACACTGCTTCAGTTCTGAGAAACCAAACGTATAAACAAAGCACTTTCTAGCTGCTTTCTCAAAGTGTAAGTAAACATGAAAAATCTTTATCTTATGAATTTCACCGGAAACAGTACCCTTTGCTACAGCTCTCAGAAAATAGCGTGTAAAAGGCATGCTTCTCACACATGGGTTAGGTTTAGCATTTAAGTTAGGATACGGTTGCCAATGATCCTTTTCTGAAAAAAACATACTGTTTCTCAGGCGTGTTTTGCAGCAATCTCTATACACTGCTTCCGTTGTCAGAGAAAAGCAAGAGTATACATAACTAACTTTCCACTTGTTTTCTCGAAAGGATAGTAAATATTTGCTTACAAAAATTCTTGATTAAGACGTACTGTTTCCTTTGTGCCTTTGACAAGAAGCTCTAAACACTACTTCAGTTCTCAGAGATGAAGCGAATAGACCACGCACTTTATCTAAGTATGTGCTAATATTTTTATGAGTATACACTCTGTGAAAGAATTTACAGTTTCTTCTGTGCCTTTGACAGGAATCTCTACATCTTCGTCTCTCAGAATGAATAAAGTGGATAGTGCACATTCTAGCTCCGCTAGTGACCTCAACGTTCGCCTTGGGATATTATGTCATAGCTTACTATTTTTATATGCATTTGAAATCAAACTTTTCCCAATGCCCCAGTTCTCAGGGGAAAGCAAGTGTCTAGCAACGTTCTCTATTTGGATGTACACAATTTTCTTTGGACAATTTTTGTGAAAGAACTTATTTACTTAAATTTTTTTTTTTTTTTTTTGAGATTTGCCTCACATGGGTGACCTGTTAGAGTGCCGTGCCGTCAGTCACGCTCACAGCAACCTCAGACTCCTGGGTTCAGGCGATCTTCTTGCTAGAACCTTCCGAGTAGCTGGGATTACAGGCATCGCCACCATGCCCTGCTAATTTTTTATATATATTTTAGTTGGCCAATTAAATTCTTCCTATTTTTAGTAGATACGGGGTCTTCCTCTTGCACAGGCTAGTTTCGAACTCCTGATCTTGAGCCTTCCTCCCACCTTGGTCTGCCGGAGTGCTAGAATTACAGGCCTGAGCCACCGTGCCCGGCCTTCTTAAGTGTTTCTTACTAGAATCTCTATAGACTACCTCAGTTCTCAGGGAAGAACAAGCCTGGAAGCAAGGCACTTTACAGCTGCCTGTCTAAGTCACTTTAATATTTGCCTATGGTAGCGCTTTGTGAGAGGACTTACTGTGTCCTATGTGCCCCGGGCATAAACTCTCCACCGTGATTCAATTCTTATGGAAGAAGAAACCTATAAGCAATGCACTTTAGAGCCAGTTTCTTTACGTCCCTGTATACATTTGTATATCCAAGTTTTCTATGAAAGAACGTAAGGTTTCTTATGTGCATTTGCCAGAAAACTCCACATATTGCCTTAGTTGTTAGAAAAGAATTAACTGATGGGAATATCCCTTTCTGGCTCATTTGTGTACGTTATTGTAAATATTGTATTTGGAATATTTTATGAAAGAACTAAATATGTCTACGTGCATTATAAGGAAACTTTACTGTTACAGTTTTAAGACAAGAAGTATCGGTAAATCAGGGCACTTTTACGCTCCCTTGTCTAATTAGATTTATTTGTATATGGAAGTTTTCTGTTTAAGAAATTACTGGGTCTGGCATACATTTAAAACAAAAGGCTACAAGTGGTTTTCATTCTAAGATAAGAACAAGCCGATAAGAAATGCAGTTTCTAGTTTCATTGTCTAAGTCACTGTAAACATTTATATTTAGATGTTCTCTATGAGAGAACACTATGTTTCTTGTATGCATTTGTCAATACAGCTTCCACATTCCTTCAGATCTCAGGAAACAACTCCTTGCGGAAATCGCTATCTACTTGATTATATCTATCTAAGTGATTTTTATATCATATCTATCTAAGCGATTTTTAACATTTGTATATGGAAATTATTTAGAAAGAACTTAATGTTGCTTATATGCGTTCGTCAAAATACACTGCTCCAGTTCTCAGTGAACAAACATGTAAGAAATCACCTTTCTATATCCTCTGTCTTAGTCACTGTACACATGTCAGTATGAATTCCTTTATGAGAGAACTTAACGTTTCCTATAGGCATGTGTGAAAATATCTCACACACTACTTTAGTTCTCAGAGAACAAATCTATAAGCAACGTACTTTGTGTAGCTCCTTTGTGTAAATCACTGGAAACATTTGTATATGTTCTTTATGAAAGAACTTTATTTTTTTCTCCACGTTTATGAAAACTATCTACACATTGCTTCAGTTCTCTGAGAACAAGCACACAAACAAAGCAATCTATATGATATGCCTTTCTTGACCTTAAACATTTATATATATAAATTCTTTATCGAAGAACTTAATGTTTTTCCTCACCATTTGTGAATAAACTGTACATACTGCTTCAGTTCTCCGAGAACAAGCGAATAAACACGGTACTTTCTATCTCCTATGTCTAAGTCACTGTAAACTTTTGCATATTAAAGTTCTTTATGAAAGAACTTGTTTCCCATACACATTTGTGAAAACACTGTACATGTTGCTTCAGTTTTCAGAGAACAAGCTTGTAAGCCAACGCTTCATCTCTTTCGTGACTGTAAACATCTGTATAAGAAAGTTTGTTATGAAAGAAAGTAATGTTTCTCTAAGCGTTAGTCAATACACTCTACCCACTTATTCAGTTTTCAGAGAAGAAAAAGCATATAAGCAAGATAATTTCTATCTCCTTTGTTTAAGTCACTACACATTTCCACATTGAAGTTGATTATAAAACAAAGGTTTCTTTATATGCTTTTGCCAATACATTCTACACAGTGTTTCAGTTCTCAGAGAAGAAGCCAATGACCAAGACCAATTGTACATACTTTTTCTTAGTCACTTTTAACATTCTTTATGAAATAACCTAATTTTTTCTCTCCTCCTTTGTGAAAACACTGCTTCAGTTTTTAAAAAAAGACGAGCTTATAAGCAAAATAGTTTCTGTCTTGTTTTTGTAAATCTTGTGATTGTAAACATTCTGTCACCTTTTTGTCTCTCTTGTCTCTGTCTATTTTTTAGATGACTAAAATAAACATTTGTATATGAAAATTTTTTATGAGAGAATGGGTTTCTTATATACCTTTGTCAGAATACCGTACACGCTACTAAAGTTCTCAAAGAAAACGAGTATATTTATATAAATAAGGTTCTATCTCTTTTGTCCGGATTTTAACATGTGCATATGACAGATCTTAGTGTTATAGGCATTTGCAAAACACCACTGACACGACTTCAAGTATCCGACATAAACAAGCGAAGAAGGCACTTTCTGTTTTCTTTGTCTAAGTAACTGTATGCATTTGTATGTGGAAATTTTTATGAAAGAACGTAATGATTCGGTTACATGTTTGTCAATACACACTGCCTAAGTTTTCATAGAACAAATTATTTCTATCGCCTTTATATGTATGGAAATTCTTTTTAAAAGAAACATGTTTTTTTGATGTTTGTGCAAACAATGTCCACATAGCTTTAGTTCTCAAAGAACAACAAGCATATACTGAAGGCACTTTCTTTCTTCTTGGTCCAACACACTCTATATTCATATATGGAAATTCTTTATGAAAAGCAGTGAATGTTTCCTTTAAACGTTAGTGAAAACTGTCCACAGTGCTTCAATTCTCAGAGAAGAAAAAACATATATGCAAGGCACCACCTCTTTAGTCTAATTCACTATCAATATTTACATATGGACGTTATTTATGAAAAAACAATTTCTTATATGAGTTTGTGAAAACAATGTACACAGATCTTCAGTACTCGGAGACAAAGCCTATAAAAAGCAATTTGCTCTCTCATTTGTCCAAGTCATTGCCAATATTTATATAAGGGAGTTGTTTATGGAAGAACTGTATGTTTCTTATATGTGTTGTGAATATAATTTACACAGTGTTTCAATTTTCAGAGAAGAAAACGAGTCATTTATGAAAGAACTTATTGCTTATACGAGTACGGGAAAACAGTGTACACAGTTGTTCCTCTCTGAAAGGTAGTTTCTATCCCCCTTCTCAATCTCTCTGTAAACATTTATACATGTAATTTCTTTATTGAGAACATTTCTTTCTGTGTATTTTTGAAAATAATTTACACAGTGTTCTCAGTGAAAAAATATCTCACAAGCAACGCATTCTCAACTTAGTCTAAGTCACTCTAAAAATGTAATATGTACGTTCTTCATGAGTAAATGTATGTATATGTGTTTGTCAAAACAATGTACAGGTTGGTACAGTTCTCAGACAAGACCGAGCATACAAACAAGGCACTATCTATCTCCTTTGACTAAGTCTCTGAAAACATTTACATATGGAAGTTCTTTATGAATGAACGAATGTTTCTTATATGTGTTTGTGCAAACCAGGTACACAGTTCTTCAGTTCTCAGAGATAAAAGACACTTTCATTTTATCTCGGAGATGAAAGACACTTTCTATCTCCTTTGTTTAAGTCACTGTCCACACATATAAACTTCGTTAAACAACTGAATGTTTCTTACACACCTTAGCGAAAACAAGTTAGAATTTGCTTCACGTTTTAGAGAGGAGCAAACATGTGAGCAGGGCATTTTCCAGCTCCTTTTCTTCGTCATGGTAAATACTCATATGTGGAAGTCTTATTTGAAAGAACTGTTTCCTATTTGCCTTTGTAAAAACAATGTAAATAGTTCTTCAGTTCTCATGGAAGAACCAGCATATATGCAAAACATTTTCTCTCTCATTTCCTACGTCACTGAGAACATTTACATATGGAAGTTTTGTGTAAAACTTGGAAACGAATCCTATAACCTTTTGTGAAAACCACACACAACGGAAATGCAGCTCTCAGAGAACAATAAGCGTATACGCAATACACTTTCTCGTCTTCTAAGCCACTGTAATCATATATTGTAAGTGGGAGTTTCCTTATGAGAGCACTCTGATTCTTAAGTGTGCTTATGAAAACACGGTACCCAGGTCTTCCGTACTCAGAGAAGAAGAATATAACCAAGGTAATTTCTCTCCAAGTTGTCTAAGTCATTGCAAACATTTATAAATGGATTTTGTTTTTGAAGCAACTGTGTTTCTTATATGCGTTTATGAAAACAATGTAGATTGAGATTCAGTTCTCAGAGAACCGCATGAACAACACACTTTCTACGTCCTTTGTCTAAGTCGCTGTAACACATATACAGTAATTTATGAAAGAACTCTTTATTATATATGTTAGTGACAACTGTGACAAAGTGCTGCAATTCTTAGAGAAGAACAAACTTTTTTATTAATTCATTTATTAGGGAAGAACAAGAGTATATGCAAGGCACATTCTGTAACCTTCATCTAAGTCACTGTAAATATTTACATATGGGAATTAATTACCAAAGAGCTGTATGTTTCTGATATGTGTTTGTGAGAATGTTTACAGTTCTTCAGTTCTCAGAGATCAAAGGCATATACAAGGCACTTTCCGTTTCTTTTTGTAACTCCCTGTAAACATTTATATATATAGGTTCCTTCTGTACAAACTGGATGATTCTCATATGGGTTTGTGAGAACGAAACACCGTTTCGGTTCTCAGAAACGAACACGAGTACAATAAATTAACTTCCTATCTCTATTTCTGTTGTCATAGATTAAAAAAGAATATAAGGTAGACACTTTCTATCCTATATGTCACTGACATATAAGTCACGTGAGATTTCTTCATTAAAGAACTATACGTTTCTTATTGTGAAAACAAAGTACACAGTTTTTCAGTTCTCAAAGATCAAATATATAAGCAAGGCACTTTCGATCTTCTTTTCGTAAGTCACTACAAATATTGGCATATAAAGTTCTTTATGAATCAACTGAATGTTTCTTTTGTACGTCAGTGAAAACCGTGTACAAAGTGCTTCAATTCTTACAGAAGAAAAAACATAAGAGTTCCTTAACATTTGTGTAAGTCACTGAAATTTATATGGGAGTTTGTTATGAAAGAAGAGTTTTTTCTTATATCTGTTTCTGAAATCAATGTACACAGTTCTTCAGTTGTCAGAGAAGATCAAGCTTATAAGCAAGGTATTTTCTCCCGCATTTGTCTAAGTCAATACCATTTATATATGGAAGAATGAATGAACCATATATATGTTTGTTAAAACAATGTATATAGGTATTTAGTGCACAAGAGAACAAGTGTATAAAAATTCCATTTTCTCTCATTTGTCTGAGTTTATTTATATATGGGATTTCTTTATGAAGAAAAATATGATTCTTACATGCATTTTGGAAAACAAGGTACACTTTACCTTCTCAGAAATGATTAATCACATAAGCAACAAACTTTATACCAACTTGTTCTAAGTATAAGTATTTATATCTGGCGGTTTATGAAAGAATAGAATGATCATTATATACTTTTGTGAAAACAATGTAACCAAATATTCGTTTCTGAAGGAAGAACAAAACGTATAAACAAGATATTTTCTCACTGATTTTTCTAAGTCATTGCAAACATTTACATGAGAGTTCTTTCTGAAGGAACTATAGTTTATATGCCTTTGTGAAAACATTCACTGAGTTTCGGTTCTCAGAAAAAAAATCCCGAAACGAACGCATTCAACTTCGTCTAAGTCACTGCTAACATTTAAGTATAAACTTCTTCCTGAAAGAACCCGATGTTTCTTATATACTTTAGTGTGGTGTACAGAGTATTTTAATTCTTAGAGATGAAAAAATATATACACAAAAAGTTTCTATCGCCTTTGTCTAGGTCTTTGTTAATTGTGGAAGTTCTATACGAAAACAGAGTCTCATAAATGCGTTTGTAAAAACAATGTGCACAGTGTTTCAGTACCTGTAGAACACGCACATAAGAAATGCACTTTATGTTTATTACCATTGTCTGTCACCGTAGAAATTTATATACAGAAGTTGTTTATGAAGAAGTGAATGTTTCTTATATACTTTTCTGAAACCAATAAATTATGGTTTCCATTTCACAGAGAAGATGCAAGCGTGTAAGCAAAGACCCTTCTATCTCCTTTGTCTAACTCTTGTCAATTTTTTATCAAAGAACGGTTTCATATACGTTAGTTAAGTGTACAAGTGCTTCCATTCTTGGAGAAAAATATTAGCAAAGCTGATTCTGTCGCCTTTCTATAAGTCTATGAATATGTTTATATATGGAAATTCTATACGAAACGAATGTTTGTTATATGCGTTTGTGAAAACAATGTACACAGGTCTTCTGTTCTCATAGAACAAGCGTATAAACAGGATCCATTCTGGGTTATTGATACATGTGGGTGTTGTTTATGAAAGAACAGAATGAACGTTATATGCGTGTGTGGAAACAATGTACACTTTGTTTCAGTACTCTGGGAAGAACAAGCATGTACGCAAGCACTTTCTATCTGAATTGTCTTAGTTACTGCAACTAATATGTGGAAGTTCTTTATGAAAAACCTGAATGTATCTTACATGCGTTTGTCAAAATCTTGTACATAGTTTTTCAGTTCTCAAAGAAAAGCAAGCATATAAAGAAGTCACAGTCTCCTTTAAGTCTTTGCAAAGGGGAATCATTTATACAAGAACTGTGCTTCTTATATGTGTTTATGATCGCAATGTACGTGGTTTCAGTTTACACTGAAAAACAAGTGTAATAGGCACTTATAACCTTTGTGTAAGTCACTGTAAAGATTTTGTATATCGCATTTTTTTTTTTTTTTTTTTTTTTTTTTGAGACAGAGTCTCACTTTGTTGCCCAGGCTAGAGTGAGTGCCGTGGCGTCAGCCTAGCTCACAGCAACCTCAAACTCCTGGGCTCGAGTGATCCTTCTGCCTCAGCCTCCCGAGTAGCTGGGACTACAGGCATGCGCCACCATGCCCGGCTAATTTTTATATATATATATCAGTTGGCCAATTAATTTCTTTCTATTTATAGTAGAGACGGGGTCTCGCTCTTGCTCAGGCTGGTTTTGAACTCCTGACCTTGAGCAATCCGCCCGCCTCGGCCTCCCAAGAGCTAGGATTACAGGCGTGAGCCACAGCGCCCGGCCTGTATATCGCATTTTTTTAATGAAAAATCTGCAGGTTCCAGCCGACGATGTGAGTCACGGGAGTTAGAGGGCGAGGCTTAGAAATGAGGAAACAACAAAAAGATGGAGACAGGAGGAGGGAGTCCTTGGTGACTGCCGCGCCTTATTTCCGTTGCTATATTTATACAGATAAGAACAAAAGAGAAGCGAAATGCAAAGGAACAGGTGTTATATGTCTTTATTAAACCAGAGAACAAAACAGTTCTTGTTTCTTTCAACCTTACCTCACTTTGATATCCCTTTCCCTCGCTTAAGCGGTTTTCTAATCCTCAACATTTTTCTGATATCCAAAAAGCTACAAATACTCAACTATGATTACTCAAGACAATTCAAGGAAAAGAGCACCCAAGCGTTATTAACAATTCTGGGAAAGGAGTGTGTAGGGCTTCGGTGGCGGCTATAAGGTACTAGGGCTGTGTGCACAGGGTTACCCAGTGACCTTCTCTAATTGCTACTGCTATCTCCAGCACCCTCCGTGAGCTGGAATAAAGGCCAAGACTGTCAGAGCGCTGATTCCAGGCGCCAGGTGCTATTTCTCATGAACCCCAGTGTTCCGGGCACCAACCGCACTTTAACGCTCCCGTTTTCGGGATAGCTCCCTACACCTCTCCCTTCCCTTTATAATTAATTGGAGGCTTGCTGTTAAACTTTCATTTGCACGTTATTGGAGTGTATGGCAGCTTTAACAGACAAAATATTCTTAGCAATCAGTGGCAGTAGAAGAGGCGTAACACACAAAATTACCACGGGAAGAACAGAAGCTCAAATAATCATAAAGAATAAGCTTTTAAAATTTCCAAAAGATGGAACATGTCCTAAGACTTGATTGAGAAAACTTCGCGCTTTTGTGGAAATGCTAGTATTAAAGTGGAGATGCCTATTTCTTGATGATGTTGGAGCAAATCTATAGATGCATATACGGATTGCCAGATCCCTGCCAGGTGATTTTGGACTTTAGCTCAATTATAGTTACTCTCTTTATAAGGTTTGGGAGTTACACAAATCCACTGATAATTGTGGCAGTGGAGATGGCTACGTAGCTGAACTCCTTGTACTTCCTCTCCCAGAATCGGGACCACATCTTATAAAGCATCCAGTGGTCTTCAATCTTCTTATCAATATGCTCTTGGGTACCCAATGCCTGAGTGACATTTTAAGAGATATTATTGAAATAATTGGCAATTTTTAATCTCTTGGGTCAACGCCAATCCAGCCGCAGCATTGGATCCTAGTACAGTAACAAGAGCTACAATGGTAGTTATGAGTAGCCCAATAAATCTTTTAAGCCTTAGCTATATAGCGTTCACCTCCTTCCACATTTGCAATATTTTATCATCAAACCAGAGACATTAGATGGAACCCCACAAAGGTGGGGCGGTATAACACAACCATTCTATCAGAATAGGCAAGAATTGTATACAATTAATTAGTTGACAATTAAGGCATGATATTCCAAAACCATGAGTGACAGTACGAATATTCACAATGCCCACCATGAATACAAAAGTTCAGGGACACAGGCAGAAATAGTCGTTAGGCGTATTTTTGGGGTAGAGTCCACCGCACTCTCTTGCAGAAGATTGACCAGTTCCTGTAGTCCTTAGGCTTATTTTTGGGGTAGAGTCCACCACACTTTTGCAAAGAATTGACCAGTTCCTGCAACAAGTTTGTAGAGACTAGTCTGGTATATACCTTTGAAGGAGTTATCCATAGCCCCTCAACACAACCCTTGTCTCCCAAATAGCCATTGTGAGTTATTGCAGTGGTCCAATCATATATGCTCTGAGTCGTCCCGAGAATAGGAATCTTAGTTGCAGTTGGTTCACGGAAACTTCACAGCACGTGCAGGGTAGAAGCAACCAGCTCCTTTTCACAGCGAAGTATTCCGGGCTGCGGTGGCAAATAAGAGGGCCAGAAAATTGCCTGTCTAAACATGACATAGAGTCCATTTAACACCATTTATATTGTAATATACATAAGTAGGTAAAAGAACACAGCCTGGAAAATAACCTTCACGGTGAAAACAAGAATATCAGGGCTGAGTCCAGTATAATTATAAGCAGATACCAGCATGCTGGATGTGATCATTAGCGGGTGCTCCCAGAGACCTGGGATCACTGACAAGAACAACACGATCTCCACAGCCCACCGGGTGGAGTAAAACGGGGTCTGATATATAAGTCCAATAGGCGTCCATAGCAGGGTTACCATAGCTAATAACAAGGTCAAAGAATTCAATGGCTGTCCTGTCGCTAGAACCAGCTAAGAAGCAATCTCAGTAAGTCTCAATATGACTTCAAGACGGCAGCAGAGCTTGTCTAGTTGTCATCCTAACTGGAGGTTGCTGGTCGACCTGCAGCTTCTGTGTCTTCATCCTGCTTTCTATGGAGGGATCCTGCTTGGCTTACTAGCTTCTCCAGGAGCCGGAACGGGCCCTCAGCATCTTGTTGAAATACACAAACATGACCTCGACTCCAAATAACAACTGGATCCGGTCCTGACCACTGGCTAGTCAGTGGATCCTTCCACCCAACCAACGGCGTGTCTTTGTTGGAATTAGTACACCAAAACCGCTGGGTTGCTGAACGATCTTCTTTGTCTAAAATTAAAAAATTTAAAATAACGAGATCATGGTTTATATAATTCTTGGGGGCGGGAGGGCGTGAGGTGGTACATATCCACCTATTTCATTTTCAAAAGTTGATTTTTGAGAGTCTAGTGGGCACGTTCTACAATGCTTTGTCCTTGGGCGTTATAAGAATTTTCTGATTTATGACTGATCCCCATTTTCGGTAAGAATGTTTGAAATTTGTCACCCGTGTATCCAGGGTCATTGTCTGTTTTTATACAATTAGGCTGGCCCATTGATGCAAAGCATCGGAGGCAATGGGCTACACAATGTTTACCAGCCTCGCCTAATTGAAATGTGGCCATTAAAAATCCAGAATAAGTGTCTATGTTCAGATGAACATATTTTAATCAACCCAGAGAAGTAATAAACGTCACATCCATTTGCCATAAGTGGTTTGATAAAAGGCCTCTGGTATTAACACCATAATGGGGGACAGGGAGTAACTGAGAACAGGAAGAACAAGATTTTACAATTTTTCGAGCTGCTTCTCTAGAGATATTGAACTGTTGCTTGAGAGCGCTGCTATTTGGTTGTGCAAAGCATGGGACTGCTATGCCAACTACGCTTAACAAAATAAGAAGAGTTTCGTTCTAGAGGCAAGATATACAATTTTATATCCTTCGTCGAGGGGACCAGGCAGGTGGAAATGAGCACGAAGGTGCCCATAGAAAGATCTTCCTGTACGTGAGTGAATGAGGGATTGAAGGCTCGAAACAATTTCTGAACATTATATTTGAAGTCCCATAAAGGTCACATTCTCTATGACTTGGAGTGCCAGAATCACATAATGACTATATGAATAAAGGTTAACAGGCGTAGCATGGGTGGCCTCCAAAGCTAAAAAAGCCTCAACTCGACCTCTTGAGACGAAGAAACACAGTGTGCCAATATTTTATGTCATCCTTAACTGAATAGACTCCATACCATTAGAAGAACCCTCTGTAAAAATCAGAACAGCATTGTCAAGGGGTACAAGAGACACTTGGGCAACAAAGTATAACGGATATAGGCTAGCAAAATGTAACAACTTATCAGGGGTGTAATGGTTATCAATTTTTCCAGGATAATTGGCCAAGGGCTATGGCTCAGGAGTCACTATGCTAGAACAACCACTCCTGCTGCAGACTAGAAAAAGGAACACAAAAAAGTGTGGCTCTTTACCTAGTAATTTGCAGGATTATGAACGGAGCAGGTGGATTAAGGTACCAACCGTCTCATAATGAGTTAGAACTTTAGAGGGATAGGAGGGCCAATGTAGCCAAATTAGTGGTGCCTATTGATAGACGACTGCTGTGGGAGTAAGAGAGTTGTGTAAAACATAGCCAGCCCATTCCAAGTTATAGTTTACATCGGGAACATGTTGGCGGCACAATTCCTGTTTTACTAATTTTAAAGATTGCCTCCCGTCAAAGGTTAATGGACAAGGAGAATTGCTCGAGAATTAGGGTCGAATCGAATTGATATCTCCCAGAAGTCTTTGGAAATCATTAAGAGTTTTTAAGCCATCTTTACGAATTTGAATTCTTTGGTTAATAAAATGGTATTTATGCAGTTGGTATCCCAAATAACAATAAGGAGGGTGCCTCTGCACCTTTTCCTGAGCAATGACAACTCCTTGTTTAATTGTGCTGTTTCATGATCAAAAACTTGCAGTACGAATCCTTCATCTGCATATCCATATAGTGGATGATATACACAGTAGGATATTTGATTCTAGTAGCAAAGCATTGGCAACAAATCTTTGGCACAAGTTCGGGTTATACAAATAAACTCTCAGAGCCTGCATATAATCTCTTTCCGAATGATTAACGGGTAGAGCAAGTCGAACATCTGGTTGGAATTGTCTGACTGTTCTTACTCAACACAGTTAAGCGATTCACTACTGTTCAGGATTACGGGTTTAGCCTATCCCTTGGAGCGAACCAACGGCTTAATGCTTGGGCCACAGGAGGGCCAGTGTTGCTCAGTGATAACAGAAAACTCAGCTTCAGTATCTACAGTTCCTTTAAATGCTTTACCATTCACCCACAAAACCATTTTAGGCTTATTCCTTGTAATAGCATCCAATAAGCATCCGAGAAGCAAAAATCAGAGGGTACCCTTGTTTTTTGCGGTTGGACTTTACCAAGGCATATAAAAGAAATTAAAACAAGCTGAGTAATGTGCTGGCCAGGATTGACAACAGAAATAGAGCTGAGTGAAGTACAAAACTTTACTTTCTCTTGTATAATCCAGATCTATAATTCCCGATGTCACCAGTAAGCTGTTCAAAGTGATACTGCTTCTACCTAATAACGAGCCTATAGCACCATTTTGAATAAGAAGTTTTTGCATATTTTTAAAATTTTCTAATTCCTTAAAGGTTATGTGCCTGATACAGAGTATGCCAGGGGTTTAGACAATCCCGAATAAGATTTCAAAGATAAAAAGCGTCCACAGGAACCTTCTCAGGTTCGTGGGCTGAGTAATAGTCCTGCAATTTAACTCTTACCTTCTTCCATGTATTGAAATTCACCGTTCCTTCCTCAGACATACTTCTACAAAACTTGAAAAATTTTCCAACTGCTTTTTACCTATTTTAACACTGCGGGCCCGAAGGATAGTCTTCAACACTTCTACAAACAACATTCTACGAGTTCTTTGTCCCATAATTTCTTACTCTTATCAATTACACTCTCTGCCCAACACACCTTTCTTTATATAATAGCCGGCCTTCCACGGGCAGCGGCCTCCACCGAATCCCCTTGTCACTATGTACCACTGAAGGCAGTCTCGGAGAGAGGGTTTCCTATACAGGCCACCGCCTGCCGGTGCCAGCCGGCGACGTGCATCACGTGGAGTTATGGGGCGAGGCTTAGAAATGAAGAGACAACAAGAAGATTGAGATGGAAGGACGGAGTACTTGGTGACTGCCGCGCCTCGTTTATTACCTTTGCTGTATTTATACGGATAAAACCAAATGAGAAGCGAAATACAAAGGAACAGTTAGTATGTCCTCACTAAACCCGAAAACAAAAGTTCCGGTTTTTTCAAACTTAGCTCACTTTGATAGCCGTTTCACTCGCTTAAGCAGTTTTGTAATCTACAACTTAACTGTTTTCTGATATCAAAAAAGATACATTCAGCCGGGCGCGGTTGCTCAAGCCTGTAATCCTAGTATTCTGGGAGGCTGAGGCGGGCAGATTGCTCGATGTTAGGAGTTCGAAACCAGCCTGAGCAAGAGTAAAACGCTGTCTCTATTATAAATAGAAAGAAATTAATTGGCCAACTAATATATATAGAAAATTAGCCGGGCAAGGTTGCGCATGCCCGTAGTCCCAGCTACTCGGGAGGCTGAGACAGAAGGATTGCTTGAGCCCAGGAGTTTGAGGTTGCTGTGATCTACGTTGATGCCAAGGCACTCGCTCTAGCCTGGTCAACAAGCTAAACTCTGGCTCAAAAAACAAATACACTCAACTATGATCACTAAGGCAGTTCAAGGAAAAGAGCACCCAAGCCTAAAAATTCTGGTAGAGTGTATGTCTTCAGTGGGGAGCTATAAGCTACAAGGGCTATGTGCACAGTATTACTTCAGTGACCCTCTATAACTACTACCTTTATCTCCAGCACCCTCCGTGAACTGGAAGAAAGGCCAAGAATGTCTGAGCTCCAAGTTAAGGCGCCAGGTGCTATGTCTCAAGGACCCCAGTGTTCCGGGCAAAAACCGCACCTCAACTCTCCGGTGTTCGAAGACAGCAGCCAGCAAGGAACTATATATTTTCTAAATGCTTTTTTGAAAACAATGTATACAGTCCCTCAGATCTAAGGGAAGATCAAGTGTCTAAGCAAGGGACTTTCTATCTCTTTGTCCATGTCAGTGTAAACATTTATATGTAACATTCTGTATGTAAGGACTTAACGTTTCTAATATACGTTGGTGAAAACCGTGTGAAATGTGCTTTAATTGGAGAATAACAAATATAAGGTAGTCACTTTCCATAGCTTTTGTCTATAACTTTTGTCATTTGTATATCGGAGTTCTTTATGACAGAACTGTATGTCTCATTGCTGTAAAAACAATGTACACAGTTCATTCCTCAGAAATGATCTAGCATATGAGCAAGGAATTTTTTTGTATCATTTGTTTAAATTTTTAAATTTATATATGGACGTTCTTTATGAAAGACAAAATGCTTCTAATATCCGTTTCTGTAACCAATATACGATGGGTTTCATTTGTCAGAGAAGAAGAAAAGCCGTCAAGCAATGCGCTTTTTTAATCTCCTTTGTCCATGTCACTCCAAACATTTATATAAGGGAGATTTTAATGAAAGAATGGCATATTTCATTGCAGAACCTTATACACATTGCTTTTGTTCTAAGAGAAAATCTACTGTAAAATCAAGGGGTGCTTTATGTTTTTTGTTTAAGACACTGTAAATGTCCACATAGAAACATTGCTTATGGAAGAACTGAATATTTCTTATATGCTTTTTTGAAAACAATGAAAACTGAGTTTCCGTTCTCACAGATGAGATATCTGTGCAAGGCAATTTCTCTGTGTCTAAGTTACTGCAAACACTAGTATATTTCAATTAGACAATAACGTATAAAGACTTTCTATCGCTTTTGTATACGAATCTTTAATCACTTATATATGGCAGTTTTTTTATGAAAAGACAGTTTTGTATATGCTTTTGTGTAAACATAGACGTGTTTTCAGTTCTCAGAGAAGCATACTGTATAAAGGAATTTTTTTCTCAGTTTACCTGTTTCAAATGTTATCTATGGTTGCAATTACATTTATATATGGAAGTTCTTTATGAACGAATTGTGTCTTATATGCGTTTCTGAAAACAAAGTACACTGTGTTTCAGATTTACAAAAAGAAGAAATATATAAACAACGAAGTTTCTATCTTCTTTGACTAACTGTACACATATTAAAAAGCCCCAAATGAAAAGAACTGAAAGTTTCTTTCATGGGTTACTCGAATCTATACAGTGCTTCAAGTCTCAGTAAAGAAGAGGCGCATAGGCGAGGCCTTTTTATCCACTTTGCATAAGTCACTGCATACATTTATATATGGCATTTCTTTATGAAAAAACTGAATGTTTCTCATATGCATTTGTGAAAACAATGTAGTCGAGCTTTTAGTTTGGCCGGAATAAACGTTTAAGCAAGGCATTTTCTGGCACCTTTTTCTGAGTGTAAATATTTACAACGTTTCTATATTGAAGAAGTTAAAGATCCTTAAGTGTGTTTCTAAAATCTCTCCAAGTGCAATTCTCAGTGAAGAAAAAGCGTATAGGCCAGTCACTGTATTTATATATAGAAGTTCTTTATGAATGAACAAGCGTATGACAAGGCACTTTATATCGTCCAAGTCATTGTTTTCAAAAACACATATAAGAAGCATTCAGTTGTTTCCTAAAACTAACTTCCATTTATAAATGATGGCAGTAACTTAAAGAAACGAGCTAGATAGTGCCTTGTGTATAAGCTTTTCCTGTGATAACTGAAAAACTGTGTCTTTTGTTTTCACAAACGCACATAAGAAAGATTCAGTTCTTTTCAAAAGATCTATGTATGAATGCTTACAGTAACTTACAAAAAGGAGACCAAAAGCGAATTGCTTATATCCTTGTTCTTCTCTGATAACTGAAGCAATGTGTACGTTTTTACAAGACATATTAAAAAAGTACAGTTCTCAAAGAACTGCGATATATAAATACTTACAGTGACTTAAGGCATATAGAAAGAGCCATGCTGGCCGGGCGAGGTGGCTCACCCCTGTAACCCTAGCTCTCTGGGAGGCCGAGGCGGGTGGATTGCTAAAGGTCGGGAGTTCGAAACCAGCCTGAGCAAGAGTGAGACCCCCTCTCTACTATAAATAGAAAGAAACTAATTGGCCAAATAATATATATAGAAAAAATTAGCCGGGCATGGTGGCTCATGCCTGTAGTCCCAGCTACCCGGGAGGCTCAGGCAAAAGGATCACTCGAGCCCAGGAGTTTGAGGTTGCTGTGAGCTAGGCTGACGCCACGGCACTCACTCTACCCTGGGCAACAAAGCGAGACTCTGTCTCAAAAAAAAAAATAAAAAAAAGAAACATTCAATTATTTCATAAAGAACTTCCACATATAAATGCAGTGAATTAGACTATGGATATAGAATGTCTTGCTTATTTGATTGTTCTCTAAGAATGAAACACTGTGTTCTGTGTTTTCACAAACGGATATAAAAAACATTCAGTTCTTTCATAAAGAACTTCCTACATAAATGTTTGCAGTTAGACTAAAGAGATAGAATATGCCCTGTTAAACGCTTTTCTTTTCTAATACCTGAAGCACTATTTATATATTTTTCACAAACGGATATACGAAACATTCTGTTCTTTCTTAAAGAACTTCTATATGTGTGTACCTTAATCTACACACAGGAGATAAAGCCTTGCATAAACTCTTGTTCTTCTCTAAGAACAAAACAATGTTTACATTGTTTTCACAAATATTAGAAACATTCATTTTTTTTTTATAGAACTTCTTTACTGCTCCACTTTTCAAAGAATATGAAGTAAATTTATATGATCAAGTCTTTGTGTAATTTGCAGTAAATATTGCTGTTCGGAACTTTTGTATACGAGTGTTTACCTTTTTTAATGTATAATTTTAGGAAACTAAACACTTTTCAGAGAAACGCCAGTGTATAGTCACTATATTTCTAAGACAGTGTTGGAAAAAAAGGTTGTAGACATAGCCAGATCCACACAGCACCCTCTCTGCCCATCTCCCGTGGGTGACTGGACACAGACAGATCCACACTGCGCCTTGCCCGCCCGTGTACCGTGGGTGAGTGGACACAGCCAGATCCGCACTGCGCCCTGCATGACCGCCTGTCGTGGGTGAGTGGACACAGCCAGATCCACACTGCGCCCTGCCAGCCCGTCTGCCGTGGGCGAGTGGACACAGCCAGATCCGCACTGCGCCCTGCCTGACCGTCTGCCGTGGGTGAGTGGACACCGCCAGATCCGCACTGCGCCCTGCCTGCCCGTCTCCCGTGGGTGAGTGGACACAGCCAGATCCGCACTGCGCCCTGCCTGCCCGTCTCCCGTGGGTGAGTGGACACAGCCAGATCCGCACTGCGCCCTGCCTGCCCGTCTCCCGTGGGTGAGTGGACACAGCCAGATCCGCACTGCGCGCTGCCTGCCCGTCTGTCGTGGGCGAGTGGACACAGCCAGATCCGCACTGCGCCCTGCCTGACCGTCTGCCGTCGGTGAGTGGACACAGCCAGATCCACACTGCGCCCTGCCGCCCCGTCTGCCGTGGGCGAGTGGACACAGCCAGATCCGCACTGCGCACTGCCTGACCGTCTGCCGTGGGTGAGTCGACACAGCCAGATCCGCACTGCGCCCTGCCTGACCGCCTGCCGTAGGTGAGTGGACACACCCAGATCCACACTGCGTCCTGCCTGCCCGTCTCCCGTGGGTGAGTGGACACAGCCATATCCGCACTGCGCCCTGCCTGCCCGTCTCCCGTGGGTGAGTGGAAACAGCCAGATCCGCACTGCGCGCTGCCTGCCCGTCTCCCGTGGGCGAGTGGACACAGCCAGATCCGCACTGCGCCCAGCCTGCCCGTCTGTCGTGGGCGAGTGGACACAGCCAGATCCGCACTGCGCCCTGCCTGACCGTCTGCCGTCGGTGAGTGGACACAGCCAGATCCACACTGCGCCCTGCCGGCCCGTCTGCCGTGGGCGAGTGGACACAGCTAGATCCGCACTGCGCACTGCCTGACCGTCTGCCGTGGGTGAGTCGACACAGCCAGATCCGCACTGCGCCCTGCCTGACCGCCTGCCGTAGGTGAGTGGACACAGCCAGATCCGCACTGCGCCCTGCCTGCCCGTCTCCCGTGGGCGAGTGGACACAGCCAGATCCGCAATGCGCACTGCCTGACTCTCTGCCGTGGGTGAGTGGACACAGCCAGATCCGCACTGCGCGCTGCCTGTCCGTCTCCCGTGGGCGAGTGGACACAGCCAGATCCGCACTGCGCCCTGCCTGCCCGTCTGTCGTGGGCGAGTGGACACAGCCAGATCCGCACTGCGCACTGCCTGACTCTCTGCCGTGGGTGAGTGGACACAGCCAGATCCGCACTGCGCTCTGCCTGACCGCCTGCCGTTGGTGAGTGGACACAGCCAGATTCGCACTGCGCTCTGCCTGACCGTCTGCCGTGGGTGAGTGGACACAGCCAGACCCGCACCTCGCCCTGCCTGCGCGTCTGCCGTGGGCGAGTTGACACAGCCAGATCCGCACTGCGCCCTGCCTGCCCGTCTCCCGTGGGCGAGTGGACACAGCCAGATCCGCACTGCGCCCTGCCTAACCGCCTTCCGTGGGTGGGTGGACACAGCCAGATCCGCCCTGCGCCCTGCCTGCCCGTCTCCCCTGGGCGAGTGGACACAGCCAGATCCGCACTGCGCCCTGCCTGCCCGTCTGCCGTGGGCGAGTGGACACAGCCAGATCTGCACTGCGCCCTGCCTGCCCGCCTGCCGTGGGTGAGTGGACACAGCCAGATCCGCACTGCGCCCTGCCTACCCGTCTCCCGTGGGCGAGTGGACACAGCCAGATCCGCACTGCGCCCTGCCTGCCCTTCTGCCGTGGGTGAGTGGACACAGCCAGATCCGCACTGCGCCCTGCCTGATCGTCTGCCGTCGGTGAGTGGACACAGCCAGATCCGCAGTGCACCCTGCCTGCCCGTCTGCCGTGGGCGAGTGGACACAGCCCGATCCGCACTGCGCCCTGCCTGACCGTCTGCCGTGGGTGAGTGGACACAGCCAGATCCGCACTGCGCCCTGCCTGCCCGTCTGCCGTGGGCGAGTGGACACAGCCAGATCCGCACTGCGCCCTGCCTGACGGTCTGCCGTGGGCGAGTGGACACAGCCAGATCCGCACTGCGCCCTGCCTGACCGTCTGCCGTGTGTGAGTGGACACAGCCAGAACCGCACTGCGCCCTGCCTGCCCGTCTCCCATGGGCGAGTGGACACAGCCAGATCCGCACTGCGATCTGCCTGACCGTCTGCCGTGGGTGAGTGGACACAGACAGATCCGTACCTCGCCCTGCCTGCGCGTCTGCCGTGAGCGAGTGGACACAGCCAGATCCGCACTGCGATCTGCCTGACCGTCTGCCGTGGGTGAGTGGACACAGACAGATCCGTACCTCGCCCTGCCTGCGTGTCTGCCGTGAGCGAGTGGACACAGCCAGATCCGCACTGCGCCTTGCCTGCCCGTCTCCCGTGGGTGAGTGGACACAGCCAGATCCGCACTGCGCCCTGCCTGCCCGTCGCCCGTGGGCGAGTGGACACAGCCAGATCCGCACTGCGCCCTGCCTGCCAGTCTCCAGTGGGCGAGTGGACACAGCCAGATCCACACTGCGCACTGCCTGCCCGTCTGCCGTGGGTGAGTGGACACAGCCAGATCCGCACTGCGCCCTGCCTGACCGTCTCCCGTGGGTGTGTGGACACAGCCAGATCCGCACTGCGCCCTGCCTGCCCGTCTCCCGTGGGTGAGTGGACACAGCCAGATCCGCACTGCACCTTGCCTGCCCGACTCCCGTCAGTGAGTGGACACAGCCAGATCCGCACTGTGCCCTGCCTGCCCGTCTCCCGTGGGTGAGTGGACACAGCCAGATCCGCACTGCGCCCTGCCTGCCCGTCTCCCGTGGGCGAGTAGAAACAGCCAGATCCGCACTGCGCGCTGCCTGCCCGTCTGTCGTCGGCGAGTGGACACAGCCAGATCCGCACTGCGCCCTGCCTGACCGCCTGTCGTTGGTGAGTGGACACAACCAGATCCGCACTGCGCCCTGCCTGACCGTCTGCCGTGGGCTAGTGGACACAGCCAGATCCGCACTGCGCCTTGCCTGCCCGTCTCACGTGGGTGAGTGGACACAGCCAGATCCGCACTGCGCCCTACCTGCCCGTCTCCCGTGGGTGAGTGGACACAGCCAGTTCCGCACTGCACCCTGCCTGACCGTCCTTCGTGGGTTAGTGGACACAAACAGATCCGCACTGCGCCCTGCCTGCCCGTCTCCCGTGGGTGAGTGGACACAGCCAGATCCGCACTGCGCCCTGCCTGCCCGTCTCCCGTGGGCGAGTGGACACAGCCAGATCCGCACTGCGCACTGCCTGCCCGTCTCCCGTGGGTGAGTGGACACAGCCAGATCCGCACTGCGCTCTGCCTGACCGTCTGCCGTGGGTGAGTGGACACAGCCAGATCCGCACCTCGCCCTGCCTGCTCGTCTGCCGTGGGCGAGTGGACACAGCCAGGTCCGCACTGCGCCCTGCCTGACCGTCTGCCGTGGGTGAGTGGACACAGCCAGATCCGCACTGCGCCCTGCCTAACCGCCTTCCGTGGGTGGGTGGACACAGGCAGATCCGCCCTGCGCCCTGCCTGCCCGTCTCCCCTGGGCGAGTGGACACAGCCAGATCCGCACTGCGCCCTGCCTGCCCGTCTGCCGTGGGCGAGTGGACACAGCCAGATCTGCACTGCGCCCTGCCTGCCCGCCTGCCGTGGGTGAGTGGACACAGCAAGATCCGCACTGCGCCCTGCCTACCCGTCTCCCGTGGGCGAGTGGACACAGCCAGATCCGCACTGCGCCCTTCCTGCCCTTCTGCCGTGGGTGAGTGGACACAGCCAGATCCGCACTGCGCCCTGCCTGATCGTCTGCCGTCGGTGAGTGGACACAGCCAGATCCGCACTGCGCTCTGCCTGACCGTCTGCCGTGGGCGAGCGGACACAGCCAGATCCGCACTGCGCACTGCCTGACTGTCTGCGTGTGTGAGTGGACACAGCCAGATCCGCACTGCGCCCTGCCTGACCGCCTGTCGTGGGTGAGTGGACACAGCCAGATCCGCACTGCGCCCTGCCTGACCGTCTGCCGTGGGCGTGTGGAAACAGCCAGATCAGCCCTGCGCCCTGCCTGACCGTCTGCCGTGGGTGAGTGGACACAGCCAGATCCGCACTGCGCCCTGCCTGACCGCCTGCCGTGGGTGAGTGGACACAGCCAGATCTGCAGTGCGCCCTGCCCGCCCGTCTGCCGTTGGCGAGCGGACACAGCCAGATCCGCACTGCGCACTGCCTGACTGTCTGCGGTGGGTGAGTGGACACAGCCAGATCCGCACTGCGCCCTGCCTGACCGCCTGTCGTGGGTGAGTGGACACAACCAGATTCGTACTGCGCCCTGCCTGACCGTCTGCCGTGGGCCAGTGGACACAGCCAGATCCGCACTGCGACTTGCCTGCCCGTCTCACGTGGGTGAGTGGACACAGCCAGATCCGCACTGCACCATGCCTGACCGTCCTTCGTGGGTGAGTGGACACAAACAGATCCGCACTGCGCCCTTCCTGCCCGTCTCCCGTGGGTGAGTGGACACAGCCAGATCCGCACTGCACCCTGCCTGACCGTCCTTCGTGGGTGAGTGGACACCGCCAGATCCGCACTGCGCCCTGCCTGCCCGTCTCCCGTGGGTGAGTGGACACAGCCAGATCCGCAATGCGCACTGCCTGACTCTCTGCCGTGGGTGAGTGGACACAGCCAGATCCGCACTGCGCGCTGCCTGCCTGTCTCCCGTGGGCGAGTGGACACAGCCAGATCCGCACTGCGCCCTGCCTGCCCGTCTGTCGTGGGCGAGTGGACACAGCCAGATCCGCACTGCGCATGCCTGACTCTCTGCCGTGGGTGAGTGGACACAGCCAGATCCGCACTGCGCTCTCCCTGACCGCCTGCCGTTGGTGAGTGGACACAGCCAGATCCACACTGCGCTCTGCCTGACCGTCTGCCGTGGGTGAGTGGACACAGACAGATCCGCACCTCGCCCTGCCTGCGCGTCTGCCGTGAGCGAGTGGACACAGCCAGATCCACACTGCGCACTGCCTGACCGTCTGCCGTGGGTGAGTGGACACAGCCAGATCCGCACTGCGCCCTGCCTGACCGCCTGCCGTGGGTGAGTGGACACAGCCAGATCCGCACTGCGCCCTGCCTGCCCGTCTCCCGTGGGTGAGTGGACACAGCCAGATCCGCACTGCGCCCTGCCTGCCCGTCTCCCGTGGGTGAGTGGACACAGCCAGATCCGCACTGCACCCTGCCTGACCGTCCTTCGTGGGTGAGTGGACACCGCCAGATCCGCACTGCGCCCTGCCTGCCCGTCTCCCGTGGGTGAGTGGACACAGCCAGATCCGCACTGCGCACTGCCTGCCCGTCTCCCGTGGGTGAGTGGACACAGCCAGATCCGCACTGCGCTCTGCCTGACCGTCTGCCGTGGGTGAGTGGACACAGCCAGATCCGCACCTCGCCCTGCCTGCTCGTCTGCCGTGGGCGAGTGGACACAGCCAGGTCCGCACTGCGCCCTGCCTGACCGTCTGCCGTGGGTGAGTGGACACAGCCAGATCCGCACTGCGCCCTGCCTAACCGCCTTCCGTGGGTGGGTGGACACAGGCAGATCCGCCCTGCGCCCTGCCTGCCCGTCTCCCCTGGGCGAGTGGACACAGCCAGATCCGCACTGCGCCCTGCCTGCCCGTCTGCCGTGGGCGAGTGGACACAGCCAGATCTGCACTGCGCCCTGCCTGCCCGCCTGCCGTGGGTGAGTGGACACAGCCAGATCCGCACTGCGCCCTGCCTGACGGTCTGCCGTGGGCGAGTGGACACAGCCAGATCCGCACTGCGCCCTGCCTGACCGTCTGCCGTGTGTGAGTGGACACAGCCAGAACCGCACTGCGCCCTGCCTGCCCGTCTCCCATGGGCGAGTGGACACAGCCAGATCCGCACTGCGATCTGCCTGACCGTCTGCCGTGGGTGAGTGGACACAGACAGATCCGTACCTCGCCCTGCCTGCGCGTCTGCCGTGAGCGAGTGGACACAGCCAGATCCGCACTGCGATCTGCCTGACCGTCTGCCGTGGGTGAGTGGACACAGACAGATCCGTACCTCGCCCTGCCTGCGTGTCTGCCGTGAGCGAGTGGACACAGCCAGATCCGCACTGCGCCTTGCCTGCCCGTCTCCCGTGGGTGAGTGGACACAGCCAGATCCGCACTGCGCCCTGCCTGCCCGTCGCCCGTGGGCGAGTGGACACAGCCAGATCCGCACTGCGCCCTGCCTGCCAGTCTCCAGTGGGCGAGTGGACACAGCCAGATCCACACTGCGCACTGCCTGCCCGTCTGCCGTGGGTGAGTGGACACAGCCAGATCCGCACTGCGCCCTGCCTGACCGTCTCCCGTGGGTGTGTGGACACAGCCAGATCCGCACTGCGCCCTGCCTGCCCGTCTCCCGTGGGTGAGTGGACACAGCCAGATCCGCACTGCACCTTGCCTGCCCGACTCCCGTCAGTGAGTGGACACAGCCAGATCCGCACTGTGCCCTGCCTGCCCGTCTCCCGTGGGTGAGTGGACACAGCCAGATCCGCACTGCGCCCTGCCTGCCCGTCTCCCGTGGGCGAGTAGAAACAGCCAGATCCGCACTGCGCGCTGCCTGCCCGTCTGTCGTCGGCGAGTGGACACAGCCAGATCCGCACTGCGCCCTGCCTGACCGCCTGTCGTTGGTGAGTGGACACAACCAGATCCGCACTGCGCCCTGCCTGACCGTCTGCCGTGGGCTAGTGGACACAGCCAGATCCGCACTGCGCCTTGCCTGCCCGTCTCACGTGGGTGAGTGGACACAGCCAGATCCGCACTGCGCCCTACCTGCCCGTCTCCCGTGGGTGAGTGGACACAGCCAGTTCCGCACTGCACCCTGCCTGACCGTCCTTCGTGGGTTAGTGGACACAAACAGATCCGCACTGCGCCCTGCCTGCCCGTCTCCCGTGGGTGAGTGGACACAGCCAGATCCGCACTGCGCCCTGCCTGCCCGTCTCCCGTGGGCGAGTGGACACAGACAGATCCGCACTGCGCGCTGCCTGCCCGTCTCCCGTGGGCGAGTGTACACAGCCAGATCCGCACTGCGCACTGCCTGACCGTCTTCCGTGGGTGAGTGGACACAGCCAGATCCGCACTGCGCCCTGCCTGACCGCCTGTCGTGGGTGAGTGGACACAGCCAGATCCGCACTGCGCCCTGCCTGACCGCCTGCCGTGGGTGAATGGACACAGCCAGATCCGCACTGCGCCCTGCCTGCCCGTCTGCCGTGGGTGAGTGGACACAGCCAGATCCGCACTGCGCCCTGCCTGACTGTCTCCCGTGGGTGAGTGGACACAGCCAGATCCACACTGCGCCTTGCCTGCCCGTCTCACGTGGGTGAGTGGACACAGCCAGATCCGCACTGCGCCCTACCTGCCCGTCTCCCGTGGGTGAGTGGACACAGCCAGATCCGCACTGCACCCTGCCTGACCGTCCTTCGTGGGTGAGTGGACACCGCCAGATCCGCACTGCGCCCTGCCTGCCCGTCTCCCGTGGGTGAGTGGACACAGCCAGATCCGCACTGCGCACTGCCTGCCCGTCTCCCGTGGGTGAGTGGACACAGCCAGATCCGCACTGCGCTCTGCCTGACCGTCTGCCGTGGGTGAGTGGACACAGCCAGATCCGCACCTCGCCCTGCCTGCTCGTCTGCCGTGGGCGAGTGGACACAGCCAGGTCCGCACTGCGCCCTGCCTGACCGTCTGCCGTGGGTGAGTGGACACAGCCAGATCCGCACTGCGCCCTGCCTAACCGCCTTCCGTGGGTGGGTGGACACAGGCAGATCCGCCCTGCGCCCTGCCTGCCCGTCTCCCCTGGGCGAGTGGACACAGCCAGATCCGCACTGCGCCCTGCCTGCCCGTCTGCCGTGGGCGAGTGGACACAGCCAGATCTGCACTGCGCCCTGCCTGCCCGCCTGCCGTGGGTGAGTGGACACAGCAAGATCCGCACTGCGCCCTGCCTACCCGTCTCCCGTGGGCGAGTGGACACAGCCAGATCCGCACTGCGCCCTTCCTGCCCTTCTGCCGTGGGTGAGTGGACACAGCCAGATCCGCACTGCGCCCTGCCTGATCGTCTGCCGTCGGTGAGTGGACACAGCCAGATCCGCACTGCGCTCTGCCTGACCGTCTGCCGTGGGCGAGCGGACACAGCCAGATCCGCACTGCGCACTGCCTGACTGTCTGCGTGTGTGAGTGGACACAGCCAGATCCGCACTGCGCCCTGCCTGACCGCCTGTCGTGGGTGAGTGGACACAGCCAGATCCGCACTGCGCCCTGCCTGACCGTCTGCCGTGGGCGTGTGGACACAGCCAGATCAGCCCTGCGCCCTGCCTGACCGTCTGCCGTGGGTGAGTGGACACAGCCAGATCCGCACTGCGCCCTGCCTGACCGCCTGCCGTGGGTGAGTGGACACAGCCAGATCTGCAGTGCGCCCTGCCCGCCCGTCTGCCGTTGGCGAGCGGACACAGCCAGATCCGCACTGCGCACTGCCTGACTGTCTGCGGTGGGTGAGTGGACACAGCCAGATCCGCACTGCGCCCTGCCTGACCGCCTGTCGTGGGTGAGTGGACACAACCAGATTCGTACTGCGCCCTGCCTGACCGTCTGCCGTGGGCCAGTGGACACAGCCAGATCCGCACTGCGACTTGCCTGCCCGTCTCACGTGGGTGAGTGGACACAGCCAGATCCGCACTGCACCATGCCTGACCGTCCTTCGTGGGTGAGTGGACACAAACAGATCCGCACTGCGCCCTTCCTGCCCGTCTCCCGTGGGTGAGTGGACACAGCCAGATCCGCACTGCACCCTGCCTGACCGTCCTTCGTGGGTGAGTGGACACCGCCAGATCCGCACTGCGCCCTGCCTGCCCGTCTCCCGTGGGTGAGTGGACACAGCCAGATCCGCAATGCGCACTGCCTGACTCTCTGCCGTGGGTGAGTGGACACAGCCAGATCCGCACTGCGCGCTGCCTGCCTGTCTCCCGTGGGCGAGTGGACACAGCCAGATCCGCACTGCGCCCTGCCTGCCCGTCTGTCGTGGGCGAGTGGACACAGCCAGATCCGCACTGCGCACTGCCTGACTCTCTGCCGTGGGTGAGTGGACACAGCCAGATCCGCACTGCGCTCTCCCTGACCGCCTGCCGTTGGTGAGTGGACACAGCCAGATCCACACTGCGCTCTGCCTGACCGTCTGCCGTGGGTGAGTGGACACAGACAGATCCGCACCTCGCCCTGCCTGCGCGTCTGCCGTGAGCGAGTGGACACAGCCAGATCCACACTGCGCACTGCCTGACCGTCTGCCGTGGGTGAGTGGACACAGCCAGATCCGCACTGCGCCCTGCCTGACCGCCTGCCGTGGGTGAGTGGACACAGCCAGATCCGCACTGCGCCCTGCCTGCCCGTCTCCCGTGGGTGAGTGGACACAGCCAGATCCGCACTGCGCCCTGCCTGCCCGTCTCCCGTGGGTGAGTAGAAACAGCCAGATCCGCACTGCGCCCTGCCTGCCCGTCTCCCGTGGGCGAGTGGACACAGCCATATCGGCACTGCGCCCTGCCTGCCCGTCTGTCGTGGGCGAGTGGACACAGCCAGATCCGCAATGCGCACTGCCTGACTCTCTGCCGTGGGTGAGTGGACACAGCCAGATCCGCACTGCGCGCTGCCTGCCCGTCTCCCGTGGGCGAGTGGACACAGCCAGATCCGCACTGCGCCCTGCCTGCCCGTCTGTCGTGGGCGAGTGGACACGGCCAGATCCGCACTGCGCACTGCCTGACTCTCTGCCGTGGGTGAGTGGACACAGCCAGATCCGCACTGCGCTCTGCCTGACCGCCTGCCGTTGGTGAGTGGACACAGCCAGATCCGCACTGCGCTCTGCCTGACCGTCTGCCGTGGGTGAGTGGACACAGCCAGATCCGCACCTCGCCCTGCCTGCCCGTCTGCCGTTGGCGAGTGGACACAGCCAGATCCGCACTGCGCCCTGCCTGACCGCCTGTCGTGGGTGAGTGGACACAGCCAGATCCGCACTGCGCCCTGCCTGACCGTCTGCCGTGGGCGAGTGGACACAGCCAGATCCGCACTGCGCCTTGCCTGCCCGTCTCACGTGGGTGAGTGGACACAGCCAGATCCGCACTGCGCCCTACCTGCCCGTCTCCCGTGGGTGAGTGGACACAGCCAGATCCGCACTGCACCCTGCCTGACAGTCCTTCGTGGGTGAGTGGACACAAACAGATCCGCACTGCGCCCTGCCTGCCCGTCTCCCGTGGGTGAGCGGAAACAGCCAGATCCGCACTGCGCCCTGCCTGCCCGTCTCCCGTGGGCGAGTGGACACAGCCATATCCGCACTGCGCCCTGCCTGCCCGTCTGTCGTGGGCGAGTGGACACAGCCAGATCCGCAATGCGCACTGCTTGACTCTCTGCCGTGGGTGAGTGGACACAGCCAGATCCGCACTGCGCGCTGCCTGCCCGTCTCCCGTGGGCGAGTGGACACAGCCAGATCCGCACTGCGCCCTGCCTGCCCGTCTGTCGTGGGCGAGTGGACACGGCCAGATCCGCACTGCGCACTGCCTAACTCTCTGCCGTGGGTGAGTGGACACAGCCAGATCCGCACTGCGCTCTGCCTGACCGCCTGCCGTTGGTGAGTGGACACAGCCAGATCCGCACTGCGCTCTGCCTGACCGTCTGCCGTGGGTGAGGGGACACAGCCAGATCCGCACCTCGCCCTGCCTGCTCGTCTGCCGTGGGCGAGTGGACACAGCCAGATCCGCACTGCGCCCTGCCTGACCGTCTGCCGTGGGTGAGTGGACACAGCCAGATCCGCACTGCGCCCTGCCTAACCGCCTTCCGTGGGTGGGTGGACACAGCCAGATCCGCCCTGCGCCCTGCCTGCCCGTCTCCCCTGGGCGAGTGGACACAGCCAGATCCGCACTGCGCCCTGCCTGCCCGTCTGCCGTGGGCGAGTGGACACAGCCAGATCTGCACTGCGCCCTGCCTGCCCGCCTGCCGTGGGTGAGTGGACACAGCAAGATCCGCACTGCGCCCTGCCTACCCGTCTCCCGTGGGCGAGTGGACACAGCCAGATCCGCACTGCGCCCTGCCTGCCCGTCGCCCGTGGGCGAGTGGACACAGCCAGATCCGCACTGCGCCCTGCCTGCCAGTCTCCAGTGGGCGAGTGGACACAGCCAGATCCACACTGCGCACTGCCTGCCCGTCTGCCGTGGGTGAGTGGACACAGCCAGATCCGCACTGCGCCCTGCCTGACCGTCTCCCGTGGGTGTGTGGACACAGCCAGATCCGCACTGCGCCCTGCCTGCCCGTCTCCCGTGGGTGAGTGGACACAGCCAGATCCGCACTGCACCTTGCCTGCCCGACTCCCGTCAGTGAGTGGACACAGCCAGATCCGCACTGTGCCCTGCCTGCCCGTCTCCTGTGGGTGAGTGGACACAGCCAGATCCGCACTGCGCCCTGCCTGCCCGTCTCCCGTGGGCGAGTAGAAACAGCCAGATCCGCACTGCGCGCTGCCTGCCCGTCTGTCGTCGGCGAGTGGACACAGCCAGATCCGCACTGCGCCCTGCCTGACCGCCTGTCGTTGGTGAGTGGACACAACCAGATCCGCACTGCGCCCTGCCTGACCGTCTGCCGTGGGCTAGTGGACACAGCCAGATCCGCACTGCGCCTTGCCTGCCCGTCTCACGTGGGTGAGTGGACACAGCCAGATCCGCACTGCGCCCTACCTGCCCGTCTCCCGTGGGTGAGTGGACACAGCCAGTTCCGCACTGCACCCTGCCTGACCGTCCTTCGTGGGTGAGTGGACACAAATAGATCCGCACTGCGCCCTGCCTGCCCGTCTCCCGTGGGTGAGTGGACACAGCCAGATCCGCACTGCGCCCTGCCTGCCCGTCTCCCGTGGGCGAGTGGACACAGACAGATCCGCACTGCGCGCTGCCTGCCCGTCTCCCGTGGGCGAGTGTACACAGCCAGATCCGCACTGCGCACTGCCTGACCGTCTTCCGTGGGTGAGTGGACACAGCCAGATCCGCACTGCGCCCTGCCTGACCGCCTGTCGTGGGTGAGTGGACACAGCCAGATCCGCACTGCGCCCTGCCTGACCGCCTGCCGTGGGTGAATGGACACAGCCAGATCCGCACTGCGCCCTGCCTGCCCGTCTGCCGTGGGTGAGTGGACACAGCCAGATCCGCACTGCGCCCTGCCTGACTGTCTCCCGTGGGTGAGTGGACACAGCCAGATCCACACTGCGCCTTGCCTGCCCGTCTCACGTGGGTGAGTGGACACAGCCAGATCCGCACTGCGCCCTACCTGCCCGTCTCCCGTGGGTGAGTGGACACAGCCAGATCCGCACTGCACCCTGCCTGACCGTCCTTCGTGGGTGAGTGGACACCGCCAGATCCGCACTGCGCCCTGTCTGCCCGTCTCCCGTGGGTGAGTGGACACAGCCAGATCCGCACTGCGCACTGCCTGCCCGTCTCCCGTGGGTGAGTGGACACAGCCAGATCCGCACTGCGCTCTGCCTGACCGTCTGCCGTGGGTGAGTGGACACAGCCAGATCCGCACCTCGCCCTGCCTGCTCGTCTGCCGTGGGCGAGTGGACACAGCCAGGTCCGCACTGCGCCCTGCCTGACCGTCTGCCGTGGGTGAGTGGACACAGCCAGATCCGCACTGCGCCCTGCCTAACCGCCTTCCGTGGGTGGGTGGACACAGGCAGATCCGCCCTGCGCCCTGCCTGCCCGTCTCCCCTGGGCGAGTGGACACAGCCAGATCCGCACTGCGCCCTGCCTGCCCGTCTGCCGTGGGCGAGTGGACACAGCCAGATCTGCACTGCGCCCTGCCTGCCCGCCTGCCGTGGGTGAGTGGACACAGCAAGATCCGCACTGCGCCCTGCCTACCCGTCTCCCGTGGGCGAGTGGACACAGCCAGATCCGCACTGCGCCCTTCCTGCCCTTCTGCCGTGGGTGAGTGGACACAGCCAGATCCGCACTGCGTCCTGCCTGATCGTCTGCCGTCGGTGAGTGGACACAGCCAGATCCGCACTGCGCTCTGCCTGACCGTCTGCCGTGGGCGAGCGGACACAGCCAGATCCGCACTGCGCACTGCCTGACTGTCTGCGTGTGTGAGTGGACACAGCCAGATCCGCACTGCGCCCTGCCTGACCGCCTGTCGTGGGTGAGTGGACACAGCCAGATCCGCACTGCGCCCTGCCTGACCGTCTGCCGTGGGCGTGTGGACACAGCCAGATCAGCCCTGCGCCCTGCCTGACCGTCTGCCGTGGGTGAGTGGACACAGCCAGATCCGCACTGCGCCCTGCCTGACCGCCTGCCGTGGGTGAGTGGACACAGCCAGATCTGCAGTGCGCCCTGCCCGCCCGTCTGCCGTTGGCGAGCGGACACAGCCAGATCCGCACTGCGCACTGCCTGACTGTCTGCGGTGGGTGAGTGGACACAGCCAGATCCGCACTGCGCCCTGCCTGACCGCCTGTCGTGGGTGAGTGGACACAACCAGATTCGTACTGCGCCCTGCCTGACCGTCTGCCGTGGGCCAGTGGACACAGCCAGATCCGCACTGCGACTTGCCTGCCCGTCTCACGTGGGTGAGTGGACACAGCCAGATCCGCACTGCACCATGCCTGACCGTCCTTCGTGGGTGAGTGGACACAAACAGATCCGCACTGCGCCCTTCCTGCCCGTCTCCCGTGGGTGAGTGGACACAGCCAGATCCGCACTGCGCCCTGCCTGCCCGTCTCCCGTCGGTGAGTGGACACAGCCAGATCCGCACTGCGCCCTGCCTGCCCGTCTCCCGTGGGTGAGTGGACACAGCCAAATCCGCACTGCGCGCTGCCTGCCCGTCTCCCGTGGGCGAGTGGACACAGCCAGATCCGCACTGCGCACTGCCTGACCGTCTGCCGTGGGTGAGTGGACACAGCCAGATCCGCACTGCGCCCTGCCTGACTGCCTGTCGTGGGTGAGTGGACAGAGCCAGATCCGCACTACGCCCTGCCTGACCGTCTGCCGTGGGTGAGTGGACACAGCCAGATTCGCACTGCGACCTGACTGCCCGTCTGCCGTGGGTGAGTGGACACAGCCAGATCCGCACTGCGCCCTGCCTGACCGTCTCCCGTGGTTGAGTGGACACAGCCAGATCCGCACTGCGCCTTGCCTGCCCGTCTCACGTGGGTGAGTGGACACAGCCAGATCCGCACTGCGCCCTACCTGCCCGTCTCCCGTGGGTGAGTGGACACAGCCAGATCCGCACTGCACCCTGCCTGACTGTCCTTCGTGGGTGAGTGGACACCGCCAGATCCGCACTGCGCCCTGCTTGACCGTCTGCCGAGGGTGAGTGGACACAGCCAGATCCGCACTGCGCTCTGCCTGACCGCCTGCCGTTGGTGAATGGACACAGCCAGATCCGCACTGCGCTCTGCCTGACCGTCTGCCGTGGGTGAGTGGACACAGCCAGATCCGCACCAAGCCCTGCCTGCCCGTCTGCCGTGGGCGAGTGGACACAGCCAGATCCGCACTGCGCCCTGCCTGACCGTCTGCCGTGGGTGAGTGGACACAGCCAGATCCGCACTGCGCCCTGCCTGCCCGTCTCCCGGGGGCGAGTGGACACAGCCAGATCCGCACTGCGCCCTGCCTGCCCTTATGCCGTGGGTGAGTGGACACAGCCAGATCCGCACTGCGCCCTGCCTGATCGTCTGCCGTCGGTGAGTGGACACAGCCTGATCCGCACTGCGCCCTGCCTGCCCGTCTGCCGTGGGCGAGTGGACACAGCCCGATCCGCACTGCGCCCTGCCTGACCGTCTGCCGTGGGTGAGTGGACACAGCCAGATCCGCATTGCGCCCTGCCTCCCGTCTGCCGTGGGCGAGTGGACACAGCCAGATCCGCACTGCGCCCTGCCTGACGGTCTGCCGTGGGCGAGTGGACACAGCCAGATCCGCACTGCGCCCTGACTGACCGTCTGCCGTGGGTGAGTGGACACAGCCAGAACCGCACTGCGCCCTGCCTGCCCGTCTCCCGTGGGCGAGTGGACACAGCCAGATCCGCACTGCGCCCTGCCTGACCGTCTCCAGTGGGCGAGTGGACACAGCCATATCCGGACTGCGCCCTGCCTGCCCGTCTGTTGTGGGCGAGTGGACACAGCCAGATCCGGACTGCGCCCTGCCTGCCCGTCTCCCGTGGGTGAGTGGACACAGCCAGATCCGCACTGCACCTTGCCTGCCCGTGTCCCGTCAGTGAGTGGACACAGCCAGATCCCCACTGTGCCCTGCCTGCCCGTATCCCGTGGGTGAGTGGACACATCCAGATCCGCACTGCGCCCTGCCTGCCCGTCTCCCGTGGGCGAGTAGAAACAGCCAGATCCGCACTGCGCGCTGCCTGCCCGTCTGTCGTGGGCGAGTGGACACAGCCAGATCCGCACTGCGCCCTGCCTGCCCGTCTGTCGTGGGCGAGTGGACACAGCCAGATCCGCACTGCGCCCTGCCTGACCGTCTGCCGTCGGTGAGTGGACACAGCCAGATCCACACTGCGCCCTGCCTGCCCGTCTGCCGTGGGTGAGTGGACACATCCAGATCCGCACTGCGCCCTGCCTGACCGTCTGCCGTGGGTGAGTGGACACAGCCAGATCCGCAATGCGCACTGCCTGACTCTCTGCCGTGGGTGAGTGGACACAGCCAGATCCGCACTGCGCGCTGCCTGCCTGTCTCCCGTGGGCGAGTGGACACAGCCAGATCCGCACTGCGCCCTGCCTGCCCGTCTGTCGTGGGCGAGTGGACACAGCCAGATCCGCACTGCGCACTGCCTGACTCTCTGCCGTGGGTGAGTGGACACAGCCAGATCCGCACTGCGCTCTCCCTGACCGCCTGCCGTTGGTGAGTGGACACAGCCAGATCCACACTGCGCTCTGCCTGACCGTCTGCCGTGGGTGAGTGGACACAGACAGATCCGCACCTCGCCCTGCCTGCGCGTCTGCCGTGAGCGAGTGGACACAGCCAGATCCACACTGCGCACTGCCTGACCGTCTGCCGTGGGTGAGTGGACACAGCCAGATCCGCACTGCGCCCTGCCTGACCGCCTGCCGTGGGTGAGTGGACACAGCCAGATCCGCACTGCGCCCTGCCTGCCCGTCTCCCGTGGGTGAGTGGACACAGCCAGATTCGCACTGCGCCCTGCCTGCCCGTCTCCCGTGGGTGAGTAGAAACAGCCAGATCCGCACTGCGCCCTGCCTGCCCGTCTCCCGTGGGCGAGTGGACACAGCCATATCGGCACTGCGCCCTGCCTGCCCGTCTGTCGTGGGCGAGTGGACACAGCCAGATCCGCAATGCGCACTGCCTGACTCTCTGCCGTGGGTGAGTGGACACAGCCAGATCCGCACTGCGCGCTGCCTGCCCGTCTCCCGTGGGCGAGTGGACACAGCCAGATCCGCACTGCGCCCTGCCTGCCCGTCTGTCGTGGGCGAGTGGACACGGCCAGATCCGCACTGCGCACTGCCTGACTCTCTGCCGTGGGTGAGTGGACACAGCCAGATCCGCACTGCGCTCTGCCTGACCGCCTGCCGTTGGTGAGTGGACACAGCCAGATCCGCACTGCGCTCTGCCTGACCGTCTGCCGTGGGTGAGTGGACACAGCCAGATCCGCACCTCGCCCTGCCTGCCCGTCTGCCGTTGGCGAGTGGACACAGCCAGATCCGCACTGCGCCCTGCCTGACCGCCTGTCGTGGGTGAGTGGACACAGCCAGATCCGCACTGCGCCCTGCCTGACCGTCTGCCGTGGGCGAGTGGACACAGCCAGATCCGCACTGCGCCTTGCCTGCCCGTCTCACGTGGGTGAGTGGACACAGCCAGGTCCGCACTGCGCCCTACCTGCCCGTCTCCCGTGGGTGAGTGGACACAGCCAGATCCGCACTGCACCCTGCCTGACAGTCCTTCGTGGGTGAGTGGACACAAACAGATCCGCACTGCGCCCTGCCTGCCCGTCTCCCGTGGGTGAGCGGAAACAGCCAGATCCGCACTGCGCCCTGCCTGCCCGTCTCCCGTGGGCGAGTGGACACAGCCATATCCGCACTGCGCCCTGCCTGCCCGTCTGTCGTGGGCGAGTGGACACAGCCAGATCCGCAATGCGCACTGCCTGACTCTCTGCCGTGGGTGAGTGGACACAGCCAGATCCGCACTGCGCGCTGCCTGCCCGTCTCCCGTGGGCGAGTGGACACAGCCAGATCCGCACTGCGCCCTGCCTGCCCGTCTGTCGTGGGCGAGTGGACACGGCCAGATCCGCACTGCGCACTGCCTAACTCTCTGCCGTGGGTGAGTGGACACAGCCAGATCCGCACTGCGCTCTGCCTGACCGCCTGCCGTTGGTGAGTGGACACAGCCAGATCCGCACTGCGCTCTGCCTGACCGTCTGCCGTGGGTGAGGGGACACAGCCAGATCCGCACCTCGCCCTGCCTGCTCGTCTGCCGTGGGCGAGTGGACACAGCCAGATCCGCACTGCGCCCTGCCTGACCGTCTGCCGTGGGTGAGTGGACACAGCCAGATCCGCACTGCGCCCTGCCTAACCGCCTTCCGTGGGTGGGTGGACACAGCCAGATCCGCCCTGCGCCCTGCCTGCCCGTCTCCCCTGGGCGAGTGGACACAGCCAGATCCGCACTGCGCCCTGCCTGCCCGTCTGCCGTGGGCGAGTGGACACAGCCAGATCTGCACTGCGCCCTGCCTGCCCGCCTGCCGTGGGTGAGTGGACACAGCAAGATCCGCACTGCGCCCTGCCTACCCGTCTCCCGTGGGCGAGTGGACACAGCCAGATCCGCACTGCGCCCTGCCTGCCCTTCTGCCGTGGGTGAGTGGACACAGCCAGATCCGCACTGCGCCCTGCCTGATCGTCTGCCGTCGGTGAGTGGACACAGCCAGATCCGCAGTGCACCCTGCCTGCCCGTCTGCCGTGGGCGAGTGGACACAGCCCGATCCGCACTGCGCGCTGCCTGCCCGTCTGTCGTGGGCGAGTGGACACAGCCAGATCCGCACTGCGCCCTGCCAGGCCGTCTGCCGTGGGTAAGTGGACACAGCCAGATCCACACTGCGCCCTGCCTGCCCGTCTGCCGTGGGCGAGCGGACACAGCCAGATCCGCACTGCGCACTGCCTGACTGTCTGCGTGGGTGAGTGGACACAGCCAGATCCGCACTGCGCCCTGCCTGACCGCCTGTCGTGGGTGAGTGGACACAGCCAGATCCGCACTGCGCCCTGCCTGACCGTCTGCCGTGGGCGTGTGGACACAGCCAGATCCGCCCTGCGCCCTGCCTGACCGTCTGCCGTGGGTGAGTGGACACAGCCAGATCCGCACTGCGCCCTGCCTGACCGCCTGCCGTGGGTGAGTGGACACAGCCAGATCCGCAGTGCGCCCTGCCCGCCCGTCTGCCGTTGGCGAGCGGACACAGCCAGATCCGCACTGCGCACTGCCTGACTGTCTGCGGTGGTTGAGTGGACACAGCCAGATCCGCACTGCGCCCTGCCTGACCGCCTGTCGTGGGTGAGTGGACACAACCAGATTCGTACTGCGCCCTGCCTGACCGTCTGCCGTGGGCGAGTGGACACAGCCAGATCCGCACTGCGCCTTGCCTGCCCGTCTCACGTGGGTGAGTGGACACAGCAAGATCCGCACTGCGCCCTACCTGCCCGTCTCCCGTGGGTGAGTGGACACAGCCAGATCCGCACTGCACCCTGCCTGACCGTCCTTCGTGGGTGAGTGGACACAAACAGATCCGCACTGCGCCCTTCCTGCCCGTCTCCCGTGGGTGAGTGGACACAGCCAGATCCGCACTGCGCCCTGCCTGCCCGTCTCCCGTCGGTGAGTGGACACAGCCAGATCCGCACTGCGCCCTGCCTGCCCGTCTCCCGTGGGTGAGTGGACACAGCCAAATCCGCACTGCGCGCTGCCTGCCCGTCTCCCGTGGGCGAGTGGACACAGCCAGATCCGCACTGCGCACTGCCTGACCGTCTGCCGTGGGTGAGTGGACACAGCCAGATCCGCACTGCGCCCTGCCTGACTGCCTGTCGTGGGTGAGTGGACACAGCCAGATCCGCACTGCGCCCTGCCTGACCGTCTGCCGTGGGTGAGTGGACACAGCCAGATCCGCACTGCGCCCTGACTGCCCGTCTGCCGTGGGTGAGTGGACACAGCCAGATCCGCACTGCGCCCTGCCTGACCGTCTCCCGTGGTTGAGTGGACACAGCCAGATCCGCACTGCGCCTTGCCTGCCCGTCTCACGTGGGTGAGTGGACACAGCCAGATCCGCACTGCGCCCTACCTGCCCGTCTCCCGTGGGTGAGTGGACACAGCCAGATCCGCACTGCACCCTGCCTGACTGTCCTTCGTGTGTGAGTGGACACCGCCAGATCCGCACTGCGCCCTGCCTGACCGTCTGCCGAGGGTGAGTGGACACAGCCAGATCCGCACTGCGCTCTGCCTGACCGCCTGCCGTTGGTGAATGGACACAGCCAGATCCGCACTGCGCTCTGCCTGACCGTCTGCCGTGGGTGAGTGGACACAGCCAGATCCGCACCACGCCCTGCCTGCCCGTCTGCCGTGGGCGAGTGGACACAGCCAGATCCGCACTGCGCCCTGCCTGACCGTCTGCCGTGGGTGAGTGGACACAGCCAGATCTGCACTGCGCCCTGCCTGCCCGTCTCCCGGGGGCGAGTGGACACAGCCAGATCCGCACTGCGCCCTGCCTGCCCTTATGCCGTTGGTGAGTGGACACAGCCAGATCCGCACTGCGCCCTGCCTGCCCGTCTCCCGTGGGTGAGTGGACACAGCCAGATCCGCACTGCACCTTGCCTGCCCGTCTCCCGTCAGTGAGTGGACACAGCCAGATCCGCACTGTGCCCTGCCTGCCCGTATCCCGTGGGTGAGTGGACACAGCCAGATCCGCACTGCGCCCTGCCTGCCCGTCTCCCGTGGGCGAGTAGAAACAGCCAGATCCGCACTGCGCGCTGCCTGCCCGTCTGTCGTGGGCGAGTGGACACAGCCAGATCCGCACTGCGCCCTGCCTGCCCGTCTGTCGTGGGCGAGTGGACACAGCCAGATCCGCACTGCGCCCTGCCTGACCGTCTGCCGTCGGTGAGTGGACACAGCCAGATCCACACTGCGCCCTGCCTGCCCGTCTGCCGTGGGTGAGTGGACACATCCAGATCCGCACTGCGCCCTGCCTGACCGTCTGCCGTGGGTGAGTGGACACAGCCAGATCCGCAATGCGCACTGCCTGACTCTCTGCCGTGGGTGAGTGGACACAGCCAGATCCGCACTGCGCGCTGCCTGCCCGTCTCCCGTGGGCGAGTGGACACAGCCAGATCCGCACTGCGCCCTGCCTGCCCGTCTGTCGTGGGCGAGTGGACACAGCCAGATCCGCACTGCGCACTGCCTGACTCTCTGCCGTGGGTGAGTGGACACAGCCAGATCCGCACTGCGCTCTCCCTGACCGCCTGCCGTTGGTGAGTGGACACAGCCAGATCCACACTGCGCTCTGCCTGACCGTCTGCCGTGGGTGAGTGGACACTGACAGATCCGCACCTCGCCCTGCCTGCGCGTCTGCCGTGAGCGAGTGGACACAGCCAGATCCGCACTGCGCACTGCCTGACCGTCTGCCGTGGGTGAGTGGACACAGCCAGATCCGCACTGCGCCCTGCCTGACCGCCTGCCGTGGGTGAGTGGACACAGCCAGATCCGCACTGCGCCCTGCCTGCCCGTCTCCCGTGGGTGAGTGGATACAGCCAGATCCGCATTGCGCCCTGCCTGCCCGTCTCCCGTGGGTGAGTAGAAACAGCCAGATCCGCACTGCGCCCTGCCTGCCCGTCTCCCGTGGGCGAGTGGACACAGCCATATCCGCACTGCGCCCTGCCTGCCTGTCTGTCGTGGGCGAGTGGACACAGCCAGATCCGCAATGCGCACTGCCTGACTCTCTGCCGTGGGTGAGTGGACACAGCCAGATCCGCACTGCGCGCTGCCTGCCCGTCTCCCGTGGGCGAGTGGACACAGCCAGATCCGCACTGCGCCCTGCCTGCCCGTCTGTCGTGGGCGAGTGGACACGGCCAGATCCGCACTGCGCACTGCCTGACTCTCTGCCGTGGGTGAGTGGACACAGCCAGATCCGCACTGCGCTCTGCCTGACCGCCTGCCGTTGGTGAGTGGACACAGCCAGATCCGCACTGCGCTCTGCCTGACCGTCTGCCGTGGGTGAGTGGACACAGCCAGATCCGCACCTCGCCCTGCCTGCCCGTCTGCCGTGGGCGAGTGGACACAGCCAGATCCGCACTGCGCCCTGCCTGACCGCCTGTCGTGGGTGAGTGGACACAGCCAGATCCGCACTGCGCCCTGCCTGACCGTCTGCCGTGGGCGAGTGGACACAGCCAGATCCGCACTGCGCCCTGCCTGCCCGTCTCACGTGGGTGAGTGGACACAGCCAGATCCGCACTGCGCCCTACCTGCCCGTCTCCCGTGGGTGAGTGGACACAGCCAGATCCGCACTGCACCCTGCCTGACAGTCCTTCGTGGGTGAGTGGACACAAACAGATCCGCACTGCGCCCTGCCTGCCCGTCTCCCGTGGGTGAGCGGACACAGCCAGATCCGCACTGCGCCCTGCCTGCCCGTCTCCCGTCGGTGAGTGGACACAGCCAGATCCGCACTGCGCCCTGCCTGCCCGTCTCCAGTGGGCGAGTGGACACAGCCATATCCGGACTGCGCCCTGCCTGCCCGTCTGCCGTGGGCGAGTGGACACAGCCAGATCCGCACTGCGCCCTGCCTGCCCGTCTCCCGTGGGTGAGTGGACACAGCCAGATCCGCACTGCACCTTGCCTGCCCGTCTCCCATCAGTGAGTGGACACAGCCAGATCCGCACTGTGCCCTGCCTGCCCGTATCCCGTGGGTGAGTGGACACAGCCAGATCCGCACTGCGCCCTGCATGCCCGTCTCCCGTGGGCGAGTAGAAACAGCCAGATCCGCACTGCGCGCTGCCTGCCCGTCTGTCGTGGGCGAGTGGACACAGCCAGATCCGCACTGCGCCCTGCCAGGCCGTCTGCCGTGGGTGAGTGGACACAGCCAGATCCACACTGCGCCCTGCCTGCCCGTCTGCCGTGGGCGAGCGGACACAGCCAGATCCGCACTGCGCACTGCCTGACTGTCTGCGTGGGTGAGTGGACACAGCCAGATCCGCACTGCGCCCTGCCTGACCGCCTGTCGTGGGTGAGTGGACACAGCCAGATCCGCACTGCGCCCTGCCTGACCGTCTGCCGTGGGCTTGTGGACACAGCCAGATCCGCACTGCGCCCTGCCTGACCGTCTGCCGTGGGTGAGTGGACACAGCCAGATCCGCACTGCGCCCTGCCTGACCGCCTGCCGTGGGTGAGTGGACACAGCCAGATCCGCAGTGCGCCCTGCCTGCCCGTCTGCCGTGGGCGAGCGGACACAGCCAGATCCGCACTGCGCACTGCCTGACTGTCTGCGGTGGGTGAGTGGATACAGCCAGATCCGCACTGCGCCCTGCCTGACCGCCTGTCGTGGGTGAGTGGACACAACCAGATTCGCACTGCGCCCTGCCTGCCCTTCTGCCGTGGGTGAGTGGACACAGCCAGATCCGCACTGCGCCCTGCCTGCCCGTCTCCCGTCGGTGAGTCTACACAGCCAGATTCGCACTGCGCACTGCCTGCCCGTCTCCCGTGGGTGAGTGGACACAGCCAGATCCGCACTGCGCGCTGCCTGCCCGTCTCCCGTGGGCGAGTGGAAACAGCCAGATCCGCACTGCGCCCTGCCTGCCCGTCTGTCGTGGGCGAGTGGACACAGCCAGATCCGCACTGCGCACTGCCTGACTCTCTGCCGTGGGTGAGTGGACACAGCCAGATCCGCACTGCGCTCTGCCTGACCGCCTGCCGTTGGTGAGTGGACACAGCCAGATCCGCACTGCGTTCTGCCTGACCGTCTGCCGTGGGTGAGTGGACAGAGACAGATCCGCACCTCGCCCTGCCTGCGCGTCTGCCGTGGGCGAGTGGACACAGCCAGATCCGCACTGCGCACTGCCTGACCGTCTGCCGTGGGTGAGTGGACACAGCCAGATCCGCACTGCGCCCTGCCTGACCGCCTGCCGTGGGTGATTGGACACAGCCAGATCCGCACTGCGCCCTGCCTGCCCGTCTCCCGTGGGTGAGTGGACACAGCCAGATCCGCACTGCGCCCTGCCTGCCCGTCTCCCGTGGGTGAGTAGAAACAGCCAGATCCGCACTGCGCCCTGCCTGCCCGTCTCCCGTGGGCTAGTGGACACAGCCATATCCGCACTGCGCCCTGCCTGCCCGTCTGTCGTGGGCGAGTGGACACAGCCAGATCCGCAATGCGCACTGCCTGACTCTCTGCCGTGGGTGAGTGGACACAGCCAGATCCGCACTGCGCGCTGCCTGCCCGTCTCCCGTGGGCGAGTGGACACAGCCAGATCCGCACTGCGCCCTGCCTGCCCGTCTGTCGTGGGCGAGTGGTCACGGCCAGATCCGCACTGCGCACTGCCTGACTCTCTGCCGTGGGTTAGTGGACACAGCCAGATCCGCACTGGGCTCTGCCTGACCGCCTGCCGTTGGTGAGTGGACACAGCCAGATCCGCACTGCGCTCTGCCTGACCGTCTGCCGTGGGTGAGTTGACACAGCCAGATCCGCACCTCGCCCTGCCTGCCCGTCTGCCGTGGGCGAGTGGACACAGCCAGATCCGCACTGCGCCCTGCCTGACCGTCTGCCGTGGGTGAGTGGACACAGCCAGATCCGCACTGCGCCCTGCCTAACCGCCTTCCGTGGGTGGGTGGACACACCCAGATTCGCCCTGCGCCCTGCCTGCCCGTCTCCCCTGGGCGAGTGGACACATCCAGATCCGCACTGCGCCCTGCCTGCCCGTCTGCCGTGGGCGAGTGGACACTGCCAGATCCGCACTGCGCCCTGCCTGCCCGCCTGCCGTGGGTGAGTGGACACAGCCAGATCCGCACTACGCCCTGCCTACCCGTCTCCCGGGGGCGAGTGGACACAGCCAGATCCGCACTGCGCCCTGCCTGCCCTTCTGCCGTGGGTGAGTGGACACAGCCAGATCCCCACTACGCCCTGCCTAATCGTCTGCTGTCGGTGAGTGGACACAGCCAGATCCGCCCTGCGCCCTGCCTGCCCGTCTACCGTGGGCGAGTGGACACAGCCCGATCCGCACTGCGCCCTGCCTGACCGTCTGCCGTGGGTGAGTGGACACAGCCAGATCCGCACTGCGCCCTGCCTGCCCGTCTGCCGAGGGCGAGTGGACACTGCCAGATCCGCACTGCGCCCTGCCTGACGGTCTGCCGTGGGCGAGTGGACACAGCCAGATCCGCACTGCGCCCTGACTGACCGTCTGCCGTGGGTGAGTGGACACAGCCAGAACCGCACTGCGCCCTGCCTGCCCGTCTCCCGTGGGCGAGTGGACACAGCCAGATCCGCCCTGCGCCCTGCCTGCCCGTCTCCAGTGGGCGAGTGGACACAGCCATATCCGGACTGCGCCCTGCCTGCCCGTCTGCCGTGGGCGAGTGGACACAGCCAGATCCGCACTGCGCCCTGCCTGCCCGTCTCCCGTGGGTGAGTGGACACAGCCAGATCCGCACTGCACCTTGCCTGCCCGTCTCCCGTCAGTGAGTGGACAGAGCCAGATCCGCACTGTGCCCTGCCTTCCCGTATCCCGTGGGTGAGTGGACACAGCCAGATCCGCACTGCGCCCTGCATGCCCGTCTCCCGTGGGCGAGTAGAAACAGCCAGATCCGCACTGCGCGCTGCCTGCCCGTCTGTCGTGGGCGAGTGGACACAGCCAGATCCGCACTGCGCCCTGCCAGGCCGTCTGCCGTGGGTGAGTGGACACAGCCAGATCCACACTGCGCCCTGCCTGCCCGTCTGCCGTGGGCGAGCGGACACAGCCAGATCCGCACTGCGCACTGCCTGACTGTCTGCGTGGGTGAGTGGACACAGCCAGATCCGCACTGCGCCCTGCCTGACCGCCTGTCGTGGGTGAGTGGACACAGCCAGATCCGCACTGCGCCCTGCCTGACCGTCTGCCGTGGGCGTGTGGACACAGCCAGATCCGCCCTGCGCCCTGCCTGACCGTCTGCCGTGGGTGAGTGGACACAGCCAGATTCGCACTGCGCCCTGCCTGACCGCCTGCCGTGGGTGAGTGGACACAGCCAGATCCGCAGTGCGCCCTGCCCGCCCGTCTGCCGTTGGCGAGCGGACACAGCCAGATCCGCACTGCGCACTGCCTGTCTGCGGTGGGTGAGTGGACACAGCCAGATCCGCACTGCGCCCTGCCTGACCGCCTGTCGTGGGTGCGTGGACACAACCAGATTCGTACTGCGCCCTGCCTGACCGTCTGCCGTGGGCGAGTGGACACAGCCAGATCCGCACTGCGCCTTGCCTGCCCGTCTCACGTGGGTGAGTGGACACAGCAAGATCCGGACTGCGCCCTACCTGCCCGTCTCCCGTGGGTGAGTGGACACAGCCAGATCCGCACTGCACCCTGCCTGACCGTCCTTCGTGGGTGAGTGGACACAAACAGATCCGCACTGCGCCCTTCCTGCCCGTCTCCCGTGGGTGAGTTGACACAGCCAGATCCGCACTGCGCCCTGCCTGCCCGTCTCCCGTCGGTGAGTGGACACAGCCAGATCCGCACTGCGCCCTGCCTGCCCGTCTCCCGTGGGTGAGTGGACACAGCCAGATCCGCACTGCGCGCTGCCTGCCCGTCTGCCGTGGGCGAGTGGACACAGCCAGATCCGCACTGCGCACTGCCTGACCGTCTGCCGTGGGTGAGTGGACACAGCCAGATCCGCACTTCGCCCTGCCTGACCGCCTGTCGTGGGTGAGTGGACACAGCCAGATCCGCACTGCGCCCTGCCTGACCGTCTGCCGTGGGTGAGTGGACACAGCCAGATCCGCACTGCGCCCTGCCTGACCGTCTCCCGTGGTTGAGTGGACACAGCCAGATCCGCACTGCGCCTTGCCTGACCGTCTCACGTGGGTGAGTGGACACAGCCAGATCAGCACTGCGCCCTACCTGCCCGTCTCCCGTGGGTGAGTGGACACAGCCAGATCCGCACTGCACCCTGCCTGACTGTCCTTCGTGGGTGAGTGGACACCGCCAGATCCGCACTGCGCCCTGCCTGACCGTCTGCCGAGGGTGAGTGGACACAGCCAGATCCGCACTGCGCTCTGCCTGACCGCCTGCCGTTGGTGAATGGACACAGCCAGATCTGCACTGCGCTCTGCCTGACCGTCTGCCGTGGGTGAGTGGACACAGCCAGATCCGCACCACGCCCTGCCTGCCCGTGTGCCGTGGGCGAGTGGACACAGCCAGATCCGCACTGCGCCCTGCCTGACCGTCTGCCGTGGGTGAGTGGACACAGCCAGATCCGCACTGCGCCCTGCCTGCCCGTCTCCCGGGGGCGAGTGGACACAGCCAGATCCGCACTGCGCCCTGCCTGCCCTTATGCCGTGGGTGAGTGGACACAGCCAGATCCGCACTGCGCCCTGCCTGATCGTCTGCCGTCGGTGAGTGGACACAGCCAGATCCGCACTGCGCCCTGCCTGCCCGTCTGCCGAGGGCGAGTGGACACAGCCCGATCCGCACTGCGCCCTGACTGACCGTCTGCCGTGGGTGAGTGGACACAGCCAGAACCGCACTGCGCCCTGCCTGCCCGTCTCCCGTGGGCGAGTGGACACAGCCAGATCCGCACTGCGCCCTGCCTGCCCGTCTCCAGTGGGCGAGTGGACACAGCCATATCCGGACTGCGCCCTGCCTGCCCGTCTGCCGTGGGCGAGTGGACACAGCCAGATCCGCACTGCGCCCTGCCTGCCCGTCTCCCGTGGGTGAGTGGACACAGCCAGATCCGCACTGCACCTTGCCTGCCCGTCTCCCGTCAGTGAGTGGACACAGCCAGATCCGCACTGTGCCCTGCCTGCCCGTATCCCGTGGGTGAGTGGACACAGCCAGATCCGCACTGCGCCCTGCCTGCCCGTCTCCCGTGGGCGAGTAGAAACAGCCAGATCCGCACTGCGCGCTGCCTGCCCGTCTGTCGTGGGCGAGTGGACACAGCCAGATCCGCACTGCGCCCTGCCTGCCCGTCTGTCGTGGGCGAGTGGACACAGCCAGATCCGCACTGCGCCCTGCCTGACCGTCTGCCGTCGGTGAGTGGACACAGCCAGATCCACACTGCGCCCTGCCTGCCCGTCTGCCGTGGGTGAGTGGACACATCCAGATCCGCACTGCGCTCTGCCTGACCGTCTGCCATGGGTGAGTGGACACAGCCAGATCCGCAATGCGCACTGCCTGACTCTCTGCCGTGGGTGAGTGGACACAGCCAGATCCGCACTGCGCGCTGCCTGCCCGTCTCCCGTGGGCGAGTGGACACAGCCAGATCCGCACTGCGCCCTGCCTGCCCGTCTGTCGTGGGCGAGTGGACACAGCCAGATCCGCACTGCGCACTGCCTGACTCTCTGCCGTGGGTGAGTGGACACAGCCAGATCCGCACTGCGCTCTCCCTGACCGCCTGCCGTTGGTGAGTGGACACAGCCAGATCCACACTGCGCTCTGCCTGACCGTCTGCCGTGGGTGAGTGGACACAGACAGATCCGCACCTCGCCCTGCCTGCGCGTCTGCCGTGAGCGAGTGGACACAGCCAGATCCGCACTGCGCACTGCCTGACCGTCTGCCGTGGGTGAGTGGACACAGCCAGATCCGCACTGCGCCCTGCCTGACCGCCTGCCGTGGGTGAGTGGACACAGCCAGATCCGCACTGCGCCCTGCCTGCCCGTCTCCCGTGGGTGAGTGGACACAGCCAGATCCGCACTGCGCCCTGCCTGCCCGTCTCCCGTGGGTGAGTAGAAACAGCCAGATCCGCACTGCGCCCTGCCTGCCCGTCTCCCGTGGGCGAGTGGACACAGCCATATCCGCACTGCGCCCTGCCTGCCCGTCTGTCGTGGGCGAGTGGACACAGCCAGATCCGCAATGCGCACTGCCTGACTCTCTGCCGTGGGTGAGTGGACACAGCCAGATCCGCACTGCGCGCTGCCTGCCCGTCTCCCGTGGGCGAGTGGACACAGCCAGATCCGCACTGCGCCCTGCCTGCCCGTCTGTCGTGGGCGAGTGGACACGGCCAGATCCGCACTGCGCACTGCCTGACTCTCTGCCGTGGGTGAGTGGACACAGCCAGATCCGCACTGCGCTCTGCCTGACCGCCTGCCGTTGGTGAGTGGACACAGCCAGATCCGCACTGCGCTCTGCCTGACCGTCTGCCGTGGGTGAGTGGACACAGCCAGATCCGCACCTCGCCCTGCCTGCCCGTCTGCCGTGGGCGAGTGGACACAGCCAGATCCGCACTGCGCCCTGCCTGACCGCCTGTCGTGGGTGAGTGGACACAGCCAGATCCGCACTGCGCCCTGCCTGACCGTCTGCCGTGGGCGAGTGGACACAGCCAGATCCGCACTGCGCCTTGCCTGCCCGTCTCACGTGGGTGAGTTGACACAGCCAAATCCGCACTGCACCCTGCCTGACAGTCCTTCGTGGGTGAGTGGACACAAACAGATCCGCACTGCGCCCTTCCTGCCCGTCTCCCGTGGGTGAGCGGACACAGCCAGATCCGCACTGCGCCCTGCCTGCCCGTCTCCCGTCGGTGAGTGGACACAGCCAGATCCGCACTGCGCCCTGCCTGCCCGTCTCCAGTGGGCGAGTGGACACAGCCATATCCGGACTGCGCCCTGCCTGCCCGTCTGCCGTGGGCGAGTGGACACTGCCAGATCCGCACTGCGCCCTGCCTGCCCGTCTCCCGTGGGTGAGTGGACACAGCCAGATCCGCACTGCACCTTGCCTGCCCGTCTCCCGTCAGTGAGTGGACACAGTCAGATCCGCACTGTGCCCTGCCTGCCCGTATCCCGTGGGTGAGTGGACACAGCCAGATCCGCACTGCGCCCTGCATGCCCGTCTCCCGTGGGCGAGTAGAAACAGCCAGATCCGCACTGCGCGCTGCCTGCCCGTCTGTCGTGGGCGAGTGGACACAGCCAGATCCGCACTGCGCCCTGCCAGGCCGTCTGCCGTGGGTGAGTGGACACAGCCAGATCCACACTGCGCCCTGCCTGCCCGTCTGCCGTGGGCGAGCGGACACAGCCAGATCCGCACTGCGCACTGCCTGACTGTCTGCGTGGGTGAGTGGACACAGCCAGATCCGCACTGCGCCCTGCCTGACCGCCTGTCGTGGGTGAGTGGACACAGCCAGATCCGCACTGCGCCCTGCCTGACCGTCTGCCGTGGGCGTGTGGACACAGCCAGATCCGCACTGCGCCTTGCCTGACCGTCTGCCGTGGGTGAGTGGACACAGCCAGATCCGCACTGCGCCCTGCCTGACCGCCTGCCGTGGGTGAGTGGACACAGCCAGATCCGCAGTGCGCCCTGCCTGCCCGTCTGCCGTGGGCGAGCGGACACAGCCAGATCCGCACTGCGCACTGCCTGTCTGCGGTGGGTGAGTGGACACAGCCAGATCCGCACTGCGCCCTGCCTGACGGCCTGTCGTGGGTGAGTGGACACAACCAGATTCGCACTGCGCCCTGCCTGACCGTCTGCCGTGGGCGAGTGGACACAGCCAGATCCGCACTGCGCCTTGCCTGCCCGTCTCACGTGGGTGAGTGGACACAGCCAGATCCGCACTGCGCCCTACCTGCCCGTCTCCCGTGGGTGAGTGGACACAGCCAGATCCGCACTGCACCCTGCCTGACCGTCCTTCGTGGGTGAGTGGACACAAACAGATCCGCACTGCGCCCTGCCTGTCCGTCTCCCGTGGGTGAGTGGACACAGCCAGATCCGCACTGCGCCCTGCCTGCCCGTCTCCCATCGGTGAGTGGACACAGCCAGATCCGCACTGCGCCCTGCCTGCCCGTCTGTCGTGGGCGAGTGGACACAGCCAGATCCGCACTGCGCCCTGCCTGCCCGTCTCCCGTGGGTGAGTAGAAACAGCCAGATCCGCACTGCGCCCTGCCTGCCCGTCTCCCGTGGGCGAGTGGACACAGCCATATCCGCACTGCGCCCTGCCTGCCCGTCTGTCGTGGGCGAGTGGACACAGCCAGATCCGCAATGCGCACTGCCTGACTCTCTGCCGTGGGTGAGTGGACACAGCCAGATCCGCACTGCGCGCTGCCTGCCCGTCTCCCGTGGGCGAGTGGACACAGCCAGATCCGCACTGCGCCCTGCCTGCCCGTCTGTCGTGGGCGAGTGGACACGGCCAGATCCGCACTGCGCACTGCCTGACTCTCTGCCGTGGGTGAGTGGACACAGCAAGATCCGGACTGCGCCCTACCTGCCCGTCTCCCGTGGGTGAGTGGACACAGCCAGATCCGCACTGCACCCTGCCTGACCGTCCTTCGTGGGTGAGTGGACACAAACAGATCCGCACTGCGCCCTTCCTGCCCGTCTCCCGTGGGTGAGTTGACACAGCCAGATCCGCACTGCGCCCTGCCTGCCCGTCTCCCGTCGGTGAGTGGACACAGCCAGATCCGCACTGCACCCTGCCTGCCCGTCTCCCGTGGGTGAGTGGACACAGCCAGATCCGCACTGCGCGCTGCCTGCCCGTCTGCCGAGGGCGAGTAGACACAGCCAGATCCGCACTGCGCACTGCCTGACCGTCTGCCGTGGGTGAGTGGACACAGCCAGATCCGCACTGCGCCCTGCCTGACCGCCTGTCGTGGGTGAGTGGACACAGCCAGATCCGCACTGCGCCCTGCCTGACCGTCTGCCGTGGGTGAGTGGACACAGCCAGATCCGCACTGCACCCTGCCTGACTGTCCTTCGTGGGTGAGTGGACACCGCCAGATCCGCACTGCGCCCTGCCTGACCGTCTGCCGAGGGTGAGTGGACACAGCCAGATCCGCACTGCGCTCTGCCTGACCGCCTGCCATTGGTGAATGGACACAGCCAGATCCGCACTGCGCTCTGCCTGACCGTCTGCCTTGGGTGTGTGGACACAGCCAGATCCGCACCACGCCCTGCCTGCCCGTGTGCCGTGGGCGAGTGGACACAGCCAGATACGCACTGCGCCCTGCCTGACCGTCTGCCGTGGGTGAGTGGACACAGCCAGATCCGCACTGCGCCCTGCCTGCCCGTCTCCCGGGGGCGAGTGGACACAGCCAGATCCGCACTGCGCCCTGCCTGCCCTTATGCCGTGGGTGAGTGGACACAGCCAGATCCGCACTGCGCCCTGCCTGATCGTCTGCCGTCGGTGAGTGGACACAGCCAGATCCGCACTGCGCCCTGCCTGCCCGTCTGCCGTGGGCGAGTGGACACAGCCCGATCCGCACTGCGCCCTGACTGACCGTCTGCCGTGGGTGAGTGGACACAGCCAGAACCGCACTGCGCCCTGCCTGCCCGTCTCCCGTGGGCGAGTGGACACAGCCAGATCCGCACTGCGCCCTGCCTGCCCGTCTCCAGTGGGCGAGTGGACACAGCCATATCCGGACTGCGCCCTGCCTGCCCGTCTGCCGTGGGCGAGTGGACACAGCCAGATCCGCACTGCGCCCTGCCTGCCCGTCTCCCGTGGGTGAGTGGACACAGCCAGATCCGCACTGCACCTTGCCTGCCCGTCTCCCGTCAGTGAGTGGACACAGCCAGATCCGCACTGTGCCCTGCCTGCCCGTATCCCGTGGGTGAGTGGACACAGCCAGATCCGCACTGCGCCCTGCCTGCCCGTCTCCCGTGGGCGAGTAGAAACAGCCAGATCCGCACTGCGCGCTGCCTGCCCGTCTGTCGTGGGCGAGTGGACACAGCCAGATCCGCACTGCGCCCTGCCTGCCCGTCTGTCGTGGGCGAGTGGACACAGCCAGATCCGCACTGCGCCCTGCCTGACCGTCTGCCGTCGGTGAGTGGACACAGCCAGATCCACACTGCGCCCTGCCTGCCCATCTGCCGTGGGTGAGTGGACACATCCAGATCCGCACTGCGCCCTGCCGGACCGTCTGCCATGGGTGAGTGGACACAGCCAGATCCGCAATGCGCACTGCCTGACTCTCTGCCGTGGGTGAGTGGACACAGCCAGATCCGCACTGCGCGCTGCCTGCCCGTCTCCCGTGGGCGAGTGGACACAGCCAGATCCGCACTGCGCCCTGCCTGCCCGTCTGTCGTGGGCGAGTGGACACAGCCAGATCCGCACTGCGCACTGCCTGACTCTCTGCCGTGGGTGAGTGGACACAGCCAGATCCGCACTGCGCTCTCCCTGACCGCCTGCCTTTGGTGAGTGGACACATCCAGATCCACACTGCGCTCTGCCTGACCGTCTGCCGTGGGTGAGTGGACACAGACAGATCCGCACCTCGCCCTGCCTGCGCGTCTGCCGTGAGCGAGTGGACACAGCCAGATCCGCACTGCGCACTGCCTGACCGTCTGCCGTGGGTGAGTGGACACAGCCAGATCCGCACTGCGCCCTGCCTGACCGCCTGCCGTGGGTGAGTGGACACAGCCAGATCCGCACTGCGCCCTGCCTGCCCGTCTCCCGTGGGTGAGTGGACACAGCCAGATCCGCACTGCGCCCTGCCTGCCCGTCTCCCGTGGGTGAGTAGAAACAGCCAGATCCGCACTGCGCCCTGCCTGCCCGTCTCCCGTGGGCGAGTGGACACAGCCATATCCGCACTGCGCCCTGCCTGCTCGTCTGTCGTAGGCGAGTGGACACAGCCAGATCCGCAATGCGCACTGCCTGACTCTCTGCCGTGGGTGAGTGGACACAGCCAGATCCGCACTGCGCGCTGCCTGCCCGTCTCCCGTGGGCGAGTGGACACAGCCAGATCCGCACTGCGTCCTGCCTGCCCGTCTGTCGTGGGCGAGTGGACACGGCCAGATCCGCACTGCGCACTGCCTGACTCTCTGCCGTGGGTGAGTGGACACAGCCAGATCCGCACTGCGCTCTGCCTGACCGCCTGCCGTTGGTGAGTGGACACAGCCAGATCCGCACTGCGCTCTGCCTGACCGTCTGCCGTGGGTGAGTGGACACAGCCAGATCCGCACCTCGCCCTGCCTGCCCGTCTGCCGTGGGCGAGTGGACACAGCCAGATCCGCACTGCGCCCTGCCTGACCGCCTGTCGTGGGTGAGTGGACACAGCCAGATCCGCACTGCGCCCTGCCTGACCGTCTGCCGTGGGCGAGTGGACACAGCCAGATCCGCACTGCGCCTTGCCTGCCCGTCTCACGTGGGTGAGTGGACACAGCCAGATCCGCACTGCACCCTGCCTGACAGTCCTTCGTGGGTGAGTGGACACAAACAGATCCGCACTGCGCCCTGCCTGCCCGTCTCCCGTGGGTGAGCGGACACAGCCAGATCCGCACTGCGCCCTGCCTGCCCGTCTCCCGTCGGTGAGTGGACACAGCCAGATCCGCACTGCGCCCTGCCTGCCCGTCTCCAGTGGGCGAGTGGACACAGCCATATCCGGACTGCGCCCTGCCTGCCCGTCTGCCGTGGGCGAGTGGACACAGCCAGATCCGCACTGCGCCCTGCCTGCCCGTCTCCCGTGGGTGAGTGGACACAGCCAGATCCGCACTGCACCTTGCCTGCCCGTCTCCCGTCAGTGAGTGGACACAGCCAGATCCGCACTGTGCCCTGCCTGCCCGTATCCCGTGGGTGAGTGGACACAGCCAGATCCGCACTGCGCCCTGCATGCCCGTCTCCCGTGGGCGAGTAGAAACAGCCAGATCCGCACTGCGCGCTGCCTGCCCGTCTGTCGTGGGCGAGTGGACACAGCCAGATCCGCACTGCGCCCTGCCAGGCCGTCTGCCGTGGGTGAGTGGACACAGCCAGATCCACACTGCGCCCTGCCTGCCCGTCTGCCGTGGGCGAGTGGACACAGCCAGATCCGCACTGCGCCCTGCCTGACCGCCTGCCGTGGGTGAGTAGACACAGCCAGATCCGCACTGCGCCCTGCCTGACCGTCTCCCGTGGGTGAGTGGACACAGCCAGATCCGCACTGCGCCCTGCCTGCCTGTCTCCCGTGGGTCAGTAGAAACAGCCAGATCCGCACTGCGCCCTGCCTGCCCGTCTCCCGTGGGCGAGTGGACACAGCCATATCCGCACTGCGCCCTGCCTGCCCGTCTGTCGTGGGCGAGTGGACACAGCCAGATCCGCAATGCGCACTGCCTGACTCTCTGCCGTTGGTGAGTGGACACAGCCAGATCCGCACTGCGCCTTGCCTGCCCGTCTCACGTGGGTGAGTGGACACAGCCAGATCAGCACTGCGCCCTACCTGCCCGTCTCCCGTGGGTGAGTGGACACAGCCAGATCCGCACTGCACCCTGCCTGACTGTCCTTCGTGGGTGAGTGGACACCGCCAGATCCGCACTGCGCCCTGCCTGACCGTCTGCCGAGGGTGAGTGGACACAGCCAGATCCGCACTGCGCTCTGCCTGACCGCCTGCCGTTGGTGAATGGACACAGCCAGATCCGCACTGCGCTCTGCCTGACCGTCTGCCGTGGGTGAGTGGACACAGCCAGATCCGCACCACGCCCTGCCTGCCCGTGTGCCGTGGGCGAGTGGACACAGCCAGATCCGCACTGCGCCCTGCCTGACCGTCTGCCGTGGGTGAGTGGACACAGCCAGATCCGCACTGCGCCCTGCCTGCCCGTCTCCCGGGGGCGAGTGGACACAGCCCGATCCGCACTGCGCCCTGCCTGCCCTTATGCCGTGGGTGAGTGGACACAGCCAGATCCGCACTGCGCCCTGCCTGATCGTCTGCCGTCGGTGAGTGGACACAGCCAGATCCGCACTGCGCCCTGCCTGCCCGTCTGCCGTGGGCGAGTGGACACAGCCCGATCCGCACTGCGCCCTGACTGACCGTCTGCCGTGGGTGAGTGGACACAGCCAGAACCGCACTGCGCCCTGCCTGCCCGTCTCCCGTGGGCGAGTGGACACAGCCAGATCCGCACTGCGCCCTGCCTGCCCGTCTCCAGTGGGCGAGTGGACACAGCCATATCCGGACTGCGCCCTGCCTGCCCGTCTGCCGTGGGCGAGTGGACACAGCCAGATCCGCACTGCGCCCTGCCTGCCCGTCTCCCGTGGGTGAGTGGACACAGCCAGATCCGCACTGCACCTTGCCTGCCCGTCTCCCGTCAGTGAGTGGACACAGCCAGATCCGCACTGTGCCCTGCCTGCCCGTATCCCGTGGGTGAGTGGACACAGCCAGATCCGCACTGCGCCCTGCCTGCCCGTCTCCCGTGGGCGAGTAGAAACAGCCAGATCCGCACTGCGCGCTGCCTGCCCGTCTGTCGTGGGCGAGTGGACACAGCCAGATCCGCACTGCGCCCTGCCTGCCCGTCTGTCGTGGGCGAGTGGACACAGCCAGATCCGCACTGCGCCCTGCCTGACCGTCTGCCGTCGGTGAGTGGACACAGCCAGATCCACACTGCGCCCGCCTGCCCGTCTGCCGTGGGTGAGTGGACACATCCAGATCCGCACTGCGCTCTGCCTGACCGTCTGCCATGGGTGAGTGGACACAGCCAGATCCGCAATGCGCACTGCCTGACTCTCTGCCGTGGGTGAGTGGACACAGCCAGATCCGCACTGCGCGCTGCCTGCCCGTCTCCCGTGGGCGAGTGGACACAGCCAGATCCGCACTGCGCCCTGCCTGCCCGTCTGTCGTGGGCGAGTGGACACAGCCAGATCCGCACTGCGCACTGCCTGACTCTCTGCCGTGGGTGAGTGGACACAGCCAGATCCGCACTGCGCTCTCCCTGACCGCCTGCCGTTGGTGAGTGGACACAGCCAGATCCACACTGCGCTCTGCCTGACCGTCTGCCGTGGGTGAGTGGACACAGACAGATCCGCACCTCGCCCTGCCTGCGCGTCTGCCGTGAGCGAGTGGACACAGCCAGATCCGCACTGCGCACTGCCTGACCGTCTGCCGTGGGTGAGTGGACACAGACAGATCCGCACCTCGCCCTGCCTGCCCGTCTCCAGTGGGCGAGTGGACACAGCCAGATCCGCAGTGCGCCCTGCCCGCCCGTCTGCCGTTGGCGAGCGGACACAGCCAGATCCGCACTGCGCACTGCCTGACTGTCTGCGGTGGGTGAGTGGACACAGCCAGATCCGCACTGCGCCCTGCCTGACCGCCTGTCGTGGGTGAGTGGACACAACCAGATTCGTACTGCGCCCTGCCTGACCGTCTGCCGTGGGCGAGTGGACACAGCCAGATCCGCACTGCGCCTTGCCTGCCCGTCTCACGTGGGTGAGTGGACACAGCAAGATCCGGACTGCGCCCTACCTGCCCGTCTCCCGTGGGTGAGTGGACACAGCCAAATCCGCACTGCACCCTGCCTGACCGTCCTTCGTGGGTGAGTGGACACAAACAGATCCGCACTGCGCCCTTCCTGCCCGTCTCCCGTGGGTGAGTTGACACAGCCAGATCCGCACTGCGCCCTGCCTGCCCGTCTCCCGTCGGTGAGTGGACACAGCCAGATCCGCACTGCGCCCTGCCTGCCCGTCTCCCGTGGGTGAGTGGACACAGCCAGATCCGCACTGCGCGCTGCCTGCCCGTCTGCCGTGGGCGAGTAGACACAGCCAGATCCGCACTGCGCACTGCCTGACCGTCTGCCGTGGGTGAGTGGACACAGCCAGATCCGCACTGCGCCCTGCCTGACCGCCTGTCGTGGGTGAGTGGACACAGCCAGATCCGCACTGCGCCCTGCCTGACCGTCTGCCGTGGGTGAGTGGACACAGCCAGATCCGCACTGCACCCTGCCTGACTGTCCTTCGTGGGTGAGTGGACACCGCCAGATCCGCACTGCGCCCTGCCTGACCGTCTGCCGAGGGTGAGTGGACACAGCCAGATCCGCACTGCGCTCTGCCTGACCGCCTGCCGTTGGTGAATGGACACAGCCAGATCCGCACTGCGCTCTGCCTGACCGTCTGCCTTGGGTGTGTGGACACAGCCAGATCCGCACCACGCCCTGCCTGCCCGTGTGCCGTGGGCGAGTGGACACAGCCAGATACGCACTGCGCCCTGCCTGACCGTCTGCCGTGGGTGAGTGGACACAGCCAGATCCGCACTGCGCCCTGCCTGCCCGTCTCCCGGGGGCGAGTGGACACAGCCAGATCCGCACTGCGCCCTGCCTGCCCTTATGCCGTGGGTGAGTGGACACAGCCAGATCCGCACTGCGCCCTGCCTGATCGTCTGCCGTCGGTGAGTGGACACAGCCAGATCCGCACTGCGCCCTGCCTGCCCGTCTGCCGTGGGCGAGTGGACACAGCCCGATCCGCACTGCGCCCTGACTGACCGTCTGCCGTGGGTGAGTGGACACAGCCAGAACCGCACTGCGCCCTGCCTGCCCGTCTCCCGTGGGCGAGTGGACACAGCCAGATCCGCACTGCGCCCTGCCTGCCCGTCTCCAGTGGGCGAGTGGACACAGCCATATCCGGACTGCGCCCTGCCTGCCCGTCTGCCGTGGGCGAGTGGACACAGCCAGATCCGCACTGCGCCCTGCCTGCCCGTCTCCCGTGGGTGAGTGGACACAGCCAGATCCGCACTGCACCTTGCCTGCCCGTCTCCCGTCAGTGAGTGGACACAGCCAGATCCGCACTGTGCCCTGCCTGCCCGTATCCCGTGGGTGAGTGGACACAGCCAGATCCGCACTGCGCCCTGCCTGCCCGTCTCCCGTGGGCGAGTAGAAACAGCCAGATCCGCACTGCGCGCTGCCTGCCCGTCTGTCGTGGGCGAGTGGACACAGCCAGATCCGCACTGCGCCCTGCCTGCCCGTCTGTCGTGGGCGAGTGGACACAGCCAGATCCGCACTGCGCCCTGCCTGACCGTCTGCCGTCGGTGAGTGGACACAGCCAGATCCACACTGCGCCCTGCCTGCCCATCTGCCGTGGGTGAGTGGACACATCCAGATCCGCACTGCGCCCTGCCGGACCGTCTGCCATGGGTGAGTGGACACAGCCAGATCCGCAATGCGCACTGCCTGACTCTCTGCCGTGGGTGAGTGGACACAGCCAGATCCGCACTGCGCGCTGCCTGCCCGTCTCCCGTGGGCGAGTGGACACAGCCAGATCCGCACTGCGCCCTGCCTGCCCGTCTGTCGTGGGCGAGTGGACACAGCCAGATCCGCACTGCGCACTGCCTGACTCTCTGCCGTGGGTGAGTGGACACAGCCAGATCCGCACTGCGCTCTCCCTGACCGCCTGCCGTTGGTGAGTGGACACATCCAGATCCACACTGCGCTCTGCCTGACCGTCTGCCGTGGGTGAGTGGACACAGACAGATCCGCACCTCGCCCTGCCTGCGCGTCTGCCGTGAGCGAGTGGACACAGCCAGATCCGCACTGCGCACTGCCTGACCGTCTGCCGTGGGTGAGTGGACACAGCCAGATCCGCACTGCGCCCTGCCTGACCGCCTGCCGTGGGTGAGTGGACACAGCCAGATCCGCACTGCGCCCTGCCTGCCCGTCTCCCGTGGGTGAGTGGACACAGCCAGATCCGCACTGCGCCCTGCCTGCCCGTCTCCCGTGGGTGAGTAGAAACAGCCAGATCCGCACTGCGCCCTGCCTGCCCGTCTCCCGTGGGCGAGTGGACACAGCCATATCCGCACTGCGCCCTGCCTGCTCGTCTGTCGTAGGCGAGTGGACACAGCCAGATCCGCAATGCGCACTGCCTGACTCTCTGCCGTGGGTGAGTGGACACAGCCAGATCCGCACTGCGCGCTGCCTGCCCGTCTCCCGTGGGCGAGTGGACACAGCCAGATCCGCACTGCGCCCTGCCTGCCCGTCTGTCGTGGGCGAGTGGACACGGCCAGATCCGCACTGCGCACTGCCTGACTCTCTGCCGTGGGTGAGTGGACACAGCCAGATCCGCACTGCGCTCTGCCTGACCGCCTGCCGTTGGTGAGTGGACACAGCCAGATCCGCACTGCGCTCTGCCTGACCGTCTGCCGTGGGTGAGTGGACACAGCCAGATCCGCACCTCGCCCTGCCTGCCCGTCTGCCGTGGGCGAGTGGACACAGCCAGATCCGCACTGCGCCCTGCCTGACCGCCTGTCGTGGGTGAGTGGACACAGCCAGATCCGCACTGCGCCCTGCCTGACCGTCTGCCGTGGGCGAGTGGACACAGCCAGATCCGCACTGCGCCTTGCCTGCCCGTCTCACGTGGGTGAGTGGACACAGCCAGATCCGCACTGCACCCTGCCTGACAGTCCTTCGTGGGTGAGTGGACACAAACAGATCCGCACTGCGCCCTGCCTGCCCGTCTCCCGTGGGTGAGCGGACACAGCCAGATCCGCACTGCGCCCTGCCTGCCCGTCTCCCGTCGGTGAGTGGACACAGCCAGATCCGCACTGCGCCCTGCCTGCCCGTCTCCAGTGGGCGAGTGGACACAGCCATATCCGGACTGCGCCCTGCCTGCCCGTCTGCCGTGGGCGAGTGGACACAGCCAGATCCGCACTGCGCCCTGCCTGCCCGTCTCCCGTGGGTGAGTGGACACAGCCAGATCCGCACTGCACCTTGCCTGCCCGTCTCCCGTCAGTGAGTGGACACAGCCAGATCCGCACTGTGCCCTGCCTGCCCGTATCCCGTGGGTGAGTGGACACAGCCAGATCCGCACTGCGCCCTGCATGCCCGTCTCCCGTGGGCGAGTAGAAACAGCCAGATCCGCAATGCGCGCTGCCTGCCCGTCTGTCGTGGGCGAGTGGACACAGCCAGATCCGCACTGCGCCCTGCCAGGCCGTCTGCCGTGGGTGAGTGGACACAGCCAGATCCACACTGCGCCCTGCCTGCCCGTCTGCCGTGGGCGAGCGGACACAGCCAGATCCGCACTGCGCACTGCCTGACTGTCTGCATGGGTGAGTGGACACAGCCAGATCCGCACTGCGCCCTGCCTGACCGCCTGTCGTGGGTGAGTGGACACAGCCAGATCCGCACTGCGCCCTGCCTGACCGTCTGCCGTGGGCGTGTGGACACAGCCAGATCCGCACTGCGCCTTGCCTGACCGTCTGCCGTGGGTGAGTGGACACAGCCAGATCCGCACTGCGCCCTGCCTGACCGCCTGCCGTGGGTGAGTGGACACAGCCAGATCCGCACTGCGCTCTGCCTCACCGCCTGCCGTTGGTGAGTGGATACAGCCAGATCCGCACTGCGCTCTGCCTGACCGTCAGCCGTGGGTGAGTGGACACAGACAGATCCGCACCTCGCCCTGCCTGCGCGTCTGCCGTGGGTGAGTGGACACAGCCAGATCCGCACTGCGCACTGCCTGACCGTCTGCCGTGGGTGAGTGGACACAGCCAGATCCGCACTGCGCCCTGCCTGACCGCCTGCCGTGGGTGAGTAGACACAGCCAGATCCGCACTGCGCCCTGCCTGACCGTCTCCCGTGGGTGAGTGGACACAGCCAGATCCGCACTGCGCCCTGCCTGCCTGTCTCCCGTGGGTCAGTAGAAACAGCCAGATCCGCACTGCGCCCTGCCTGCCCGTCTCCCGTGGGCGAGTGGACACAGCCATATCCGCACTGCGCCCTGCCTGCCCGTCTGTCGTGGGCGAGTGGACACAGCCAGATCCGCAATGCGCACTGCCTGACTCTCTGCCGTTGGTGAGTGGACACAGCCAGATCCGCACTGCGCCTTGCCTGCCCGTCTCACGTGGGTGAGTGGACACAGCCAGATCAGCACTGCGCCCTACCTGCCCGTCTCCCGTGGGTGAGTGGACACAGCCAGATCCGCACTGCACCCTGCCTGACTGTCCTTCGTGGGTGAGTGGACACCGCCAGATCCGCACTGCGCCCTGCCTGACCGTCTGCCGAGGGTGAGTGGACACAGCCAGATCCGCACTGCGCTCTGCCTGACCGCCTGCCGTTGGTGAATGGACACAGCCAGATCCGCACTGCGCTCTGCCTGACCGTCTGCCGTGGGTGAGTGGACACAGCCAGATCCGCACCACGCCCTGCCTGCCCGTGTGCCGTGGGCGAGTGGACACAGCCAGATCCGCACTGCGCCCTGCCTGACCGTCTGCCGTGGGTGAGTGGACACAGCCAGATCCGCACTGCGCCCTGCCTGCCCGTCTCCCGGGGGCGAGTGGACACAGCCCGATCCGCACTGCGCCCTGCCTGCCCTTATGCCGTGGGTGAGTGGACACAGCCAGATCCGCACTGCGCCCTGCCTGATCGTCTGCCGTCGGTGAGTGGACACAGCCAGATCCGCACTGCGCCCTGCCTGCCCGTCTGCCGTGGGCGAGTGGACACAGCCCGATCCGCACTGCGCCCTGACTGACCGTCTGCCGTGGGTGAGTGGACACAGCCAGAACCGCACTGCGCCCTGCCTGCCCGTCTCCCGTGGGCGAGTGGACACAGCCAGATCCGCACTGCGCCCTGCCTGCCCGTCTCCAGTGGGCGAGTGGACACAGCCATATCCGGACTGCGCCCTGCCTGCCCGTCTGCCGTGGGCGAGTGGACACAGCCAGATCCGCACTGCGCCCTGCCTGCCCGTCTCCCGTGGGTGAGTGGACACAGCCAGATCCGCACTGCACCTTGCCTGCCCGTCTCCCGTCAGTGAGTGGACACAGCCAGATCCGCACTGTGCCCTGCCTGCCCGTATCCCGTGGGTGAGTGGACACAGCCAGATCCGCACTGCGCCCTGCCTGCCCGTCTCCCGTGGGCGAGTAGAAACAGCCAGATCCGCACTGCGCGCTGCCTGCCCGTCTGTCGTGGGCGAGTGGACACAGCCAGATCCGCACTGCGCCCTGCCTGCCCGTCTGTCGTGGGCGAGTGGACACAGCCAGATCCGCACTGCGCCCTGCCTGACCGTCTGCCGTCGGTGAGTGGACACAGCCAGATCCACACTGCGCCCTGCCTGCCCGTCTGCCGTGGGTGAGTGGACACATCCAGATCCACACTGCGCTCTGCCTGACCGTCTGCCATGGGTGAGTGGACACAGCCAGATCCGCAATGCGCACTGCCTGACTCTCTGCCGTGGGTGAGTGGACACAGCCAGATCCGCACTGCGCGCTGCCTGCCCGTCTCCCGTGGGCGAGTGGACACAGCCAGATCCGCACTGCGCCCTGCCTGCCCGTCTGTCGTGGGCGAGTGGACACAGCCAGATCCGCACTGCGCACTGCCTGACTCTCTGCCGTGGGTGAGTGGACACAGCCAGATCCGCACTGCGCTCTCCCTGACCGCCTGCCGTTGGTGAGTGGACACAGCCAGATCCACACTGCGCTCTGCCTGACCGTCTGCCGTGGGTGAGTGGACACAGACAGATCCGCACCTCGCCCTGCCTGCGCGTCTGCCGTGAGCGAGTGGACACAGCCAGATCCGCACTGCGCACTGCCTGACCGTCTGCCGTGGGTGAGTGGACACAGCCAGATCCGCACTGCGCCCTGCCTGACCGCCTGCCGTGGGTGAGTGGACACAGCCAGATCCGCACTGCGCCCTGCCTGCCCGTCTCCCGTGGGTGAGTGGACACAGCCAGATCCGCACTGCGCCCTGCCTGCCCGTCTCCCGTGGGTGAGTAGAAACAGCCAGATCCGCACTGCGCCCTGCCTGCCCGTCTCCCGTGGGCGAAAGGACACAGCCATATCCGCACTGCGCCCTGCCTGCCCGTCTGTCGTGGGCGAGTGGACACAGCCAGATCCGCAATGCGCACTGCCTGACTCTCTGCCGTGGGTGAGTGGACACAGCCAGATCCGCACTGCGCGCTGCCTGCCCGTCTCCCGTGGGCGAGTGGACACAGCCAGATCCGCACTGCGCCCTGCCTGCCCGTCTGTCGTGGGCGAGTGGACACGGCCAGATCCGCACTGCGCACTGCCTGACTCTCTGCCGTGGGTGAGTGGACACAGCCAGATCCGCACTGCGCTCTGCCTGACCGCCTGCCGTTGGTGAGTGGACACAGCCAGATCCGCACTGCGCTCTGCCTGACCGTCTGCCGTGGGTGAGTGGACACAGCCAGATCCGCACCTCGCCCTGCCTGCCCGTCTGCCGTGGGCGAGTGGACACAGCCAGATCCGCACTGCGCCCTGCCTGACCGCCTGTCGTGGGTGAGTGGACACAGCCAGATCCGCACTGCGCCCTGCCTGACCGTCTGCCGTGGGCGAGTGGACACAGCCAGATCCGCACTGCGCCTTGCCTGCCCGTCTCACGTGGGTGAGTTGACACAGCCAAATCCGCACTGCACCCTGCCTGACAGTCCTTCGTGGGTGAGTGGACACAAACAGATCCGCACTGCGCCCTTCCTGCCCGTCTCCCGTGGGTGAGCGGACACAGCCAGATCCGCACTGCGCCCTGCCTGCCCGTCTCCCGTCGGTGAGTGGACACAGCCAGATCCGCACTGCGCCCTGCCTGCCCGTCTCCAGTGGGCGAGTGGACACAGCCATATCCGGACTGCGCCCTGCCTGCCCGTCTGCCGTGGGCGAGTGGACACAGCCAGATCCGCACTGCGCCCTGCCTGCCCGTCTCCCGTGGGTGAGTGGACACAGCCAGATCCGCACTGCACCTTGGCTGCCCGTCTCCCGTCAGTGAGTGGACACAGTCAGATCCGCACTGTGCCCTGCCTGCCCGTATCCCGTGGGTGAGTGGACACAGCCAGATCCGCACTGCGCCCTGCATGCCCGTCTCCCGTGGGCGAGTAGAAACAGCCAGATCCGCACTGCGCGCTGCCTGCCCGTCTGTCGTGGGCGAGTGGACACAGCCAGATCCGCACTGCGCCCTGCCAGGCCGTCTGCCGTGGGTGAGTGGACACAGCCAGATCCACACTGCGCCCTGCCTGCCCGTCTGCCGTGGGCGAGCGGACACAGCCAGATCCGCACTGCGCACTGCCTGACTGTCTGCGTGGGTGAGTGGACACAGCCAGATCCGCACTGCGCCCTGCCTGACCGCCTGTCGTGGGTGAGTGGACACAGCCAGATCCGCACTGCGCCCTGCCTGACCGTCTGCCGTGGGCGTGTGGACACAGCCAGATCCGCACTGCGCCTTGCCTGACCGTCTGCCGTGGGTGAGTGGACACAGCCAGATCCGCACTGCGCCCTGCCTGACCGCCTGCCGTGGGTGAGTGGACACAGCCAGATCCGCAGTGCGCCCTGCCTGCCCGTCTGCCGTGGGCGAGCGGACACAGCCAGATCCGCACTGCGCACTGCCTGTCTGCGGTGGGTGAGTGGACACAGCCAGATCCGCACTGCGCCCTGCCTGACGGCCTATCGTGGGTGAGTGGACACAACCAGATTCGCACTGCGCCCTGCCTGACCGTCTGCCGTGGGCGAGTGGACACAGCCAGATCCGCACTGCGCCTTGCCTGCCCGTCTCACGTGGGTGAGTGGACACAGCCAGATCCGCACTGCGCCCTACCTGCCTGTCTCCCGTGGGTGAGTGGACACAGCCAGATCCGCACTGCACCCTGCCTGACCGTCCTTCGTGGGTGAGTGGACACAAACAGATCCGCACTGCGCCCTGCCTGTCCGTCTCCCGTGGGTGAGTGGACACAGCCAGATCCGCACTGCGCCCTGCCTGCCCGTCTCCCGTCGGTGAGTGGACACAGCCAGATCCGCACTGCGCCCTGCCTGCCCGTCTGTCGTGGGCGAGTGGACACAGCCAAATCCGCACTGCGCCCTGCCTGCCCGTCTCCCGTGGGTGAGTAGAAACAGCCAGATCCGCACTGCGCCCTGCCTGCCCGTCTGCCGTCGGTGAGTGGACACAGCCAGATCCGCACTGCGCCCTGCCTGCCCGTCTGCCGTGGGCGAGTGGACACAGCCCGATCCGCACTGCGCCCTGACTGACCGTCTGCCGTGGGTGAGTGGACACAGCCAGAACCGCACTGCGCCCTGCCTGCCCGTCTCCCGTGGGCGAGTGGACACAGCCAGATCCGCACTGCGCCCTGCCTGCCCGTCTCCAGTGGGCGAGTGGACACAGCCATATCCGGACTGCGCCCTGCCTGCCCGTCTGCCGTGGGCGAGTGGACACAGCCAGATCCGCACTGCGCCCTGCCTGCCCGTCTCCCGTGGGTGAGTGGACACAGCCAGATCCGCACTGCACCTTGCCTGCCCGTCTCCCGTCAGTGAGTGGACACAGCCAGATCCGCACTGTGCCCTGCCTGCCCGTATCCCGTGGGTGAGTGGACACAGCCAGATCCGCACTGCGCCCTGCCTGCCCGTCTCCCGTGGGCGAGTAGAAACAGCCAGATCCGCACTGCGCGCTGCCTGCCCGTCTGTCGTGGGCGAGTGGACACAGCCAGATCCGCACTGCGCCCTGCCTGCCCGTCTGTCGTGGGCGAGTGGACACAGCCAGATCCGCACTGCGCCCTGCCTGACCGTCTGCCGTCGGTGAGTGGACACAGCCAGATCCACACTGCGCCCTGCCTGCCCGTCTGCCGTGGGTGAGTGGACACATCCAGATCCACACTGCGCTCTGCCTGACCGTCTGCCATGGGTGAGTGGACACAGCCAGATCCGCAATGCGCACTGCCTGACTCTCTGCCGTGGGTGAGTGGACACAGCCAGATCCGCACTGCGCGCTGCCTGCCCGTCTCCCGTGGGCGAGTGGACACAGCCAGATCCGCACTGCGCCCTGCCTGCCCGTCTGTCGTGGGCGAGTGGACACAGCCAGATCCGCACTGCGCACTGCCTGACTCTCTGCCGTGGGTGAGTGGACACAGCCAGATCCGCACTGCGCTCTCCCTGACCGCCTGCCGTTGGTGAGTGGACACAGCCAGATCCACACTGCGCTCTGCCTGACCGTCTGCCGTGGGTGAGTGGACACAGACAGATCCGCACCTCGCCCTGCCTGCGCGTCTGCCGTGAGCGAGTGGACACAGCCAGATCCGCACTGCGCACTGCCTGACCGTCTGCCGTGGGTGAGTGGACACAGCCAGATCCGCACTGCGCCCTGCCTGACCGCCTGCCGTGGGTGAGTGGACACAGCCAGATCCGCACTGCGCCCTGCCTGCCCGTCTCCCGTGGGTGAGTGGACACAGCCAGATCCGCACTGCGCCCTGCCTGCCCGTCTCCCGTGGGTGAGTAGAAACAGCCAGATCCGCACTGCGCCCTGCCTGCCCGTCTCCCGTGGGCGAAAGGACACAGCCATATCCGCACTGCGCCCTGCCTGCCCGTCTGTCGTGGGCGAGTGGACACAGCCAGATCCGCAATGCGCACTGCCTGACTCTCTGCCGTGGGTGAGTGGACACAGCCAGATCCGCACTGCGCGCTGCCTGCCCGTCTCCCGTGGGCGAGTGGACACAGCCAGATCCGCACTGCGCCCTGCCTGCCCGTCTGTCGTGGGCGAGTGGACACGGCCAGATCCGCACTGCGCACTGCCTGACTCTCTGCCGTGGGTGAGTGGACACAGCCAGATCCGCACTGCGCTCTGCCTGACCGCCTGCCGTTGGTGAGTGGACACAGCCAGATCCGCACTGCGCTCTGCCTGACCGTCTGCCGTGGGTGAGTGGACACAGCCAGATCCGCACCTCGCCCTGCCTGCCCGTCTGCCGTGGGCGAGTGGACACAGCCAGATCCGCACTGCGCCCTGCCTGACCGCCTGTCGTGGGTGAGTGGACACAGCCAGATCCGCACTGCGCCCTGCCTGACCGTCTGCCGTGGGCGAGTGGACACAGCCAGATCCGCACTGCGCCTTGCCTGCCCGTCTCACGTGGGTGAGTTGACACAGCCAAATCCGCACTGCACCCTGCCTGACAGTCCTTCGTGGGTGAGTGGACACAAACAGATCCGCACTGCGCCCTTCCTGCCCGTCTCCCGTGGGTGAGCGGACACAGCCAGATCCGCACTGCGCCCTGCCTGCCCGTCTCCCGTCGGTGAGTGGACACAGCCAGATCCGCACTGCGCCCTGCCTGCCCGTCTCCAGTGGGCGAGTGGACACAGCCATATCCGGACTGCGCCCTGCCTGCCCGTCTGCCGTGGGCGAGTGGACACAGCCAGATCCGCACTGCGCCCTGCCTGCCCGTCTCCCGTGGGTGAGTGGACACAGCCAGATCCGCACTGCACCTTGGCTGCCCGTCTCCCGTCAGTGAGTGGACACAGTCAGATCCGCACTGTGCCCTGCCTGCCCGTATCCCGTGGGTGAGTGGACACAGCCAGATCCGCACTGCGCCCTGCATGCCCGTCTCCCGTGGGCGAGTAGAAACAGCCAGATCCGCACTGCGCGCTGCCTGCCCGTCTGTCGTGGGCGAGTGGACACAGCCAGATCCGCACTGCGCCCTGCCAGGCCGTCTGCCGTGGGTGAGTGGACACAGCCAGATCCACACTGCGCCCTGCCTGCCCGTCTGCCGTGGGCGAGCGGACACAGCCAGATCCGCACTGCGCACTGCCTGACTGTCTGCGTGGGTGAGTGGACACAGCCAGATCCGCACTGCGCCCTGCCTGACCGCCTGTCGTGGGTGAGTGGACACAGCCAGATCCGCACTGCGCCCTGCCTGACCGTCTGCCGTGGGCGTGTGGACACAGCCAGATCCGCACTGCGCCTTGCCTGACCGTCTGCCGTGGGTGAGTGGACACAGCCAGATCCGCACTGCGCCCTGCCTGACCGCCTGCCGTGGGTGAGTGGACACAGCCAGATCCGCAGTGCGCCCTGCCTGCCCGTCTGCCGTGGGCGAGCGGACACAGCCAGATCCGCACTGCGCACTGCCTGTCTGCGGTGGGTGAGTGGACACAGCCAGATCCGCACTGCGCCCTGCCTGACGGCCTATCGTGGGTGAGTGGACACAACCAGATTCGCACTGCGCCCTGCCTGACCGTCTGCCGTGGGCGAGTGGACACAGCCAGATCCGCACTGCGCCTTGCCTGCCCGTCTCACGTGGGTGAGTGGACACAGCCAGATCCGCACTGCGCCCTACCTGCCTGTCTCCCGTGGGTGAGTGGACACAGCCAGATCCGCACTGCACCCTGCCTGACCGTCCTTCGTGGGTGAGTGGACACAAACAGATCCGCACTGCGCCCTGCCTGTCCGTCTCCCGTGGGTGAGTGGACACAGCCAGATCCGCACTGCGCCCTGCCTGCCCGTCTCCCGTCGGTGAGTGGACACAGCCAGATCCGCACTGCGCCCTGCCTGCCCGTCTGTCGTGGGCGAGTGGACACAGCCAAATCCGCACTGCGCCCTGCCTGCCCGTCTCCCGTGGGTGAGTAGAAACAGCCAGATCCGCACTGCGCCCTGCCTGCCCGTCTCCCGTGGGCGAGTGGACACAGCCATATCCGCACTGCGCCCTGCCTGCCCGTCTGTCGTGGGCGAGTGGACACAGCCAGATCCGCAATGCGCACTGCCTGACTCTCTGCCGTGGGTGAGTGGACACAGCCAGATCCGCACTGCGCGCTGCCTGCCCGTCTCCCGTGGGCGAGTGGACACAGCCAGATCCGCACTGCGCCCTGCCTGCCCGTCTGTCGTGGGCGAGTGGACACGGCCAGATCCGCACTGCGCACTGCCTGACTCTCTGCCGTGGGTGAGTGGACACAGCCAGATCCGCACTGCGCTCTGCCTGACCGCCTGCCGTTGGTGAGTGGACACAGCCAGATCCGCACTGCGCTCTGCCTGACCGTCTGCCGTGGGTGAGTGGACACAGCCAGATCCGCACCTCGCCCTGCCTGCCCGTCTGCCGTGGGCGAGTGGACACAGCCAGATCCGCACTGCGACCTGCCTGACTGCCTGTCGTGGGTGAGTGGACACAGCCAGATCCGCACTGCGCCCTGCCTGACCGTCTGCCGTGGGCGAGTGGACACAGCCAGATCCGCACTGCGCCTTGCCTGCCCGTCTCACGTGGGTGAGTGGACACAGCCAGATCCGCACTGCGCCCTACCTGCCTGTCTCCCGTGGGTGAGTGGACACAGCCAGATCCGCACTGCACCCTGCCTGACAGTCCTTCGTGGGTGAGTGGACACAAACAGATCCGCACTGCGCCCTTCCTGCCCGTCTCCCGTGGGTGAGCGGACACAGCCAGATCCGCACTGCGCCCTGCCTGCCCGTCTCCCGTCGGTGAGTGGACACAGCCAGATCCGCACTGCGCCCTGCCTGCCCGTCTCCAGTGGGCGAGTGGACACAGCCATATCCGGACTCCGCCCTGCCTGCCCGTCTGCCGTGGGCGAGTGGACACAGCCAGATCCGCACTGCGCCCTGCCTGCCCGTCTCCCGTGGGTGAGTGGACACAGCCAGATCCGCACTGCACCTTGCCTGCCCGTCTCCCGTCAGTGAGTGGACACAGCCAGATCCGCACTGTGCCCTGCCTTCCCGTATCCCGTGGGTGAGTGGACACAGCCAGATCCGCACTGCGCCCTGCATGCCCGTCTCCCGTGGGCGAGTAGAAACAGCCAGATCCGCACTGCGCGCTGCCTGCCCGTCTGTCGTGGGCGAGTGGACACAGCCAGATCCGCACTACGCCCTGCCAGGCCGTCTGCCGTGGGTGAGTGGACACAGCCAGATCCACACTGCGCCCTGCCTGCCCGTCTGCCGTGGGCGAGCGGACACAGCCAGATCCGCACTGCGCACTGCCTGACTGTCTGCGTGGGTGAGTGTTCACAGCCAGATCCGCACTGCGCCCTGCCTGACCGCCTGTCGTGGGTGAGTGGACACAGCCAGATCCGCACTGCGCCCTGCCTGACCGTCTGCCGTGGGCGTGTGGACACAGCCAGATCCGCCCTGCGCCCTGCCTGACTGTCTGCCGTGGGTGAGTGGACACAGCCAGATCCGCACTGCGCCCTGCCTGACCGCCTGCCGTGGGTGAGTGGACACAGCCAGATCCGCAGTGCGCCCTGCCCGCCCGTCTGCCGTTGGCGAGCGGACACAGCCAGATCCGCACTGCGCACTGCCTGACTGTCTGCGGTGGGTGAGTGGACACAGCCAGATCCGCACTGCGCCCTGCCTGACCGCCTGTCGTGGGTGAGTGGACACAACCAGATTCGTACTGCGCCCTGCCTGACCGTCTGCCGTGGGCGAGTGGACACAGCCAGATCCGCACTGCGCCTTGCCTGCCCGTCTCACGTGGGTGAGTGGACACAGCAAGATCCGGACTGCGCCCTACCTGCCCGTCTCCCGTGGGTGAGTGGACACAGCCAGATCCGCACTGCACCCTGCCTGACCGTCCTTCTTGGGTGAGTGGACACAAACAGATCCGCACTGCGCCCTTCCTGCCCGTCTCCCGTGGGTGAGTTGACACAGCCAGATCCGCACTGCGCCCTGCCTGCCCGTCTCCCGTCGGTGAGTGGACACAGCCAGATCCGCACTGCGCCCTGCCTGCCCGTCTCCCGTGGGTGAGTGGACACAGCCAGATCCGCACTGCGCGCTGCCTGCCCGTCTGCCGTGGGCGAGTGGACACAGCCAGATCAGCACTGCGCACTGCCTGACCGTCTGCCGTGGGTGAGTGGACACAGCCAGATCCGCACTGCGCCCTGCCTGACCGCCTGTCGTGGGTGAGTGGACACAGCCAGATCCGCACTGCGCCCTGCCTGACCGTCTGCCGTGGGTGAGTGGACACAGCCAGATCCGCACTGCACCCTGCCTGACTGTCCTTCGTGGGTGAGTGGACACCGCCAGATCCGCACTGCGCCCTGCCTGACCGTCTGCCGAGGGTGAGTGGACACAGCCAGATCCGCACTGCGCTCTGCCTGACCGCCTGCCGTTGGTGAATGGACACAGCCAGATCCGCACTGCGCTCTGCCTGACCGTCTGCCGTGGGTGTGTGGACACAGCCAGATCCGCACCACGCCCTGCCTGCCCGTGTGCCGTGGGCGAGTGGACACAGCCAGATCCGCACTGCGCCCTGCCTGACCGTCTGCCGTGGGTGAGTGGACACAGCCAGATCCGCACTGCGCCCTGCCTGCCCGTCTCCCGGGGGCGAGTGGACACAGCCAGATCCGCACTGCGCCCTGCCTGCCCTTATGCCGTGGGTGAGTGGACACAGCCAGATCCGCACTGCGCCCTGCCTGATCGTCTGCCGTCGGTGAGTGGACACAGCCAGATCCGCACTGCGCCCTGCCTGCCCGTCTGCCGTGGGCGAGTGGACACAGCCCGATCCGCACTGCGCCCTGACTGACCGTCTGCCGTGGGTGAGTGGACACAGCCAGAACCGCACTGCGCCCTGCCTGCCCGTCTCCCGTGGGCGAGTGGACACAGCCAGATCCGCACTGCGCCCTGCCTGCCCGTCTCCAGTGGGCGAGTGGACACAGCCATATCCGGACTGCGCCCTGCCTGCCCGTCTGCCGTGGGCGAGTGGACACAGCCAGATCCGCACTGCGCCCTGCCTGCCCGTCTCCCGTGGGTGAGTGGACACAGCCAGATCCGCACTGCACCTTGCCTGCCCGTCTCCCGTCAGTGAGTGGACACAGCCAGATCCGCACTGTGCCCTGCCTGCCCGTATCCCGTGGGTGAGTGGACACAGCCAGATCCGCACTGCGCCCTGCCTGCCCGTCTCCCGTGGGCGAGTAGAAACAGCCAGATCCGCACTGCGCGCTGCCTGCCCGTCTGTCGTGGGCGAGTGGACACAGCCAGATCCGCACTGCGCCCTGCCTGCCCGTCTGTCGTGGGCGAGTGGACACAGCCAGATCCGCACTGCGCCCTGCCTGACCGTCTGCCGTCGGTGAGTGGACACAGCCAGATCCACACTGCGCCCTGCCTGCCCATCTGCCGTGGGTGAGTGGACACATCCAGATCCGCACTGCGCCCTGCCGGACCGTCTGCCATGGGTGAGTGGACACAGCCAGATCCGCAATGCGCACTGCCTGACTCTCTGCCGTGGGTGAGTGGACACAGCCAGATCCGCACTGCGCGCTGCCTGCCCGTCTCCCGTGGGCGAGTGGACACAGCCAGATCCGCACTGCGCCCTGCCTGCCCGTCTGTCGTGGGCGAGTGGACACAGCCAGATCCGCACTGCGCACTGCCTGACTCTCTGCCGTGGGTGAGTGGACACAGCCAGATCCGCACTGCGCTCTCCCTGACCGCCTGCCGTTGGTGAGTGGACACAGCCAGATCCACACTGCGCTCTGCCTGACCGTCTGCCGTGGGTGAGTGGACACAGACAGATCCGCACCTCGCCCTGCCTGCGCGTCTGCCGTGAGCGAGTGGACACAGCCAGATCCGCACTGTGCACTGCCTGACCGTCTGCCGTGGGTGAGTGGACACAGCCAGATCCGCACTGCGCCCTGCCTGACCCCCTGCCGTGGGTGAGTGGACACAGCCAGATCCGCACTGCGCCCTGCCTGCCCGTCTCCCGTGGGTGAGTGGACACAGCCAGATCCGCACTGCGCCCTGCCTGCCCGTCTCCCGTGGGTGAGTAGAAACAGCCAGATCCGCACTGCGCCCTGCCTGCCCGTCTCCCGTGGGCGAGTGGACACAGCCATATCCGCACTGCGCCCTGCCTGCTCGTCTGTCGTCGGCGAGTGGACACAGCCAGATCCGCAATGCGCACTGCCTGACTCTCTGCCGTGGGTGAGTGGACACAGCCAGATCCGCACTGCGCGCTGCCTGCCCGTCTCCCGTGGGCGAGTGGACACAGCCAGATCCGCACTGCGCCCTGCCTGCCCGTCTGTCGTGGGCGAGTGGACACGGCCAGATCCGCACTGCGCACTGCCTGACTCTCTGCCGTGGGTGAGTGGACACAGCCAGATCCGCACTGCGCTCTGCCTGACCGCCTGCCGTTGGTGAGTGGACACAGCCAGATCCGCACTGCGCTCTGCCTGACCGTCTGCCGTGGGTGAGTGGACACAGCCAGATCCGCACCTCGCCCTGCCTGCCCGTCTGCCGTGGGCGAGTGGACACAGCCAGATCCGCACTGCGCCCTGCCTGACCGCCTGTCGTGGGTGAGTGGACACAGCCAGATCCGCACTGCGCCCTGCCTGACCGTCTGCCGTGGGCGAGTGGACACAGCCAGATCCGCACTGCGCCTTGCCTGCCCGTCTCACGTGGGTGAGTGGACACAGCCAGATCCGCACTGCACCCTGCCTGACAGTCCTTCGTGGGTGAGTGGACACAAACAGATCCGCACTGCGCCCTGCCTGCCCGTCTCCCGTGGGTGAGCGGACACAGCCAGATCCGCACTGCGCCCTGCCTGCCCGTCTCCCGTCGGTGAGTGGACACAGCCAGATTCGCACTGCGCCCTGCCTGCCCGTCTCCAGTGGGCGAGTGGACACAGCCATATCCGGACTGCGCCCTGCCTGCCCGTCTGCCGTGGGCGAGTGGACACAGCCAGATCCGCACTGCGCCCTGCCTGCCCGTCTCCCGTGGGTGAGTGGACACAGCCAGATCCGCACTGCACCTTGCCTGCCCGTCTCCCGTCAGTGAGTGGACACAGCCAGATCCGCACTGTGCCCTGCCTGCCCGTATCCCGTGGGTGAGTGGACACAGCCAGATCCGCACTGCGCCCTGCATGCCCGTCTCCCGTGGGCGAGTAGAAACAGCCAGATCCGCACTGCGCGCTGCCTGCCCGTCTGTCGTGGGCGAGTGGACACAGCCAGATCCGCACTGCGCCCTGCCAGGCCGTCTGCCGTGGGTGAGTGGACACAGCCAGATCCACAGTGCGCCCTGCCGGCCCGTCTGCCGTGGGCGAGCGGACACAGCCAGATCCGCACTGCGCACTGCCTGACTGTCTGCATGGGTGAGTGGACACAGCCAGATCCGCACTGCGCCCTGCCTGACCGCCTGTCGTGGGTGAGTGGACACAGCCAGATCCGCACTGCGCCCTGCCTGACCGTCTGCCGTGGGCGTGTGGACACAGCCAGATCCGCACTGCGCCTTGCCTGACCGTCTGCCGTGGGTGAGTGGACACAGCGAGATCCGCACTGCGCCCTGCCTGACCGCCTGCCGTGGGTGAGTGGACACAGCCAGATCCGCAGTGCGCCCTGCCTGCCCGTCTGCCGTGGGCGAGCGGACACAGCCAGATCCGCACTGCGCACTGCCTGACTGTCTGCGTGGGTGAGTGGACACAGCCAGATCCGCACTGCGCCCTGCCTGACCGCCTGTCGTGGGTGAGTGGACACAGCCAGATCCGCACTGCGCCCTGCCTGACCGTCTGCCGTGGGCGAGTGGACACAGCCAGATCCGCACTGCGCCCTGCCTGACCGTCTGCCGTGGGTGAGTGGACACAGCCAGATCCGCACTGCGCCCTGCCTGACCGCCTGCCGTGGGTGAGTGGACACAGCCAGATCCGCACTGCGCTCTGCCTCACCGCCTGCCGTTGGTGAGTGGATACAGCCAGATCCGCACTGCGCTCTGCCTGACCGTCAGCCGTGGGTGAGTGGACACAGACAGATCCGCACCTCGCCCTGCCTGCGCGTCTGCCGTGGGCGAGTGGACACAGCCAGATCCGCACTGCGCACTGCCTGACCGTCTGCCGTGGGTGAGTGGACACAGCCAGATCCGCACTGCGCCCTGCCTGACCGCCTGCCGTGGGTGAGTAGACACAGCCAGATCCGCACTGCGCCCTGCCTGACCGTCTCCCGTGGGTGAGTGGACACAGCCAGATCCGCACTGCGCCCTGCCTGCCTGTCTCCCGTGGGTCAGTAGAAACAGCCAGATCCGCACTGCGCTCTGCCTGCCCGTCTCCCGTGGGCGAGTGGACACAGCCATATCCGCACTGCGCCCTGCCTGCCCGTCTGTCGTGGGCGAGTGGACACAGCCAGATCCGCAATGCGCACTGCCTGACTCTCTGCCGTTGGTGAGTGGACACAGCCAGATCCGCACTGCGCGCTGCCTGCCCGTCTCCCGTGGGCTAGTGGACACAGCCATTTCCGCACTGTGCCCTGCCTGCCCGTCTGTCGTGGGCGAGTGGACACGGCCAGATCCGCACTGCGCACTGCCTGACTCTCTGCCGTGGGTGAGTGGACACAGCCAGATCCGCACTGCGCTCTGCCTGACCGCATGCCGTTGGTGAGTGGACACAGCCAGATCCGCACTGCGCTCTGCCTGACCGTCTGCCGTGGGTGAGTGGACACAGCCAGATCCGCACCTCGCCCTGCCTGCCCGTCTGCCGTGGGCGAGTGGACACAGCCAGATCCGCACTGCGCCCTGCCTGACCGTCTGCCGTGGGTGAGTGGACACAGCCAGATCCGCACTGCGCCCTGCCTGACCGCCTGCCGTGGGTGAGTGGACACAGCCAGATCCGCAGTGCGCCCTGCCTGCCCGTCTGCCGTGGGCGAGCGGACACAACCAGATCCGCACTGCGCACTGCCTGACTGTCTGCGGTGGGTGAGTGGACACAGCCAGATCCGCACTGCGCCCTGCCTGACCACCTGTCGTGGGTGAGTGGACACAACCAGATCCGCACTGCGCCCTGCCTGACCGTCTGCCGTGGGCGAGTGGACACAGCCAGATCCGCACTGCGCCTTGCCTGCCCGTATCACGTGGGTGAGTGGACACAGCCAGATCCGCACTGCGCCCTGCCTACCCGTCTCCCGGGGGCGATTGGACACAGCCAGATCCTCACTGCGCCCTGCCTGCCCTTCTGCCGTGGGTGAGTGGACACAGCCAGATCCGCACTACGCCCTGCCTTATCGTCTGCTGTCGGTGAGTGGACACAGCCAGATCCGCACTGCCCCCTGCCTGCCCGTCTGCCGTGGGCGAGTGGACACAGCCCAATCCGCACTGCGCCCTGCCTGACCGTCTGCCGTGGGTGAGTGGACACAGCCAGATCCGCACTGCGCCCTGCCTGCCCGTCTGCCGTGGGCGAGGGGACACAGCCAGATCCGCACTGCGCCCTGCCTGACGGTCTGCCGTGGGCGAGTGGACACAGCCAGATCCGCACTGCGCCCTGACTGACCGTCTGCCGTGGGTGAGTGGACACAGCCAGAACCGCACTGCGCCCTGCCTGCGCGTCTCCCGTGGGTGAGTGGACACAGCCAGATCCGCACTGCACCCTGCCTGCCAGTCTCCAGTGGGCGAGTGGACACAGCCATATCCGGACTGCGCCCTGCCTGCCCGTCTGCCGTGGGCGAGTGGACACAGCCAGATCCGCAGTGCGCCCTGCCTGCCCGTCTGCCGTGGGCGAGCGGACACAGCCAGATCCGCACTGCGCACTGCCTGCCCGTCTGTCGTGGGCGAGTGGACACAGCCAGATCCGCACTGCGCCCTGCCAGCCCGTCTGCCGTGGGTGAGTGGACACAGCCAGATCCACACTGCGCCCTGCCTGCCCGATTGCCGTGGGCGAGCGGACACAGCCAGATCCGCACTGCGCACTGCCTGTATGTCTGCCGTCGGTGAGTGGACGCAGCCAGATCCGCACTGCGCCCTGCCTGACCGCCTGTCGTGGGTGAGTGGACACAGCCAGATCCGCACTGCGCCCTGCCTGACCGTCTGCCGTGGGCGAGTGGACACAGCCAGATCCGCACTGCGCCCTGCCTGACCGTCTGCCGTGGGTGAGTGGACACAGCCAGATCCGCACTGCGCCCTGCCTGTCCGCCTGCCGTGGGTGAGTGGACACAGCCAGATCCGCACTGCGCTCTGCCTGACCGTCAGCCGTGGGTGAGTGGACACAGACAGATCCGCACCTCGCCCTGCCTGCGAGTCTGCCGTGGGCGAGTGGACACAGCCAGATCCGCACTGCGCACTGCCTGACCGTCTGCCGTGGGTGAGTGGACACAGCCAGATCCGCACTGCGCCCTGCCTGACCGCCTGCCGTGGGTGAGTAGACACAGCCAGATCCGCACTGCGCCCTGCCTGACCGTCTCCTGTGGGTGAGTGGACACAGCCAGATCCGCACTGCGCCCTGCCTGCCTGTCTCCCGTGGGTCAGTAGAAACAGCCAGATCCGCACTGCGCCCTGCCTGCCCGTCTCCCGTGGGCGAGTGGACACAGCCATATCCGCACTGCGCCCTGCCTGCCCGTCTGTCGTGGGCGAGTGGACACAGCCAGATCCGCAATGCGCACTGCCTGACTCTCTGCCGTGGGTGAGTGGACATAGCCAGATCCGCACTGCGCGCTGCCTGCCCGTCTCCCGTGGGCGAGTGGACACAGCCATTTCCGCACTGTGCCCTGCCTGCCCGTCTGTCGTGGGCGAGTGGACACGGCCAGATCCGCACTGCGCACTGCCTGACTCTCTGCCGTGGGTGAGTGGACACAGCCAGATCCGCACTGCGCTCTGCCTGACCGCATGCCGTTGGTGCGTGGACACAGCCAGATCCGCACTGCGCTCTGCCTGACCGTCTGCCGTGGGTGAGTGGACAGAGCCAGATCCGCACCTCGCCCTGCCTGCCCGTCTGCCGTGGGCGAGTGGACACAGCCAGATCCGCACTGCGCCCTGCCTGACCGTCTGCCGTGGGTGAGTGGACACAGCCAGATCCGCACTGTGCCCTGCCTAACCGCCTTCCGTGGGTGGGTGGACATGGCCAGATCCGCCCTGCGCCCTGCCTGCCCGTCTCCCCTGGGCGAGTGGACACAGCCAGATCCGCACTGCGCCCTGCCTGACCGTCTGCCGTGGGCGAGTGGACACAGCCAGATCCGCACTGCGCCCTGCCTGCCCGCCTGCCGTGGGTGAGTGGACACAGCCAGATCCGCACTGCGCCCTGCCTACCCGTCTCCCGGGGGCGAGTGGACACAGCCAGATCCGCACTGCACCCTGCCTGCCCTTCTGCCGTGGGTGAGTGGACACAGCCAGATCCGCACTACGCCCTGCCTTATCGTCTGCTGTCGGTGAGTGGACACAGCCAGATCCGCACTGCGCCCTGCCTGCCTGTCTGCCGTGGGCGAGTGGACACAGCCCGATCCGCACTGCGCCCTGCCTGACCGTCTGCCGTGGGTGAGTGGACACAGCCAGAACCGCACTGCGCCCTGCCTGCCCGTCTCCCGTGGGCGAGTGGACACAGCCAGATCCGCACTGCGCCCTGCCTGCCCGTCTCCAGTGGGCGAGTGGACACAGCCATATCCGGACTGCGCCCTGCCTGCCCGTCTGCCGTGGGCGAGTGGACACAGCCAGATCCGCACTGCGCCCTGCCTGCCCGTCTCCCGTGGGTGAGTGGACACAGCCAGATCCGCACTGCGCCCTGCCTGCCCGTCTCCCGTCGGAGAGTGGACACAGCCAGATCCGCACTGCGCCCGGCCTGCCCGTCTCCCGTGGGTGAGTGGACACAGCCAGATCCGCACTGCGCGCTGCCTGCCCGTCTCCCGTGGGCGAGTGGACACAGCCAGATCCGCACTGCGCCCTGCCTGCCCGTCTGCCGTGAGTGAGTGGACACATCCAGATCCGCACTGCGCCCTGCCTGACCGTCTGCCGTGGGTGAGTGGACACAGCCAGATCCACACTGCGCGCTGCCTACCCGTCTCCCGTGGGCGAGTGGACACAGCCAGATCCGCACTGCGCGCTCCCTGCCCGTCTGTCGTGGGCGAGTGGACACAGCCATATCCGCACTACGCCCTGCATGACCGTCTGGTGTGGGTGAGTGGACACAGCCAGATCCACACCGCGCCCTGCCTGCCCGTCTGCCGTGGGCGAGCGGACACAGCCAGATCCGAACTGCGCACTGCCTGACAATCTGCCGTGGGTGAGTGGACACAGCCAGATCCGCACTGCGCCCTGCCTGCCCGTCTGCCGTGGGTGAGTGGACACAGCCAGATCCGCACTGCGCCCTGCCTGCCCGTCTCCCGTCAGTGAGTGGACACAGCCAGATCCGCACTGCGCCCTGCCTGCCCGTCTCCCGTGGACGAGTGGACACAGCCAGATCTGCACTGCGCCCTGCCTGCCCGTCTGTCGTGGGCGAGTGGACACAGCCAGATCCGCAATGCGCACTGCCTGACTCTCTGCCGTGGGTGAGTGGACACAGCCAGATCCGCACTGCGCGCTGCCTGCCCGTCTCCCGTGGGCGAGTGGACACAGCCAGATCCGCACTGCGCCCTGCCTGCCCGTCTGTCGTGGGCGAGTGGACACAGCCAGATCCGCACTGCGCACTGCCTGACTCTCTGCCGTGGGTGAGTGGACACAGCCAGATCCGCACTGCGCTCTGCCTGACCGCCTGCCGTTGGTGAGTGGACACAGCCAGATCCGCACTGCGCTCTGCCTGACCGTCAGCCGTGGGTGAGTGGACACAGACAGATCCGCACCTCGCCCTGCCTGCGCGTCTGCCGTGGGCGAGTGGACACAGCCAGATCCGCACTGCGCACTGCCTGACCGTCTGCCGAGGGTGAGTGGACACAGCCAGATCCGCACTGCGCCCTGCCTGACCGCCTGCCGTGGGTGAGTAGACACAGCCAGATCCGCACTGCGCCCTGCCTGCCCGTCTCCCGTGGGTGAGTGGACACAGCCAGATCCGCACTGCGCCCTGCCTGCCTGTCTCCCGTGGGTCAGTAGAAAGAGCCAGATCCGCACTGCGCCCTGCCTGCCCGTCTCCCGTGGGCGAGTGGACACAGCCATATCCGCACTGCGCCCTGCCTGCCCGTCTGTCGTGGCGAGTGTACACAGCCAGATCCGCAATGCGCACTGCCTGACTCTCTGCCGTGGGTGAGTGGACACAGCCAGATCCGCACTGCGCCCTGCCTGACCGCCTGTCGTGGGTGAGTGGACACAGCCAGATCCGCACTGCGCCCTGCCTGCCCGTCTGCCGTGGGCGAGTGGACACAGCCAGATCCGCACTGCGCCCTGCCTGCCCGCCTGCCGTGGGTGAGTGGACACAGCCAGATCCGCACTGCGCCCTGCCTGCCCGTCTGCCGTGGGTGAGTGGACACAGCCAGATCCACACTGCGCCCTGCCTGCCCGTCTGCCGTGGGTGAGTGGACACAGCCAGATCCGCACTGCGCCCTGCCTGCCCCTCTCCCGTCAGTGAGTGGACACAGCCAGATCCGCACTGCGCCCTGCCTGCCCGTCTCCCGTGGACGAGTGGACACAGCCAGATCCGCACTGCGCCCTGCCTGCCCGTCTGTCGTGGGTGAGTGGACACAGCCAGATCCGCAATGCGCACTGCCTGACTCTCTGCCGTGGGTGAGTGGACACAGCCAGGTCCGCACTGCGCGCTGCTGTCCCTCTCCCGTGGGCGAGTGGACACAGCCAGATGCGCACTGCGCCCTGCCTGCCCGTCTGTCGTGGGCGAGTGGACACAGCCAGATCCGCACTGCGCACTGCCTGACTCTCTGCCGTGGGTGAGTGGACACAGCCAGATCCGCACTACGCTCTGCCTGACCGCCTGCCGTTGGTGAGTGGACACAGCCAGATCCGCACTGCGCCCTGCCTGCCCGTCTCCCGTCGGTGAGTGGACACAGCCAGATTCGCACTGCGCGCTGCCTGCCCGTCTCCCGTGGGTGAGTGGACACAGCCAGATCCGCACTGCGCGCTGCCTGCCCGTCTCCCGTGGGCGAGTGGAAACAGCCAGATCCGCACTGCGCCCTGCCTGCCCGTCTGTCGTGGGCGAGTGGACACAGCCAGATCCGCACTGCGCCCTGCCTGACCGTCTGCCGTCGGTGAGTGGACACAGCCAGATCCACACTGTGCCCTGCCTGCCCGTCTGCCGTGGGTGAGTGGACACATCCAGATCCGCACTGCGCCCTGCCTGACCGTCTGCCGTGGGTGAGTGGACACAGCCAGATCCACACTGCGCGCTGCCTACCCGTCTCCCGTTGGCGAGTGGACACAGCCAGATCCGCACTGCGCGCTGCCTGCCCGTCTGTCGTGGGCGAGTGGACACAGCCATATCCGCACTACGCCCTGCCTGACCGTCTGGTGTGGGTGAGTGGACACAGCCAGATCCACACTGCGCCCTGCCTGCCAGTCTGCCGTGGGCGAGAGGACACAGCCAGATCCGAACTGCGCACTGCCTGACCATCTGCCGTGGGTGAGTGGACACAGCCAGATCCGCACTGCGCCCTGCCTGCCCGTCTGCCGTGGGTGAGTGGACACAGCCAGATCCGCACTGCGCCCTGCCTGCCCGTCTCCCGTCAGTGAGTGGACACAGCCAGATCCGCACTGCGCCCTGCCTGCCCGTCTCCCGTCAGTGAGTGGACACAGCCAGATCCGCACTGCGCCCTGCCTGCCCGTCTCCCGTGGACGAGTGGACACAGCCATATCCGCACTGCGCCCTGCCTGCCCGTCTGTCGTGGGCGAGTGGACACAGCCAGATCCGCAATGCGCACTGCCTGACTCTCTGCCGTGGGTGAGTGGACACAGCCAGATCCGCACTGCGCGCTGACTGCCCGTCTCCCGTGGGAAAGTGGACACAGCCAGATCCGCACTGCGCCCTGCCTGCCCGTCTGTCGTGGGCGAGTGGACACGGCCAGATCCGCATTGCGCACTGCCTGACTCTCTGCCGTGGGTGAGTGGACACAGCCAGATCCGCACTGCGCTCTGCCTGACCGCCTGCCGTTGGTGAGTGGACACAGCCATATCCGCACTGCGCTCTGCCTGACCGTCTGCCGTGGGTGAGTGGACACAGCCAGATCCGCACCTCGCCCTGCCTGCCCGTCTGCCGTGGGCGAGTGGACACAGCCAGATCCGCACTGCGCCCTGCCTGACCGCCTGCCGTTGGTGAGTGGACACAGCCAGATCCGCACTGCGCTCTGCCTGACCGTCTGCCGTGGGTGAGTGGACACAGCCAGATCCGCACCTCGCCCTGCCTGCCCGTCTGCCGTGGGCGAGTGGACACAGCCAGATCCGCACTGCGCACTGCCTGACCGTCTGCCGTGGGTGAGTGGACACAGCCAGATCCGCACTGCGCCCTGCCTAACCGCCTTCCGTGGGTGGGTGGACACAGCCAGATCCGCCCTGCGCCCTGCCTGCCCGTCTCCCCTGGGCGAGTGGACACAGCCAGATCCGCACTGCGCCCTGCCTGCCCGTCTGCCGTGGGCGAGTGGACACAGCCAGATCCGCACTGCGCCCTGCCTGCCCGCCTGCCGTGGGTGAGTGGACACAGCCAGATCCGCACTGCGCCCTGCCTACCCGTCTCCCGGGGGCGAGTGGACACAGCCAGATCCGCACTGCGCCCTGCCTGCCCTTCTGCCGTGGGTGAGTGGACACAGCCAGATCCGCACTGCGCCCTGCCTGATCATCTGCCGTCGGTGAGTGGACACAGCCAGATCCGCACTGCGCCCTGCCTGCCCGTCTGCCGTGGGCGAGTGGACACAGCCCGATCCGCACTGCGCCCTGCCTGACCGTCTGCCGTGGGTGAGTGGACACAGCCAGATCCGCACTGCGCCGTGCCTGCCCGTCTGCCGTGGGCGAGTGGACACAGCCAGATCCGCACTGCGCCCTGCCTGACCGTCTCCCGTGGGTGTGTGGACACAGCCAGATCCGCACTGCGCCCTGCCTGCCCGTCTCCCGTGGGTGAGTGGACACAGCCAGATCCGCACTGCACCTTGCCTGCCCGTCTCCCGTCAATGAGTGGACACAGCCAGATCCGCACTGTGCCCTGCCTGCCCGTATCCCGTGGGTGAGTGGACACAGCCAGATCCGCACTGCGCCCTGCCTGCCCGTCTCCCGTGGGCGAGTAGAAACAGCCAGATCCGCACTGCGCGCTGCCTGCCCGTCTGTCGTGGGCGAGTGGACACAGCCAGATCCGCACTGCGCCCTGTCAGCCCGTCTGCCGTGGGTGAGTGGACACAGCCAGATCCACACTGCGCCCTGCCTGCCCGTCTGCCGTGGGCGAGCGGACACAGGCAGATCCGCACTGCGCACTGCCTGACTGTCTGCCGTGGGTGAGTGGACACAGTCAGATCCGCACTGCGCCCTGCCTGACCACCTGTCGTGGGTGAGTGGACACAGCCAGATCCGCACTGCGCCCTGCCTGACCGTCTGCCGTGGGTGAGTGGACACAGCCAGATCCGCACTGCGCCTTGCCTGCCCGTCTCACGTGGGTGAGTGGACACAGCCAGATCCGCACTGCGCCCTGCCTGCCCGTCTCCCGTCGGTGAGTGTACACAGCCAGATCCGCACTGCGCACTGCCTGCCCATCTCCCGTGGGTGATTGGACACAGCCAGATCCGCACTGCGCGCTGACTGCCCGTCTCCCGTGGGCGAGTGGAAACAGCCAGATCCGCACTGCGTCCTGCCTGCCCGTCTGTCGTGGGCGAGTGGACACAGCCAGATTCGAACTGCGCCCTGCCTGACCGTCTGCCGTCGGTGAGTGGACACAGCCAGATCCACACTGCGCCCTGCCTGCCCGTCTGCCGTGGGTGAGTGGACACAGCCAGATCCGCACTGCGCCCTGCCTGACCGTCTGCCGTGGGTGAGTAGACACAGCCAGATCCACACTGCGCGCTGCCTACCCGTCTCCCGTGGGCGAGAGGACACAGCCAGATCCGCACTGCGCGCTGCCTGCCCGTCTGTCGTGGGCGAGTGGACACAGCCATATCCGCACTACGCCCTGCCTGACCGTCTGCCGTGGGTGAGTGGACACAGCCAGATCCACACTGCGCCCTGCCTGCCCGTCTGCCGTGGGCGAGCGGACACAGCCCGATCCGAACTGCGCACTGCCTGACCATCTGCCGTGTGTGAGTGGACACAGCCAGATCCGCACTGCGCCCTGCCTGACCGCCTGTCGTGGGTGAGTGGACACAGCCAGATCCGCACTGCGCCCTGCCTGCCCGTCTGCCGTGGGTTTGTGGACACATCCAGATCCACACTGCGCCCTGCCTGCCCGTCTGCCGTGGGTGAGTGGACACAGCCAGATCCGCACTGCGCCCTGCCTGCCCATCTCCCGTCAGTGAGTGGACACAGCCAGATCCGCACTGCGCCCTGCCTGCCCGTCTCCCGTGGACGAGTGGACACAGCCAGATCCGCACTGCGCCCTGCCTGCCCGTCTGTCGTGGGCGAGTGGACACAGCCAGATCCGCACTGCGCCCTGCCTGACCGTCTGCCGTGTGTGAGTGGACACAGCCAGATCCACACTGCGCCCTGCCTGCCCGTCTGCCGTGGGCGAGTGGACACAGCCAGATCCGCACTGCGCCCTGCCTGACCGTCTGCCGTGTGTGAGTGGACACAGCCAGATCCACACTGCGCCCTGCCTGCCCGTCTGCCGTGGGCGAGTGGACACAGCCAGATCCACACTGCGCCCTGCCTGCCCGTCTGTCGTGGACGAGTGGACACAGCCAGATCCGCACTGCGCACTGTCTGACTCTCTGCCGTGGGTGAGTGGACACAGCCAGATCCGCACTGCGCTCTGCCTGACCGCCTGCCGTTGGTGAGTGGACACAGCCAGATCCGCACTGCGCTCTGCCTGACCGTCTGCCGTGGGTGAGTGGACACAGCCAGATCCGCACCTCGCCCTGCCTGCGCGTCTTCCGTGGGCGAGTTGACACAGCCAGATCCGCACTGCGCACTGCCGGACCGTCTGCCGTGGGTGAGTGGACACAGCCAGATCCGCACTGCGCCCTGCCTGACCGCCTGCCGTTGGTGAGTGGACACAGCCAGATCCGAACTGCGCTCTGCCTGACCGTCTGCCGTGGGTGAGTGGACACAGCCAGATCCGCACCTCGCCCTGCCTGCCCGTCTGCCGTGGGCGAGTGGACACAGCCCGATCCGCACAGCGCCCTGCCTGACCATCTGCCGTGGGTGAGTGGACACAGCCAGATCCGCACTGCGCCGTGCCTGCCCGTCTACCGTGGGCGAGTGGACACAGCCAGATCCGCACTCCGCCCTGCCTGACCGTCTCCCGTGGGTGTGTGGACACAGCCATATCCGCACTGCGCCCTGCCTGCCCGTCTCCCGTGGGTGAGTGGACATAGCCAGATCCGCACTGCACCTTGCCTGCCCGTCTCCCGTCAATGAGTGGACACAGCCAGATCCGCACTGTGCCCTGCCTGCCCGTATCCCGTGGGTGAGTGGACACAGCCAGATCCGCACTGCGCCCTGCCTGCCCGTCTCCCGTGGGCGAGTAGAAACAGCCAGATCCGCACTGCGCGCTGCCTGCCCGTCTGTCGTGGGCGAGTGGACACAGCCAGATCCGCACTGCGCCCTGTCAGCCCGTCTGCCGTGGGTGAGTGGACACAGCCAGATCCACACTGCGCCCTGCATGCCCGTCTGCCGTGGGCGAGCGGACACAGGCAGATCCGCACTGCGCACTGCCTGACTGTCTGCCGTGGGTGAGTGGATACAGCCAGATCCGCACTGCGCCCTGCCTGACCACCTGTCGTGGGTGAGTGGACACAGCCAGATCCGCACTGCGCCCTGCCTGACCGTCTGCCGTGGGTGAGTGGACACAGCCAGATCCGCACTGCGCCTTGCCTGCCCGTCTCACGTGGGTGAGTGGACACAGCCAGATCCGCACTGCGCCCTACCTGCCCGTCTCCCGTGGGTGAGTGGACACAGTCAGATCCGCACTGCACCCTGCCTGACCGTCCTTCGTGGGTGAGTGGACACCGCCAGATCCGCACTGCGCCCTGCCTGCCCGTCTCCCGTGGGTGAGTGGACACAGCCAGATCCGCACTGCGCCCTGCCTGCCCGTCTCCCGTCGGTGAGTGGACACAGCCAGATCCGCACTGCGCGCTGACTGCCCGTCTCCCGTGGGCGAGTGGAAACAGCCAGATCCGCACTGCGCCCTGCCTGCCCGTCTGTCGTGGGCGAGTGGACACAGCCAGATCCGCACTGCGCCATGCCTGACCGTCTGCCGTGTGTGAGTGGACACAGCCAGATCCACACTGCGCCCTGCCTGCCCGTCTGCCGTGGGTGAGTGGACACAGCCAGATCCACACTGCGCCCTGCCTGCCCGTCTGTCGTGGACGAGTGGACACAGCCGGATCCGCACTGCGCACTGCCTGACTCTCTGCCGTGGGTGAGTGGACACAGCCAGATCCGCACTGCGCTCTGCCTGACCGCCTGCCGTTGGTGAGTGGACACAGCCAGATCCGCACTGCGCTCTGCCTGACCGTCTGCCGTGGGTGAGGGGACACAGCCAGATCCGCACCTCGCCCTGCCTGCGCGTCTGCCGTGGGCGAGTTGACACAGCCAGATCCGCACTGCGCACTGCCGGACCGTCTGCCGTGGGTGAGTGGACACAGCCAGATCCGCACTGCGCCCTGCCTGACCGCCTGCCGTTGGTGAGTGGACACAGCCAGATCCGCACTGCGCTCTGCCTGACCGTCTGCCGTGGGTGAGTGGACACAGCCAGATCCGCACCTGGCCCTGCCTGCCCGTCTGCCGTGGGCGAGTGGACACAGCCAGATCCGCACTGCGCCCTGCCTGACCGTCTGCCGTGGGTGAGTGGACACAGCCAGATCCGCACTGCGCCCTGCCTAACCGCCTTCCGTGGGTGGGTGGACACAGCCAGATCCGCCCTGCGCCCTGCCTGCCCGTCTCCCCTGGGCGAGTGGACACAGCCAGATCCGCACTGCGCCCTGCCTGCCCGTCTGCCGTGGGCGAGTGGACACAGCCAGATCCGCACTGCGCCCTGCCTGCCCGCCTGCCGTGGGTGAGTGGACACAGCCAGATCCGCACTGCGCCCTGCCTACCCGTCTCCCGGGGGCGAGTGGACACAGCCAGATCCGCACTGCGCCCTGCCTGCCCTTCTGCCGTGGGTGAGTGGACACAGCCAGATCCGCACTGCGCCCTGCCTGATCGTCTGCCGTCGTTGAGTGGACACAGCCAGATCCGCACTGCGCCCTGCCTGCCCGTCTGCCGTGGGCGAGTGGACACAGCCCGATCCGCACTGCGCCCTGCCTGACCGTCTGCCGTGGGTGAGTGGACACAGCCAGATCCGCACTGCGCCGTGCCTGCCCGTCTACCGTGGGCGAGTGGACACAGCCAGATCCGCACTGCGCCCTGCCTGACCGTCTCCCGTGGGTGTGTGGACACAGCCAGATCCGCACTGCGCCCTGCCTGCCCGTCTCCCGTGGGTGAGTGGACACAGCCAGATCCGCACTGCACCTTGCCTGCCCGTCTCCCGTCAATGAGTGGACACAGCCAGATCCGCACTGTGCCCTGCCTGCCCGTATCCCGTGGGTGAGTGGACACAGCCAGATCCGCACTGCGCCCTACCTGCCCGTCTCCCGTGGGCGAGTAGAAACAGCCAGATCCGCACTGCGCGCTGCCTGCCCGTCTGTCGTGGGCGAGTGGACACAGCCAGATCCGCACTGCGCCCTGTCAGCCCGTCTGCCGTGGGTGAGTGGACACAGCCAGATCCACACTGCGCCCTGCATGCCCGTCTGCCGTGGGCGAGCGGACACAGGCAGATCCGCACTGCGCACTGCCTGACTGTCTGCCGTGGGTGAGTGGATACAGCCAGATCCGCACTGCGCCTTGCCTGCCCGTCTCACGTGGGTGAGTGGACACAGCCAGATCCGCACTGCGCCCTACCTGCCCGTCTCCCGTGGGTGAGTGGACACAGCCAGATCCGCACTGCACCCTGCCTGACCGTCCTTCGTGGGTGAGTGGACACCGCCAGATCCGCACTGCGCCCTGCCTGCCCGTCTCCCGTGGGTGAGTGGACACCGCCAGATCCGCACTGCGCCCTGCCTGCCCGTCTCCCGTGGGTGAGTGGACACAGCCAGATCCACACTGCGCCCTGCCTGCCCGTCTGCCGTGGGTGAGTGGACACAGCCAGATCCGCACTGCGCCCTGCCTGACCGTCTGCCGTGGGTGAGTGGACACAGCCAGATCCACACTGCGCGCTGCCTACCCGTCTCCCGTGGGCGAGTGGACACAGCCAGATCCGCACTGCGCGCTGCCTGCCCGTCTGTCGTGGGCGAGTGGACACAGCCATATCCGCACTACGCCCTGCCTGACCGTCTGCCGTGGGTGAGTGGACACAGCCAGATCCACACTGCGCCCTGCCTGCCCGTCTGCCGTGGGCGAGCGGACACAGCCCGATCCGAACTGCGCACTGCCTGACCATCTGCCGTGAGTGAGTGGACACAGCCAGATCCGCACTGCGCCCTGCCTGCCCGTCTGCCGTGGGTGAGTGGACACTGCCAGATCCACACTTCGCCCTGCCTGCCCGTCTGCCGTGGGTGAGTGGACACAGCCAGATCCGCACTGCGCTCTGCCTGACCGCCTGCCGTTGGTGAGTGGACACAGCCAGATCCGCACTGCGCTCTGCCTGACCGTCTGCCGTGGGTGAGTGGACACAGCCAGATCCGCACCTCGCCCTGCCTGCGCGTCTGCCGTGGGCGAGTTGACACAGCCAGATCCGCACTGCGCACTGCCGGACCGTCTGCCGTGGGTGAGTGGACACAGCCAGATCCGCACTGCGCCCTGCCTGACCGCCTGCCGTTGGTGAGTGGACACAGCCAGATCCGCACTGCGCTCTGCCTGACCGTCTGCCGTGGGTGAGTGGACACAGCCAGATCCGCACCTCGCCCTGCCTGCCCGTCTGCCGTGGGCGAGTGGACACAGCCAGATCCGCACTGCGCACTGCCTGACCGTCTGCCGTGGGTGAGTGGACACAGCCAGATCCGCACTGCGCCCTGCCTAACCGCCTTCCGTGGGTGGGTGGACACAGCCAGATCCGCCCTGCGCCCTGCCTGCCCGTCTCCCCTGGGCGAGTGGACACAGCCAGATCCGCACTGCGCCCTGCCTGCCCGTCTGCCGTGGGCGAGTGGACACAGCCAGATCCGCACTGCGCCCTGCCTGCCCGCCTGCCGTGGGTGAGTGGACACAGCCAGATCCGCACTGCGCCCTGCCTACCCGTCTCCCGGGGGCGAGTGGACACAGCCAGATCCGCACTGCGCCCTGCCTGCCCTTCTGCCGTGGGTGAGTGGACACAGCCAGATCCGCACTGCACCCTGCCTGATCGTCTGCCGTCGGTGAGTGGACACAGCCAGATCCGCACTGCGCCCTGCCTGCCCGTCTGCCGTGGGCGAGTGGACACAGCCCGATCCGCACTGCGCCCTGCCTGACCGTCTGCCGTGGGTGAGTGGACACAGCCAGATCCGCACTGCGCCGTGCCTGCCCGTCTACCGTGGGCGAGTGGACACAGCCAGATCCGCACTGCGCCCTGCCTGACCGTCTCCCGTGGGTGTGTGGACACAGCCAGATCCGCACTGCGCCCTGCCTGCCCGTCTCCCGTGGGCGAGTGGACACAGCCAGATCCGCACTGCACCTTGCCTGCCCGTCTCCCGTCAATGAGTGTACACAGCCAGATCCGCACTGTGCCCTGCCTGCCCGTATCCCGTGGGTGAGTGGACACAGCCAGATCCACACTGCGCCCTGCATGCCCGTCTGCCGTGGGCGAGCGGACACAGGCAGATCCGCACTGCGCACTGCCTGACTTTCTGCCGTGGGTGAGTGGACACAGCCAGATCCGCACTGCGCCCTGCCTGACCACCTGTCGTGGGTGAGTGGACACAGCCAGATCCGCACTGCGCCCTGCCTGACCGTCTGCCGTGGGTGAGTGGACACAGCCAGATCCGCACTGCGCCTTGCCTGCCCGTCTCACGTGGGTGAGTGGACACAGCCAGATCCGCACTGCGCCCTATCTGGCCGTCTGCCGTGGGTGAGTGGACACAGCCAGATCCGCACTGCACCCTGCCTGACCGTCCTTCGTGGGTGAGTGGACACCGCCAGATCCGCACTGCGCCCTGCCTGCCCGTCTCCCGTGGGTGAGTGGACACAGCCAGATCCGCACTGCGCCCTGCCTGCCCGTCTCCCGTCGGTGAGTGGACACAGCCAGATCCGCACTGCGCACTGCCTGCCCATCTCCCGTGGGTGAGTGGACACAGCCAGATCCGCACTGCGCGCTGACTGCCCGTCTCCCGTGGGCGAGTGGAAACAGCCAGATCCGCACTGCGTCCTGCCTGCCCGTCTGTCGTGGGCGAGTGGACACAGCCAGATCCGCACTGCGCCCTGCCTGACCGTCTGCCGTCGGTGAGTGGACACAGCCAGATCCACACTGCGCCCTGCCTGCCCGTCTGCCGTGGGTGAGTGGACACAGCCAGATCCGCACTGCGCCCTGCCTGACCGTCTGCCGTGGGTGAGTGGACACAGCCAGATCCACACTGCGCGCTGCCTACCCGTCTCCCGTGGGCGAGTGGACACAGCCAGATCCGCACTGCGCGCTGCCTGCCCGTCTGTCGTGGGCGAGTGGACACAGCCATATCCGCACTACGCCCTGCCTGACCGTCTGCCGTGGGTGAGTGGACACAGCCAGATCCACACTGCGCCCTGCCTGCCCGTCTGCCGTGGGCGAGCAGACACAGCCCGATCCGAACTGCGCACTGCCTGACCATCTGCCGTGGGTGAGTGGACACAGCCAGATCCGCACTGCGCCCTGCCTGCCCGCCTGTCGTGGGTGAGTGGACACAGCCAGATCCGCACTGCGCCCTGCCTGCCCGTCTGCCGTGGGTGAGTGGACACAGCCAGATCCACACTGCGCCCTGCCTGCCCGTCTGCCGTGGGTGAGTGGACACAGCCAGATCCGCACTGCGCCCTGCCTGCCCATCTCCCGTCAGTGAGTGGACACAGCCAGATCCGCACTGCGCCCTGCCTGCCCGTCTCCCGTGGACGAGTGTACACAGCCAGATCCGCACTGCGCCCTGCTTGCCCGTCTGTCGTGGGCGAGTGGACACAGCCAGATCCGAACTGCGCCCTGCCTGACCGTCTGCCGTGTGTGAGTGGACACAGCCAGATCCACACTGCGCCCTGCCTGCCCGTCTGCCGTGGGCGAGTGGACACAGCCAGATCCACACTGCGCCCTGCCTGCCCGTCTGTCGTGGACGAGTGGACACAGCCAGATCCGCACTGCGCTCTGCCTGACCGTCTGCCTTGGGTGAGTGGACACAGCCAGATCCGCACTGCGCTCTGCCTGACCGCCTGCCGTTGGTGAGTGGACACAGCCAGATCCGCACTGCGCCCTGCCTGACCGTCTGCCGTGGGTGAGTGGACACAGCCAGATCCGCACTGCGCCTTGCCTGCCCGTCTCACGTGGGTGAGTGGACACAGCCAGATCCGCACTGCGCCCTATCTGCCCGTCTGCCGTGGGTGAGTGGACACAGCCAGATCCGCACTGCACCCTGCCTGACCGTCCTTCGTGGGTGAGTGGACACCGCCAGATCCGCACTGCGCCCTGCCTGCCCGTCTCCCGTGGGTGAGTGGACACAGCCAGATCCGCACTGCGCCCTGCCTGCCCGTCTCCCGTCGGTGAGTGGACACAGCCAGATCCGCACTGCGCACTGCCTGCCCATCTCCCGTGGGTGAGTGGACACAGCCAGATCCGCACTGCGCGCTGACTGCCCGTCTCCCGTGGGCGAGTGGAAACAGCCAGATCCGCACTGCGTCCTGCCTGCCCGTCTGTCGTGGGCGAGTGGACACAGCCAGATCCGCACTGCGCCCTGCCTGACCGTCTGCCGTCGGTGAGTGGACACAGCCAGATCCACACTGCGCCCTGCCTGCCCGTCTGCCGTGGGTGAGTGGACACAGCCAGATCCGCACTGCGCCCTGCCTGCCCGTCTCCCGTGGGCGTGTAGAAACAGCCAGATCCGCACTGCGCCCTGCCTGCCCGTCTCCCGTTGGCGAGTGGACACAGCCAGATACGCACTGCGCCCTGCCTGCCGGTCTGCCGTGGGCGAGTGGACACAGCCAGATCCGCACTGCGCCCTGCCTGACCGTCTGCCGTGGGTGAGTGGACACAGCCAGATCCACACTGCGCCCTGCCTGCCCGTCTCCAGTGGGCGAGTGGACACAGCCAGATCCACACTGCGCCCTGCCTGCTCGTCTGCCGTGGGTGAGTGGAAACAGCCGGATTCTCACTGCGCCCTGCCTGACCGTCTCCCGTGGGTGTGTGGACACGGCCAGATCCGCACTGCGCCCTGCCTGCCCGTCTCCCGTGGGTGAGTGGACACAGCCAGATCCGCACTGCACGCTGCCTCCCCGTCTCCCGTGGGCGAGTAGAAACAGCCAGATCCGCACTGCGCGCTGCCTGCCCGTCTGTCGTGGGCGAGTGGACACAGCCATATCCGCACTGCGCCCTGCCTGCCCGTCTGCCGTGGGTGAGTGGACACAGCCAGATCCACACTGCGCCCTGCCTGCCCGTCTGCCGTGGGCGAGCGGACACAGCCAGATCCGCACTGCGCACTGCCTGACCGTCTGCCGTGGGTGAGTGGACACAGCCAGATCCGCACTGCGCCCTGCCTGACTGCCAGTCGTGGGTGAGTGGACACAGCCAGATCCGTACTGCGCCCTGCCTGACCGTCTGCCGTGGGTGAGTGGACACAGCCAGATCCACACTGCGCCCTGCCTGCCCGTCTGCCGTGGGTGAGTGGACACAGCCAGATCCGCACTGCGCCCTGCCTGACCGTCTCCCGTGGGTGAGTGGACACAGCCAGATCCGCACTGCGCCTTGCCTGCCCGTCTCACGTGGGTGAGTGGACACAGCCAGATCCGCACTGCGCCCTACCTGCCTGTCTCCCGTGGGTGAGTGGACACAGCCAGATCCGCACTGCACACTGCCTGACCGTCCTTCTTGGGTGAGTGGACACCGCCAGATCCGCACTGCGCCCTTCCGGCCCGTCTCCCGTCAGTGAGTGGACACAGCCAGATCCACACTGCGCCCTGCCTGCCCGTCTCCCGTCGGTGAGTGGACACAGCCAGATCCGCACTGCGCGCTGCGTGCCTGTCTCCCGTGGGCGAGTGGACACCGTCAGATCCGCACTACGCCCTGCCTGCCCGTCTGTCGTGGGCGAGTGGACACAGCCAGAACCGCACTGCGCCCTGCCTAACCGTCTGCCGTCGGTGAGTGGACACAGCCAGATCCACACTGCGCCCTGCCTGCCCGTCTGCCGTGGGCAAGTGGACACAGCCAGATCCGCACTGCGCACTGTCTGACCGTCTGCCGTGGGTGAGTCGACACAGCCAGATCCGCTCTGCGCCCTGCCTGACCGCCTGCCGTGGGTGAGTGGACACAGCCAGATCCGCACTGCGCCCTGCCTGACCGTCTCCCGTGGGTGAGTAGACACAGCCAGATCCACACTGCGCCCTGCCTGCCCGTCTGCCGTGGGCGAGTGGACACATCCAGATCCGCACTGCGCCCTGTCTGACCGTCTGCTGTGGGTGAGTGGACACAGCCAGATCCGCACTGCGCCCTGCCTGACCGTCTCCCGTGGGCGAGTGGACACAGCCAGATCCGCACTGTGCCCTGCCTGCCCGTCTCCCGTCGGTGAGTGGACACAGCCAGATCCGCACTGCGCCTTGCCTGCCCGTCTCCCGTCAGTGAGTGGACACAGCCAGATCCGCACTGCGCCCTGCCTGCCCGTCTCCCGAGGGGGAGTGGACACAGCCAGATCCGCACTGTGCCTTGCCTGCCCGTCTCCCGTCGGTGAGTGGACACAGCCAGATCCGCACTGCGCCCTGCCTGCCCGTCTCCCGTGGGTGAGTGGACACAGCCAGATCCACACTGGGCCCTGCCTGCCCGTCTCCAGTGGGCGAGTGGATACAGCCAGATCCGCATTGCGCCCTGCCTGCCCGTGTCCCGTCGGTGAGTGGACACAGCCAGATCCGCACTGCGCACTGCCTGCCCGTCTCCCGTGGGTGAGTGGACACAGCCAGATCCGCACTGCGCCCTGCCTGCCCGTCTCCCGTCGGTGAGTGGACACAGCCAGATCCGCACTGCGCACTGCCTGCCCGTCTCCCGTGGGTGAGTGGACACAGCCAGATCCGCACTGCGCGCTGCCTGCCCGTCTCCCGTGGGCGAGTGGAAACAGCCAGATCCGCACTGCGCCCTGCCTGCCCGTCTGTCGTGGGCGAGTGGACACAGCCAGATCCGCACTGCGCCCTGCCTGACCGTCTGCCGTCGGTGAGTGGACACAGCCAGATCCACACTGCGCCCTGCCTGCCCGTCTGCCGTGGGTGAGTGGACACAGCCAGATCCGCACTGCGCCCTGCCTGACCGTCTGCCGTGGGTGAGTGGACACAGCCAGATCCACACTGCGCGCTGCCTACCCGTCTCCCGTGGGCGAGTGGACACAGCCAGGTCCGCACTGCGCGCTGCCTGCCCGTCTGTCGTGGGCGAGTGGACACAGCCATATCCGCACTACGCCCTGCCTGACCGTCTGCCATGGGTGAGTGGACACCGCCAGATCCGCACTGCGCCCTGCCTGCCCGTCTCCCGTGGGTGAGTGGAAACAGCCAGATCCGCACTGCGCACTGCCTGCCCGTCTCCCGTGGGTGAGTGGACACAGCCAGATCCGCACTGCGCGCTGCCTGCCCGTCTCCCGTGGGCGAGTGGAAACAGCCAGATCCGCACTGCGCCCTACCTGCCCGTCTGTCGTGGGCGAGTGGACACAGCCAGATCCGCACTGCGCACTGCCTGACCGTCTGCCGTCGGTGAGTGGACACAGCCAGATCCACACTGCGCCCTGCCTGCCCGTCTGCCGTGGGCGAGCGGACACAGCCAGATCCGAACTGCGCACTGCCTGACCATCTGCCGTGGGTGAGTGGACACAGCCAGATCCGCACTGCGCCCTGCCTGACCGCCTGTCGTGGGTGAGTGGACACAGCCAGATCCGCACTGCGCCCTGCCTGCCCGTCTGCCGTGGGTGAGTGGACACAGCCAGATCCACACTGCGCCCTGCCTGCCCGTCTGCCGAGGGTGAGTGGACACAGCCAGATCCGCACTGCGCCCTGCCTGCCCGTCTCCCGTCAGTGAGTGGACACAGCCAGATCCGCACTGCGCCCTGCCTGCCCGTCTCCCGTGGACGAGTGGACACAGCCAGATCCGCACTGCGCCCTGCCTGCCCGTCTGTCGTGGCCGAGTGGACACAGCCAGATCCGCAATGCGCACTGCCTGACTCTCTGCCGTGGGTGAGTGGACACAGCCAGGTCCGCACTGCGCGCTGCCTGTCCGTCTCCCGTGGGCGAGTGGACACAGCCAGATCCGCACTGCGCCCTGCCTGCCCGTCTGTCGTGGGCGAGTGGACACAGCCAGATCCGCACTGCGCACTGCCTGACTCTCTGCCGTGGGTGTGTGGACACGGCCAGATCTGCACTGCGCCCTGCCTGACCGTCTCCCGTGGGTGAGTGGACACAGCCAGATCCGCACTGCACCTTGCCTGCCCGTCTCCCGTCAGTGAGTGGACACAGCCAGATCCGCACTGTGCCCTGCCTGCCCGTCTCCCGTGGGTGAGTGGACACAGCCAGATCCGCACTGCACGCTGCCTCCCCGTCTCCCGTGGGCGAGTAGAAACAGCCAGATCCGCACTGCGCGCTGCCTGCCCGTCTGTCGTGGGCGAGTGGACACAGCCATATCCGCACTGCGACCTGCCTGCCCGTCTGCCGTGGGTGAGTGGACACAGCCAGATCCACACTGCGCCCTGCCTGCCCGTCTGCCGTGGGCGAGCGGACACAGCCAGATCCGCACTGCGCACTGCCTGACCGTCTGCCGTGGGTGAGTGGACACAGCCAGATCCGCACTGCGCCCTGCCTGACTGCCAGTCGTGGGTGAGTGGACACAGCCAGATCCGTACTGCGCCCTGCCTGACCGTCTGCCGTGGGTGAGTGGACACAGCCAGATCCACACTGCGCCCTGCCTGCCCGTCTGCCGTGGGTGAGTGGACACAGCCAGATCCGCACTGCGCCCTGCCTGACCGTCTCCCGTGGGTGAGTGGACACAGCCAGATCCGCACTGCGCCTTGCCTGCCCGTCTCACGTGGGTGAGTGGACACAGCCAGATCCGCACTGCGCCCTACCTGCCCGTCTCCCGTGGGTGAGTGGACACAGCCAGATCCGCACTGCACACTGCCTGACCGTCCTTCTTGGGTGAGTGGACACCGCCAGATCCGCACTGCGCCCTTCCGGCCCGTCTCCCGTCAGTGAGTGGACACAGCCAGATCCACACTGCGCCCTGCCTGCCCGTCTCCCGTCGGTGAGTGGACACAGCCAGATCCGCACTGCGCGCTGCGTGCCTGTCTCCCGTGGGCGAGTGGACACAGTCAGATCCGCACTGCGCACTGTCTGACCGTCTGCCGTGGGTGAGTCGACACAGCCAGATCCGCACTGCGCCCTGCCTGACCGCCTGCCGTGGGTGAGTGGACACAGCCAGATCCGCACTGCGCCCTGCCTGACCGTCTCCCGTGGGTGAGTAGACACAGCCAGATCCACACTGCGCCCTGCCTGCCCGTCTGCCGTGGGCGAGTGGACACATCCAGATCCGCACTGCGCCCTGTCTGACCGTCTGCTGTGGGTGAGTGAACACAGCCAGATCCGCACTGCGCCCTGCCTGACCGTCTCCCGTGGGCGAGTGGACACAGCCAGATCCGCACTGCGCCCTGCCTGCCCGTCTCCCGTCGGTGAGTGGACACAGCCAGATCCGCACTGCGCCTTGCCTGCCCGTCTCCCGTCAGTGAGTGGACACAGCCAGATCCGCACTGCGCCCTGCCTGCCCGTCTGCCGTGGGTGAGTGGACACAGCCAGATCCGCACTGCGCCCTGCCTGCCCGTCTCCCGTGGGTGAGTGGACACAGCCAGATCCACACTGGGCCCTGCCTGCCCGTCTCCAGTGGGCGAGTGGATACAGCCAGATCCGCATTGCGCCCTGCCTGCCCGTCTCCCGTCGGTGAGTGGACACAGCCAGATCCGCACTGCGCACTGCCTGCCCGTCTCCCGTGGGTGAGTGGACACAGCCAGATCCGCACTGCGCCCTGCCTGCCCGTCTCCCGTCGGTGAGTGGACACAGCCAGATCCGCACTGCGCACTGCCTGCCCGTCTCCCGTGGGTGAGTGGACACAGCCAGATCCGCACTGCGCCCTGCCTGCCCGTCTGCCGTGGGTGAGTGGACACAGCCAGATCCGCACTGCGCGCTGCGTGCCTGTCTCCCGTGGGCGAGTGGACACAGTCAGATCCGCACTGCACACTGTCTGACCGTCTGCCGTGGGTGAGTCGACACAGCCAGATCCGCACTGCGCCCTGCCTGACCGCCTGCCGTGGGTGAGTGGACACAGCCAGATCCGCACTGCGCCCTGCCTGACCGTCTCCCGTGGGTGAGTAGACACAGCCAGATCCACACTGCGCCCTGCCTGCCCGTCTGCCGTGGGCGAGTGGACACATCCAGATCCGCACTGCGCCCTGTCTGACCGTCTGCTGTGGGTGAGTGGACACAGCCAGATCCGCACTGCGCCCTGCCTGACCGTCTCCCGTGGGCGAGTGGACACAGCCAGATCCGCACTGCGCCCTGCCTGCCCGTCTCCCGTCGGTGAGTGGACACAGCCAGATCCGCACTGCGCCTTGCCTGCCCGTCTCCCGTCAGTGAGTGGACACAGCCAGATCCGCACTGCGCCCTGCCTGCCCGTCTGCCGTGGGTGAGTGGACACAGCCAGATCCTTACTGCGCCTTGCCTGCCCGTCTCCCGTCGGTGAGTGGACACAGCCAGATCCGCACTGCGCGCTGCCTGCCCGTCTCCCGTGGGCGAGTGGACACAGCCAGATCCGCACTGCGCCCTGCCTGCCCGTCTGCCGTGAGTGAGTGGACACATCCAGATCCGCACTGCGCCCTGCCTGACCGTCTGCCGTGGGTGAGTGGACACAGCCAGATCCACACTGCGCGCTGCCTACCCGTCTCCCGTGGGCGAGTGGACACAGCCAGATCCGCACTGCGCGCTCCCTGCCCGTCTGTCGTGGGCGAGTGGACACAGCCATATCCGCACTACGCCCTGCCTGACCGTCTGGTGTGGGTGAGTGGACACAGCCAGATCCACACCGCGCCCTGCCTGCCCGTCTGCCGTGGGCGAGCGGACACAGCCAGATCCGAACTGCGCACTGCCTGACAATCTGCCGTGGGTGAGTGGACACAGCCAGATCCGCACTGCGCCCTGCCTGCCCGTCTGCCGTGGGTGAGTGGACACAGCCAGATCCGCACTGCGCCCTGCCTGCCCGTCTCCCGTCAGTGAGTGGACACAGCCAGATCCGCACTGCGCCCTGCCTGCCCGTCTCCCGTGGACGAGTGGACACAGCCAGATCTGCACTGCGCCCTGCCTGCCCGTCTGTCGTGGGCGAGTGGACACAGCCAGATCCGCAATGCGCACTGCCTGACTCTCTGCCGTGGGTGAGTGGACACAGCCAGATCCGCACTGCGCGCTGCCTGCCCGTCTCCCGTGGGCGAGTGGACACAGCCAGATCCGCACTGCGCCCTGCCTGCCCGTCTGTCGTGGGCGAGTGGACACAGCCAGATCCGCACTGCGCACTGCCTGACTCTCTGCCGTGGGTGAGTGGACACAGCCAGATCCGCACTGCGCTCTGCCTGACCGCCTGCCGTTGGTGAGTGGACACAGCCAGATCCGCACTGCGCTCTGCCTGACCGTCAGCCGTGGGTGAGTGGACACAGACAGATCCGCACCTCGCCCTGCCTGCGCGTCTGCCGTGGGCGAGTGGACACAGCCAGATCCGCACTGCGCACTGCCTGACCGTCTGCCGAGGGTGAGTGGACACAGCCAGATCCGCACTGCGCCCTGCCTGACCGCCTGCCGTGGGTGAGTAGACACAGCCAGATCCGCACTGCGCCCTGCCTGCCCGTCTCCCGTGGGTGAGTGGACACAGCCAGATCCGCACTGCGCCCTGCCTGCCTGTCTCCCGTGGGTCAGTAGAAAGAGCCAGATCCGCACTGCGCCCTGCCTGCCCGTCTCCCGTGGGCGAGTGGACACAGCCATATCCGCACTGCGCCCTGCCTGCCCGTCTGTCGTGGCGAGTGGACACAGCCAGATCCGCAATGCGCACTGCCTGACTCTCTGCCGTGGGTGAGTGGACACAGCCAGATCCGCACTGCGCCCTGCCTGACCGCCTGTCGTGGGTGAGTGGACACAGCCAGATCCGCACTGCGCCCTGCCTGCCCGTCTGCCGTGGGCGAGTGGACACAGCCAGATCCGCACTGCGCCCTGCCTGCCCGCCTGCCGTGGGTGAGTGGACACAGCCAGATCCGCACTGCGCCCTGCCTGCCCGTCTGCCGTGGGTGAGTGGACACAGCCAGATCCACACTGCGCCCTGCCTGCCCGTCTGCCGTGGGTGAGTGGACACAGCCAGATCCGCACTGCGCCCTGCCTGCCCCTCTCCCGTCAGTGAGTGGACACAGCCAGATCCGCACTGCGCCCTGCCTGCCCGTCTCCCGTGGACGAGTGGACACAGCCAGATCCGCACTGCGCCCTGCCTGCCCGTCTGTCGTGGGTGAGTGGACACAGCCAGATCCGCAATGCGCACTGCCTGACTCTCTGCCGTGGGTGAGTGGACACAGCCAGGTCCGCACTGCGCGCTGCTGTCCCTCTCCCGTGGGCGAGTGGACACAGCCAGATGCGCACTGCGCCCTGCCTGCCCGTCTGTCGTGGGCGAGTGGACACAGCCAGATCCGCACTGCGCACTGCCTGACTCTCTGCCGTGGGTGAGTGGACACAGCCAGATCCGCACTACGCTCTGCCTGACCGCCTGCCGTTGGTGAGTGGACACAGCCAGATCCGCACTGCGCCCTGCCTGCCCGTCTCCCGTCGGTGAGTGGACACAGCCAGATTCGCACTGCGCGCTGCCTGCCCGTCTCCCGTGGGTGAGTGGACACAGCCAGATCCGCACTGCGCGCTGCCTGCCCGTCTCCCGTGGGCGAGTGGAAACAGCCAGATCCGCACTGCGCCCTGCCTGCCCGTCTGTCGTGGGCGAGTGGACACAGCCAGATCCGCACTGCGCCCTGCCTGACCGTCTGCCGTCGGTGAGTGGACACAGCCAGATCCACACTGTGCCCTGCCTGCCCGTCTGCCGTGGGTGAGTGGACACATCCAGATCCGCACTGCGCCCTGCCTGACCGTCTGCCGTGGGTGAGTGGACACAGCCAGATCCACACTGCGCGCTGCCTACCCGTCTCCCGTTGGCGAGTGGACACAGCCAGATCCGCACTGCGCGCTGCCTGCCCGTCTGTCGTGGGCGAGTGGACACAGCCATATCCGCACTACGCCCTGCCTGACCGTCTGGTGTGGGTGAGTGGACACAGCCAGATCCACACTGCGCCCTGCCTGCCAGTCTGCCGTGGGCGAGAGGACACAGCCAGATCCGAACTGCGCACTGCCTGACCATCTGCCGTGGGTGAGTGGACACAGCCAGATCCGCACTGCGCCCTGCCTGCCCGTCTGCCGTGGGTGAGTGGACACAGCCAGATCCGCACTGCGCCCTGCCTGCCCGTCTCCCGTCAGTGAGTGGACACAGCCAGATCCGCACTGCGCCCTGCCTGCCCGTCTCCCGTCAGTGAGTGGACACAGCCAGATCCGCACTGCGCCCTGCCTGCCCGTCTCCCGTGGACGAGTGGACACAGCCATATCCGCACTGCGCCCTGCCTGCCCGTCTGTCGTGGGCGAGTGGACACAGCCAGATCCGCAATGCGCACTGCCTGACTCTCTGCCGTGGGTGAGTGGACACAGCCAGATCCGCACTGCGCGCTGACTGCCCGTCTCCCGTGGGAAAGTGGACACAGCCAGATCCGCACTGCGCCCTGCCTGCCCGTCTGTCGTGGGCGAGTGGACACGGCCAGATCCGCATTGCGCACTGCCTGACTCTCTGCCGTGGGTGAGTGGACACAGCCAGATCCGCACTGCGCTCTGCCTGACCGCCTGCCGTTGGTGAGTGGACACAGCCATATCCGCACTGCGCTCTGCCTGACCGTCTGCCGTGGGTGAGTGGACACAGCCAGATCCGCACCTCGCCCTGCCTGCCCGTCTGCCGTGGGCGAGTGGACACAGCCAGATCCGCACTGCGCCCTGCCTGACCGCCTGCCGTTGGTGAGTGGACACAGCCAGATCCGCACTGCGCTCTGCCTGACCGTCTGCCGTGGGTGAGTGGACACAGCCAGATCCGCACCTCGCCCTGCCTGCCCGTCTGCCGTGGGCGAGTGGACACAGCCAGATCCGCACTGCGCACTGCCTGACCGTCTGCCGTGGGTGAGTGGACACAGCCAGATCCGCACTGCGCCCTGCCTAACCGCCTTCCGTGGGTGGGTGGACACAGCCAGATCCGCCCTGCGCCCTGCCTGCCCGTCTCCCCTGGGCGAGTGGACACAGCCAGATCCGCACTGCGCCCTGCCTGCCCGTCTGCCGTGGGCGAGTGGACACAGCCAGATCCGCACTGCGCCCTGCCTGCCCGCCTGCCGTGGGTGAGTGGACACAGCCAGATCCGCACTGCGCCCTGCCTACCCGTCTCCCGGGGGCGAGTGGACACAGCCAGATCCGCACTGCGCCCTGCCTGCCCTTCTGCCGTGGGTGAGTGGACACAGCCAGATCCGCACTGCGCCCTGCCTGATCATCTGCCGTCGGTGAGTGGACACAGCCAGATCCGCACTGCGCCCTGCCTGCCCGTCTGCCGTGGGCGAGTGGACACAGCCCGATCCGCACTGCGCCCTGCCTGACCGTCTGCCGTGGGTGAGTGGACACAGCCAGATCCGCACTGCGCCGTGCCTGCCCGTCTGCCGTGGGCGAGTGGACACAGCCAGATCCGCACTGCGCCCTGCCTGACCGTCTCCCGTGGGTGTGTGGACACAGCCAGATCCGCACTGCGCCCTGCCTGCCCGTCTCCCGTGGGTGAGTGGACACAGCCAGATCCGCACTGCACCTTGCCTGCCCGTCTCCCGTCAATGAGTGGACACAGCCAGATCCGCACTGTGCCCTGCCTGCCCGTATCCCGTGGGTGAGTGGACACAGCCAGATCCGCACTGCGCCCTGCCTGCCCGTCTCCCGTGGGCGAGTAGAAACAGCCAGATCCGCACTGCGCGCTGCCTGCCCGTCTGTCGTGGGCGAGTGGACACAGCCAGATCCGCACTGCGCCCTGTCAGCCCGTCTGCCGTGGGTGAGTGGACACAGCCAGATCCACACTGCGCCCTGCCTGCCCGTCTGCCGTGGGCGAGCGGACACAGGCAGATCCGCACTGCGCACTGCCTGACTGTCTGCCGTGGGTGAGTGGACACAGTCAGATCCGCACTGCGCCCTGCCTGACCACCTGTCGTGGGTGAGTGGACACAGCCAGATCCGCACTGCGCCCTGCCTGACCGTCTGCCGTGGGTGAGTGGACACAGCCAGATCCGCACTGCGCCTTGCCTGCCCGTCTCACGTGGGTGAGTGGACACAGCCAGATCCGCACTGCGCCCTGCCTGCCCGTCTCCCGTCGGTGAGTGGACACAGCCAGATCCGCACTGCGCACTGCCTGCCCATCTCCCGTGGGTGATTGGACACAGCCAGATCCGCACTGCGCGCTGACTGCCCGTCTCCCGTGGGCGAGTGGAAACAGCCAGATCCGCACTGCGTCCTGCCTGCCCGTCTGTCGTGGGCGAGTGGACACAGCCAGATTCGAACTGCGCCCTGCCTGACCGTCTGCCGTCGGTGAGTGGACACAGCCAGATCCACACTGCGCCCTGCCTGCCCGTCTGCCGTGGGTGAGTGGACACAGCCAGATCCGCACTGCGCCCTGCCTGACCGTCTGCCGTGGGTGAGTGGACACAGCCAGATCCACACTGCGCGCTGCCTACCCGTCTCCCGTGGGCGAGAGGACACAGCCAGATCCGCACTGCGCGCTGCCTGCCCGTCTGTCGTGGGCGAGTGGACACAGCCATATCCGCACTACGCCCTGCCTGACCGTCTGCCGTGGGTGAGTGGACACAGCCAGATCCACACTGCGCCCTGCCTGCCCGTCTGCCGTGGGCGAGCGGACACAGCCCGATCCGAACTGCGCACTGCCTGACCATCTGCCGTGGGTGAGTGGACACAGCCAGATCCGCACTGCGCCCTGCCTGACCGCCTGTCGTGGGTGAGTGGACACAGCCAGATCCGCACTGCGCCCTGCCTGCCCGTCTGCCGTGGGTTTGTGGACACATCCAGATCCACACTGCGCCCTGCCTGCCCGTCTGCCGTGGGTGAGTGGACACAGCCAGATCCGCACTGCGCCCTGCCTGCCCATCTCCCGTCAGTGAGTGGACACAGCCAGATCCGCACTGCGCCCTGCCTGCCCGTCTCCCGTGGACGAGTGGACACAGCCAGATCCGCACTGCGCCCTGCCTGCCCGTCTGTCGTGGGCGAGTGGACACAGCCAGATCCGCACTGCGCCCTGCCTGACCGTCTGCCGTGTGTGAGTGGACACAGCCAGATCCACACTGCGCCCTGCCTGCCCGTCTGCCGTGGGCGAGTGGACACAGCCAGATCCGCACTGCGCCCTGCCTGACCGTCTGCCGTGTGTGAGTGGACACAGCCAGATCCACACTGCGCCCTGCCTGCCCGTCTGCCGTGGGCGAGTGGACACAGCCAGATCCACACTGCGCCCTGCCTGCCCGTCTGTCGTGGACGAGTGGACACAGCCAGATCCGCACTGCGCACTGTCTGACTCTCTGCCGTGGGTGAGTGGACACAGCCAGATCCGCACTGCGCTCTGCCTGACCGCCTGCCGTTGGTGAGTGGACACAGCCAGATCCGCACTGCGCTCTGCCTGACCGTCTGCCGTGGGTGAGTGGACACAGCCAGATCCGCACCTCGCCCTGCCTGCGCGTCTTCCGTGGGCGAGTTGACACAGCCAGATCCGCACTGCGCACTGCCGGACCGTCTGCCGTGGGTGAGTGGACACAGCCAGATCCGCACTGCGCCCTGCCTGACCGCCTGCCGTTGGTGAGTGGACACAGCCAGATCCGAACTGCGCTCTGCCTGACCGTCTGCCGTGGGTGAGTGGACACAGCCAGATCCGCACCTCGCCCTGCCTGCCCATCTGCCGTGGGCGAGTGGACACAGCCCGATCCGCACAGCGCCCTGCCTGACCATCTGCCGTGGGTGAGTGGACACAGCCAGATCCGCACTGCGCCGTGCCTGCCCGTCTACCGTGGGCGAGTGGACACAGCCAGATCCGCACTCCGCCCTGCCTGACCGTCTCCCGTGGGTGTGTGGACACAGCCATATCCGCACTGCGCCCTGCCTGCCCGTCTCCCGTGGGTGAGTGGACACAGCCAGATCCGCACTGCACCTTGCCTGCCCGTCTCCCGTCAATGAGTGGACACAGCCAGATCCGCACTGTGCCCTGCCTGCCCGTATCCCGTGGGTGAGTGGACACAGCCAGATCCGCACTGCGCCCTGCCTGCCCGTCTCCCGTGGGCGAGTAGAAACAGCCAGATCCGCACTGCGCGCTGCCTGCCCGTCTGTCGTGGGCGAGTGGACACAGCCAGATCCGCACTGCGCCCTGTCAGCCCGTCTGCCGTGGGTGAGTGGACACAGCCAGATCCACACTGCGCCCTGCATGCCCGTCTGCCGTGGGCGAGCGGACACAGGCAGATCCGCACTGCGCACTGCCTGACTGTCTGCCGTGGGTGAGTGGATACAGCCAGATCCGCACTGCGCCCTGCCTGACCACCTGTCGTGGGTGAGTGGACACAGCCAGATCCGCACTGCGCCCTGCCTGACCGTCTGCCGTGGGTGAGTGGACACAGCCAGATCCGCACTGCGCCTTGCCTGCCCGTCTCACGTGGGTGAGTGGACACAGCCAGATCCGCACTGCGCCCTACCTGCCCGTCTCCCGTGGGTGAGTGGACACAGTCAGATCCGCACTGCACCCTGCCTGACCGTCCTTCGTGGGTGAGTGGACACCGCCAGATCCGCACTGCGCCCTGCCTGCCCGTCTCCCGTGGGTGAGTGGACACAGCCAGATCCGCACTGCGCCCTGCCTGCCCGTCTCCCGTCGGTGAGTGGACACAGCCAGATCCGCACTGCGCGCTGACTGCCCGTCTCCCGTGGGCGAGTGGAAACAGCCAGATCCGCACTGCGCCCTGCCTGCCCGTCTGTCGTGGGCGAGTGGACACAGCCAGATCCGCACTGCGCCATGCCTGACCGTCTGCCGTGTGTGAGTGGACACAGCCAGATCCACACTGCGCCCTGCCTGCCCGTCTGCCGTGGGTGAGTGGACACAGCCAGATCCACACTGCGCCCTGCCTGCCCGTCTGTCGTGGACGAGTGGACACAGCCAGATCCGCACTGCGCACTGCCTGACTCTCTGCCGTGGGTGAGTGGACACAGCCAGATCCGCACTGCGCTCTGCCTGACCGCCTGCCGTTGGTGAGTGGACACAGCCAGATCCGCACTGCGCTCTGCCTGACCGTCTGCCGTGGGTGAGGGGACACAGCCAGATCCGCACCTCGCCCTGCCTGCGCGTCTGCCGTGGGCGAGTTGACACAGCCAGATCCGCACTGCGCACTGCCGGACCGTCTGCCGTGGGTGAGTGGACACAGCCAGATCCGCACTGCGCCCTGCCTGACCGCCTGCCGTTGGTGAGTGGACACAGCCAGATCCGCACTGCGCTCTGCCTGACCGTCTGCCGTGGGTGAGTGGACACAGCCAGATCCGCACCTGGCCCTGCCTGCCCGTCTGCCGTGGGCGAGTGGACACAGCCAGATCCGCACTGCGCCCTGCCTGACCGTCTGCCGTGGGTGAGTGGACACAGCCAGATCCGCACTGCGCCCTGCCTAACCGCCTTCCGTGGGTGGGTGGACACAGCCAGATCCGCACTGCGCCCTGCCTGCCCGTCTGCCGTGGGTGAGTGGACACAGCCAGATCCACACTGCGCCCTGCCTGCCCGTCTGCCGTGGGTGAGTGGACACAGCCAGATCCGCACTGCGCCCTGCCTGCCCATCTCCCGTCAGTGAGTGGACACAGCCAGATCCGCACTGCGCCCTGCCTGCCCGTCTCCCGTGGACGAGTGTACACAGCCAGATCCGCACTGCGCCCTGCTTGCCCGTCTGTCGTGGGCGAGTGGACACAGCCAGATCCGAACTGCGCCCTGCCTGACCGTCTGCCGTGTGTGAGTGGACACAGCCAGATCCACACTGCGCCCTGCCTGCCCGTCTGCCGTGGGCGAGTGGACACAGCCAGATCCACACTGCGCCCTGCCTGCCCGTCTGTCGTGGACGAGTGGACACAGCCAGATCCGCACTGCGCTCTGCCTGACCGTCTGCCTTGGGTGAGTGGACACAGCCAGATCCGCACTGCGCTCTGCCTGACCGCCTGCCGTTGGTGAGTGGACACAGCCAGATCCGCACTGCGCCCTGCCTGACCGTCTGCCGTGGGTGAGTGGACACAGCCAGATCCGCACTGCGCCTTGCCTGCCCGTCTCACGTGGGTGAGTGGACACAGCCAGATCCGCACTGCGCCCTATCTGCCCGTCTGCCGTGGGTGAGTGGACACAGCCAGATCCGCACTGCACCCTGCCTGACCGTCCTTCGTGGGTGAGTGGACACCGCCAGATCTGCACTGCGCCCTGCCTGCCCGTCTCCCGTGGGTGAGTGGACACAGCCAGATCCGCACTGCGCCCTGCCTGCCCGTCTCCCGTCGGTGAGTGGACACAGCCAGATCCGCACTGCGCACTGCCTGCCCATCTCCCGTGGGTGAGTGGACACAGCCAGATCCGCACTGCGCGCTGACTGCCCGTCTCCCGTGGGCGAGTGGAAACAGCCAGATCCGCACTGCGTCCTGCCTGCCCGTCTGTCGTGGGCGAGTGGACACAGCCAGATCCGCACTGCGCCCTGCCTGACCGTCTGCCGTCGGTGAGTGGACACAGCCAGATCCACACTGCGCCCTGCCTGCCCGTCTGCCGTGGGTGAGTGGACACAGCCAGATCCGCACTGCGCCCTGCCTGCCCGTCTCCCGTGGGCGTGTAGAAACAGCCAGATCCGCACTGCGCCCTGCCTGCCCGTCTCCCGTTGGCGAGTGGACACAGCCAGATACGCACTGCGCCCTGCCTGCCGGTCTGCCGTGGGCGAGTGGACACAGCCAGATCCGCACTGCGCCCTGCCTGACCGTCTGCCGTGGGTGAGTGGACACAGCCAGATCCACACTGCGCCCTGCCTGCCCGTCTCCAGTGGGCGAGTGGACACAGCCAGATCCACACTGCGCCCTGCCTGCTCGTCTGCCGTGGGTGAGTGGAAACAGCCGGATTCTCACTGCGCCCTGCCTGACCGTCTCCCGTGGGTGTGTGGACACGGCCAGATCCGCACTGCGCCCTGCCTGCCCGTCTCCCGTGGGTGAGTGGACACAGCCAGATCCGCACTGCACGCTGCCTCCCCGTCTCCCGTGGGCGAGTAGAAACAGCCAGATCCGCACTGCGCGCTGCCTGCCCGTCTGTCGTGGGCGAGTGGACACAGCCATATCCGCACTGCGCCCTGCCTGCCCGTCTGCCGTGGGTGAGTGGACACAGCCAGATCCACACTGCGCCCTGCCTGCCCGTCTGCCGTGGGCGAGCGGACACAGCCAGATCCGCACTGCGCACTGCCTGACCGTCTGCCGTGGGTGAGTGGACACAGCCAGATCCGCACTGCGCCCTGCCTGACTGCCAGTCGTGGGTGAGTGGACACAGCCAGATCCGTACTGCGCCCTGCCTGACCGTCTGCCGTGGGTGAGTGGACACAGCCAGATCCACACTGCGCCCTGCCTGCCCGTCTGCCGTGGGTGAGTGGACACAGCCAGATCCGCACTGCGCCCTGCCTGACCGTCTCCCGTGGGTGAGTGGACACAGCCAGATCCGCACTGCGCCTTGCCTGCCCGTCTCACGTGGGTGAGTGGACACAGCCAGATCCGCACTGCGCCCTACCTGCCTGTCTCCCGTGGGTGAGTGGACACAGCCAGATCCGCACTGCACACTGCCTGACCGTCCTTCTTGGGTGAGTGGACACCGCCAGATCCGCACTGCGCCCTTCCGGCCCGTCTCCCGTCAGTGAGTGGACACAGCCAGATCCACACTGCGCCCTGCCTGCCCGTCTCCCGTCGGTGAGTGGACACAGCCAGATCCGCACTGCGCGCTGCGTGCCTGTCTCCCGTGGGCGAGTGGACACCGTCAGATCCGCACTACGCCCTGCCTGCCCGTCTGTCGTGGGCGAGTGGACACAGCCAGAACCGCACTGCGCCCTGCCTAACCGTCTGCCGTCGGTGAGTGGACACAGCCAGATCCACACTGCGCCCTGCCTGCCCGTCTGCCGTGGGCAAGTGGACACAGCCAGATCCGCACTGCGCACTGTCTGACCGTCTGCCGTGGGTGAGTCGACACAGCCAGATCCGCTCTGCGCCCTGCCTGACCGCCTGCCGTGGGTGAGTGGACACAGCCAGATCCGCACTGCGCCCTGCCTGACCGTCTCCCGTGGGTGAGTAGACACAGCCAGATCCACACTGCGCCCTGCCTGCCCGTCTGCCGTGGGCGAGTGGACACATCCAGATCCGCACTGCGCCCTGTCTGACCGTCTGCTGTGGGTGAGTGGACACAGCCAGATCCGCACTGCGCCCTGCCTGACCGTCTCCCGTGGGCGAGTGGACACAGCCAGATCCGCACTGTGCCCTGCCTGCCCGTCTCCCGTCGGTGAGTGGACACAGCCAGATCCGCACTGCGCCTTGCCTGCCCGTCTCCCGTCAGTGAGTGGACACAGCCAGATCCGCACTGCGCCCTGCCTGCCCGTCTCCCGAGGGGGAGTGGACACAGCCAGATCCGCACTGTGCCTTGCCTGCCCGTCTCCCGTCGGTGAGTGGACACAGCCAGATCCGCACTGCGCCCTGCCTGCCCGTCTCCCGTGGGTGAGTGGACACAGCCAGATCCACACTGGGCCCTGCCTGCCCGTCTCCAGTGGGCGAGTGGATACAGCCAGATCCGCATTGCGCCCTGCCTGCCCGTGTCCCGTCGGTGAGTGGACACAGCCAGATCCGCACTGCGCACTGCCTGCCCGTCTCCCGTGGGTGAGTGGACACAGCCAGATCCGCACTGCGCCCTGCCTGCCCGTCTCCCGTCGGTGAGTGGACACAGCCAGATCCGCACTGCGCACTGCCTGCCCGTCTCCCGTGGGTGAGTGGACACAGCCAGATCCGCACTGCGCGCTGCCTGCCCGTCTCCCGTGGGCGAGTGGAAACAGCCAGATCCGCACTGCGCCCTGCCTGCCCGTCTGTCGTGGGCGAGTGGACACAGCCAGATCCGCACTGCGCCCTGCCTGACCGTCTGCCGTCGGTGAGTGGACACAGCCAGATCCACACTGCGCCCTGCCTGCCCGTCTGCCGTGGGTGAGTGGACACAGCCAGATCCGCACTGCGCCCTGCCTGACCGTCTGCCGTGGGTGAGTGGACACAGCCAGATCCACACTGCGCGCTGCCTACCCGTCTCCCGTGGGCGAGTGGACACAGCCAGGTCCGCACTGCGCGCTGCCTGCCCGTCTGTCGTGGGCGAGTGGACACAGCCATATCCGCACTACGCCCTGCCTGACCGTCTGCCGTGGGTGAGTGGACACCGCCAGATCCGCACTGCGCCCTGCCTGCCCGTCTCCCGTGGGTGAGTGGAAACAGCCAGATCCGCACTGCGCACTGCCTGCCCGTCTCCCGTGGGTGAGTGGACACAGCCAGATCCGCACTGCGCGCTGCCTGCCCGTCTCCCGTGGGCGAGTGGAAACAGCCAGATCCGCACTGCGCCCTACCTGCCCGTCTGTCGTGGGCGAGTGGACACAGCCAGATCCGCACTGCGCACTGCCTGACCGTCTGCCGTCGGTGAGTGGACACAGCCAGATCCACACTGCGCCCTGCCTGCCCGTCTGCCGTGGGCGAGCGGACACAGCCAGATCCGAACTGCGCACTGCCTGACCATCTGCCATGGGTGAGTGGACACAGCCAGATCCGCACTGCGCCCTGCCTGACCGCCTGTCGTGGGTGAGTGGACACAGCCAGATCCGCACTGCGCCCTGCCTGCCCGTCTGCCGTGGGTGAGTGGACACAGCCAGATCCACACTGCGCCCTGCCTGCCCGTCTGCCGAGGGTGAGTGGACACAGCCAGATCCGCACTGCGCCCTGCCTGCCCGTCTCCCGTCAGTGAGTGGACACAGCCAGATCCGCACTGCGCCCTGCCTGCCCGTCTCCCGTGGACGAGTGGACACAGCCAGATCCGCACTGCGCCCTGCCTGCCCGTCTGTCGTGGCCGAGTGGACACAGCCAGATCCGCAATGCGCACTGCCTGACTCTCTGCCGTGGGTGAGTGGACACAGCCAGGTCCGCACTGCGCGCTGCCTGTCCGTCTCCCGTGGGCGAGTGGACACAGCCAGATCCGCACTGCGCCCTGCCTGCCCGTCTGTCGTGGGCGAGTGGACACAGCCAGATCCGCACTGCGCACTGCCTGACTCTCTGCCGTGGGTGTGTGGACACGGCCAGATCTGCACTGCGCCCTGCCTGACCGTCTCCCGTGGGTGAGTGGACACAGCCAGATCCGCACTGCACCTTGCCTGCCCGTCTCCCGTCAGTGAGTGGACACAGCCAGATCCGCACTGTGCCCTGCCTGCCCGTCTCCCGTGGGTGAGTGGACACAGCCAGATCCGCACTGCACGCTGCCTCCCCGTCTCCCGTGGGCGAGTAGAAACAGCCAGATCCGCACTGCGCGCTGCCTGCCCGTCTGTCGTGGGCGAGTGGACACAGCCATATCCGCACTGCGACCTGCCTGCCCGTCTGCCGTGGGTGAGTGGACACAGCCAGATCCACACTGCGCCCTGCCTGCCCGTCTGCCGTGGGCGAGCGGACACAGCCAGATCCGCACTGCGCACTGCCTGACCGTCTGCCGTGGGTGAGTGGACACAGCCAGATCCGCACTGCGCCCTGCCTGACTGCCAGTCGTGGGTGAGTGGACACAGCCAGATCCGTACTGCGCCCTGCCTGACCGTCTGCCGTGGGTGAGTGGACACAGCCAGATCCACACTGCGCCCTGGCTGCCCGTCTGCCGTGGGTGAGTGGACACAGCCAGATCCGCACTGCGCCCTGCCTGACCGTCTCCCGTGGGTGAGTGGACACAGCCAGATCCGCACTGCGCCTTGCCTGCCCGTCTCACGTGGGTGAGTGGACACAGCCAGATCCGCACTGCGCCCTACCTGCCCGTCTCCCGTGGGTGAGTGGACACAGCCAGATCCGCACTGCACACTGCCTGACCGTCCTTCTTGGGTGAGTGGACACCGCCAGATCCGCACTGCGCCCTTCCGGCCCGTCTCCCGTCAGTGAGTGGACACAGCCAGATCCACACTGCGCCCTGCCTGCCCGTCTCCCGTCGGTGAGTGGACACAGCCAGATCCGCACTGCGCGCTGCGTGCCTGTCTCCCGTGGGCGAGTGGACACAGTCAGATCCGCACTGCGCACTGTCTGACCGTCTGCCGTGGGTGAGTCGACACAGCCAGATCCGCACTGCGCCCTGCCTGACCGCCTGCCGTGGGTGAGTGGACACAGCCAGATCCGCACTGCGCCCTGCCTGACCGTCTCCCGTGGGTGAGTAGACACAGCCAGATCCACACTGCGCCCTGCCTGCCCGTCTGCCGTGGGCGAGTGGACACATCCAGATCCGCACTGCGCCCTGTCTGACCGTCTGCTGTGGGTGAGTGAACACAGCCAGATCCGCACTGCGCCCTGCCTGACCGTCTCCCGTGGGCGAGTGGACACAGCCAGATCCGCACTGCGCCCTGCCTGCCCGTCTCCCGTCGGTGAGTGGACACAGCCAGATCCGCACTGCGCCTTGCCTGCCCGTCTCCCGTCAGTGAGTGGACACAGCCAGATCCGCACTGCGCCCTGCCTGCCCGTCTGCCGTGGGTGAGTGGACACAGCCAGATCCGCACTGCGCCCTGCCTGCCCGTCTCCCGTGGGTGAGTGGACACAGCCAGATCCACACTGGGCCCTGCCTGCCCGTCTCCAGTGGGCGAGTGGATACAGCCAGATCCGCATTGCGCCCTGCCTGCCCGTCTCCCGTCGGTGAGTGGACACAGCCAGATCCGCACTGCGCACTGCCTGCCCGTCTCCCGTGGGTGAGTGGACACAGCCAGATCCGCACTGCGCCCTGCCTGCCCGTCTCCCGTCGGTGAGTGGACACAGCCAGATCCGCACTGCGCACTGCCTGCCCGTCTCCCGTGGGTGAGTGGACACAGCCAGATCCGCACTGCGCCCTGCCTGCCCGTCTGCCGTGGGTGAGTGGACACAGCCAGATCCGCACTGCGCGCTGCGTGCCTGTCTCCCGTGGGCGAGTGGACACAGTCAGATCCGCACTGCACACTGTCTGACCGTCTGCCGTGGGTGAGTCGACACAGCCAGATCCGCACTGCGCCCTGCCTGACCGCCTGCCGTGGGTGAGTGGACACAGCCAGATCCGCACTGCGCCCTGCCTGACCGTCTCCCGTGGGTGAGTAGACACAGCCAGATCCACACTGCGCCCTGCCTGCCCGTCTGCCGTGGGCGAGTGGACACATCCAGATCCGCACTGCGCCCTGTCTGACCGTCTGCTGTGGGCGAGTGGACACAGCCAGATCCGCACTGCGCCCTGCCTGACCGTCTCCCGTGGGCGAGTGGACACAGCCAGATCCGCACTGCGCCCTGCCTGCCCGTCTCCCGTCGGTGAGTGGACACAGCCAGATCCGCACTGCGCCTTGCCTGCCCGTCTCCCGTCAGTGAGTGGACACAGCCAGATCCGCACTGCGCCCTGCCTGCCCGTCTGCCGTGGGTGAGTGGACACAGCCAGATCCGCACTGCGCCTTGCCTGCCCGTCTCCCGTCGGTGAGTTGACACAGCCAGATCCGCACTGCGCCCTGCCTGCCCGTCTCCCGTGGGTGAGTGGACACAGCCAGATCCACACTGGGCCCTGCCTGCCCGTCTCCAGTGGGCGAGTGGATACAGCCAGATCCGCATTGCGCCCTGCCTGCCCGTCTCCCGTCGGTGAGTGGACACAGCCAGATCCGCACTGCGCACTGCCTGCCCGTCTCCCGTGGGTGAGTGGACACAGCCAGATCCGCACTGCGCCCTGCCTGCCCGTCTCCCGTCGGTGAGTGGACACAGCCAGATCCGCACTGCGCACTGCCTGCCCGTCTCCCGTGGGTGAGTGGACACAGCCAGATCCGCACTGCGCGCTGCCTGCCCGTCTCCCGTGGGCGAGTGGAAACAGCCAGATCCGCACTGCGCCCTGCCTGCCCGTCTGTCGTGGGCGAGTGGACACAGCCAGATCCGCACTGCGCCCTACCTGCCCGTCTGTCGTGGGCGAGTGGACACAGCCAGATCCGCACTGCGCACTGCCTGACCGTCTGCCGTCGGTGAGTGGACACAGCCAGATCCACACTGCGCCCTGCCTGCCCGTCTGCCGTGGGTGAGTGGACACATCCAGATCCGCACTGCACCCTGCCTGACCGTCTGCCGTGGGTGAGTGGACACAGCCAGATCCACACTGCGCGGTGCCTACCCGTCTCCCGTGGGCGAGTGGACACAGCCAGATCCGCACTCCGCGCTGCCTGCCCGTCTGTCGTGGGCGAGTGGACACAGCCATATCCGCACTACGCCCTGCCTGACCGTCTGCCGTGGGTGAGTGGACACAGCCAGATCCACACTGCGCCCTGCCTGCCCGTCTGCCGTGGGCGAGCGGACACAGCCAGATCCGAACTGCGCACTGCCTGACCATCTGCCGTGGGTGAGTGGACACAGCCAGATCCGCACTGCGCCCTGCCTGACCGCCTGTCGTGGGTGAGTGGACACAGCCAGATCCGCACTGCGCCCTGCCTGCCCGTCTGCCGTGGGTGAGTGGACACAGCCAGATCCACACTGCGCCCTGCCTGCCCGTCTGCCGAGGGTGAGTGGACACAGCCAGATCCGCACTGCGCCCTGCCTGCCCGTCTCCCATCAGTGAGTGGACACAGCCAGATCCGCACTGCGCCCTGCCTGCCCGTCTCCCGTGGACGAGTGGACACAGCCAGATCCGCACTGCGCCCTGCCTGCCCGTCTGTCGTGGCCGAGTGGACACAGCCAGATCCGCAATGCGCACTGCCTGACTCTCTGCCGTGGGTGAGTGGACACAGCCAGGTCCGCACTGCGCGCTGCCTGTCCGTCTCCCGTGGGCGAGTGGACACAGCCAGATCCGCACTGCGCCCTGCCTGCCCGTCTGTCGTGGGCGAGTGGACACAGCCAGATCCGCACTGCGCCCTGCCTTCCCGCCTGCCGTGGGTGAGTGGACATAGCCAGATCCGCACTGCGCCCTGCCTACCCGTCTCCCGGGGGCGAGTGGACACAGCCAGATCCGCACTGCGCACTGCCTGCCCTTCTGCCGTGGGTGAGTGGACACAGACAGATCCGCACTGCGCCCTGCCTGATCGTCTGCCGTCGGTGAGTGGACACAGCCAGATCCGCACTGCGCCCTGCCTGCCCGTCTGCCGTGGGCGAGTGGACACAGCCCGATCCGCACTGCGCCCTGCCTGACCGTCTGCCGTGGGTGAGTGGACACAGCCAGATCCGCACTGCGCCGTGCCTGCCCGTCTGCCGTGGGCGAGTGGACACAGCCAGATCCGCACTGCGCCCTGCCTGACGGTCTGCCGTGGGCGAGTGGACACAGCCAGATCCACACTGCGCCCTGCCTGCCCGTCTGCCGTGGGCGAGCGGACACAGGCAGATCCGCACTGCGCACTGCCTGACTGTCTGCCGTGGGTGAGTGGACACAGCCAGATCCACACTGCGCCCTGCCTGACCACCTGTCGTGGGTGAGTGGACACAGCCAGATCCGCACTGCGCCCTGCCTGACCGTCTGCCGTGGGTGAGTGGACACAGCCAGATCCGCACTGCGCCTTGCCTGCCCGTCTCACGTGTGTGAGTGGACACAGCCAGATCCGCACTGCGCCCTACCTGCCCGTCTCCCGTGGGTGAGTGGACACAGCCAGATCCGCACTGCACCCTGCCTGACCGTCTTTCGTGGGTGAGTGGACACCGCCAGATCCGCACTGCGCCCTGCCTGCCCGTCTCCCGTGGGTGAGTGGACACAGCCAGATCCGCACTGCGCCCTGCCTGCCCGTCTCCCGTCGGTGAGTGGACACAGCCAGATCCGCACTGCGCACTGCCTGCCCATCTCCCGTGGGTGAGTGGACACAGCCAGATCCGCACTGCGCGCTGACTGCCCGTCTCCCGTGGGCGAGTGGAAACAGCCAGATCCGCACTGCGTCCTGCCTGCCCGTCTGTCGTGGGCGAGTGGACACAGCCAGATCCGCACTGCGCCCTGCCTGACCGTCTGCCGTCGGTGAGTGGACACAGCCAGATCCACACTGCGCCCTGCCTGCCCGTCTGCCGTGGGTGAGTGGACACAGCCAGATCCGCACTGCGCCCTGCCTGACCGTCTGCCGTGGGCGAGTGGACACAGCCAGATCCACACTGCGCGCTGCCTGCCCGTCTCCCGTGGGCGAGTGGAAACAGCCAGATCCGCACTGCGCCCTGCCTGCCCGTCTGTCGTGGGCGAGTGGACACAGCCAGATCCGCACTGCGCCCTGCCTGACCGTCTGCCGTCGGTGAGTGGACACAGCCAGATCCACACTGCGCCCTGCCTGCCCGTCTGCCGTGGGTGAGTGGACACAGCCAGATCCGCACTGCGCCCTGCCTGACCGTCTGCCGTGGGTGAGTGGACACAGCCAGATCCACACTGCGCGCTGCCTACCCGTCTCCCGTGGGCGAGTGGACACAGCCAGGTCCGCACTGCGCGCTGCCTGCCCGTCTGTCGTGGGCGAGTGGACACAGCCATATCCGCACTACGCCCTGCCTGACCGTCTGCCGTGGGTGAGTGGACACCGCCAGATCCGCACTGCGCCCTGCCTGCCCGTCTCCCGTGGGTGAGTGGAAACAGCCAGATCCGCACTGCGCACTGCCTGCCCGTCTCCCGTGGGTGAGTGGACACAGCCAGATCCGCACTGCGCGCTGCCTGCCCGTCTCCCGTGGGCGAGTGGAAACAGCCAGATCCGCACTGCGCCCTACCTGCCCGTCTGTCGTGGGCGAGTGGACACAGCCAGATCCGCACTGCGCACTGCCTGACCGTCTGCCGTCGGTGAGTGGACACAGCCAGATCCACACTGCGCCCTGCCTGCCCGTCTGCCGTGGGCGAGCGGACACAGCCAGATCCGAACTGCGCACTGCCTGACCATCTGCCATGGGTGAGTGGACACAGCCAGATCCGCACTGCGCCCTGCCTGACCGCCTGTCGTGGGTGAGTGGACACAGCCAGATCCGCACTGCGCCCTGCCTGCCCGTCTGCCGTGGGTGAGTGGACACAGCCAGATCCACACTGCGCCCTGCCTGCCCGTCTGCCGAGGGTGAGTGGACACAGCCAGATCCGCACTGCGCCCTGCCTGCCCGTCTCCCGTCAGTGAGTGGACACAGCCAGATCCGCACTGCGCCCTGCCTGCCCGTCTCCCGTGGACGAGTGGACACAGCCAGATCCGCACTGCGCCCTGCCTGCCCGTCTGTCGTGGCCGAGTGGACACAGCCAGATCCGCAATGCGCACTGCCTGACTCTCTGCCGTGGGTGAGTGGACACAGCCAGGTCCGCACTGCGCGCTGCCTGTCCGTCTCCCGTGGGCGAGTGGACACAGCCAGATCCGCACTGCGCCCTGCCTGCCCGTCTGTCGTGGGCGAGTGGACACAGCCAGATCCGCACTGCGCACTGCCTGACTCTCTGCCGTGGGTGTGTGGACACGGCCAGATCTGCACTGCGCCCTGCCTGACCGTCTCCCGTGGGTGAGTGGACACAGCCAGATCCGCACTGCACCTTGCCTGCCCGTCTCCCGTCAGTGAGTGGACACAGCCAGATCCGCACTGTGCCCTGCCTGCCCGTCTCCCGTGGGTGAGTGGACACAGCCAGATCCGCACTGCACGCTGCCTCCCCGTCTCCCGTGGGCGAGTAGAAACAGCCAGATCCGCACTGCGCGCTGCCTGCCCGTCTGTCGTGGGCGAGTGGACACAGCCATATCCGCACTGCGACCTGCCTGCCCGTCTGCCGTGGGTGAGTGGACACAGCCAGATCCACACTGCGCCCTGCCTGCCCGTCTGCCGTGGGCGAGCGGACACAGCCAGATCCGCACTGCGCACTGCCTGACCGTCTGCCGTGGGTGAGTGGACACAGCCAGATCCGCACTGCGCCCTGCCTGACTGCCAGTCGTGGGTGAGTGGACACAGCCAGATCCGTACTGCGCCCTGCCTGACCGTCTGCCGTGGGTGAGTGGACACAGCCAGATCCACACTGCGCCCTGGCTGCCCGTCTGCCGTGGGTGAGTGGACACAGCCAGATCCGCACTGCGCCCTGCCTGACCGTCTCCCGTGGGTGAGTGGACACAGCCAGATCCGCACTGCGCCTTGCCTGCCCGTCTCACGTGGGTGAGTGGACACAGCCAGATCCGCACTGCGCCCTACCTGCCCGTCTCCCGTGGGTGAGTGGACACAGCCAGATCCGCACTGCACACTGCCTGACCGTCCTTCTTGGGTGAGTGGACACCGCCAGATCCGCACTGCGCCCTTCCGGCCCGTCTCCCGTCAGTGAGTGGACACAGCCAGATCCACACTGCGCCCTGCCTGCCCGTCTCCCGTCGGTGAGTGGACACAGCCAGATCCGCACTGCGCGCTGCGTGCCTGTCTCCCGTGGGCGAGTGGACACAGTCAGATCCGCACTGCGCACTGTCTGACCGTCTGCCGTGGGTGAGTCGACACAGCCAGATCCGCACTGCGCCCTGCCTGACCGCCTGCCGTGGGTGAGTGGACACAGCCAGATCCGCACTGCGCCCTGCCTGACCGTCTCCCGTGGGTGAGTAGACACAGCCAGATCCACACTGCGCCCTGCCTGCCCGTCTGCCGTGGGCGAGTGGACACATCCAGATCCGCACTGCGCCCTGTCTGACCGTCTGCTGTGGGTGAGTGAACACAGCCAGATCCGCACTGCGCCCTGCCTGACCGTCTCCCGTGGGCGAGTGGACACAGCCAGATCCGCACTGCGCCCTGCCTGCCCGTCTCCCGTCGGTGAGTGGACACAGCCAGATCCGCACTGCGCCTTGCCTGCCCGTCTCCCGTCAGTGAGTGGACACAGCCAGATCCGCACTGCGCCCTGCCTGCCCGTCTGCCGTGGGTGAGTGGACACAGCCAGATCCGCACTGCGCCCTGCCTGCCCGTCTCCCGTGGGTGAGTGGACACAGCCAGATCCACACTGGGCCCTGCCTGCCCGTCTCCAGTGGGCGAGTGGATACAGCCAGATCCGCATTGCGCCCTGCCTGCCCGTCTCCCGTCGGTGAGTGGACACAGCCAGATCCGCACTGCGCACTGCCTGCCCGTCTCCCGTGGGTGAGTGGACACAGCCAGATCCGCACTGCGCCCTGCCTGCCCGTCTCCCGTCGGTGAGTGGACACAGCCAGATCCGCACTGCGCACTGCCTGCCCGTCTCCCGTGGGTGAGTGGACACAGCCAGATCCGCACTGCGCCCTGCCTGCCCGTCTGCCGTGGGTGAGTGGACACAGCCAGATCCGCACTGCGCGCTGCGTGCCTGTCTCCCGTGGGCGAGTGGACACAGTCAGATCCGCACTGCACACTGTCTGACCGTCTGCCGTGGGTGAGTCGACACAGCCAGATCCGCACTGCGCCCTGCCTGACCGCCTGCCGTGGGTGAGTGGACACAGCCAGATCCGCACTGCGCCCTGCCTGACCGTCTCCCGTGGGTGAGTAGACACAGCCAGATCCACACTGCGCCCTGCCTGCCCGTCTGCCGTGGGCGAGTGGACACATCCAGATCCGCACTGCGCCCTGTCTGACCGTCTGCTGTGGGCGAGTGGACACAGCCAGATCCGCACTGCGCCCTGCCTGACCGTCTCCCGTGGGCGAGTGGACACAGCCAGATCCGCACTGCGCCCTGCCTGCCCGTCTCCCGTCGGTGAGTGGACACAGCCAGATCCGCACTGCGCCTTGCCTGCCCGTCTCCCGTCAGTGAGTGGACACAGCCAGATCCGCACTGCGCCCTGCCTGCCCGTCTGCCGTGGGTGAGTGGACACAGCCAGATCCGCACTGCGCCTTGCCTGCCCGTCTCCCGTCGGTGAGTTGACACAGCCAGATCCGCACTGCGCCCTGCCTGCCCGTCTCCCGTGGGTGAGTGGACACAGCCAGATCCACACTGGGCCCTGCCTGCCCGTCTCCAGTGGGCGAGTGGATACAGCCAGATCCGCATTGCGCCCTGCCTGCCCGTCTCCCGTCGGTGAGTGGACACAGCCAGATCCGCACTGCGCACTGCCTGCCCGTCTCCCGTGGGTGAGTGGACACAGCCAGATCCGCACTGCGCCCTGCCTGCCCGTCTCCCGTCGGTGAGTGGACACAGCCAGATCCGCACTGCGCACTGCCTGCCCGTCTCCCGTGGGTGAGTGGACACAGCCAGATCCGCACTGCGCGCTGCCTGCCCGTCTCCCGTGGGCGAGTGGAAACAGCCAGATCCGCACTGCGCCCTGCCTGCCCGTCTGTCGTGGGCGAGTGGACACAGCCAGATCCGCACTGCGCCCTACCTGCCCGTCTGTCGTGGGCGAGTGGACACAGCCAGATCCGCACTGCGCACTGCCTGACCGTCTGCCGTCGGTGAGTGGACACAGCCAGATCCACACTGCGCCCTGCCTGCCCGTCTGCCGTGGGTGAGTGGACACATCCAGATCCGCACTGCACCCTGCCTGACCGTCTGCCGTGGGTGAGTGGACACAGCCAGATCCACACTGCGCGGTGCCTACCCGTCTCCCGTGGGCGAGTGGACACAGCCAGATCCGCACTCCGCGCTGCCTGCCCGTCTGTCGTGGGCGAGTGGACACAGCCATATCCGCACTACGCCCTGCCTGACCGTCTGCCGTGGGTGAGTGGACACAGCCAGATCCACACTGCGCCCTGCCTGCCCGTCTGCCGTGGGCGAGCGGACACAGCCAGATCCGAACTGCGCACTGCCTGACCATCTGCCGTGGGTGAGTGGACACAGCCAGATCCGCACTGCGCCCTGCCTGACCGCCTGTCGTGGGTGAGTGGACACAGCCAGATCCGCACTGCGCCCTGCCTGCCCGTCTGCCGTGGGTGAGTGGACACAGCCAGATCCACACTGCGCCCTGCCTGCCCGTCTGCCGAGGGTGAGTGGACACAGCCAGATCCGCACTGCGCCCTGCCTGCCCGTCTCCCATCAGTGAGTGGACACAGCCAGATCCGCACTGCGCCCTGCCTGCCCGTCTCCCGTGGACGAGTGGACACAGCCAGATCCGCACTGCGCCCTGCCTGCCCGTCTGTCGTGGCCGAGTGGACACAGCCAGATCCGCAATGCGCACTGCCTGACTCTCTGCCGTGGGTGAGTGGACACAGCCAGGTCCGCACTGCGCGCTGCCTGTCCGTCTCCCGTGGGCGAGTGGACACAGCCAGATCCGCACTGCGCCCTGCCTGCCCGTCTGTCGTGGGCGAGTGGACACAGCCAGATCCGCACTGCGCCCTGCCTTCCCGCCTGCCGTGGGTGAGTGGACATAGCCAGATCCGCACTGCGCCCTGCCTACCCGTCTCCCGGGGGCGAGTGGACACAGCCAGATCCGCACTGCGCACTGCCTGCCCTTCTGCCGTGGGTGAGTGGACACAGACAGATCCGCACTGCGCCCTGCCTGATCGTCTGCCGTCGGTGAGTGGACACAGCCAGATCCGCACTGCGCCCTGCCTGCCCGTCTGCCGTGGGCGAGTGGACACAGCCCGATCCGCACTGCGCCCTGCCTGACCGTCTGCCGTGGGTGAGTGGACACAGCCAGATCCGCACTGCGCCGTGCCTGCCCGTCTGCCGTGGGCGAGTGGACACAGCCAGATCCGCACTGCGCCCTGCCTGACGGTCTGCCGTGGGCGAGTGGACACAGCCAGATCCACACTGCGCCCTGCCTGCCCGTCTGCCGTGGGCGAGCGGACACAGGCAGATCCGCACTGCGCACTGCCTGACTGTCTGCCGTGGGTGAGTGGACACAGCCAGATCCACACTGCGCCCTGCCTGACCACCTGTCGTGGGTGAGTGGACACAGCCAGATCCGCACTGCGCCCTGCCTGACCGTCTGCCGTGGGTGAGTGGACACAGCCAGATCCGCACTGCGCCTTGCCTGCCCGTCTCACGTGTGTGAGTGGACACAGCCAGATCCGCACTGCGCCCTACCTGCCCGTCTCCCGTGGGTGAGTGGACACAGCCAGATCCGCACTGCACCCTGCCTGACCGTCTTTCGTGGGTGAGTGGACACCGCCAGATCCGCACTGCGCCCTGCCTGCCCGTCTCCCGTGGGTGAGTGGACACAGCCAGATCCGCACTGCGCCCTGCCTGCCCGTCTCCCGTCGGTGAGTGGACACAGCCAGATCCGCACTGCGCACTGCCTGCCCATCTCCCGTGGGTGAGTGGACACAGCCAGATCCGCACTGCGCGCTGACTGCCCGTCTCCCGTGGGCGAGTGGAAACAGCCAGATCCGCACTGCGTCCTGCCTGCCCGTCTGTCGTGGGCGAGTGGACACAGCCAGATCCGCACTGCGCCCTGCCTGACCGTCTGCCGTCGGTGAGTGGACACAGCCAGATCCACACTGCGCCCTGCCTGCCCGTCTGCCGTGGGTGAGTGGACACAGCCAGATCCGCACTGCGCCCTGCCTGACCGTCTGCCGTGGGCGAGTGGACACAGCCAGATCCACACTGCGCGCTGCCTACCCGTCTCCCGTGGGCGAGTGGACACAGCCAGATCCGCACTGCGCGCTTCCTGCCCGTCTGTCGTGGGCGAGTGGACACAGCCATATCCGCACTACGCCCTGCCTGACCGTCTGCCGTGGGTGAGTGGACACAGCCAGATCCACACTGCGCCCTGCCTGCCCGTCTGCCGTGGGCGAGCGGACACAGCCAGATCCGCACTGCGCCCTGCCTGCCCGTCTGCCGTGGGTGAGTGGACACAGCCAGATCCGCACTGCGCCTTGCCTGCCCGTCTCCCGTCGGTGAGTGGACACAGCCAGATCCGCACTGCGCCCTGCCTGCCCGTCTCCCGTGGGTGAGTGGACACAGCCAGATCCACACTGGGCCCTGCCTGCCCGTCTCCAGTGGGCGAGTGGATACAGCCAGATCCGCATTGCGCCCTGCCTGCCCGTCTCCCGTCGGTGAGTGGACACAGCCAGATCCGCACTGCGCACTGCCTGCCCGTCTCCCGTGGGTGAGTGGACACAGCCAGATCCGCACTGCGCCCTGCCTGCCCGTCTCCCGTCGGTGAGTGGACACAGCCAGATCCGCACTGCGCACTGCCTGCCCGTCTCCCGTGGGTGAGTGGACACAGCCAGATCCGCACTGCGCGCTGCCTGCCCGTCTCCCGTGGGCGAGTGGAAACAGCCAGATCCGCACTGCGCCCTGCCTGCCCGTCTGTCGTGGGCGAGTGGACACAGCCAGATCCGCACTGCGCCCTACCTGCCCGTCTGTCGTGGGCGAGTGGACACAGCCAGATCCGCACTGCGCACTGCCTGACCGTCTGCCGTCGGTGAGTGGACACAGCCAGATCCACACTGCGCCCTGCCTGCCCGTCTGCCGTGGGTGAGTGGACACATCCAGATCCGCACTGCACCCTGCCTGACCGTCTGCCGTGGGTGAGTGGACACAGCCAGATCCACACTGCGCGGTGCCTACCCGTCTCCCGTGGGCGAGTGGACACAGCCAGATCCGCACTCCGCGCTGCCTGCCCGTCTGTCGTGGGCGAGTGGACACAGCCATATCCGCACTACGCCCTGCCTGACCGTCTGCCGTGGGTGAGTGGACACAGCCAGATCCACACTGCGCCCTGCCTGCCCGTCTGCCGTGGGCGAGCGGACACAGCCAGATCCGAACTGCGCACTGCCTGACCATCTGCCGTGGGTGAGTGGACACAGCCAGATCCGCACTGCGCCCTGCCTGACCGCCTGTCGTGGGTGAGTGGACACAGCCAGATCCGCACTGCGCCCTGCCTGCCCGTCTGCCGTGGGTGAGTGGACACAGCCAGATCCACACTGCGCCCTGCCTGCCCGTCTGCCGAGGGTGAGTGGACACAGCCAGATCCGCACTGCGCCCTGCCTGCCCGTCTCCCATCAGTGAGTGGACACAGCCAGATCCGCACTGCGCCCTGCCTGCCCGTCTCCCGTGGACGAGTGGACACAGCCAGATCCGCACTGCGCCCTGCCTGCCCGTCTGTCGTGGCCGAGTGGACACAGCCAGATCCGCAATGCGCACTGCCTGACTCTCTGCCGTGGGTGAGTGGACACAGCCAGGTCCGCACTGCGCGCTGCCTGTCCGTCTCCCGTGGGCGAGTGGACACAGCCAGATCCGCACTGCGCCCTGCCTGCCCGTCTGTCGTGGGCGAGTGGACACAGCCAGATCCGCACTGCGCCCTGCCTTCCCGCCTGCCGTGGGTGAGTGGACATAGCCAGATCCGCACTGCGCCCTGCCTACCCGTCTCCCGGGGGCGAGTGGACACAGCCAGATCCGCACTGCGCACTGCCTGCCCTTCTGCCGTGGGTGAGTGGACACAGACAGATCCGCACTGCGCCCTGCCTGATCGTCTGCCGTCGGTGAGTGGACACAGCCAGATCCGCACTGCGCCCTGCCTGCCCGTCTGCCGTGGGCGAGTGGACACAGCCCGATCCGCACTGCGCCCTGCCTGACCGTCTGCCGTGGGTGAGTGGACACAGCCAGATCCGCACTGCGCCGTGCCTGCCCGTCTGCCGTGGGCGAGTGGACACAGCCAGATCCGCACTGCGCCCTGCCTGACGGTCTGCCGTGGGCGAGTGGACACAGCCAGATCCACACTGCGCCCTGCCTGCCCGTCTGCCGTGGGCGAGCGGACACAGGCAGATCCGCACTGCGCACTGCCTGACTGTCTGCCGTGGGTGAGTGGACACAGCCAGATCCACACTGCGCCCTGCCTGACCACCTGTCGTGGGTGAGTGGACACAGCCAGATCCGCACTGCGCCCTGCCTGACCGTCTGCCGTGGGTGAGTGGACACAGCCAGATCCGCACTGCGCCTTGCCTGCCCGTCTCACGTGTGTGAGTGGACACAGCCAGATCCGCACTGCGCCCTACCTGCCCGTCTCCCGTGGGTGAGTGGACACAGCCAGATCCGCACTGCACCCTGCCTGACCGTCTTTCGTGGGTGAGTGGACACCGCCAGATCCGCACTGCGCCCTGCCTGCCCGTCTCCCGTGGGTGAGTGGACACAGCCAGATCCGCACTGCGCCCTGCCTGCCCGTCTCCCGTCGGTGAGTGGACACAGCCAGATCCGCACTGCGCACTGCCTGCCCATCTCCCGTGGGTGAGTGGACACAGCCAGATCCGCACTGCGCGCTGACTGCCCGTCTCCCGTGGGCGAGTGGAAACAGCCAGATCCGCACTGCGTCCTGCCTGCCCGTCTGTCGTGGGCGAGTGGACACAGCCAGATCCGCACTGCGCCCTGCCTGACCGTCTGCCGTCGGTGAGTGGACACAGCCAGATCCACACTGCGCCCTGCCTGCCCGTCTGCCGTGGGTGAGTGGACACAGCCAGATCCGCACTGCGCCCTGCCTGACCGTCTGCCGTGGGCGAGTGGACACAGCCAGATCCACACTGCGCGCTGCCTACCCGTCTCCCGTGGGCGAGTGGACACAGCCAGATCCGCACTGCGCGCTTCCTGCCCGTCTGTCGTGGGCGAGTGGACACAGCCATATCCGCACTACGCCCTGCCTGACCGTCTGCCGTGGGTGAGTGGACACAGCCAGATCCACACTGCGCCCTGCCTGCCCGTCTGCCGTGGGCGAGCGGACACAGCCAGATCCGCACTGCGCCCTGCCTGCCCGTCTGCCGTGGGTGAGTGGACACAGCCAGATCCACACTGCGCCCTGCCTGCCCGTCTGCCGTGGGTGAGTGGACACAGCCAGATCCGCACTGCGCCCTGCCTGCCCACCTCCCGTCAGTGAGTGGACACAGCCAGATCCGCACTGCGCCCTGCCTGCCCGTCTCCCGTGGACGAGTGGACACAGCCAGATCCGCACTGCGCCCTGCCTGCCCGTCTGTCGTGGGCGAGTGGACACAGCCAGATCCGCAATGCGCACTGCCTGACTCTCTGCCGTGGGTGAGTGGACACAGCCAGATCCGCACTGCGCGCTGCCTGCCCGTCTCCCGTGGGCGAGTGGACACAGCCAGATCCGCACTGCGCCCTGCCTGCCCGTCTGTCGTGGACGAGTGGACACAGCCAGATCCGCACTGCGCTCTGCCTGACCGTCTGCCTTGGGTGAGTGGACACAGCCAGATCCGCACTGCGCTCTGCCTGACCGCCTGCCGTTGGTGAGTGGACACAGCCAGATCCGCACTGCGCTCTGCCTGACCGTCTGCCGTGGGTGAGTGGACACAGACAGATCCGCACCTCGCCCTGCCTGCCCGTCTGCCGTGGGCGAGTGGACACAGCCAGATCCGCACTGCGCCCTGCCTGACCGTCTGCCGTGGGTGAGTGGACACAGCCAGATCCGCACTGCGCCCTGCCTGACCGCCTGCCGTGGGTGAGTGGACACAGCCAGATCCGCACTGCGCCCTGCCTGCCCGTCTCCCGTGGGTGAGTGGACACAGCCAGATCCGCACTGCGCCGTGCCTGCCCGTCTCCCGTGGGCGAGTAGAAACAGCCAGATCCGCACTGCACCCTGCCTGCCCGTATCCCGTTGGCGAGTGGACACAGCCAGATCCGCACTGCGCCCTGCCTGCCGGTCTGCCGTGGGCGAGTGGACACAGCCAGATCCGCACTGCGCCCTGCCTGACCGTCTGCCGTGGGTGAGTGGACACAGCCAGATCCACACTGCGCCCTGCCTGCCCGTCTCCAGTGGGCGAGTGGACACAGCCAGATCCACACTGCGCCCTGCCTGCCCGTCTGCCGTGGGTGAGTGGACACAGCCGGATCCTCACTGCGCCCTGCCTGACCGTCTCCCGTGGGTGTGTGGACACGGCCAGATCCGCACTGCGCCCTGCCTGCCCGTCTCCCGTGGGTGAGTGGACACAGCCAGATCCGCACTGCACCTTGCCTGCCCGTCTCCCGTCAGTGAGTGGACACAGCCAGATCTGCACTGTGCCCTGCCTGCCCGTCTCCCGTGGGTGAGTGGACACAGCCAGATCCGCACTGCGCGCTGCCTCCCCGTCTCCCGTGGGCGAGTAGAAACAGCCAGATCCGCACTGCGCGCTGCCTGCCCGTCTGTCGTGGGCGAGTGGACACAGCCATATCCGCACTGCGCCCTGCCTGCCCGTCTGCCGTGGGTGAGTGGACACAGCCAGATCCACACTGCGCCCTGCCTGCCCGTCTCCCGTGGGTGAGTGGACACAGCCAGATCCGCACTGCGCCTTGCCTGCCCGTCTCACGTGGGTGAGTGGACACAGCCAGATCCGCACTGCGCCCTACCTGCCCGTCTCCCGTGGGTGAGTGTAAACAGCCAGATCCGCACTGCACACTGCCTGACCGTCCTTCTTGGGTGAGTGGACACCGCCAGATCCGCACTGCGCCCTGCCAGCCCGTCTCCCGTCAGTGAGTGGACACAGCCAGATCCGCACTGCGACCTGCCTGCCCGTCTCCCGTGGGTGAGTGGACACAGCCAGATCCGCACTGCGCGCTGCATGCCTGTCTCCCGTGGGCGAGTGGACACAGTCAGATCCGCACTACGCCCTGCCTGCCCGTCTGCAGTGGGTGAGTGGACACAGCCAGATCCGCACTGCGCCCTGCCTGACCGTCTGCCGTCGGTGAGTGGACACAGCCAGATCCACACTGCGCGCTGCCTACCCGTCTCCCGTGGGCGAGTGGACACAGCCAGATCCGCACTGCGCGCTGCCTGCCCGTCTGTCGTGGGTGAGTGGACACAGCCATATCCACATTACGCCCTGCCTGACCGTCTGCCGTGGGTGAGTGGACACAGCCAGATCCACACTGCGCCCTGCCTGCCCGTCTGCCGTGGGCGAGCGGACACAGCCAGATCCGAACTGCGCACTGCCTGACCATCTGCCGTGGGTGAGTGGACACAGCCAGATCCGCACTGCGCCCTGCCTGACCGCCTGTCGTGGGTGAGTGGACACAGCCAGATCCGCACTGCGCCCTGCCTGCCCGTCTGCCGTGGGTGAGTGGACACAGCCAAATCCACACTGCGCCCTGCCTGCCCGCCTGCCGTGGGTGAGTGGACACAGCCAGATCCGCACTGCGCCCTGCCTGCCCGTCTCCCGTCAGTGAGTGGACACAGCCAGATCCGCACTGCGCCCTGCCTGCCCGTCTCCCGTGGGCGAGTGGACACAGCCAGATCCGCACTGCGCCCTGCCTGCCCGTCTGTCGTGGGCGAGTGGACACAGCCAGATCCGCAATGCGCACTACCTGACTCTCTGCCGTTGGTGAGTGGACACAGCCAGATCCGCACTGCGCTCTGCCTGACCGCCTGCCGTTGGTGAGTGGACACATCCAGATCCGCACTGCGCTCTGCCTGACCGTCTGCCGTGGGTGAGTGGACACAGCCAGATCCGCACTGCGCCCTGCCTGACCGTAGGCCGTGGGCGAGTGTACACAGCCAGATCCGCACTGCGCCCTGCCTGCCCATCTCCCGTGGGCGAGTGGACACAGCCAGATCCGCACTGCGCCCTGCCTGCCCGTCTCCAGTGGGCGAGTGGACACAGCCAGATCCGCACTGCGCCTTGCCTGCCCGTCTGCCGTGGGCGAGTGGACACAGCCAGATCCACACTGCGCCCTGCCTGACCGCCTTCCGTGGGCGAGTGGACACAGCCATATCCGCACTGCGCCCTGCCTGCCCGTCTGCCGTGGGTGAGTGGACACAGCCAGATCCACACTGCGCCCTGCCTGCCCGTCTGCCGTGGGTGAGTGGACACAGCCAGATCCGCACTGCGCCCTGCCTGACCCTCTCCCGTGGGTGAGTGGACACAGCCAGATCCGCACTGCGCCTTGCCTGCCCGTCTCCCGTGGGCGAGTGGAAACAGCCAGATCCGCACTGCGCCCTGCCTGCCCGTCTGTCGTGGGCGAGTGGACACAGCCAGATCCGCACTGCGCCCTGCCTGACCGTCTGCCGTCGGTGAGTGGACACAGCCAGATCCACACTGCGCCCTGCCTGCCCGTCTGCCGTGGGTGAGTGGACATAGCCAGATCCGCACTGCGCCCTGCCTGACCGTCTGCCGTGGTGAGTGGACACAGCCAGATCCACACTGCGCGCTGCCTACCCGTCTCCCGTGGGCGAGTGGACACAGCCAGATCCGCACTGCGCGCTGCCTGCCCGTCTGTCGTGGGCGAGTGGACACAGTCATATCCGCACTACGCCCTGCCTGACCGTCTGCCGTGGGTGAGTGGACACAGCCAGATCCACACTGCGCCCTGCCTGCCCGTCTGCCGTGGGCGAGCGGACACAGCCAGATCCGAACTGCGCACTGCCTGACCATCTGCCGTGGGTGAGTGGACACAGCCAGATCCGCACTGCGCCCTGCCTGACCGCCTGTCGTGGGTGAGTGGACACAGCCAGATCCGCACTGCGCCCTGCCTGCCCGTCTGCCGTGGGTGAGTGGACGCAGCCAGATCCACACTGCGCCCTGCCTGCCCGTCTGCCGTGGGTGAGTGGACACAGCCAGATCCGCACTGCGCCCTGCCTTCCCGTCTCCCGTCAGTGAGTGGACACAGCCAGATCCGCACTGCGCCCTGCCTGCCCGTCTGTCGTGGGCGAGTGGACACAGCCAGATCCGCAATGCGCACTGCCTGACTCTCTGCCGAGGGTGAGTGGACACAGTCAGATCCGCACTGCGCGCTGCCTGCCCGTCTCCCGTGGGCGAGTGGACACAGCCAGATCCGCACTGCGCCCTGCCGGCCCGTCTGTCGTGGGCGAGTGGACACAGCCAGATCCGCACTGCGCACTGCCTGACTCTCTGCCGTTGGTGAGTGGACACAGCCAGATCCGCACTGCGCTCTGCCTGACCGCCTGCCGTTGGTGAGTGGACACAGCCAGATCCGCACTGCGCTCTGCCTGACCGTCTGCCGTGGGTGAGTGGACACAGCCAGATCCGCACTGCGCCCTGCCTGACCGTCTGCCGTGGGTGAGTGGACACAGCCAGATCCGCACTGCGCCCTGCCTGCCCCTCTGCCGTGGGCGAGTGGACACAGCCAGATCCACACTGCGCCCTGCCTGCCCGTCTGCCGTGGGTGAGTGGACACAGCCAGATCCGCACTGCGCCCTGCCTGCCCGTCGCCCGTGGGTGAGTGGACACAGCCAGATCCGCACTGCGCCCTGTCTGCCCGTCTCCCGTCAGTGAGTGGACACAGCCAGATCCGCACTGCGCCCTGCCTGCCCATCTCCCGTGGGTGAGTGGACACAGCCATATGCGCACTGTGCACTGCCTGCCCGTCTCCCGTGGGTGAGTGGACACAGCCAGATCCGCACTGCACCCTACCTGACCGTCCTTCGTGGGTGAGTGGACACCGCCAGATCCGCACTGCACCCTGCCTGCCCGTCTCCCGTGGGTGAGTGGACACAGCCAGATCCGGACGGCGCCCTGCCTGCCCGTCTCCCGTCATTGAGTGGACACAGCCAGATCCGCACTGCGCCATGCCTGCCCATCTCCCGTGGGTGAGTGGACACAGCCAGATCCGCACTGCGCCCTGCCTGACCGTCTCCCGTGGGTGAGTGGACCCAGCCAGATCCGCACGGCGCCCTGCCTGCCCGTCTGCCGTGGGCGAGTGGACACAGCCAGATCCGCATTGCGCCCTGCCTGACCGTCTGCCGTGGGTGAGTGGACACAGCCAGATCCGCACTGCGCCCTGCCTGACCGCCTGCCGTGGGTAAGTGGACACAGCCAAATCCGCACTGCGCCCTGCCTGCCCGTCTCCCCTGGGCAAGTGGACACAGCCAGATCCGCACTGCGCCCTGCCTGCCCGTCTGCCGTGGGTGAGTGGACACAGCCAGATCCGCACTGCGCCCTGCCTGACCGTCTCCCGTGGGTGAGTGGACACAGCCAGATCCGCACTGCGCCCTGCCTGCCCGTCTCCCGTGGGCGAGTTGACACAGTCAGATCCGCACTGCGCCTTGCCGGCCCGTCTCACGTGGGTGAGTGGACCCAGCCAGATCCACACTGAGCCCTACGTGCCCGTCTCCCGTGGGTGAGTGGACACAGCCAGATCCGCACTGCACCCTGCCTGACCGTCCTTCGTGGGTGAGTGGACACCGCCAGATCCGCACTGCGCCCTGCCTGCCCGTCGCACGTGGGTGAGTGGACACAGCCAGATCCGCACTGCGCCCTGCCTGCCCGTCTCCCGTCAGTGAGTGGACACAGCCAGATCCGCACTGCGCCCTGCCTGCCCGTCTCCCGTGGGTGAGTGGACACAGCCATATCCGCACTGTGCACTGCCTGCCCGTCTCCCGTGGGTGAGTGGACACAGCCAGATCCGCACTGCACCCTGCCTGACCGTCCTTCGTGGGTGAGTGGACACCGCCAGATCCGCACTGCGCCCTGCCTGCCCGTCTCCCGTGGGTGAGTGGACACAGCCAGATCCGCACTGCGCCCTGCCTGCCCGTCTCCCGTCAGTGAGTGGACACAGCCAGATCCGCACTGCGCCATGCCTGCCCGTCTCCCGTGGGTGAGTGGACACAGCCAGATCCGCACTGCGCCCTGCCTGACCGTCTCCCGTGGGTGAGTGGACCCAGCCAGATCCGCACTGCGCCCTGCCTGCCCGTCTGCCGTGGGCGAGTGGACACAGTCAGATCCGCACTGCGCCCTGCCTGACCGTCTGCCGTGGGTGAGTGGACACAGCCAGATCCGCACTGCGCCCTGCCTGACCGCCTGCCGTGGGAAAGTGGACACAGCCAGATCCGCACTGCGCCCTGCCTGCCCGTCTCCCCTGGGCATGTGGACATAGCCAGATCCGCACTGCGCCCTGCCTGCCCGTCTGCCGTGGGTGAGTGGACACAGCCAGATCCGCACTGCGCCCTGCCTGACCGTCTCCCGTGGGTGAGTGGACACAGCCAGATCCGCACTGTGCCCTGCCTGCCCGTCTCCCGTGGGTGAGTGGACACAGCCAGATCCGCACTGCACCTTGCCTGCCCGTCTCCCGTCAGTGAGTGGACACAGCCAGGTCCGCACTGCGCCCTGCCTGCCCGTCTGCCGTGGGTGATTGGACACAGCCAGATCCGTAATTGCGCCCTGCCTGACCGCCTGCCGTGGGTGAGTGGACACAGCCAGATCCGCACTGCGCCCTGCCTGCCCGTCTCCCGTCAGTGATTGGACACAGCCAGATCCTCACTGCGCCCTGCCTGCCCGTCTCCCGTGGGTGAGTGGACACAGCCAGATCCGCACTGCGCGCTGCATGCCCGTCTCCCGTGGGCGAGTGGACACAGTCAGATCCGCACTACGCCCTGCCTGCCCATCTGTCGTGGGCGAGTGGACACAGCCAGATCCGCACTGCGCCCTGCCTGCCCGTCTCCCGTCGGTGAGTGGACACAGCCAGATCTGCACTGCGCCCTGCCTGCCCGTCTCCCGTGGGTGAGTGGACACAGCCAGATCCGCACTGCGCGCTGCCTGCCCGTCTCCCGTGGGCGAGTGGACACAGCCATATCCGCACTGCGCGCTGCCTGCCCGTCTGTCGTGGGCGAGTGGACACAGCCATATCCGCACTGCGCCCTGCCTGCCCGTCTGCCGTGGGTGAGTGGACACAGCCAGATCCACACTGCGCCCTGCCTGCCCGTCTGCCGTGGGTGAGTGGACACAGCCAGATCCACACTGCGCCCTGCCTGCCCGTCTGCCGTGGGTGAGTGGACACAGCCAGATCCGCACTGCGCCCTGCCTGCCCGTCTCCCGTGGGTGAGTGGACACAGCCAGATCCGCACTGCACCCTGCCTGACCGTCCTTCGTGGGTGAGTGGACACCCCCAGATCCGCACTGTGCCCTGCCTGCCCGTCTGCCGTGGACGAGTGGACACAGCCAGATCCGCACTGCGCACTGCCTGACCGTCTGCCGTGGGTGAGTGGACACAGCCAGATCCGCACTGCGCCCTGCCTGACCGCCTGCCGTTGGTGAGTGGACACAGCCAGATCCGCAGTGCGCCCTGCCTGACCGTCAGCCGTGGGTGAGTGGACACAGCCAGATCCACACTTCGCCCTGCCTGCCCGTCTGCCGTGGGCGAGTGGACACAGCCAGATCCGCACTGCGCCCTGCCTGACCGTCTGCCGTGGGTGAGTGGACACAGCCAGATCCGCACTGCGCCCTGCCTGACCGTCTGCCGTGGGTGAGTGGACACAGCCAGATCCACACTGCGCCCTGCCTGCCCGTCTGCCGTGGGCGAGTGGACACAGCCAGATCCGTACTGCGCCCTGCCTGACCGTCTGCCGTGGGTGAGTGGATACAGCCAGATACGCACTGCGCCCTGCCTTACCGCCTGGCGTGGGTGAGTGGACACAGCCAGATCCGCACTGTGCCCTGCCTGTCCGTCTCCCGGGGGCGAGTGGACACAGCCAGATCCGCACTGCGCCCTGCCTGACCGCCTTCCGTGGGCGAGTGGACACAGCCATATCCGCACTGCGCCCTGCCTGCCCGTCTGCCGTGGGTGAGTGGACACAGCCAGATCCACACTGCGCCCTGCCTGCCCGTCTCCCGTGGGCGAGTTGACACAGTCAGATCCGCACTGCGCCTTGCCGGCCCGTCTCACGTGGGTGAGTGGACCCAGCCAGATCCACACTGAGCCCTACGTGCCCGTCTCCCGTGGGTGAGTGGACACAGCCAGATCCGCACTGCACCCTGCCTGACCGTCCTTCGTGGGTGAGTGGACACCGCCAGATCCGCACTGCGCCCTGCCTGCCCGTCGCACGTGGGTGAGTGGACACAGCCAGATCCGCACTGCGCCCTGCCTGCCCGTCTCCCGTCAGTGAGTGGACACAGCCAGATCCGCACTGCGCCCTGCCTGCCCGTCTCCCGTGGGTGAGTGGACACAGCCATATCCGCACTGTGCACTGCCTGCCCGTCTCCCGTGGGTGAGTGGACACAGCCAGATCCGCACTGCACCCTGCCTGACCGTCCTTCGTGGGTGAGTGGACACCGCCAGATCCGCACTGCGCCCTGCCTGCCCGTCTCCCGTGGGTGAGTGGACACAGCCAGATCCGCACTGCGCCCTGCCTGCCCGTCTCCCGTCAGTGAGTGGACACAGCCAGATCCGCACTGCGCCATGCCTGCCCGTCTCCCGTGGGTGAGTGGACACAGCCAGATCCGCACTGCGCCCTGCCTGACCGTCTCCCGTGGGTGAGTGGACCCAGCCAGATCCGCACTGCGCCCTGCCTGCCCGTCTGCCGTGGGCGAGTGGACACAGCCAGATCCGCACTGCGCCCTGCCTGACCGTCTGCCGTGGGTGAGTGGACACAGCCAGATCCGCACTGCGCCCTGCCTGACCGCCTGCCGTGGGAAAGTGGACACAGCCAGATCCGCACTGCGCCCTGCCTGCCCGTCTCCCCTGGGCATGTGGACATAGCCAGATCCGCACTGCGCCCTGCCTGCCCGTCTGCCGTGGGTGAGTGGACACAGCCAGATCCGCACTGCGCCCTGCCTGACCGTCTCCCGTGGGTGAGTGGACACAGCCAGATCCGCACTGTGCCCTGCCTGCCCGTCTCCCGTGGGTGAGTGGACACAGCCAGATCCGCACTGCACCTTGCCTGCCCGTCTCCCGTCAGTGAGTGGACACAGCCAGGTCCGCACTGCGCCCTGCCTGCCCGTCTGCCGTGGGTGATTGGACACAGCCAGATCCGTAATTGCGCCCTGCCTGACCGCCTGCCGTGGGTGAGTGGACACAGCCAGATCCGCACTGCGCCCTGCCTGCCCGTCTCCCGTCAGTGAGTGGACACAGCCAGATCCTCACTGCGCCCTGCCTGCCCGTCTCCCGTGGGTGAGTGGACACAGCCAGATCCGCACTGCGCGCTGCATGCCCGTCTCCCGTGGGCGAGTGGACACAGTCAGATCCGCACTACGCCCTGCCTGCCCATCTGTCGTGGGCGAGTGGACACAGCCAGATCCGCACTGCGCCCTGCCTGCCCGTCTCCCGTCGGTGAGTGGACACAGCCAGATCTGCACTGCGCCCTGCCTGCCCGTCTCCCGTGGGTGAGTGGACACAGCCAGATCCGCACTGCGCGCTGCCTGCCCGTCTCCCGTGGGCGAGTGGACACAGCCATATCCGCACTGCGCGCTGCCTGCCCGTCTGTCGTGGGCGAGTGGACACAGCCATATCCGCACTGCGCCCTGCCTGCCCGTCTGCCGTGGGTGAGTGGACACAGCCAGATCCACACTGCGCCCTGCCTGCCCGTCTGCCGTGGGTGAGTGGACACAGCCAGATCCACACTGCGCCCTGCCTGCCCGTCTGCCGTGGGTGAGTGGACACAGCCAGATCCGCACTGCGCCCTGCCTGCCCGTCTCCCGTGGGTGAGTGGACACAGCCAGATCCGCACTGCACCCTGCCTGACCGTCCTTCGTGGGTGAGTGGACACCCCCAGATCCGCACTGTGCCCTGCCTGCCCGTCTGCCGTGGACGAGTGGACACAGCCAGATCCGCACTGCGCACTGCCTGACCGTCTGCCGTGGGTGAGTGGACACAGCCAGATCCGCACTGCGCCCTGCCTGACCGCCTGCCGTTGGTGAGTGGACACAGCCAGATCCGCAGTGCGCCCTGCCTGACCGTCAGCCGTGGGTGAGTGGACACAGCCAGATCCACACTTCGCCCTGCCTGCCCGTCTGCCGTGGGCGAGTGGACACAGCCAGATCCGCACTGCGCCCTGCCTGACCGTCTGCCGTGGGTGAGTGGACACAGCCAGATCCGCACTGCGCCCTGCCTGACCGTCTGCCGTGGGTGAGTGGACACAGCCAGATCCACACTGCGCCCTGCCTGCCAGTCTGCCGTGGGCGAGTGGACACAGCCAGATCCGTACTGCGCCCTGCCTGACCGTCTGCCGTGGGTGAGTGGATACAGCCAGATACGCACTGCGCCCTGCCTTACCGCCTGGCGTGGGTGAGTGGACACAGCCAGATCCGCACTGTGCCCTGCCTGTCCGTCTCCCGGGGGCGAGTGGACACAGCCAGATCCGCACTGCGCCCTGCCTGCCCTTCTGCCGTGGGTGAGTGGACACAGCCAGATCCGCACTGCGCCCTGCCTGACCATCTGCTGTGGGTTTGTGGACACAGCCAGATCCACACTGCGCCCTGCCTGCCCGTCTGCCGTGGGTGAGTGGACACAGCCAGATCCGCACTGCGCCCTGCCTGACCGTCTCCCGTGGGTGAGTGGACACAGCCAGATCCGCACTGCGCCCTGCCTGCCCGTCTCCCGTGGGTGAGTGGACACAGCCAGATCCGCAGTGCACCTTTCCTGCCCGTCTCCCGTCAGTGAGTGGACACAGCCAGGTCCGCACTGCGCCCTGCCTGCCCGTCTGCCGTGGGTGAGTGGACACAGCCAGATCCGCACTGCGCCCTGCCTGACCGTCTGCCGTGGGTGAGTGGACACAGCCAGATCCGCACAGCGCCCTGCCTGCCCGTCTGCCGTGGGCGAGTGGACACAGCCAGATCCGCACTGCGCCCTGCCTGACCGTCTGCCGTGGGTGAGTGGACACAGCCAGATCCGCACTGCGCCCTGCCTGCCCGTCTGCCGTGGGTGAGTGGACACAGCCAGATCCGCACTGCGCCCTGCCTGACCGTCTCCCGTGGGTGAGTGGACACAGCCAGATCCGCACTGCGCCTTGCCTGCCCGTCTCACGTGGGTGAGTGGACACAGCCAGATCCGCACTGCGCCCTACCTGCCCTTCTCCCGTGGGTGAGTGGACACAGCCAGATCCGCACTGCACCCTGCCTGACCGTCCTTTGTGGGTGAGTGGACACCGCCAGATCCGCACTGCGCCCTGCCTGCCCGTCTCCCGTGGGTGAGTGGACACAGCCAGATCCGCACTGCGCCCTGCCTGCCCGTCTCCCGTCGGTGAGTGGACACAGCCAGATCCACACTGCGCCCTGCCTGCCCGTCTGCAGTGGGTGAGTGGACACAGCCAGATCCGCACTGCGCCCTGCCTGACCGTCTGCCGTCGGTGAGTGGACACAGCCAGATCCACACTGCGCGCTGCCTACCCGTCTCCCGTGGGCGAGTGGACACAGCCAGATCCGCACTGCGCGCTGCCTGCCCGTCTGTCGTGGGTGAGTGGACACAGCCATATCCGCACTACGCCCTGCCTGACCGTCTGCCGTGGGTGAGTCGACACAGCCAGATCCACACTGCGCCCTGCCTGCCCGTCTGCCGTGGGCGAGCGGACACAGCCAGATCCGAACTGCGCACTACCTGACTCTCTGCCGTTGGTGAGTGGACACAGCCAGATCCGCACTGCGCTCTGCCTGACCGCCTGCCGTTGGTGAGTGGACACATCCAGATCCGCACTGCACTCTGCCTGACCGTCTGCCGTGGGTGAGTGGACACAGCCAGATCCGCACTGCGCCCTGCCTGACCGTAGGCCGTGGGCGAGTGTACACAGCCAGATCCGCACTGCGCCCTGCCTGCCCATCTCCCGTGGGCGAGTGGACACAGCCAGATCCGCACTGCGCCCTGCCTGCCCGTCTGCCGTGGGTGAGTGGACGCAGCCAGATCCACACTGCGCCCTGCCTGCCCGTCTGCCGTGGGTGAGTGGACACAGCCAGATCCGCACTGCGCCCTGCCTTCCCGTCTCCCGTCAGTGAGTGGACACAGCCAGATCCGCACTGCGCCCTGCCTGCCCGTCTGTCGTGGGCGAGTGGACACAGCCAGATCCGCAATGCGCACTGCCTGACTCTCTGCCGAGGGTGAGTGGACACAGCCAGATCCGCACTGCACTCTGCCTGACCGTCTGCCGTGGGTGAGTGGACACAGCCAGATCCGCACTGCGCCCTGCCTGACCGTAGGCCGTGGGCGAGTGTACACAGCCAGATCCGCACTGCGCCCTGCCTGCCCATCTCCCGTGGGCGAGTGGACACAGCCAGATCCGCACTGCGCCCTGCCTGCCCGTCTCCAGTGGGCGAGTGGACACAGCCATATCCGCACTGCGCCCTGCCTGCCCGTCTGCCGTGGGTGAGTGGACACAGCCAGATCCACACTGCGCCCTGCCTGCCCGTCTGCCGTGGGTGAGTGGACACAGCCAGATCCACACTGCGCCCTGCCTGCCCGTCTGCCGTGGGCGAGCGGACACAGCCAGATCCGAACTGCGCACTGCCTGACCATCTGCCGTGGGTGAGTGGACACAGCCAGATCCGCACTGCGCCCTGCCTGACCGCCTGTCGTGGGTGAGTGGACACAGCCAGATCCGCACTGCGCACTGCCTGCCCGTCTGCCGTGGGTGAGTGGACGCCGCCAGATCCACACTGCGCCCTGCCTTCCCCTCTGCCGTGGGTGAGTGGACACAGCCAGATCCGCACTGCGCCCTGCCTTCCCGTCTCCCGTCAGTGAGTGGACACAGCCAGATCCGCACTGCGCCCTGCCTGCCCGTCTGTCGTGGGCGAGTGGACACAGCCAGATCCGCAATGCGCACTGCCTGACTCTCTGCCGAGGGTGAGTGGACACAGCCAGATCCGCACTGCGCGCTGCCTGCCCGTGTCCCGTGGGCGAGTGGACACAGCCAGATCCGCACTGCGCCCTGCCGGCCCGTCTGTCGTGGGCGAGTGGACACAGCCAGATCCGCACTGCGCACTGCCTGACTCTCTGCCGTTGGTGAGTGGACACAGCCAGATCCGCACTGCGCTCTGCCTGACCGCCTGCCGTTGGTGAGTGGACACAGCCAGATCCGCACTGCGCTCTGCCTGACCGTCTGCCGTGGGTGAGTGGACACAGCCAGATCCGCACTGCGCCCTGCCTGACCGTCTGCCGTGGGTGAGTGGACACAGCCAGATCCGCACTGCGCCCTGCCTGCCCCTCTGCCGTGGGCGAGTGGACACAGCCAGATCCACACTGCGCCCTGCCTGCCCGTCTGCCGTGGGTGAGTGGACACAGCCAGATCCGCACTGCGCCCTGCCTGCCCGTCGCCCGTGGGTGAGTGGACACAGCCAGATCCGCACTGCGCCCTGCCTGCCCGTCTCCCGTCAGTGAGTGGACACAGCCAGATCCGCACTGCGCCCTGCCTGCCCATCTCCCGTGGGTGAGTGGACACAGCCATATGCGCACTGTGCACTGCCTGCCCGTCTCCCGTGGGTGAGTGGACACAGCCAGATCCGCACTGCACCCTACCTGACCGTCCTTCGTGGGTGAGTGGACACCGCCAGATCCGCACTGCACCCTGCCTGCCCGTCTCCCGTGGGTGAGTGGACACAGCCAGATCCGGACGGCGCCCTGCCTGCCCGTCTCCCGTCATTGAGTGGACACAGCCAGATCCGCACTGCGCCATGCCTGCCCATCTCCCGTGGGTGAGTGGACACAGCCAGATGCGCACTGCGCCCTGCCTGACCGTCTCCCGTGGGTGAGTGGACCCAGCCAGATCCGCACGGCGCCCTGCCTGCCCGTCTGCCGTGGGCGAGTGGACACAGCCAGATCCGCATTGCGCCCTGCCTGACCGTCTGCCGTGGGTGAGTGGACACAGCCAGATCCGCACTGCGCCCTGCCTGACCGCCTGCCGTGGGTAAGTGGACACAGCCAAATCCGCCTTGCGCCCTGCCTGCCCGTCTCCCCTGGGCAAGTGGACACAGCCAGATCCGCACTGCGCCCTGCCTGCCCGTCTGCCGTGGGTGAGTGGACACAGCCAGATCCGCACTGCGCCCTGCCTGACCGTCTCCCGTGGGTGAGTGGACACAGCCAGATCCGCACTGCGCCCTGCCTGCCCGTCTCCCGTGGGCGAGTTGACACAGTCAGATCCGCACTGCGCCTTGCCGGCCCGTCTCACGTGGGTGAGTGGACCCAGCCAGATCCACACTGAGCCCTACGTGCCCGTCTCCCGTGGGTGAGTGGACACAGCCAGATCCGCACTGCACCCTGCCTGACCGTCCTTCGTGGGTGAGTGGACACCGCCAGATCCGCACTGCGCCCTGCCTGCCCGTCGCACGTGGGTGAGTGGACACAGCCAGATCCGCACTGCGCTCTGCCTGCCCGTCTCCCGTCAGTGAGTGGACACAGCCAGATCCGCACTGCGCCCTGCCTGCCCGTCTCCCGTGGGTGAGTGGACACAGCCATATCCGCACTGTGCACTGCCTGCCCGTCTCCCGTGGGTGAGTGGACACAGCCAGATCCGCACTACACCCTGCCTGACCGTCCTTCGTGGGTGAGTGGACACCGCCAGATCCGCACTGCGCCCTGCCTGCCCGTCTCCCGTGGGTGAGTGGACACAGCCAGATCCGCACTGCGCCCTGCCTGCCCGTCTCCCGTCAGTGAGTGGACACAGCCAGATCCGCACTGCGCCATGCCTGCCCGTCTCCCGTGGGTGAGTGGACCCAGCCAGATCCGCACTGCGCCCTGCCTGACCGTCTCCCGTGGGTGAGTGGACCCAGCCAGATCCGCACTGCGCCCTGCCTGCCCGTCTGCCGTGGGCGAGTGGACACAGCCAGATCCGCACTGCGCCCTGCCTGACCGTCTGCCGTGGGTGACTGGACACAGCCAGATCCGCACTGCGCCCTGCCTGACCGCCTGCCGTGGGAAAGTGGACACAGCCAGATCCGCACTGCGCCCTGCCTGCCCGTCTCCCCTGGGCAAGTGGACATAGCCAGATCCGCACTGCGCCCTGCCTGCCCGTCTGCCGTGGGTGAGTGGACACAGCCAGATCCGCACTGCGCCCTGCCTGACCGTCTCCCGTGGGTGAGTGGACACAGCCAGATCCGCACTGTGCCCTGCCTGCCCGTCTCCCGTGGGTGAGTGGACACAGCCAGATCCGCACTGCACCTTGCCTGCCCGTCTCCCGTCAGTGAGTGGACACAGCCAGGTCCGCACTGCGCCCTGCCTGCCCGTCTGCCGTGGGTGAGTGGACACAGCCAGATCCGCACTGCGCCCTGCCTGACCGCCTGCCGTGGGTGAGTGGACACAGCCAGATCCGCACTGCGCCCTGCCTGCCCGTCTCCCGTCAGTGAGTGGACACAGCCAGATCCTCACTGCGCCCTGCCTGCCCGTCTCCCGTGGGTGAGTGGACACAGCCAGATCCGCACTGCGCGCTGAATGCCCGTCTCCCGTGGGCGAGTGGACACAGTCAGATCCGCACTACGCCCTGCCTGCCCATCTGTCGTGGGCGAGTGGACACAGCCAGATCCGCACTGCGCCCTGCCTGCCCGTCTCCCGTCGGTGAGTGGACACAGCCAGATCTACACTGCGCCCTGCCTGCCCGTCTCCCGTGGGTGAGTGGACACAGCCAGATCCGCACTGCGCGCTGCCTGCCCGTCTCCCGTGGGCGAGTGGACACAGCCATATCCGCACTGCGCGCTGCCTGCCCGTCTGTCGTGGGCGAGTGGACACAGCCATATCCGCACTGCGCCCTGCCTGCCCGTCTGCCGTGGGTGAGTGGACACAGCCAGATCCACACTGCGCCCTGCCTGCCCGTCTGCCGTGGGTGAGTGGACACAGCCAGATCCACACTGCGCCCTGCCTGCCCGTCTGCCGTGGGTGAGTGGACACAGCCAGATCCGCACTGCGCCCTGCCTGCCCGTCTCCCGTGGGTGAGTGGACACAGCCAGATCCGCACTGCACCCTGCCTGACCGTCCTTCGTGGGTGAGTGGACACCCCCAGATCCGCACTGTGCCCTGAGTGCCCGTCTGCCGTGGACGAGTGGACACAGCCAGATCCGCACTGCGCACTGCCTGACCGTCTGCCGTGGGTGAGTGGACACAGCCAGATCCGCACTGCGCCCTGCCTGACCGCCTGCCGTTGGTGAGTGGACACAGCCAGATCCGCAGTGCGCCCTGCCTGACCGTCAGCCGTGGGTGAGTGGACACAGCCAGATCCACACTTCGCCCTGCCTGCCCGTCTGCCGTGGGCGAGTGGACACAGCCAGATCCGCACTGCGCCCTGCCTGACCGTCTGCCGTGGGTGAGTGGACACAGCCAGATCCGCACTGCGCCCTGCCTGACCGTCTGCCGTGGGTGAGTGGACACAGCCAGATCCACACTGCGCCCTGCCTGCCCGTCTGCCGTGGGCGAGTGGACACAGCCAGATCCGTACTGCGCCCTGCCTGACCGTCTGCCGTGGGTGAGTGGATACAGCCAGATACGCACTGCGCCCTGCCTTACCGCCTGCCGTGGGTGAGTGGACACAGCCAGATCCGCACTGTGCCCTGCCTGCCCGTCTCCCGGGGGCGAGTGGACACAGCGAGATCCGCACTGCGCCCTGCCTGCCCTTCTGCCGTGGGTGAGTGGACACAGCCAGATCCGCACTGCGCCCTGCCTGACCATCTGCTGTGGGTTTGTGGACACAGCCAGATCCACACTGCGCCCTGCCTGCCCGTCTGCCGTGGGTGAGTGGACACAGCCAGATCCGCACTGCGCCCTGCCTGACCGTCTCCCGTGGGTGAGTGGACACAGCCAGATCCGCACTGCGCCCTGCCTGCCCGTCTCCCGTGGGTGAGTGGACACAGCCAGATCCGCAGTGCACCTTGCCTGCCCGTCTCCCGTCAGTGAGTGGACACAGCCAGGTCCGCACTGCGCCCTGCCTGCCCGTCTGCCGTGGGTGAGTGGACACAGCCAGATCCGCACTGCGCCCTGCCTGACCGTCTGCCGTGGGTGAGTGGACACAGCCAGATCCGCACAGCGCCCTGCCTGCCCGTCTGCCGTGGGCGAGTGGACACAGCCAGATCCGCACTGCGCCCTGCCTGACCGTCTGCTGTGGGTGAGTGGACACAGCCAGATCTACACTGCGCCCTGCCTGCCCCTCTGCCGTGGGCGAGTGGACACAGCCAGATCCGCACTGCGACCTGCCTGACCGTCTGCCGTGGGTGAGTGGACTCAGCCAGATCTGCACTGCGCCCTGCCAGACCCCCTGCCGTGGGTGAGTGGACACAGCCAGATCCGCACTGCGCTCTGCCTGCCCGGCTCCCGTGGGCGAGTGGACACAGCCAGATCCACACTGCGCCCTGCCTACCCTTCTGCCGTGGGTGAGTGAACACAGCCAGATCCGCACTGCGCCCTGCCTGCCCGTCTCCCGTCAGTGAGTGGACACAGCCAGATCCGCACTGCGCCCTACCTGCCCGTCTCCCGTGGGTGAGTGGACACAGCCAGATCCGCACTGCACCCTGCCTGACCGTCCTTCGTGGGTGAGTGGACACCGTCAGATCCGCACTGCGCCCTGCCTGCCCGTCTCCCGTGGGTGAGTGGACACAGCCAGATCCGCATTGCGCCCTACCTGCCCGTCTCCCGTGGGTGAGTGGACACAGCCAGATCCGCACTGCACCCTGCCTGACCGTCCTTCGTGGGTGAGTGGACACCGCCAGATCCGCACTGCACCCTGCCTGCCCGTCTCCCGTGGGTGAGTGGACACAGCCAGATCTGCACTGCGCCCTGCCTGCCCGTCTCCCGTGGGTGAGTGGACACAGCCAGATCCGCACTGCACCCTGCCTGACCGTCCTTCGTGGGTGAGTGGACACCGCCAGATCCGCACTGTGCCCTGCCTGCCCGTCTGCCGTGGGCGAGTGGACACAGCCAGATCCGCACTGCGCCCTGCCTGACTGTCTGCCGTCGGTGAGTGGACACAGTCAGATCCACACTGCGCCCTGCCTGCCCGTCTGCCGTGGACGAGTGGACACAGCCAGATCCGCACTGCGCACTGCCTGACCGTCTGCCGTGGGTGAGTGGACACAGCCAGATCCGCACTGCGCCCTGCCTGAACGCCTGCCGTGGGTGAGTGGACACAGCCAGATCCGCAGTGCGCCCTGCCTGACCGTCAGCCGTGGGTGAGTGGACACAGCCAGATCCACACTGCGCCCTGCCTGCCCGTCTGCCGTGGGCGAGTGGACACAGCCAGATCCGCACTGCGCCCTGCCTGACCGTCTGCCGTGGGTGAGTGGACACAGCCAGATCCGCACTGCGCCCTGCCTGACCGTCTGCCGTGGGTGAGTGGACACAGCCAGATCCACACTGCGCCCTGCCTGCCCGTCTGCCGTGGGCGAGTGGACACAGCCAGATCCGTACTGCGCCCTGCCTGACCGTCTGCCGTGGGTGAGTGGATACAGCCAGATACGCACTGCGCCCTGCCTTACCGCCTGCCGTGGGTGAGTGGACACAGCCAGATCCGCACTGCGCCCTGCCTGCCCGTCTCCCGGGGGCGAGTGGACACAGCCAGATCCGCACTGCGCCCTGCCTGCCCTTCTGCAGTGGGTGAGTGGACACAGCCAGATCCGCACTGCGCCCTGCCTGACCGTCTGCCGTGGGTTTGTGGACACAGCCAGATCCACACTGCGCCCTGCCTGCCCGTCTGCCGTGGGTTAGTGGACACAGCCAGATCCGCACTGCGCCCTGCCTGCCCGTCTCCCGTGGGTGAGTGGACACAGCCAGATCCGCACTGCACCTTGCCTGCCCGTCTCCCGTCAGTGAATGGACACAGCCAGGTCCGCACTGCGCCCTGCCTGCCCGTCTGCCGTGGGTGAGTGGACACAGCCAGATCCGCACTGCGCCCTGCCTGACCGCCTGCCGTGGGTGAGTGGACACAGCCAGATCCGACTGCGCCCTGCCTGCCCGTCTCCCGTGGGTGAGTGGACACAGCCAGATCCGCACTGCGCGCTGCATGCCCGTCTCCCGTGGGCGAGTGGACACAGTCAGATCCGCACTACGCCCTGCCTGCCCGTCTGTCGTGGGCGAGTGGACACAGCCACATCCGCACTGCGCCCTGCCTGCCCGTCGCCCGTCGGTGAGTGGAAACAGCCAGATCTGCACTGCGCCCTGCCTGCCCGTCTCCCGTGGGTGAGTGGACACAGCCAGATCCGCACTGCGCGCTGCCTGCCCGTCTCCCGTGGGCGAGTGGAAACAGCCAGATCCGCACTGCGCCCTGCCTGACCATCTGCCGTGGGTTTGTGGACACAGCCAGATCCACACTGCGCCCTGCCTGCCCGTCTGCCGTGGGTTAGTGGACACAGCCAGATCCGCACTGCGCCCTGCCTGCCCGTCTCCCGTGGGTGAGTGGACACAGCCAGATCCGCACTGCACCTTGCCTGCCCGTCTCCCGTCAGTGAATGGACACAGCCAGGTCCGCACTGCGCCCTGCCTGCCCGTCTGCCGTGGGTGAGTGGACACAGTCAGATCCGCACTACGCCCTGCCTGCCCGTCTGTCGTGGGCGAGTGGACACAGCCACATCCGCACTGCGCCCTGCCTGCCCGTCGACCGTCGGTGAGTGGAAACAGCCAGATCTGCACTGCGCCCTGCCTGCCCGTCTCCCGTGGGTGAGTGGACACAGCCAGATCCGCACTGCGCGCTGCCTGCCCGTCTCCCGTGGGCGAGTGGAAACAGCCAGATCCGCACTGCGTGCTGCCTGCCCGTCTGTCGTGGGCGAGTGGACACAGCCATATCTGCACTGCGCCCTGCCTGCCCGTCTGCCGTGCGTGAGTGGACACAGGCAGATCCACACTGCGCCCTGCCTGCCCGTCTGCCGTGGGTGAGTGGACACAGCCAGATCTGCACTGCGCCCTTCCTGACCCTCCCCGTTGGGTGAGTGGACACAGCCAGATCCACACTGCACCCTGCCTGCCCGTCTCCCGTGGGTGAGTGGACACAGCCAGATCCGCACTGCGCCCTGCCTGCCCGTCTCCCGTGGGTGAGTGGACACAGCCAGATCCGCACTGCGCCCTGCCTGACCGTCTGCTGTGGGTGAGTGGACACAGCCAGATCCACATTGCGCCCTGCCTGCCCCTCTGCCGTGGGCTAGTGGACACAGCCAGATCCGCACTGCGCCCTGCCTGCCCGTCTCCCGTGGGCGAGTGGACACAGCCAGATCCGCACTGCGCCCTGCCTGCCTGTCTGTCGTGGGCGAGTGGACACAGCCAGATCCGCAATGCGCACTGCCTGACTCTCTGCCGTGGGTGAGTGGACACAGCCAGATCCGCACTGGGCGCTGCCTGCCCGTCTCCCGTGGGGGAGTGGACACAGCCAGATCCGCACGGCGCCCTGCCTGCCCGTCTGTCGTGGGCGAGTGGACACAGCCAAATCCGCACTGCGCACTGCCTGTCTCTCTGCCGTGGGTGAGTGGACACAGCCAGATCCGCACTGCGCTCTGCCTGACCGCCTGCCGTTGGTGAGTGGACACAGCCAGATCCGCACTGCGCTCTGCCTGACCGTCTGCCGTGGGTGAGTGGACACAGCCAGATTCGCACCTCGCCCTGCCTGCCCGTCTGCCGTGGGCGAGTGGACACAGCCAGATCCGCACTGCGCCCTGCCTGACCGTCTGCCGTGGGTGAGTGGAAACAGCCAGATCCGCACTGCGCCCTGCCTAACCGCCTTCCGTGGGTGGGTGGACACAGCCAGATCCGCCCTGCGCCCTGCCTGCCCGTCTCCCCTGGGCGAGTGGACACAGCCAGATCCACACTGCGCCCTGCCTGCCCGTCTGCCGTGGGCGAGTGGACACAGCAAGATCCGCACTGCGCCCTGCCTGCCCGTCTGCTGTGGGTGAGTGGACACAGCCAGATCCGCACTGCGCCCTGCCTGACCGCCTGCCGTGGGCGAGTGGACACAGCCAGATCCGCACTGCGCCCTGCCTACCCGTCTCCCGGGGGCGAGTGGACACAGCCAGATCCGAACTGCGCCCTGCCTGCCCTTCTGCCGTGGGTGAGTGGACACAGCCAGATCCGCACTGCGCCCTGCCTGATCGTCTGCCGTCGGTGAGTGGACGCAGCCAGATCCGCACTGCGCCCTGCCTGCCCGTCTGCCGTGGGTGAGTGGACACAGCCAGATCCGCACTGCGCCCTGCCTGACCGTCTGCTGTGGGTGAGTGGACACAGCCAGATCCACACTGCGCCCTGCCTGCCCCTCTGCCGTGGGCTAGTGGACACAGCCAGATCCGCACTGCGCCCTGCCTGCCCGTCTCCCGTGGGCGAGTGGACACAGCCAGATCCGCACTGCGCCCTGCCTGCCCGTCTGTCGTGGGCGAGTGGACACAGCCAGATCCGCAATGCGCACTGCCTGACTCTCTGCCGTGGGTGAGTGGACACAGCCAGATCCGCACTGCGCGCTGCCTGCCCGTCTCCCGTGGGCGAGTGGACACAGCCAGATCCGCACTGCGCCCTGCCTGCCTCTCTGTCGTGGGCGAGTGGACACAGCCAGATCCGCACTGCGCACTGCCTGACTCTCTGCCGTGGGTGAGTGGACACAGCCAGTTCCGCACTGCGGTCTGCCTGACCGCCTGCCGTTGGTGAGTGGACACAGCCAGATCCGCACTGCGCTCTGCCTGACCGTCTGCCGTGGGTGAGTGGACACAGCCAGATCCGCACCTCGCCCTGCCTGCCCGTCTGCCGTGGGCGAGTGGACACAGCCAGATCCGCACTGCACCCTGCCTGACCGTCTGCCGTGGGTGAGTGGAAACAGCCAGATCCGCACTGCGCCCTGCCTAACCGCCTTCCGTGGGTGGGTGGACACAGCCAGATCCGCCCTGCGCCCTGCCTGCCCGTCTCCCCTGGGCGAGTGGACACAGCCAGATCCGCACTGCGCCCTGCCTGCCCGTCTGCCGTGGGCGAGTGGACAGAGCCGGATCCTCACTGCGCCCTGCCTGCCCGTCTCCCCTGGGCGAGTGGACACAGCCAGATCCACACTGCGCCCTGCCTGCCCGTCTGCCGTGGGTGAGTGGACAGAGCCGGATCCTCACTGCGCCCTGCCTGCCCGTCTCCCGTGGGTGAGTGGACACAGCCAGTTCCGCACTGCAACTTGCCTGCCCGTCTCCCGTCAGTGAGTGGACACAGTCAGATCCGCACTGTGCCCTGCCTGCCCGTCTCCCGTGGGTGAGTGGACACAGCCAGATCCGCACTGCGCGCTGCCTCCCCGTCTCCCGTGGGTGAGTAGAAACAGCCAGATCCGCACTGCGCGCTGCCTGCCCGTCTGTCGTGGGCGAGTGGACACAGCCATATCCGCACTGCGCCCTGTCTGCCCGTCTGCCGTGGGTGAGTGGACACAGCCAGATCCACACTGCGCCCTGCCTGCCCGTCTGCCGTGGGCGAGCGGACACAACCAGATCCGCACTGCGCACTTCCTGACCGTCTGCCGTGGGTGAGTGGACACAGCCAGATCCGCACTGCGCCCTGCCTGACCGCCTGTCGTGGGTGAGTGGACACAGCCAGATCCGCACTGCGCCCTACCTGCCCGTCTCCCGTGGGTGAGTGGACACAGCCAGATCCGCACTGCACCCTGACTGACCGTCCTTCGTGGCTGAGTGGACACCGCCAGATCCGCATGCGCCCTGCCTGCCCGTCTCCCGTGGGTGAGTGGACACAGCCAGATCCACACTGCGCCCTGCCTGACCGTCTGCCGTGGGTGAGTGGACACAGCCAGATCCGCACTGCGCCCTGCCTGCCCGTCTCCCGTGGGTGAGTGGACACAGCCAGATCCGCACTGCCCCTTGCCTGCCCGTCTCCCGTCAGTGAGTGGACACAGCCAGATCCGCACTGCGCCCTGCCTGCCCGTCTCCCGTGGGCGAGTGGACACAGCCAGATCCGCACTGCGCCCTGCCTGCCGGTCTCCCGTGGGTGAGTGGACACAGCCAGATCCGCACTGCGCCCTGCCTGCCCGTCTGCCGTGGGCGAGTGGACACAGCCAGATCCGCACTGCGCCCTGCCTGCCTGTCTCCCGTGGGTGAGTGGACACAGCCAGATCCGCACTGCACCTTGCCTGCCCGTCTCCCGTCAGTGAATGGACACAGCCAGGTCCGCACTGCGCCCTGCCTGCCCGTCTGCCGTGGGTGAGTGGACACAGCCAGATCCGCACTGCGCCCTGCCTGACCGCCTGCCGTGGGTGAGTGGACACAGCCAGATCCGCACTGCGCCCTGCCTGCCCGTCTCCCGTGGGTGAGTGGACACAGCCAGATCCGCACTGCGCGCTGCATGCCCGTCTCCCGTGGGCGAGTGGACACAGTCAGATCCGCACTACGCCCTGCCTGCCCGTCTGTCGTGGGCGAGTGGACACAGCCACATCCGCACTGCGCCCTGCCTGCCCGTCGCCCGTCGGTGAGTGGAAACTGCCAGATCTGCACTGCGCCCTGCCTGCCCGTCTCCCGTGGGTGAGTGGACACAGCCAGATCCGCACTGCGCGCTGCCTGCCCGTCTCCCGTGGGCGAGTGGAAACAGCCAGATCCGCACTGCGCGCTGCCTGCCCGTCGGTCGTGGGCGAGTGGACACAGCCATATCTGCACTGCGCCCTGCCTGCCCGTCTGCCGTGCGTGAGTGGACACAGGCAGATCCACACTGCGCCCTTCCTGCCCGTCTGCCGTGGGTGAGTGGACACAGCCAGATCTGCACTGCGCCCTTCCTGACCCTCCCCGTTGGGTGAGTGGACACAGCCAGATCCACACTGCACCCTGCCTGCCCGTCTCCCGTGGGTGAGTGGACACAGCCAGATCCGCACTGCGCCCTGCCTGCCCGTCTCCCGTGGGTGAGTGGACACAGCCAGATCCGCACTGCGCCCTGCCTGACCGTCTGCTGTGGGTGAGTGGACACAGCCAGATCCGCACTGCGCCCTGCCTGCCCCTCTGCCGTGGGCTAGTCGACACAGCCAGATCCGCACTGCGCCCTGCCTGCCCGTCTGTCGTGGGCGAGTGGACACAGCCAGATCCGCAATGCGCACTGCCTGACTCTCTGCCGTGGGTGAGTGGACACAGCCAGATCCGCACTGCGCGCTGCCTGCCCGTCTCCCGTGGGGGAGTGGACACAGCCAGATCCGCACGGCGCCCTGCCTGCCCGTCTGTCGTGGGCGAGTGGACACAGCCAAATCCGCACTGCGCAGTGCCTGTCTCTCTGCCCTGGGTGAGTGGACACAGCCAGATCCGCACTGCGCTCTGCCTGACCGCCTGCCGTTGGTGAGTGGACACAGCCAGATCCGCACTGCGCCCTGCCTGACCATCTGCCGTGGGTGAGTGGACACAGCCAGATCCACACTGCGCCCTGCCTGCCCGTCTGCCGTGCGCGAGTGGACACAGCCAGATCCGTACTGCGCCCTGCCTGACCGTCTGCCGTGGGTGAGTGGATACAGCCAGATACGCACTGCGCCCTGCCTTACCGCCTGCCGTGGGTGAGTGGACACAGCCAGATCCGCACTGCGCCCTGCCTGCCCGTCTCCCGGGGGCGAGTGGACACAGCCAGATCCGCACTGCGCCCTGCCTGCCCTTCTGCCGTGGGTGAGTGGACACAGCCAGATCCGCACTGCGCCCTGCCTGACCATCTGCCGTGGGTTTGTGGACACAGCCAGATCCACACTGCGCCCTGCCTACCCGTCTGCCGTGGGTTAGTGGACACAGCCAGATCCGCACTGCGCCCTGCCTGCCCGTCTCCCGTGGGTGAGTGGACACAGCCAGATCCGCACTGCACCTTGCCTGCCCGTCTCCCGTCAGTGAATGGACACAGCCAGGTCCGCACTGCGCCCTGCCTGCCCGTCTGCCGTGGGTGAGTGGACACAGCCAGATCTGCACTGCGCCCTACCTGCCCGTCTCCCGTGGGCGAGTGGACACAGCAAGATCCGCACTGCGCCCTACCTACCCGTCTGCCGTGGGTGAGTGGACACAGCCAGATCCGAACTGCGCCCTGCCTGCCCTTCTGCCGTGGGTTAGTGGACACAGCCAGATCCGCACTGCGCCCTTGCTGACCGCCTGCCGTGTGTGAGTGGACACAGCCAGATCCGCACTGCGCCCTGCCTGCCCGTCTCCCGTGGGCGAGTTGACACAGCCAGATCCGCTCTGCTCCCTGCCTGACCGTCTGCCGTGGGTGAGTGGACACAGCCAGATCCGCACTGCGCCCTGCCTGACCGCCTGTCGTGGGTGAGTGGACACAGCCAGATCCGCACTGCGCCCTGCCTGCCCGTCTCCCGTGGGGGAGTGGACACAGCCAGATCCGCACTGTGCCCTGCCTGACCGTCTGCCATGGGCGAGTGGACACAGCCAGATCCACACTGCGCCCTGCCTGTCCGTCTGTTGTGGGCGAGTGGACACAGCCAGATCCGCACTGCGCCCTGCCTGACCGCCTGCCGTGGGTGAGTGGACACAGCCAGATCCGCACTGCGCCCTGCCTGCCGTCTCCCGTGGGCGAGTGGACACAGCCAGATCCACACTGCGCCCTGCCTGCCCGTCTGCCGTGGGCGAGTGGACACAGCCAGATCCGCACTGCGCCCTTTCTGACCGCCTGCCGTGTGTGAGTGGACACAGCCAGATCCGCACTGCGCCCAGCCTGCCGGTCTCCCGTGGGCGAGTGGACACAGTCAGATCCGCTCTGCGCCCTGCCTGACCGTCTGCCGTGGGCGAGTGGACACAGCCAGATCCACACTGCGCCCTGCCTGCCCGTCTGCCGTGGGCGAGTGGACACAGCCAGATCCACACTGCGCCCTGCCTGTCCGTCTGCCGTGGGCGAGTGGACACAGCCAGATCCGCACTGCGCCCTGCCTGACCGCCTGCCGTGGGTGAGTGGACACAGCCAGATCCGCACTGCGCCCTACCTGCCCGTCTCCCGTGGGCGAGTGGACACAGCCAGATCCGCACTGCGCCCTGCGTGCCCGTCTCCCGTGGGCGAGTGGACACAGCCAGATCCGCACTGCGCCCTGCCTGCCCGTCTCCCGTGGGCGAGTGGACACAGCCAGATCCGCACTGCGCCCTGACTGCCCGTCTCCCGTGGGGGAGTGGACACAGCCAGATCCGCACTGCGCCCTGCCTGACCGTCTGCCGTGGGTGAGTGGACACAGCCAGATCCACACTGCGCCCTGCCTGACCGCCTGCCGTGGGTGAGTGGACACAGCCAGATCCACACTGCGCTCTGCCTGCCCGTCTGCCGTGGGTTAGTGGACATAGCCAGATCCACACAGCACCGTCTCTGCCCATCACCCGTGGGTGAGTGGACACAGCCGGGTCCGCACTGCGCCCTGCCTGACTGTCTGCCGTGGGTGAGTGGACACAGCCAGATCCGCACTGCGCCCTGCCTGACCGTCTGCCGTGGGTGAGTGGACACAGCCAGATCCGCACTGCGCGCTGCCTGCCCGTCTCACGTGGGTGAGTGGACACAGCCAGATCCGCACGGCGCCCTGCCTGCCCGTCTGTCGTGGGCGAGTGGACACGGCCAAATCCGCACTGCGCACTGCCTGTCTCTCTGCCGTGGGTGAGTGGACACAGCCAGATCCGCACTGCGCTCTGCCTGACCGCCTGCCGTTGGTGAGTGGACACAGCCAGATCCGCACTGCGCCCTGCCTGACCATCTGCCGTGGGTGAGTGGACACAGCCAGATCCACACTGCGCCCTGCCTGCCCGTCTGCCGTGCGCGAGTGGACACAGCCAGATCCGTACTGCGCCCTGCCTGACCGTCTGCCGTGGGTGAGTGGATACAGCCAGATACGCACTGCGCCCTGCCTTACCGCCTGCCGTGGGTGAGTGGACACAGCCAGATCCGCACTGCGCCCTGCCTGCCCGTCTCCCGGGGGCGAGTGGACACAGCCAGATCCGCACTGCGCCCTGCCTGCCCTTCTGCCGTGGGTGAGTGGACACAGCCAGATCCGCACTGCGCCCTGCCTGACCATCTGCCGTGGGTTTGTGGACACAGCCAGATCCACACTGCGCCCTGCCTACCCGTCTGCCGTGGGTTAGTGGACACAGCCAGATCCGCACTGCGCCCTGCCTGCCCGTCTCCCGTGGGTGAGTGGACACAGCCAGATCCGCACTGCACCTTGCCTGCCCGTCTCCCGTCAGTGAATGGACACAGCCAGGTCCGCACTGCGCCCTGCCTGCCCGTCTGCCGTGGGTGAGTGGACACAGTCAGATCCGCACTACGCCCTGCCTGCCCGTCTGTCGTGGGCGAGTGGACACAGCCACATCCGCACTGCGCCCTGCCTGCCCGTCGCCCGTCGGTGAGTGGAAACAGCCAGATCTGCACTGCGCCCTGCCTGCCCGTCTCCCGTGGGTGAGTGGACACAGCCAGATCCGCACTGCGCGCTGCCTGCCCGTCTCCCGTGGGCGAGTGGAAACAGCCAGATCCGCACTGCGTGCTGCCTGCCCGTCTGTCGTGGGCGAGTGGACACAGCCATATCTGCACTGCGCCCTGCCTGCCCGTCTGCCGTGCGTGAGTGGACACAGGCAGATCCACACTGCGCCCTGCCTGCCCGTCTGCCGTGGGTGAGTGGACACAGCCAGATCTGCACTGCGCCCTTCCTGACCCTCCCCGTTGGGTGAGTGGACACAGCCAGATCCACACTGCACCCTGCCTGCCCGTCTCCCGTGGGTGAGTGGACACAGCCAGATCCGCACTGCGCCCTGCCTGACCGCCTGCCGTGGGCGAGTGGACACAGCCAGATCCGCACTGCGCCCTGCCTACCCGTCTCCCGGGGGCGAGTGGACACAGCCAGATCTGAACTGCGCCCTGCCTGCCCTTCTGCCGTGGGTGAGTGGACACAGCCAGATCCGCACTGCGCCCTGCCTGATCGTCTGCCGTCGGTGGGTGGACACAGCCAGATCCGCACTGCGCCCTGCCTGCCCGTCTGCCGTGGGTGAGTGGACACAGCCAGATCCGCACTGCGCCCTGCCTGACCGTCTGCTGTGGGTGAGTGGACACAGCCAGATCCGCACTGCGCCCTGCCTGCCCGTCTCCCGTGGGCGAGTGGACACAGCCAGATCCGCACTGTGCCCTGCCTGCCCTTCTGCCGTGGGTGAGTGGACACAGCCAGATCCGCACCGCGCCCTGCCTGCCCGTCTCCCGTCAGTGAGTGGACACAGCCAGATCCGCACTGCGCCCTACCTGCCCGTCTCCCGTGGGCGAGTGAACACAGCCAGATCCGCACTGCGCCCTGCCTACCCGTCTGCCGTGGGTGAGTGGACACAGCCAGATCCGCACTGCGCCCTGCCTGCCCGTCTGCCGTGGGCGAGTGGACACAGCCAGATCCGCACTGCGCCTTGCCTGCCCGTCTCCCGTCAGGGAGTGGACACAGCCAGATCCGCACTGCGCCCTGCCTGCCCGTCTCCCGTGGGTGAGTGGACACAGCCAGATCCGCACTGCACCCTGCCTGCCCGTCTCCCGTCAGTGAGTGGACACAGCCAGATCCGCACTGCGCCCTGCCTGCCCGTCTCCCGTGGGTGAGTGGACACAGCCAGATCCGCACTGCGCCCTGCCTGCCCGTCTCCCGTCAGTGAGTGGACACAGCCAGATCCGCACTGCGCCCTGCCTGCCCGTCTCCCGTGGGTGAGTGGACACAGCCATATCCGCACTGCGCGCTGCCTGCCCGTCTCCCGTGGGCGAGTGGACACAGCCAGATCCGCACTGCGCCCTGCCTGCCCGTCTGTCGTGGGCGAGTGGACACAGCCAGATCCGCACTGCGCCCTGCCTGACCGTCTGCCGTCGGTGAGTGGACACAGCCAGATCCACACTGCGCCCTGCCTGTCCGTCTGCCGTGGGCGAGTGGACACAGCCAGATCCGCACTGCGCCCTGCCTGACCGTCTGCCGTGGGTGAGTGGACACAGCCAGATCCGCACTGCGCCATTGCCTGACCGCCTGCCGTGGGTGAGTGGACACAGCCAGATCCGCACTGCGCCCTGCCTGCCCGTCTCCCGTGGGCGAGTGGACACAGCCAGATCCGCACTGCGCCCTGCCTGCCCTTCTGCCGTGGGTGAGTGGACACAGCCAGATCCGCACTGCGCCCTGCCTGCCCGTCCCCCGTCAGTGAGTGCACACAGCCAGATCCGCACTGCGCCCTACCTGCCCGTCTCCCGTGGGCGAGTGGACACAGCAAGATCCGCACTGCGCCCTACCTACCCGTCTGCCGTGGGTGAGTGGACACAGCCAGATCCGAACTGCGCCCTGCCTGCCCTTCTGCCGTGGGTGAGTGGACACAGCCAGATCCGCACTGCGCCCTTGCTGACCGCCTGCCGTGTGTGAGTGGACACAGCCAGATCCGCACTGCGCCCTGCCTGCCCGTCTCCCGTGGGCGAGTTGACACAGCCAGATCCGCTCTGCTCCCTGCCTGACCGTCTGCCGTGGGTGAGTGGACACAGCCAGATCCGCACTGCGCCCTGCCTGACCGCCTGTCGTGGGTGAGTGGACACAGCCAGATCCGCACTGCGCCCTGCCTGCCCGTCTCCCGTGGGGGAGTGGACACAGCCAGATCCGCACTGTGCCCTGCCTGACCGTCTGCCATGGGCGAGTGGACACAGCCAGATCCACACTGCGCCCTGCCTGTCCGTCTGCTGTGGGCGAGTGGACACAGCCAGATCCGCACTGCGCCCTGCCTGACCGCCTGCCGTGGGTGAGTGGACACAGCCAGATCCGCACTGCGCCCTGCCTGCCGTCTCCCGTGGGCGAGTGGACACAGCCAGATCCACACTGCGCCCTTCCTGCCCGTCTGCCGTGGGCGAGTGGACACAGCCAGATCCGCACTGCGCCCTTGCTGACCGCCTGCCGTGTGTGAGTGGACACAGCCAGATCCGCACTGCGCCCAGCCTGCCGGTCTCCCGTGGGCGAGTGGACACAGTCAGATCCGCTCTGCGCCCTGCCTGACCGTCTGCCGTGGGCGAGTGGACACAGCCAGATCCACACTGCGCCCTGCCTGCCCGTCTGCCGTGGGCGAGTGGACACAGCCAGATCCACACTGCGCCCTGCCTGTCCGTCTGCCGTGGGCGAGTGGACACAGCCAGATCCGCACTGCGCCCTGCCTGACCGCCTGCCGTGGGTGAGTGGACACAGCCAGATCCGCACTGCGCCCTACCTGCCCGTCTCCCGTGGGCGAGTGGACACAGCCAGATCCGCACTGCGCCCTGCGTGCCCGTCTCCCGTGGGCGAGTGGACACAGCCAGATCCGCACTGCGCACTGCCTGCCCGTCTCCCGTGGGCGAGTGGACACAGCCAGATCCGCACTGCGCCCTGCCTGCCCGTCTCCCGTGGGGGAGTGGACACAGCCAGATCCACACTGCGCCCTGCCTGACCGTCTGCCGTGGGTGAGTGGACACAGCCAGATCCACACTGCGCCCTGCCTGACCGCCTGCCGTGGGTGAGTGGACACAGCCAGATCCACACTGCGCTCTGCCTGCCCGTCTGCCGTGGGTTAGTGGACATAGCCAGATCCACACAGCACCGTCTCTGCCCATCACCCGTGGGTGAGTGGACACAGCCGGGTCCGCACTGCGCCCTGCCTGACTGTCTGCCGTGGGTGAGTGGACACAGCCAGATCCGCACTGCGCCCTGCCTGACCGTCTGCCGTGGGTGAGTGGACACAGCCAGATCCGCACTGCGCCCTGCCTGCCCGTCTCCCTTGGGTGAGTGGACACAGCCAGATCCGCACTGCGCCCTGCCTGCCCGTCTCCTGTGGGTAAGTGGACACAGCCAGATCCGCACTGCGCCTTGCCTGCCCGTCTCCCGTCAGGGAGTGGACACAGCCAGATCCGCACTGCGCCCTGCCTGCCCGTCTCCCGTGGGTGAGTGGACACAGCCAGATCCGCACTGCGCCCTGCCTGCCCGTCTCCCGTCGGTGAGTGGACACAGCCAGATCCGCACTGCGCCCTGCCTGCCCGTCTCCCGTGGGTGAGTGGACACAGCCAGATCCGCACTGCGCGCTGCCTCCCCGTCTCCCGTGGCCGAGTGGACACAGCCAGATCCGCACTGCGCCCGGCCTGCCCGTCTGTCGTGGGTGAGTGGACACAGCCAGATCCGCACTACGCCCTGCCTGCCCGTCTCCCGTGGGTGAGTGGACACAGCCAGATCCGCACTGCGCCCTGCCTGCCCGTCTCCTGTGGGTAAGTGGACACAGCCTGATCTGCACTGCGCCTTGCCTGCCCGTCTCCCGTCAGTGAGTGGACACAGCCAGATCCGCACTGCGCCCTGCCTGCCCGTCTCCCGTGGGTGAGTGGACACAGCCAGATCCGCACTGCGCCCTGCCTGCCCGTCTCCCGTCAGTGAGTGGACACAGCCAGATCCGCACTGCGCCCTGCCTGACCGCCTGCCATCGGTGAGTGGACACAGCCAGATCCGCACTGCGCCCTGCCTGACCGTCTGCCGTGGGTGAGGTGACACAGCCAGATCCACACTGCGTCCTGCCTGCCCGTCTGCCGTGGGCGAGGGGACACAGCCAGATCCGCACTGCTCCTTGCCTGACCGTCTGCCGTGGGTGAGTGGACACAGCCAGATCCGCACTGCGCCCTGCCTGACCGCCTGCTGTGGGTGAGTGGACACAGCCAGATCCGCACTGCGCCCTGCCTGCCGGTCTCCCGGGGGCGAGTGGACACAGCCAGATCCGCACTGCGCCCGGCCTGCCCTTCTGGCGTGGGTGAGTGGACACAGCCAGATCCGCACTGCGCCCTGCCTGCCCGTCTGCCGTGGGCGAGTGGACACAGCCCGATCCGCACTGCGCCCTGCCTGACCCTCTGCCGTGAGTGAGTGGACACAGCCAGATCCGCACTGCGCCCTGCATGCCCGTCTGCCGTGGGCGAGTGGACACAGCCAAATCCGCACTGCGCCCTGCCTGACCGTCTCACGTATGTGAGTGGACACAGCCGATCCACACTGCGCGCTGCCTGCCCGTCTACCGTCAGTGAGTGGACACAGCCAGATCCGCACTGCGCACTGCCTGCCCGTCTCCCGTGGGTGAGTGGACACAGCCAGATCCGCACTGCGCGCTGCCTGCCCGTCTCCCGTGGGCGAGTGGACACAGCCAGATCCGTACTGCGCCCTGCCTGCCCGTCTGCCGTGGGCGAGTGGACACAGCCAGATCCGCACTGCGCCCTGCCTGACCGTCTGCCGTGGGTGAGTTGACACAGCCAGATCCGCACTGCGCCCTGCCTGACCGCCTGCCGTGGGTGAGTGGACACAGCCAGATCCGCACTGCGCCCTGCCTGCCCTTCTGCCGTGGGTGAGTGGACACAGCCAGATCCGCACTGCGCCCTGCCTGACCGTCTGCCGTGGGTGAGGGGACACAGCCAGATCCACACTGCGCCCTGCCTGCCCGTCTGCCGTGGGTGAGTGGACACAGCCCGATCCGCACTGAGGCCTGCCTGACCGCCTGTCGTGGGTGAGTGGACACAGCCAGATCCGCACTGCGCCCTGCCTGACCGTCTGCCGTGGGTGAGTGGACACAGCCAGATCCACACTGCGCCCTGCCTGCCCGTCTGCCGTGGGTGAGTGGACACAGCCAGATCTGCTCTGCGCCCTGCCTGACCGTCTCCCGTGGGTGAGTGGACACAGCCAGATCCGCCCTGCGCCCTGCTTGCCCGTCTCACGTGGTGAGTGGACACAGCCAGATCCGCACTGCGCCCTACCTGCCCGTCTCCCGTGGGTGAGTGGACACAGCCAGATCCGCACTGCACCCTGCCTGACCTTCCTTCGTGGGTGAGTGGACACCGCCAGATCCGCACTGCGCCCTGCCTGCCCGTCTCCCGTGGGTGAGTGGACACAGCCAGATCCGCACTGCGCCCTGCCTGCCCGTCTCCCGTCAGTGAGTGGACACAGCCAGATCCGCACTGCGCCCTGCCTGCCCGTCTCCCGTGGGTGAGTGGACACAGCCAGATCCGCACTGCGCGCTGCCTGCCCGTCTCCCGTGGGCGAGTGGACACAGCCAGATCCGCACTGCGCCCTGCCTGCCCGTCTGTCGTGGGCGAGTGGACACAGCCAGATCCGCACTGCGCCCTGCCTGACCGTCTGCCGTCGGTGAGTGGACACAGCCAGATCCACACTGCGCCGTGCCTGCCCGTCTGCCGTGGGCGAGTGGACACAGCCAGATCCGCACTGCGCCCTGCCTGACCATCTGCCGTGGGTGAGTGGACACAGCCAGATCCGCACTGCGCCCTGCCTAACCGCCTGCCGTGGGCGAGTGAACACAGCCAGATCCGCACTGCGCCCTGCCTGCCCGTCTCCCATGGGCGAGTGGACACAGCCAGATCCGCACTGCGCCCTGCCTGCCCGTCTCCCGTGGGTGAGTGGACACAGCCAGATCCGCACTGCGCCCTGCCTGACCGTCCGCCGTGGGTGAGTGGACACAGCCATATCCGCACTGCGCCCTGCCTGACCGCCTGCCGTTGGTGAGTGAACACAGCCAGATCCACACTGCGCTCTGCCTGCCCGTCTGCCGTGGGTTAGTGGACATAGCCAGATCCACACAGCACCGTCTCTGCCCATCACCAGTGGGTGAGTGGAAACAGCCGGGTCCGCACTGCGCCCTGCCTGACCGTCTGCCGTGGGTGAGTGGACACAGCCAGATCCGCAATGCGCCCTGCATGACCGTCTGCCGTGGGTGAGTGGACACAGCCAGATCCGCACTGCGCCCTGCCTGCCCGTCTCACGTGGGTGAGTGGACACAGCCAGATCCGCACTGCGCCCTTCCTGCCCGTCTCCCGTCAGTGAGTGGACACAGCCAGATCCGCACTGCGCCCTGCCTGACCGTCTGCCGTGGGTGAGAGGACACAGCCAGATCTGCACTGCGCCCTGCCTGCCCGTCTCCTGTGGGTAAGTGGACACAGCCAGATCTGCACTGCGCCCTGCCTGCCCGTCTCCCGTCAGTGAGTGGACACAGCCAGATCCGCACTGCGCCCTGCCTGCCCGTCTCCCATGGGTGAGTGGACACAGCCAGATCCGCACTGCGCGCTGCCTGCCCGTCTCCCGTGGGTGAGTGGACACAGCCAGATCCGCTCTGCGCCCTGCCTGCCCGTCTGTCTTGGGCGAGTGGACACAGCCAGATCCGCACTGCGCCCTGCCTGACCGTCTGCCGTCGGTGAGTGGACACAGCCAGATCCACACGGCGCCCTGCCTGCCCGTCTGCCGTGGGCGAGTGGACACAGCCAGATCCACACTGCGCCCTGCCTGCCCGTCTCCCGTGGGTGAGTGGACACCGCCAGATCCGCACTGCGCCCTGCCTGCCCGTCTCCCGTGGGTGAGTGGACACAGCCAGATCCACACTGAGCCCTGCCTGCCCGTCTGCCGTGGGTGAGTGGACACAGCCAGATCCGCACTGCGCCCTGCCTGACCGTCTCCCGTGGGTGAGTGTACACAGCCAGATCCGCACTGCGCCTTGCCTGACCGTCTCACGTGGGTGAGTGGACACAGCCAGATCCGCACTGCGCCCTACCTGCCCGTCTCCCGTGGGTGAGTGGACACAGCCAGATCCGCACTGCGCCCTGCCTGACCGCCTGCCGTGGGTGAGTGGACACAGCCAGATCCGCACTGCGCCATGCCTGCCCTTCTCCCGTGGGCGAGTGGACACAGCCAGATCCGCACTGCGCCCTGCCTGCCCTTCTGCCGTGGGTGAGTGGACACAGCCAGATCCGCACTGCGCCCTGCCTGACCGTCTGCAGTGGGTGAGTGGACACAGCCAGATCCACACTGTGCCCTGCCTGCCCGTCTGCCGTGGGTGAGTGGACACAGCCAGATCCGCACTGCGCCCTTCCTGACCGTCTCCCGTGGGTGAGTGGACACAGCCAGATCCGCACTGCGCCCTGCCTGCCCGTCTCACGTGGTGAGTGGACACAGCCAGATCCGCACTGCGCCCTACCTGCCCGTCTCCCGTGGGTGAGTGGACACAGCCAGATCCGCACTGCACCCTGCCTGACCGTCCTTCGTGGGTGAGTGGACACCGCCAGATCCGCATGCGCCCTGCCTGCCCGTCTCCCGTGGGTGAGTGGACACAGCCAGATCCACACTGCGCCCTGCCTGACCGTCTGCCGTGGGTGAGTGGACACAGCCAGATCCGCACTGCGCCCTGCCTGCCCGTCTCCCGTGGGTGAGTGGACACAGCCAGATCCGCACTGCCCCTTGCCTGCCCGTTTCCCGTCAGTGAGTGGACACAGCCAAATCCGCACTGCGCCCTGCCTGCCCGTCTCCCGTGGGCGAGTGGACACAGCCAGATCCGCACTGCGCCCTGCCTGCCGGTCTCCCGTGGGTGAGTGGACACAGCCAGATCTGCACTGCGCCCTGCCTGCCCGTCTGCCGTGGGCGAGTGGACACAGCCAGATCCGCACTGCGCCCTGCCTGACCGTCTGCCGTGGGTGAGTGGACACAGCCAGATCCACACTGCGCCCTGCCTGCCCGTCTGCCGTGGGCAAGTAGACACAGCCAGATCCGCACTGCGCCCTGCCTGACCATCTGCCGTGGGTGAGTGGACACAGCCAGATCCGCACTGCGCCCTGCCTGACCGCCTGCCGTGGGTGAGTGGACACAGCCTGATCCGCACTGCGCCCTGCCTGCCCGTCTCCCCTGGGCAAGTGGACACAGGCAGATCCGCACTGCGCCCTGCCTGCCCGTCTGCCGTGGGTGAGTGGACACAGCCAGATCCGCACTGCGCCCTGCCTGACCGTCTGCCGTGGGTGAGTGGACACAGCCAGATCCACACTGCGCCCTGCCTGCCCGTCTGCCGTGGGTGAGTGGACACAGCCAGATCCGCACTGCGCCCTTCCTGACCGTCTCCCGTGGGTGAGTGGACACAGCCAGATCCGCACTGCGGGCCGCCTGCCCGTCTCCCGTGGGTGAGTGGACACAGCCAGATCCGCACTGCACCTTGCCTGCCCGTCTCCCGTCAGTGAGTGGACACAGCCAGATCCGCACTGCGCCCTGCCTGCCTGTCTCCCGTGGGTGAGTGGACACAGCCAGATCCGCACTGCGCGCTGCCTGCCCGTCTCCCGTGGGCGAGTGGAAACAGCCCGATCCGCACTGCGCGCTGCCTGCCCGTCTGCCGTGGGTGAGTGGACACAGCCAGATCCGCACTGCGCCCTGCCTGACCCTCTCCCGTGGGTGAGTGGGCACAGCCAGATCCGCACTGCGCCCTGCCTGCCCGTCTCCCGTGTGTGAGTGGACACAGCCAGATCCGCACTGCGCCCTGCCTGCCCGTCTCCCGCGGGCGAGTGGACACAGCCAGATCCGCACTGCGTCTTCCCGGCCCGTCTCACGTGGGTGAGTGGACACAGCCAGATCCACACTGTGCCCTACGTGCACGTCTCCCGTGGGTGAGTGGACACAGCCAGATCCTCACTGCACCCTGCCTGACCGTCCTTCGTGGGTGAGTGGACACCGCCAGATCCGCACTGCGCCCTGCCTGCCCGTCGCCCGTGGGTGAGTGGACACAGCCAGATCCGCACTGCGCCCTGCCTGCCCGTCTCCCGTCAGTGAGTGGACACAGCCAGATCCGCACTGCGCCCTGCCTGCCCGTCTCCCGTGGGTGAGTGGACACAGCCATATCCGCACTGCGCGCTGCCGGCCCGTCTCCTGTGGGTTTGTGGACACAGCCAGATCCGCACTGCACCCTGCCTGACCGTCCTTCGTGGGTGAGTGGACACCGCCAGATCCGCACTGCGCCCTGCCTGCCCGTCTCCCGTGGGTGAGTGGACACAGCCAGATCCGCACTGCGCCCTGCCTGCCCGTCTCCCGTCAGTGAGTGGACACAGCCAGATCCGCACTGCACCCTGCCTGCCCGTCTCCTGTGGGTGAGTGGACACAGCCAGATCCGCACTGCGCGCTGCCTGCCCGCCTCCCGTGGGCGAGTGGACACAGCCAGATCCGCACTGCGCCCTGCCTGCCCGTCTGTCGTGGGCGAATGGACACAGCCAATCCGGACTGCGCCCTGCCTGACCGTCTGCCGTGGGTGAGTGGACACAGCCAGATCCGCACTGCGCCCTGCCTGCCCGTCTCCCGGGGGCGAGTGGACACAGCCAGATCCGCACTGCGCCCTGCCTGCCCTTCTGCCGTGGGTGAGTGGACACAGCCAGATCCACACTGCACCCTGCCTGACCGTCTGCCGTGGGTGAGTGGACACAGCCCGATCCACACTGCGCCCGGCCTGACCGTCTGCCGTGGGCGAATGGACACAGCCCGATCCGCACTTCGCCCTGCCTGCCCGTCTGCCGTGGGCGAGTGGACACAGCCAGATCCGCACTGCGCCCTGCCTGACCACCTGCCGTGGGTGAGTGGACACAGCCAGATCCGCACTGCGCCCTGCCTGCCCGTCTCCTGGGGGAGAGTGGACACAGCCAGATCCGCACTGCGCCCTGCCTGTCCTTCTGCTGTGTGTGAGTGGACACAGCCAGATCCGCACTGCGCCCTGCCTGACGGTCTGCTGTGGGTGAGTGGTCACAGCCAGATCCGCACTGCGCCCTGCCTGCCCGTCTCCCGTGGGTGAGTGGACACAGCCAGATCCGCACTGCGCCCTGCCTGACCGTCTGCCGTGGGTGAGTGGACACAGCCAGATCCGCACTGCGCCCTGCCTGCCCGTCTCCCGTGGGTGAGTGGACACAGCCAGATCCGCACTGCGCATTGCCTGCCCGTCTCCCGTCAGTGAGTGGACACAGCCAGATCCGCACTGCGCCCTGCCTGCCCGTCTCCCGTGGGCGAGTGGACACAGCCATATCCGCACTGCGCCCTGTCTGCCGGTCTCCCGTGGGTGAGTGGACACAGCCAGATCCGCACTGCGCCCTGCCTGCCCGTCTGCCGTGGGCGAGTGGACACAGCCAGATCCGCACTGCGCCCTGCCTGACCGCCTGTCGTGGGTGAGTGGACACAGCCAGATCCGCACTGCGCCCTGCCTGACCATCTGCCGTGGGTGAGTGGACACAGCCAGATCCACACTGCGCCCAGCCTGCCCATCTGCTGTGGGCTTGTGGACACAGCCATATCCGCACTGCGCACTGCCTGACTCTCTGCCGTGGGTGAGGGAACACAGCCAGATCCGCACTGCGCTCTGCCTAACCACCTGCCATGGGTGAGTGGACACAGCCAGATCCGCACTGCGCCCTGCCTGCCCGTCTCCCGTGGGCGAGTGGACACAGCCAGATCCGCACTGCGCCCTGCCTGCCCGTCTCCCGTGGGTGAGTGGACACAGCCAGATCCGCACTGCGCCCTGCCTGACCGTCTGCCGTGGGTGAGTGGACACAGCCAGATCCGCACTGCGCCCTGCCTGACCGCCTGCCGTGGGTGAGTGGACACAGCCAGATCCACACTGCGCTCTGCCTGCCCGTCTGCCGTGGGTTAGTGGACATAGCCAGATCCACACAGCACCGTCTCTGCCCATCTCCCGTGGGTGAGTGGACACAGCCGGGTCCGCACTGCGCCCTGCCTGACCGTCTGCCGTGGGTGAGTGGACACAGCCAGATCCGCACTGCGCCCTGCCGGACCGTCTGCCGTGGGTGAGTGGACACAGCCAGATCCGCACTGCGCGCTGCCTGCCCGTCTCACGTGGGTGAGTGGACACAGCCAGATCCGCACTGAGCCCTGCCTGCCCGTCTCCCTTGGGTGTGTGGACACAGCCAGATCCGCACTGTGCCCTGCCTTACCGTCTGCCGTGGGTGAGTGGACACAGCCAGATCCGCACTGCGCCCTGCCTGCCCGTCTCCTGTGGGTAAGTGGACACAGCCAGATCCGCACTGCGCCTTGCCTGCCCGTCTCCCGTCAGTGAGTGGACACAGCCAAATCCGCACTGCGCCCTGCCTGCCCGTCTCCCGTGGGTGAGTGGACACAGCCAGATCCGCACTGCGCCCTGCCTGCCCGTCTCCCGTCAGTGAGTGGACACAGCCAGATCCGCACTGCGCCCTGCCTGCCCGTCTCCCGTGGGTGAGTGGACACAGCCAGATCCGCACTGTGCGCTGCCTCCCCGTCTCCCGTGGGCGAGTGGACACAGCCAGATCCGCACTGCGCCCGGCCTGCCCGTCTGTCGTGGGCGAGTGGACACAGCCAGATCCGCACTACGCCCTGCCTGCCCGTCTCCCGTGGGTGAGTGGACACAGCCAGATCGGCACTGCGCCCTGCCTGACCGTCTGCCGTGGGTGATTGGACACAGCCAGATCCGCACTGCTCCCTGCCTGCCCGTCTCCTGTGGGTAAGTGGACACAGCCAGATCCGCACTGCGCATTTCCTGCCCGTCTCCCGTCAGTGAGTGGACACAGCCACATCCGCACTGCGCCCTGCCTGCCCGTCTCCCGTGGGTGAGTGGACACAGCCAGATCCGCACTGCGCCATGCCTGCCCGTATCCCGTGGGTGAGTGGACACAGCCAGATCCGCACTTCGCGCTGCCTGCCCGTCTCCCGTGGGCGAGTGGACACAGCCAGATCCGCACTGCGCCCTGCCTGCCCGTCTGTCGTGGGCGAGTGGACACAGCCAGATCCGCACTGTGCCCTGCCTGACCGTCTGCCGTCGGTGAGTGGACACAGCCAGATCCACACTGCGCCCTGCCTGTCCGTCTGCCGTGGCCGAGTGGACACAGCCAGATCCGCACTGTGCCCTGCCTGACCTTCTGCCGTCGGTGAGTGGACACAGCCAGATCCACACTGTGCCCTGCCTGACCGCCTGCCGTGGGTGAGTGGACACAGCCTGATCCGCACTGCGCCCTGCCTGCCCGTCTCCCCTGGGCAAGTGGACACAGCCAGATCCGCACTGCGCCCTGCCTGCCCGTCTGCCGTGGGTGAGTGGACACAGCCAGATCCGCACTGCGCCCAGCCTGACCGTCTGCCGTGGGTGAGTGGACACAGCCAGATCCACACTGCGCCCTGCCTGCCCGTCTGCCGTGGGTGAGTGGACACAGCCAGATCCGCACTGCGCCCTTCCTGACCGTCTCCCGTGGGTGAGTGGACACAGCCAGATCCGCACTGCGCCCCGCCTGCCCGTCTCCCGTGGGTGAGTGGACACAGCCAGATCCGCACTGCACCTTGCCTGCCCGTCTCCCGTGTGTGAGTGGACACAGCCAGATCCGCACTGCGCCCTGCCTGCCCGTCTCCCGCGGGCGAGTGGACACAGCCAGATCCGCACTGCTCCTTGCCGGCCCGTCTCACGTGGGTGAGTGGACACAGCCAGATCCACACTGTGCCCTAAATGCCCGTCTCCCGTGGGTGAGTGGACACAGCCAGATCCGCACTGCGCCCTGCCTGCCCGTCTGCCGTGGGCGAGTGGACACAGCCAGATCCGCACTGCGCCCTGCCTGACCGTCTGCCGTGGGTGAGTGGACACAGCCAGATCCGCACTGCGCCCTGCCTGACCGCCTGCCGTGGGTTAGTGGACACAGCCAGATCCGCACTGCGCCCTGCCTGCCCGTCTCCCCTGGGCAAGTGGACACAGCCAGATCCGCACTGCGCCCTGCCTGCCCGTCTGCCGTGGGTGAGTGGACACAGCCAGATCCGCACTGCTCCCTGCCTGACCGTCTGCCGTGGGTGAGTGGACACAGCCAGATCCACACTGCGCCCTGCCTGCCCGTCTGCCGTGGGTGAGTGGACACAGCCAGATCCGCACTGCACCTTGCCTGCCTGTCTCGCGTCAGTGAGTGGACACAGCCAGATCCGCACTGCGCCTTGCCTGCCCGTCTCCCGTGGGTGAGTGGACACAGCCCGATCCGCACTGCGCGCTGCCTGCCCGTCTCCCGTGGGCGAGTGGAAACAGCCCGATCCGCACTGCGCGCTGCCTGCCCATCTTTCGTGGGCGAGTGGACACAGCCATATCCGCACTGCGCCCTGCCTGCCCGTCTGCCGTGGGTGAGTGGACACAGCCAGATCCACACTGCGCCCTGCCTGCCCGTCTGCCATGGGTGAGTGGACACAGCCAGATCCGCACTGCGCCCTGCCTGACCCTCTCCCGTGGGCGAGTGGACACAGCCAGATCCGCACTGCGCCCTGCCTGCCTGTCTCCCGTGGGTGAGTGGACACAGCCAGATCCGCACTGCGCCCTGCCTGCCCGTCTCCCGTGGGCGAGTGGACACAGCCAGATCCGCACTGCGTCTTCCCGGCCCGTCTCACGTGGGTGAGTGGACACAGCCAGATCCACACTGTGCCCTACGTGCACGTCTCCCGTGGGTGAGTGGACACAGCCAGATCCTCACTGCACCCTGCCTGACCGTCCTTCGTGGGTGAGTGGACACCGCCAGATCCGCACTGCGCCCTGCCTGCCCGTCGCCCGTGGGTGAGTGGACACAGCCAGATCCGCACTGCGCCCTGCCTGCCCGTCTCCCGTCAGTGAGTGGACACAGCCAGATCCGCACTGTGCCCTGCCTGCCCGTCTCCCGTGGGTGAGTGGACACAGAAATATCCGCACTGCGCGCTGCGTGCCCGTCTCCTGTGGGTGAGTGGACACAGCCAGATCCGCACTGCACCCTGCCTGACCGTCCTTCGTGGGTGAGTGGACACCGCCAGATCCGCACTGCGCCCTGCCTGCCCGTCTCCCGTGGGTGAGTGGACACAGCCAGATCCGCACTGCGCCCTGCCTGCCCGTCTCCCGTCAGTGAGTGGACACAGCCAGATCCGCACTGCGCCCTGCCTGCCCGTCTCCTGTGGGTGAGTGGACACAGCCAGATCCGCACTGCGCGCTGCCTGCCCGCCTCCCGTGGGCGAGTGGACACAGCCAGATCCGCACTGCGCCCTGCCTGCCCTTCTGCCGTGGGTGAGTGGACACAGCCAGATCCACACTGCACCCTGCCTGACCGTCTGCCGTGGGTGAGTGGACACAGCCCGATCCACACTGCGCCCTGCCTGACCGTCTGCCGTGGGCGAATGGACACAGCCCGATCCGCACTTCGCCCTGCCTGCCCGTCTGCCGTGGGCGAGTGGACACAGCCAGATCCGCACTGCGCCCTGCCTGACCACCTGCCGTGGGTGAGTGGACACAGCCAGATCCGCACTGCGCCCTGCCTGCCCGTCTCCTGGGGGCGAGTGGACACAGCCAGATCCGCACTGCGCCTTGCCTGTCCTTCCTCTGTGTGTGAGTGGACACAGCCAGATCCGCACTGCGCCCTGCCTGACCGTCTGCTGTGGGTGAGTGGACACAGCCAGATCCGCACTGCGCCCTGCCTGCCCGTCTCCCGTGGGTGAGTGGACACAGCCAGATCCGCACTGCGCCCTGCCTGACCGTCTGCCGTGGGTGAGTGGACACAGCCAGATCCGCACTGCGCCCTGCCTGCCCGTCTCCCGTGGGTGAGTGGACACAGCCAGATCCGCACTGCGCATTGCCTGCCCGTCTCCCGTCAGTGAGTGGACACAGCCAGATCCGCACTGCGCCCTGCCTGCCCGTCTCCCGTGGGCGAGTGGACACAGCCATATCCGCACTGCGCCCTGTCTGCCGGTCTCCCGTGGGTGAGTGGACACAGCCAGATCCGCACTGCGCCCTGCCTGCCCGTCTGCCGTGGGCGAGTGGACACAGCCAGATCCGCACTGCGCCCTGCCTGACCGCCTGTCGTGGGTGAGTGGACACAGCCAGATCCGCACTGCGCCCTGCCTGACCGTCTGCCGTGGGTGAGTGGACACAGCCAGATCCACACTGCGCCCTGCCTGCCCATCTGCTGTGGGCTTGTGGACACAGCCAGATCCGCACTGCGCCCTGCCTGACCATCTGCCGTGGGTGAGTTGACACAGCCTGATCCGCACTGCGCCCTGCCTAACCACCTGCCATGGGTGAGTGGACACAGCCAGATCCGCACTGCGCCCTGCCTGCCCGTCTCCCGTGGGCGAGTGGACACAGCCAGATCCGCACTGCGCCCTGCCTGCCCGTCTCCCGTGGGTGAGTGGACACAGCCAGATCCGCACTGCGCCCTGCCTGACCGTCTCCCGTGGGTGAGTGGACACAGCCAGATCCGCACTGCGCCCTGCCTGACCGCCTGCCGTGGGTGAGTGGACACAGCCAGATCCACACTGCGCTCTGCCTGCCCGTCTGCCGTGGGTTAGTGGACATAGCCAGATCCACACAGCACCGTCTCTGCCCATCTCCCGTGGGTGAGTGGACACAGCCGGGTCCGCACTGCGCCCTGCCTGACCGTCTGCCGTGGGTGAGTGGACACAGCCAGATCCGCACTGCGCCCTGCCGGACCGTCTGCCGTGGGTGAGTGGACACAGCCAGATCCGCACTGCGCGCTGCCTGCCCGTCTCACGTGGGTGAGTGGACACAGCCAGATCCGCACTGAGCCCTGCCTGCCCGTCTCCCTTGGGTGTGTGGACACAGCCAGATCCGCACTGTGCCCTGCCTTACCGTCTGCCGTGGGTGAGTGGACACAGCCAGATCCGCACTGCGCCCTGCCTGCCCGTCTCCTGTGGGTAAGTGGACACAGCCAGATCCGCACTGCGCCTTGCCTGCCCGTCTCCCGTCAGTGAGTGGACACAGCCAAATCCGCACTGCGCCCCGCCTGCCCGTCTCCCGTGGGTGAGTGGACACAGCCAGATCCGCACTGTGCCCTGCCTGCCCGTCTCCCGTCAGTGAGTGGACACAGCCAGATCCGCACTGCCCCCTGCCTGCCCGTCTCCCGTGGGTGAGTGGACACAGCCAGATCCACACTGTTCGCTGCCTCCCCGTCTCCCGTGGGCGAGTGGACACAGCCAGATCCGCACTGCGCCCGGCCTTCCCGTCTGTCGTGGGCGAGTGGACACAGCCAGATCCGCACTACGCCCTGCCTGCCCGTCTCCCGTGGGTGAGTGGACACAGCCAGATCGGCACTGCACCCTGCCTGACCGTCTGCCGTGGGTGATTGGACACAGCCAGATCCGCACTGCTCCCTGCCTGCCCGTCTCCTGTGGGTAAGTGGACACAGCCAGATCCGCACTGCGCCTTTCCTGCCCGTCTCCCGTCAGTGAGTGGACACAGCCACATCCGCACTGCGCCCTGCCTGCCCGTCTCCCGTGGGTGAGTGGACACAGCCAGATCCGCACTGCGCCCTGCCTGCCCGTCTCCCGTGGGTAAGTGGACACAGCCAGATCCGCACTTCGCGCTGCCTGCCCGTCTCCCGTGGGCGAGTGGACACAGCCAGATCCGCACTGCACCCTGCCTGCCCGTCTGTCGTGGGCGAGTGGACACAGCCAGATCCGCACTGTGCCCTGCCTGACCGTCTGCCGTCGGTGAGTGGACACAGCCAGATCCACACTGCGCCCTGCCTGTCCGTCTGCCGTGGCCGAGTGGACACAGCCAGATCCGCACTGCGCCCTGCATGACCGTCTGCCGTGGGTGAGTGGACACAGCCAGATCCGCACTGCGCCCTGCATGAGCGCCTGCGGTGGGTGAGTGGACACAGCCAGATCCGCACTGCGCCCTGCCTGCCCGTCTCCCGTGGGCGAGTGGACACAGCCAGATCCGCACTGCGCCCTGCCTGCCCTTCTGCCGTGGGTGAGTGGACACAGCCAGATCCGCACTGCGCCCTGCCTGCCCGTCTCCCGTCAGTGAGTGGACACAGCCAGATCCGCACTGCGCCCTACCTGCCCGTCTCCCGTGGGCGAGTGGACACAGCCAGATCCGCACTGCGCCCTGCCTAACCGTCTGCCGTGGGTGAGTGGACACAGCCAGATCCGCACTGCGCCCTGCCTGCCCTTCTGCCGTGGGTGAGTGGACACAGCCAGATCCGCACTGCGGCCTTGCTGACCGCCTGCCGTTGTGAGTGGACACAGCCAGATCCGCACTGCGCCCTGCCTGCCCGTCTCCCGTGGGCGAGTGGACACAGCCAGATCCGCCCTGCGCCCTGCCTGACCGTCTGCCGTGGGTGAGTGGACACAGCCAGATCCACACTGTGCCCTGCCTGCCCGTCTGCCGTGGGCGAGCGGACACAGCCAGATCCGCACTGCGCACTGCCTGACCGTCTGCCGTGGGTGAGTGGACACAGCCAGATCCGCACTGCGCCCTGCCTGACCGCCTGTCGTGGGTGAGTGGACACAGCCAGATCCGCACTGCGCCCTGCCTGCCCGTCTCCCGTGGGCGAGTGGACACAGCCAGATCCGCACTGCGCCCTGCCTGCTAGTCTGCCGTGGGCGAGTGGACACAGCCAGATCCGCACTGCGCCCTGCCTGACCGTCTGCCGTGGGCGAGAGGACACAGCCAGATCCACACTGCGCCCTGCCTGTCCGTCTGCCGTGGGCGAGTGGACACAGCCAGATCCGCACTGCGCCCTGCCTGACCGCCTGCCGTGGATGAGTGGACACAGCCAGATCCGCACTGCGCCCTGCCTGCCCGTCTCCCGTGGGCGAGTGGACACAGCCAGATCCGCACTGCGCCCTGCCTGACCGCCTGCCGTGGGTGAGTGGACACAGCCAGATCCGCACTGCGCCCTGCCTGCCCTTCTGCCGTGGGTGAGTGGACACAGCCAGATCCGCACTGCGCCCTTGCTGACCGCCTGCCGTGTGTGAGTGGACACAGCCAGATCCGCACTGCGCCCAGCCTGCCGGTCTCCCGTGGGCGAGTGGACACAGTCAGATCCGCTCTGCGCCCTGCCTGACCGTCTGCCGTGGGCGAGTGGACACAGCCAGATCCACACTGCGCCCTGCCTGCCCGTCACCGTGGGCGAGTGGACACAGCCAGATCCACACTGCGCCCTGCCTGTCCGTCTGCCGTGGGCGAGTGGACACAGCCAGATCCGCACTGCGCCCTGCCTGACCGCCTGCCGTGGGTGAGTGGACACAGCCAGATCCACACTGCGCCCTGCCTAACCGCCTGCCATGGGTGAGTGGACACAGCCAGATCCGCACTGCGCCCTGCCTGCCCGTCTCCCGTGGGCGAGTGGACATAGCCAGATCCGCACTGCGCCCTGCCTGCCCGTCTCCCGTGGGTGAGTGGACACAGCCAGATCCGCACTGCGCCCTGCCTGCCCGTCTCCAGTCGGTGAGTGGACACAGCGAGATCCGCACGTCGCACTGCCTGCCCATCTCCCGTGGGTCAGTGGACACATCCAGATCCGCACTGCGCGCTGACTGCCCGTCTCCCGTAGGCAAGTGGAAACAGCCAGATCCGCACTGCGCGCTGCCTGCCCGTCTGTCGTGGGCGAGTGGACACAGCCATATCCGCACTACGCCCTGCCTGACCGTCTGCCGTGGGTGAGTGGACACAGCCAGATCCACACTGCGCCCTGCCTGCCCGTCTGCCGTGGGCGAGCGGACACAGCCAGATCCGAACTGCGCTCTGCCTGACCATCTGCCGTGGGTGAGTGGACACAGCCAGATCCGCACTGCGCTCTGCCTGACCGCCTGCCGTTGGTGAGTGGACACAGCCAGATCCGCACTGTGCTCTGCCTGACCGTCTGCCGTGGGTGAGTGGACACAGCCAGATCCGCACCTCGCCCTGCCTGCCCGTCTGCCGTGGGCGAGTGGACACAGCCAGATCCGCACTGCGCCCTGCCTGACCGTCTGCCGTGGGTGAGTGGACACAGCCAGATCCGCACTGCGCCCTGCCTGACCGCCTGCCGTGGGTGAGTGGACACAGCCAGATCCGCACTGCGCCCTGCCTGCCCGTCTCCCGTGGGTGAGTGGACACAGCCAGATCCGCACTGCGCCCTGCCTGCCCGTCTCCCGTGGGCGAGTAGAAACAGCCAGATCCGCACTGCGCCCTGCCTGCCCGTCTCCCGTGGGCGAGTGGACACAGCCAGATCCGCACTGCGCCCTGCCTGCCCGTCTGTCGTGGGCGAGTGGACACAGCCAGATCCGCAATGCGCACTGCCTGACTCTTTGCCGTGGGTGAGTGGACACAGCCAGATCCGCACTGCGCGCTGCCTGCCCGTCTCCCGTGGGCGAGTGGACACAGCCAGATCCGCACTGCGCCCTGCCTGCCCGTCTGTCGTGGGCGAGTGGACACAGCCAGAACCGCACTGCGCCCTGCCTGCCCGTCTCCCGTGGGCCAGTGGACACAGCCAGATCCGCACTGCGCCCTGCCTGCCCGTGTCCAGTGGGCGAGTGGACACAGCCATATCCGGACTGCGCCCTGCATGCCCGTCTGCCGTGGGCGAGTGGACACAGCCAGATCCGCACTGCGCCCTGCCTGACAGCCTGCCATGGGTGAGTGGACTCAGCCAGATCCGCACTGCGCCATGCTTGGCCATCTCCTGTGGGCGAGTGGACACAGCCAGATCCGCACTGCGCCCTGCCTGCCCTTCTGCCGTGGGTGAGTGGACACAGCCATATCCGCACTGCGCCCTGCCTGACCGTCTGCCGTGGGTGAGTGGACACAGCCAGATCCGCACTGCGCCTTGCCTGCCTGTCTCCCGTCAGAGAGTGTACACAGCCAGATCCGCACTGCGCCCTGCCTGACCGTCTGCCATGGGTGAGTGGACACAGCCAGATCCGCACTGCGCCCTGCCTGACCGCCTGCCGTGGGTGAGTGGACACAGCCAGATCCGCACTGCGCCCTGCATGCCCGTCTCCCGTGGGCGAGTAGAAACAGCCAGATCCGCACTGCGCCCTGCCTGCCCGTCTCCCGTGGGCGAGTGGACACAGCCAGATCCGCACTGCGCCCTGCCTGCCCGTCTGTCGTGGGCGAGTGGACACAGCCAGATCCGCAATGCGCACTGCCTGACTCTTTGCCGTGGGTGAGTGGACACAGCCAGATCCGCACTGCGCGCTGCCTGCCCGTCTCCCGTGGGCGAGTGGACACAGCCAGATCCGCACTGCGCCCTGCCTGCCCGTCTGTCGTGGGCGAGTGGACACAGCCATATCCGCACTGCGCACTGCCTGACTCTCTGCCGTGGGTGAGGGAACACAGCCAGATCCGCACTGCGCTCTGCCTGACCGCCTGCCATTGGTGAGTGGACACAGCCATATCCGCACTGCGCTCTGCCTGACCGTCTGCCGTGAGTGAGTGGACACAGCCAGATCCGCACCTCGCCCTGCCTGCCCGTCTGCCGTGGGCGAGTGGACACAGCCAGATCCGCACTGCGCCCTGCCTGACCGTCCTTCGTGGGTGAGTGGACACAGCCAGAACCGCACTGCGCCCTGCCTGCCCGTCTCCCGTGGGCCAGTGGACACCGCCAGATCCGCACTGCGCCCTGCCTGCCCGTGTCCAGTGGGCGAGTGGACACAGCCATATCCGGACTGCGCCCTGCATGCCCGTCTGCCGTGGGCGAGTGGACACAGCCAGATCCGCACTGCGCCCTGCCTGACCGTCTGCCGTGGGTGAGTGGACACAGCCAGATCCGCACTGCGCCCTGCCTGACCGCCTGCCGTGGGTGAGTGGACACAGCCAGATCCGCACTGCGCCCTGCATGCCCGTCTCCCGTGGGTGAGTGGACACAGCCAGATCCGCACTGCGCCCTGCCTGACAGCCTGCCATGGGTGAGTGGACTCAGCCAGATCCGCACTGCGCCATGCTTGGCCATCTCCCGTGGGCGAGTGGACACAGCCAGATCCGCACTGCGCCCTGCCTGCCCTTCTGCCGTGGGTGAGTGGACACAGCCATATCCGCACTGCGCCCTGCCTGACCGTCTGCCGTGGGTGAGTGGACACAGCCAGATCCGCACTGCGCCTTGCCTGCCTGTCTCCCGTCAGTGAGTGTACACAGCCAGATCCGCACTGCGCCCTGCCTGCCCGTCTCCCGTGGGTGAGTGGACACAGCCAGATCCGCACTGCGCCCTGCCTGCCCGTCTCCCGTGGGCGAGTAGAAACAGCCAGATCCGCACTGCGCCCTGCCTGCCCGTCTCCCGTGGGCGAGTGGACACAGCCAGATCCGCAATGCGCCCTGCCTGCCCGTCTGTCGTGGGCGAGTGGACACAGCCAGATCCGCAATGCGCACTGCCTGACTCTTTGCCGTGGGTGAGTGGACACAGCCAGATCCGCACTGCGCGCTGCCTGCCCGTCTCCCGTGGGCGAGTGGACACAGCAAGATCCGCACTGCGCCCTGCCTGCCCGTCTGTCGTGGGCGAGTGGACACAGCCATATCCGCACTGCGCACTGCCTGACTCTCTGCCGTGGGTGAGGGAACACAGCCAGATCCGCACTGCGCTCTGCCTGACCGCCTGCCATTGGTGAGAGGACACAGCCATATCCGCACTGCACTCTGCCTGACCGTCTGCCGTGGGTGAGTGGACACAGGCAGATCCGCACCTCGCCCTGCCTGCCCGTCTGCCGTGGGCGAGTGGACACAGCCAGATCCGCACTGCGCCCTGCCTGACCGTCCTTCGTGGGTGAGTGGACACAGCCAGAACCGCACTGCGCCCTGCCTGCCCGTCTCCCGTGGGCGAGTGGACACAGCCAGATCCGCACTGCGCCCTGCCTGCCCGTCTCCAGTGGGCGAGTGGACACAGCCATATCCGGACTGCGCCCTGCATGCCCGTCTGCCGTGGGCGAGTGGACACAGCCAGATCCGCACTGCGCCCTGCCTGACCGTCTGCCGTGGGTGAGTGGACACAGCCAGATCCGCACTGCGCCCTGCCTGACCGCCTGCCGTGGGTGAGTGGACACAGCCAGATCCGCACTGCGCCCTGCATGCCCGTCTCCCGTGGGTGAGTGGACACAGACAGATCCGCACTGCGCCCTGCCTGACAGCCTGCCATGGGTGAGTGGACACAGCCAGATCCGCACTGCGCCATGCCTGGCCATCTCCCGTGGGCGAGTGGACACAGCCAGATCCGCACTGCGCCCTGCCTGCCCTTCTGCCGTGGGTGAGTGGACACAGCCATATCCGCACTGCGCCCTGCCTGACCGTCTGCCGTGGGTGAGTGGACACAGCCAGATCCGCACTGCGCCTTGCCTGCCCGTCTCCCGTCAGTGAGTGTACACAGCCAGATCCGCACTGCGCCCTGCCTGCCCGTCTCCCGTTGGCGACTGGAAACAGCCAGATCCGCACTGCGCCCTGCCTGACCGTCTGCCGTGGGTGAGTGGACACAGTAAGATCCACACTGCGCCCTGCCTGCCCGTCTCCAGTGGGCGAGTGGACACAGCCAGATCCACACTGCGCCCTGCCTGCCCGTCTGCCGTGGGTGAGTGGACACAGCCGGATCCTCACTGAGCCCTGCCTGACCGTCTCCCGTGGGTGTGTGGACACGGCCAGATCCGCACTGCACCTTGCCTGCCCGTCTCCGGTCAGTGAGTGGACACAGCCAGATCCGCACTGTGCCCTGCCTGCCCGTCTCCCGTGGGTGAGTGGACACAGCCAGATCCGCACTGCGCGCTGCCTCCCCGTCTCCCGTGGGCGAGTAGAAACAGCCAGATCCGCACTGCGCGCTGCCTGCCCGTCTGTCGTGGGCGAGTGGACACAGCCATATCCGCACTGCGCCCCGCCTGCCCGTCTGCCGTGGGTGAGCGGACACAGCCAGATCCACACTGCGCCCTGCCTGCCCGTCTGCCGTGGGCGAGCGGACACAGCCAGATCAGCACTGCGCACTGCCTGACCGTCTGCCGTGGGTGAGTGGACACAGCCAGATCCGCACTGCGCCCTGCCTGACCATCTGCCGTGGGTGAGTGGACACAGCCAGATCCGCACTGCGCCCTGCCTGCCCGTCTGCCGTGGGTGAGTGGACACAGCCAGATCCGCACTGCGCCCTGCCTGACCGTCTCCCGTGGGTGAGTGGACACAGCCAGATCCGCACTGCGCCTTGCCTGCCAGTCTCACGTGGGTGAGTGGACACAGCCAGATCCGCACTGCGCCCTACCTGCCCGTCTCCCGTGGGTGAGTGGACACAGCCAGATCCGCACTGCACACTGCCTGACCGTCCTTCTTGGGTGATTGGACAACGCCAGATCCGCACTGCGCCCTGCCTGCCCGTCTCCCGTCAGTGAGTGGACACAGCCAGATCCGCACTGCGCCCTGCCTGCCCGTCTCCCGAGGGTGAGTGGACACAGCCAGATCCGCACTGCGCGCTGCATGCCTGTCCCCCGTGGGCGAGTGGACACAGTCAGATCCGCACTACGCCCTGCCTGCCCGTCGGTCGTGGGCGAGTGGACACAGCCAGATCCGCACTGCGCCCTGCCTGACCGTCTGCCTTCGGTGAGTGGACACAGCCAGATCCACACTGCGCCCTGCCTGCCCGTCTGCCGTGGGCGAGTGGACACAGCCAGATCTGCACTGCGCACTGTCTGACCGTCTGCCGTGGGTGAGTCGACACAGCCAGATCCGCACTGCGCCCTGCCTGACCGCCTGCCGTGGGTGAGTGGACACAGCCAGATCCGCACTGCGCCCTGCCTGACCGTCTCCCGTGGGTGAGTAGACACAGCCAGATCCACACTGCGCCCTGCCTGCCCGTCTGCCGTGGGCGAGTGGACACAGCCAGATCCGCACTGCGCCCTGTCTGACCGTCTGCTGTGGGTGAGTGGACACAGCCAGATCCGCACTGCGCCCTGCCTGACCGTCTCCCGTGGGCGAGTGGACACAGCCAGATCCGCACTGCGCCCTGCCTGCCCGTCTGCCGTCGGTGAGTGGACACAGCCAGATCCGCACTGCGCCTTGCCTGCCCGTCTCCCGTCAGTGAGTGGACACAGCCAGATCCGCACTGCGCCCTGCCTGCCCGTCTGCCGTGGGTGAGTGGACACAGCCAGATCCGCACTGCGCCTTGCCTGCCCGTCTCCCGTCGGTGAGTGGACACAGCCAGATCCGCACTGCGCCCTGCCTGCCCGTCTACCGTGGGTGAGTGGACACAGCCAGATCCACACTGCGCCCTGCCTGCCCGTCTCCAGTGGGCGAGTGGATACAGCCAGATCCGCACTGCGCCCTGCCTGCCTGTCTCCAGTGGTCGAGTTGACACAGCCAGATCCACACTGCGCCCTGCCTGCCCGTCTGCCGTGGGTGAGTGGACACAGCCAGATCCGCACTGCGCCCTGCCTGCCCGTCTCCCGTGGGTGAGTGGACACAGCCAGATCCGCACTGCGCGCTGCCTGCCCGTCTCCCGTGAGTGAGTGGACACAGCCAGATCCGCACTGCGCACTGCCTGACCGTCTGCCGTGGGTGAGTGGACACAGCCAGATCCGCACTGCGCCCTGCCTGCCCGTCTGCCGTGGGTGAGTGGACACAGCCAGATCCGCACTGCGCCCTGCCTGACCGTCTCCCGTGGGTGAGTGGAGACAGCCAGATCCGCACTGCGCCTTGCCTGCCCGTCTCACGTGGGTGAGTGGACACAGCCAGATCCGCACTGCGCCCTACCTGCCCGTCTCCCGTGGGTGAGTGGACACAGCCAGATCCGCACTGCACCCTGCCTGACCGTCCTTCGTGGGTGAGTGGACACCGCCAGATCCGCACTGCGCCCTGCCTGCCCGTCTCCCGTGGGTGAGTGGACACAGCCAGATCCGCACTGCGCCCTGCCTGCCCGTCTCCCGTCGGTGAGTGGACACAGCCAGATCCGCACTGCGCACTGCCTGCCCGTCCCCCGTGGGTGAGTGGACACAGCCAGATCCGCACTGCGCGTTGCCTGCTCGTCTCCCGTGGGCGAGTGGACACAGCCAGATCCGCACTGCGCCCTACCTGACCGTCTGCCGTCGGTGAGTGGACACAGCCAGATCCACACTGCGCGCTGCTTACCCGTCTCCCGTGGGCGAGTGGACACAGCCAGATCCGCACTGCGCGCTGCCTGCCCGTCTGTCGTGGGCGAGTGGACACAGCCATATCCGCACTACGCCCTGCCTGACCGTCTGCCGTGGGTGAGTGGACACAGCCAGATCCACACTGCGCCCTGCCTGCCCGTCTGCCGTGGGCGAGCGGACACAGCCAGATCCGAACTGCGCACTGCCTGACCATCTGCCGTGGGTGAGTGGACACAGCCAGATCCGCACTGCGCCCTGCCTGACCGCCTGTCGTGGGTGAGTGGACACAGCCAGATCCGCACTGCGCCCTGCCTGCCCGTCTGCCGTGGGTGAGTGGACACAGCCAGATCCACACTGCGCCCTGCCTGCCCGTCTGCCGTGGGTGAGTGGACACAGCCAGATCCGCACTGCGCCCTGCCTGCCCGTCTCCCGTCAGTGAGTGGACACAGCCAGATCCGCACTGCGCCCTGCCTGCCCGTCTCCCGTGGGCGAGTGGACACAGCCAGATCCGCACTGCGCCCTGCCTGCCCGTCTGTCGTGGGCGAGTGGACACAGCCAGATCCGCACTGCGCACTGCCTGACTCTCTGCCGTTGGTGAGTGGACACAGCCAGATCCGCACTGCGCTCTGCCTGACCGCCTGCCGTTGGTGAGTGGACACAGCCAGATCCGCACTGCGCTCTGCCTGACCGTCTGCCGTGGGTGAGTGGACACAGCCAGATCCGCACTGCGCCCTGCCTGCCCCTCTGCCGTGGGCGAGTGTACACAGCCAGATCCACACTGCGCCCTGCCTGCCCGTCTGCCGTGGGTGAGTGGACACAGCCAGATCCGCACTGCGCCCTGCCTCACCGTCTCCCGTGGGTTAGTGGACACAGCCAGATCCGCACTGCGCCTTACCTGCCCGTCTCACGTGGGTGAGTGGACACAGCCAGATCCACACTGCGCCCTGCCTGACCGTCTGCCGTGGCTGAGTGGACACAGCCAGATCCGCACTGCGCCCTGCCTGACCGTCTGCCGTGGGTGAGTGGACACAGCCAGATACGCACTGCGCCCTGCCTGACCGTCTGCCGTGGGTGAGTGGACACAGCCAGATCCGCACTGTGCGCTGCCTGCCCGTCTCACGTGGGTGAGTGGACACAGCCAGATCCGCACTGAGCCCTGCGTGCCCGTCTCCCTTGGGTGTGTGGACACAGCCAGATCCGCACTGTGCCCTGCCTGATCGTCTGCCGTGGGTGAGTGGACACAGCCAGATCCGCACTGCGCCCTGCCTCCCGTCTCCTGTGGGTAAGTGGACACAGCCAGATCCGCACTGCGCCTTGCCTGCCCGTCTCCCGTCAGTGAGTGGACACAGCCAGATCCGCACTGCGCCCTGCCTGCCCGTCTCCCGTGGGTGAGTGGACACAGCCAGATCCGCACTGTGCCCTGCCTGCCCGTCTCCCGTCAGTGAGTGGACACAGCCAGTTCCGCACTGCGCCCTGCCTGCCCGTCTCCCGTGGGTGAGTGGACACAGCCAGATCCGCACTGCGCGCTGCCTCCCCGTCTCCCGTGGGCGAGTGGACACAGCCAGATCCGCACTGCGCCCGGCCTGCCCGTCTGCCGTGGGTGAGTGGATACAGCCAGATCCGCACTGCGCCCTGCCTAACCGCCTGCCGTGGGTGAGTGGACACAGCCAAATCCGCACTGCGCCCTGCCTGCCCGTCTCCCGGGGGTGAGTGGACACAGCCAGATCCGCACTGGGCCCTGCCTGCCCTTCTGCCGTGGGTGAGTGGACACAGCCAGATCCGCACTGCGCCCTGCCTGACCATCTGCCGTGGGTTTGTGGACACAGCCAGATCCACACTGCGCCCTGCCTGCCCGTCTGCCGTGGGTGAGTGGACACAGCCAGATCCGCACTGCGCCCTGCCTGACCGTCTCCCGTGGGTGAGTGGACACAGACAGATCCACACTGCACCTTGCCTGCCCGTCTCCCGTCAGTGAGTGGACACAGCCAGGTCCGCACTCCGCCCTGCCTGCCCGTCTGCCGTGGGTGAGTGGACACAGCCAGATCCGCACTGCGCCTTGCCTGCCCGTCTCCCGTCAGTGAGTGGACACAGCCAGATCCGCACTGCGCCCTGCCTGCCCGTCTGCCGTGTGTGAGTGGACACAGCCAGATCCGCACTGCGCCTTGCCTGCCCGTCTCCCGTCAGTGAGTGGACACAGCCAGATCCGCACTGCGCCCTGCCTGCCCGTCTCTAGTGGGCGAGTGGACACAGCCAGATCCGCACTGCGCCCTGCCTGCCCGTCTCTCGTGGGTGAGTGGACACAGCCAGATCCGCACTAGACCTTGCCTGCCCGTCTCCCGTCAGTGAGTGGACACAGCCAGATCCGCACTGTTCCCTGCCTGCCCGTCTCCCGTGGGTGAGTGGACACAGCCAGATCCGCACTGCGCGCTGCCTGCCCGTCTCCGGTGGGCGAGTAGAAACAGCCAGATCCGCACTGCGCGCTGCCTGCCTGTCTGTCGTGGGCAAGTGGACACAGCCATATCCGCACTGCGCCCTGCCTGCCTGTCTGCCGTGAGTGAGTGGACACAGCCAGATCCAAACTGCGCCCTGCCTGCCCGTCTGCCGTGGGCGAGCGGACACAGCCAGATCTGCACTGCGCACTGCCTGACCGTCTGCCATGGGTGAGTGGACACAGCCAGATCCGCACTGCGCCCTGCCTGACCGCCTGTCGTGGGTGAGTGGACACAGCCAGATCCGCACTGCGCCTTGCCTGCCCGTCTCACGTGGGTGAGTGGACACAGCGAGATCCGCACTGCGCCCTACCTGCCCGTCTCCCGTGGGTGAGTGGACACAGCCAGATCCGCACTGCACCCTGCCTGACCGTCCTTCGTGGGTGAGTGGACACCGCCAGATCCGCACTGCGCCCTGCCTGCCCGTCTTCCGTGGGTGAGTGGTCACAGCCAGATCCGCACTGCGCCCTGCCTGCCCGTCTCCCGTCAGTGAGTGGACACAGCCAGATCCGCACTGCGCCCTGCCTGCCCGTCTCCCGTGGGTGAGTGGACACAGCCAGATCCGCACTGCGCGCTGCCTGCCCGTCTCCAGTGGGCGAGTGGACACAGCCAGATCCGCACTGCGCCCTGCCTGCCCGTCTGTCATGGGCGAGTGGACACAGCCATATCCGCACTGCGCCCTGCCTGCCCGTCTGCCGTGGGTGAGTGGACACAGCCAGATCCACACTGCGCCCTGCCTGCCCATCTGCCGTGGGCGAGCGGACACAGCCAGATCCGCACTGCGCACTGCCTGACCGTCTGCTGTGTGTGAGTGGACACAGCCAGATCCGCACTGCGCCCTGCCTGACCGCCTGGCGTGGGTGAGTGGACACAGCCAGATCCGCACTGTGCCCTGCCTGACCGTCTGCCGTCGGTGAGTGGACACAGCCAGATCCACACTGCGCCCTGCATGCCCGTCTGCTGTGGGCGAGTGGACACAGCCAGATCCGCACTGCGCCCTGCCTGACCATCTGCCGTGGGTGAGTGGACACAGCCAGATCCGCACTGCGCCCTGCCTAACCACCTGCCATGGGTGAGTGGACACAGCCAGATCCGCACTGCGCCCTGCCTGCCCGTCTCCCGTGGGCGAGTGGACACAGCCAGATCCGCACTGCGCCCTGCCTGCCCGTCTCCCGTGGGTGAGTGGACACAGCCAGATCCGCACTGCGCCCTGCCTGACCATCTGCCGTGGGTGAGTGGACACAGCCAGATCCGCACTGCGCCCTGCCTGACCGCCTGCCGTGGGTGAGTGGACACAGCCAGATCCACACTGCGCTCTGCCTGCCCGTCTGCCGTGGGTTAGTGGACATAGCCAGATCCACACAGCACCGTCTCTGCCCATCTCCCGTGGGTGAGTGGGCACAGCCGGGTCCGCACAGCGCCCTGCCTGACCATCTGCCGTGGGTGAGTGGACACAGCCAGATCCGCACTGCGCCCTGCCTGCCCGTCTGCCGGGGGCGAGCGGACACAGCCAGATCCGCACTGCGCGCTGCCTGCCCGTCTCACGTGGGTGAGTGGACACAGCCATATCCGCACTGAGCCCTGCCTGCCCGTCTCCCTTGGGTGTGTGGACACAGCCAGATCCGCACTGTGCCCTGCCTTACCGTCTGCCGTGGGTGAGTGGACACAGCCAGATCCGCACTGCGCCCTGCCTGCCCGTCTCCTGTGGGTAAGTGGACACAGCCAGATCCGCACTGCGCCTTGCCTGCCCGTCTCCCGTCAGTGAGTGGACACAGCCAGATCCGCACTGCGCCCTGCCTGCCCGTCTCCCGTGGGTGAGTGGACACAGCCAGATCCGCACTGCGCCCTGCCTGCCCGTCTCCCGTCAGTGAGTGGACACAGCCAGATCCGCACTGCGCCCTGCCTGCCCGTCTCCCGTGGGTGAGTGGACACAGCCAGATCCGCACTGCGCGCTGCCTGCCCGTCTCCCGTCAGTGAGTGGACACAGCCAGATCCGCACTGCGCCCGGCCTGCCCGTCTGTCGTGGGCGAGTGGACACAGCCAGATCCGCACTACGCACTGCCTGCCCGTCTCCCGTGGGTGAGTGGACACAGCCAGATCCGCACTGCGCCCTGCCTGACCGTCCGCCGTGGGTGATTGGACACAGCCAGATCCGCACTGCTCCCTGCCTGCCCGTCTCCTGTGGGAAAGTGGACACAGCCAGATCCGCACTGCGCCTTTCCTGCCCGTCTCCCGTCAGTGAGTGGACACAGCCAGATCCGCACTGCGCCCTGCCTGTCCGTCTCCCGTGGGTGAGTGGACACAGCCAGATCCGCACTGCGCCCTGCCTGCCCGTCTCCCGTGTGTGAGTGGACACAGTCAGATCCACACTGCGCGCTGCCTGCCCGTCTCCCGTGGGCGAGTGGACACAGCCAGATCCGCACTGCGCCCTGCCTGCCCGACTGTCGTGGGCGAGTGGACACAGCCAGATCCGCACTGTGCCCTGCCTGACCGCCTGCCGTGGGTGAGTGGACACAGCCAGATCCGCACTGCGCCCTGCCTGCCCGTCTCCCGTGGGCGAGTGGACACAGCCAGATCCGCACTGCGCCCTGCCTGCCCTTCTGCCGTGGGTGTGGACACAGCCAGATCCGCACTGCGCCCTGCCTGCCCGTCTCCCGTCAGTGAGTGGACACAACCAGATCCGCACTGCGCCCTACCTGCCCGTCTCCCGTGGGCGAGTGGACACAGCCAGATCCGCACTGCGCCCTGCCTACCCGTCTGCCGTGGGTGAGTGGACACATCCAGATCCGCACTGCGCCCTGCCTGCCCCTCTGCCGTGGGTGAGTGGACACAGCCAGATCCGCACTGCGCCCTTGCTGACCGCCTGCCGTTTGTGAGTGGACACAGCCAGATCCGCACTGCGCCCTGCCTGCCCGTCTCCCGTGGGCGAGTGGACACAGCCAGATCCGCTCTGCGCCCTGCCTGACCGTCTGCCGTGGGTGAGTGGACACAGCCAGATCCACACTGCGCCCTGCCTGCCCGTCTGCCGTGGGCGAGCGGACACAGCCAGATCCGCACTGCGCACTGCCTGACCGTCTGCCGTGGGTCAGTGGACACAGCCAGATCCGCACTGCGCCCTGCCTGACCGCCTGTCGTGGGTGAGTGGACACAGCCAGATCCGCACTGCGCCCTGCCTGCCCGTCGCCCGTGGGCGACTGGACACAGCCAGATCCGCACTGCGCCCTGCCTGCCCGTCTGCCGTGGGCGAGTGGACACAGCCAGATCCGCACTGCGCCCTGCCGGACCGTCTGCCGTGGGCGAGTGGACACAGCCAGATCCACACTGCGCCCTGCCTGTCCGTCTGCCGTGGGCGAGTGGACACAGCCAGATCCGCACTGCGCCCTGCCTGACCGCCTGCCGTGGGTGAGTGGACACAGCCAGATCCGCACTGCGCCCTGCCTGCCCGTCTCCCGTGGGCGAGTGGACACAGCCAGATCCGCACTGCGCCCTGCCTGACCGCCTGCCGTGGGTGAGTGGACACAGCCAGATCCGCACTGCGCCCTGCCTGCCCTTCTGCCGTGGGTGAGTGGACACAGCCAGATCCGCACTGCGCCCTTGCTGACCGCCTGCCGTGTGTGAGTGGACACAGCCAGATCCGCACTGCGCCCAGCCTGCCGGTCTCCCGTGGGCGAGTGGACACAGCCAGATCCGCTCTGCGCCCTGCCTTTCCGTCTGCCGTGGGCGAGTGGACACAGCCAGATCCACACTGCGCCCTGCCTACCCGTCTGCCGTGGGCGAGTGGACACAGCCAGATCCACACTGCGCCCTGCCTGTCCGTCTGCCGTGGGCGAGTGGACACAGCCAGATCCGCACTGCGCCCTGCCTGACCGCCTGCCGTGGGTGAGTGGACACAGCCAGATCCGCACTACGCCCTGCCTAACCGCCTGCCATGGGTGAGTGGACACAGCCAGATCCGCACTGCGCCCTGCCTGCCCGTCTCCCGTGGGCGAGTGGACACAGCCAGATCCGCACTGCGCCCTGCCTGCCCGTCTCCCGTGAATGAGTGGACACAGCCAGATCCGCACTGCGCCCTGCCTGACCGTCTGCCGTGGGTGAGTGGACACAGCCAGATCCGCACTGCGCCCTGCCTGACAGCCTGCCGTGGGTGAGTGGACACAGCCAGATCCACACTGCGCTCTGCCTGCCCGTCTGCCGTGGGTTAGTGGACATAGCCAGATCCACACAGCACCGTCTCTGCCCATCTCCCGTGGGTGAGTGGACACAGCCGGGTCCGCACTGCGCCCTGCCTGACCGTCTGCCGTGGGTGAGTGGACACAGCCAGATCCGCACTGCGCCCTGCCTGACCGTCTGCCGTGGGTGAGTGGACACAGCCAGATCCGCACTGCGCCCTGCCTGACCGTCTGCCGTGGGTGAGTGGACACAGCCAGATCCGCAGTGCGCGCTGCCTGCCCGTCTCACGTGGGTGAGTGGACACAGCCAGATCCGCACTGCGCCCTGCCTGCCCGTCTCCCTTGGGTGAGTGGACACAGCCAGATCCGCATTGTGCCCTGCCTGACCGTCTGCCGTGGGTGAGTGGACACAGCCAGATCCGCACTGCGCCCTGCCTGCCCGTCTCCTGTGGGTAAGTGGACACAGCCAGATCCGCACTGCGCCTTGCCTGCCCGTCTCCCGTCAGTGAGTGGACACAGCCAGATCCGCACTGCGCCCTGCCTGCCCGTCTCCCGTGGGTGAGTGGACACAGCCACATCTGCACTGCGCCCTGCCTGCCCGTCTCCCGTCAGTGAGTGGACACAGCCAGATCCGCACTGCGCCCTGCCTGCCCGTCTCCCGTGGGTGAGTGGACACAGCCAGATCCGCACTGCGCCCGGCCTGCCCGTCTGTCGTGGGCGAGTGGACACAGCCAGATCCGCTCTACGCCCTGCCTGCCCGTCTCCCGTGGGTGAGTGGACACAGCCAGATCCGCACTGCACCCTGCCTGACCATCTGCCGTGGGTGAGTGGACACAGCCAGATCCGCACTGCGCCCTGCCTGCCCGTCTCCTGTGGGTAAGTGGACACAGCCTGATCCGCACTGCGCCTTGGCTGTCCGTCTCCCGTCAGTGAGTGGACACAGCCAGATCCGCACTGCGCCCTGCCTGCCCGTCTCCCGTGGGTGAGTGGACACAGCCAGATCCGCACTGCGCCCTGCCTGCCTGTCTCCCGACAGTGAGTGGACACAGCCAGATCCGCACTGCGCCCTGCCTGTCCGTCTCCCGTGGGTGAGTGGACACAGCCAGATCCGCACTGCGCCCTGCCTGCCCGTCTCCCGTGTGTGAGTGGACACAGTCAGATCCACACTGCGCGCTGCCTGCCCGTCTCCCGTGGGCGAGTGGACACAGCCAGATCCGCACTGCGCCCTGCCTGCCCGACTGTCGTGGGCGAGTGGACACAGCCAGATCCGCACTGTGCCCTGCCTGACCGCCTGCCGTGGGTGAGTGGACACAGCCAGATCCGCACTGCGCCCTGCCTGCCCGTCTCCCGTGGGCGAGTGGACACAGCCAGATCCGCACTGCGCCCTGCCTGCCCTTCTGCCGTGGGTGTGGACACAGCCAGATCCGCACTGCGCCCTGCCTGCCCGTCTCCCGTCAGTGAGTGGACACAACCAGATCCGCACTGCGCCCTACCTGCCCGTCTCCCGTGGGCGAGTGGACACAGCCAGATCCGCACTGCGCCCTGCCTACCCGTCTGCCGTGGGTGAGTGGACACATCCAGATCCGCACTGCGCCCTGCCTGCCCCTCTGCCGTGGGTGAGTGGACACAGCCAGATCCGCACTGCGCCCTTGCTGACCGCCTGCCGTTTGTGAGTGGACACAGCCAGATCCGCACTGCGCCCTGCCTGCCCGTCTCCCGTGGGCGAGTGGACACAGCCAGATCCGCTCTGCGCCCTGCCTGACCGTCTGCCGTGGGTGAGTGGACACAGCCAGATCCACACTGCGCCCTGCCTGCCCGTCTGCCGTGGGCGAGCGGACACAGCCAGATCCGCACTGCGCACTGCCTGACCGTCTGCCGTGGGTCAGTGGACACAGCCAGATCCGCACTGCGCCCTGCCTGACCGCCTGTCGTGGGTGAGTGGACACAGCCAGATCCGCACTGCGCCCTGCCTGCCCGTCGCCCGTGGGCGACTGGACACAGCCAGATCCGCACTGCGCCCTGCCTGCCCGTCTGCCGTGGGCGAGTGGACACAGCCAGATCCGCACTGCGCCCTGCCGGACCGTCTGCCGTGGGCGAGTGGACACAGCCAGATCCACACTGCGCCCTGCCTGTCCGTCTGCCGTGGGCGAGTGGACACAGCCAGATCCGCACTGCGCCCTGCCTGACCGCCTGCCGTGGGTGAGTGGACACAGCCAGATCCGCACTGCGCCCTGCCTGCCCGTCTCCCGTGGGCGAGTGGACACAGCCAGATCCGCACTGCGCCATGCCTGACCGCCTGCCGTGGGTGAGTGGACACAGCCAGATCCGCACTGCGCCCTGCCTGCCCTTCTGCCGTGGGTGAGTGGACACAGCCAGATCCGCACTGCGCCCTTGCTGACCGCCTGCCGTGTGTGAGTGGACACAGCCAGATCCGCACTGCGCCCAGCCTGCCGGTCTCCCGTGGGCGAGTGGACACAGCCAGATCCGCTCTGCGCCCTGCCTTTCCGTCTGCCGTGGGCGAGTGGACACAGCCAGATCCACACTGCGCCCTGCCTACCCGTCTGCCGTGGGCGAGTGGACACAGCCAGATCCACACTGCGCCCTGCCTGTCCGTCTGCCGTGGGCGAGTGGACACAGCCAGATCCGCACTGCGCCCTGCCTGACCGCCTGCCGTGGGTGAGTGGACACAGCCAGATCCGCACTACGCCCTGCCTAACCGCCTGCCATGGGTGAGTGGACACAGCCAGATCCGCACTGCGCCCTGCCTGCCCGTCTCCCGTGGGCGAGTGGACACAGCCAGATCCGCACTGCGCCCTGCCTGCCCGTCTCCCGTGGGTGAGTGGACACAGCCAGATCCGCACTGCGCCCTGCCTGACCGTCTGCCGTGGGTGAGTGGACACAGCCAGATCCGCACTGCGCCCTGCCTGACCGCCTGCCGTGGGTGAGTGGACACAGCCAGATCCACACTGCGCTCTGCCTGCCCGTCTGCCGTGGGTTAGTGGACATAGCCAGATCCACACAGCACCGTCTCTGCCCATCTCCCGTGGGTGAGTGGACACAGCCGGGTCCGCACTGCGCCCTGCCTGACCGTCTGCCGTGGGTGAGTGGACACAGCCAGATCCGCACTGCGCCCTGCCTGACCGTCTGCCGTGGGTGAGTGGACACAGCCAGATCCGCACTGCGCCCTGCCTGACCGTCTGCCGTGGGTGAGTGGACACAGCCAGATCCGCAGTGCGCGCTGCCTGCCCGTCTCACGTGGGTGAGTGGACACAGCCAGATCCGCACTGCGCCCTGCCTGCCCGTCTCCCTTGGGTGAGTGGACACAGCCAGATCCGCATTGTGCCCTGCCTGACCGTCTGCCGTGGGTGAGTGGACACAGCCAGATCCGCACTGCGCCCTGCCTGCCCGTCTCCTGTGGGTAAGTGGACACAGCCAGATCCGCACTGCGCCTTGCCTGCCCGTCTCCCGTCAGTGAGTGGACACAGCCAGATCCGCACTGCGCCCTGCCTGCCCGTCTCCCGTGGGTGAGTGGACACAGCCACATCTGCACTGCGCCCTGCCTGCCCGTCTCCCGTCAGTGAGTGGACACAGCCAGATCCGCACTGCGCCCTGCCTGCCCGTCTCCCGTGGGTGAGTGGACACAGCCATATCCGCACTGCGCGCTGCCTCCCCGTCTCCCGTGGCCGAGTGGACACAGCCAGATCCGCACTGCGCCCGGCCTGCCCGTCTGTCGTGGGCGAGTGGACACAGCCAGATCCGCTCTACGCCCTGCCTGCCCGTCTCCCGTGGGTGAGTGGACACAGCCAGATCCGCACTGCGCCCTGCCTGACCATCTGCCGTGGGTGAGTGGACACAGCCAGATCCGCACTGCGCCCTGCCTGCCCGTCTCCTGTGGGTAAGTGGACACAGCCTGATCCGCACTGCGCCTTGGCTGTCCGTCTCCCGTCAGTGAGTGGACACAGCCAGATCCGCACTGCGCCCTGCCTGCCCGTCTCCCGTGGGTGAGTGGACACAGCCAGATCCGCACTGCGCCCTGCCTGCCCGTCTCCCGACAGTGAGTGGACACAGCCAGATCCGCACTGCGCCCTGCCTGCCCGTCTCCCGTGGGTGAGTGGACACAGCCAGATCCGCACTGCGCGCTGCCTGCCCGTCTCCCGTGGGCGAGTGGACACAGCCAGATCCGCACTGCGCCCTGCCTGCCCTTCTGCCGTGGGTGAGTGGACACAGCCAGATCCGCACTGCGCCCTGCCTGCCCGTCCCCCGTGAGTGAGTGGACACAGCCAGATCCGCACTGCGCCCTACCTGCCCGTCTCTCGTGGGCGAGTGGACACAGCCAGATCCGCACTGCGCCCTACCTACCCGTCTGCCGTGGGTGAGTGGACACAGCCAGATCCGAACTGCGCCCTGCCTGCACTTCTGCCGTGGGTGAGTGGACACAGCCAGATCCGCACTGCGCCCTTGCTGACCGCCTGCCGTGTGTGAGTGGACACAGCCAGATCCGCACTGCGCCCTGCCTGCCGGTCTCCCGGGGGCGAGTGGACACAGCCAGATCCGCACTGCGCCCGGCCTGCCCTTCTGCCGTGGGTGAGTGGACACAGCCAGATCCGCACTGCGCCCTGCCTGCCCGTCTGCCGTGGGCGAGTGGACACAGCCCGATCCGCACTGCGCCCTGCCTGACCATCTGCCGTGGGTGAGTGGACACAGCCAGATCCGCACTGCGCCCTGCATGCCCGTCTGCCGTGGGCGAGTGGACACAGCCAAATCCGCACTGCGCCCTGCCTGACCGTCTGACGTGGGTGAGTGGACACAGCCGATCCACAATGCGCGCTGCCTGCCCGTCTCCCGTCAGTGAGTGGACACAGCCAGATCCGCACTGCGCCCTGCCTGCCCGTCTCCAGTGGGTGAGTGGACACAGCCAGATCCGCACTGCGCGCTGCCTGCCCGTCTCCCGTGGGCGAGAGGACACAGCCAGATCCGCACTGCGCCCTGCCTGCCCGTCTGCCGTGGGCGAGTGGACACAGCCAGATCCGCACTGCGCCCTGCCTGACCGTCCTCCGTGGGTGAGTGGACACAGCCAGATCCGCACTGCGCCCTGCCTGACCGCCTGCCGTGGGTGAGTGGACACAGCCAGATCCGCACTGCGCCCTTCCTGCCCTTCTGCCATGGGTGAGTGGACACAGCCAGATCCGCACTGCGCCCTGCCTGACCGTCTGCCATGGGTGAGGGGACACAGCCAGATCCACACTGCGCCCTGCCTGCCCGTCTGCCGTCGGTGAGTGGACACAGCCCGATCCGCACTGCGGCCTGCCTGACCGCCTGTCGTGGGTGAGTGGACACAACCAGATCCGCACTGCGCCCTGCCTGACCGTCTGCCGTGGGTGAGTGGACACAGCCAGATCCACACTGCGCCCTGCCTGCCCGTCTGCCGTGGGTGAGTGGACACAGCCAGATCTGCACTGCGCCCAGCCTGACTGTCTCCCGTGGGTGAGTGGACACAGCCAGATCCGCACTGCGCCTTGCCTGCCCGTCACACGTGGTGAGTGGACACAGCCAGATCCGCACTGCGCCCTACCTGCCCGTCTCCCGTGGGTGAGTGGACACAGCCAGATCCGCACTGCACCCTGCCTGACCGTCCTTCGTGGGTGAGTGGACACCGCCAGATCCGCACTGCGCCCTGCCTGCCCGTCTCCCGTGGGTGAGTGGACACAGCCAGATCCGCACTGCGCGCTGCCTGCCCGTCTCCCGTGGGCGAGTGGACACAGCCAGATCCGCACTGCGCCCTGCCTGCCCGTCTGTCGTGGGCGAGTGGACACAGCCAGATCCGCACTGCGCCCTGCCTACCCGTCTGCCGTGGGTGAGTGGACACATCCAGATCCGCACTGCGCCCTGCCTGCCCCTCTGCCGTGGGTGAGTGGACACAGCCAGATCCGCACTGCGCCCTTGCTGACCGCCTGCCGTTTGTGAGTGGACACAGCCAGATCCGCACTGCGCCCTGCCTGCCCGTCTCCCGTGGGCGAGTGGACACAGCCAGATCCGCTCTGCGCCCTGCCTGACCGTCTGCCGTGGGTGAGTGGACACAGCCAGATCCACACTGCGCCCTGCCTGCCCGTCTGCCGTGGGCGAGCGGACACAGCCAGATCCGCACTGCGCACTGCCTGACCGTCTGCCGTGGGTCAGTGGACACAGCCAGATCCGCACTGCGCCCTGCCTGACCGCCTGTCGTGGGTGAGTGGACACAGCCAGATCCGCACTGCGCCCTGCCTGCCCGTCGCCCGTGGGCGACTGGACACAGCCAGATCCGCACTGCGCCCTGCCTGCCCGTCTGCCGTGGGCGAGTGGACACAGCCAGATCCGCACTGCGCCCTGCCGGACCGTCTGCCGTGGGCGAGTGGACACAGCCAGATCCACACTGCGCCCTGCCTGTCCGTCTGCCGTGGGCGAGTGGACACAGCCAGATCCGCACTGCGCCCTGCCTGACCGCCTGCCGTGGGTGAGTGGACACAGCCAGATCCGCACTGCGCCCTGCCTGCCCGTCTCCCGTGGGCGAGTGGACACAGCCAGATCCGCACTGCGCCATGCCTGACCGCCTGCCGTGGGTGAGTGGACACAGCCAGATCCGCACTGCGCCCTGCCTGCCCTTCTGCCGTGGGTGAGTGGACACAGCCAGATCCGCACTGCGCCCTTGCTGACCGCCTGCCGTGTGTGAGTGGACACAGCCAGATCCGCACTGCGCCCAGCCTGCCGGTCTCCCGTGGGCGAGTGGACACAGCCAGATCCGCTCTGCGCCCTGCCTTTCCGTCTGCCGTGGGCGAGTGGACACAGCCAGATCCACACTGCGCCCTGCCTACCCGTCTGCCGTGGGCGAGTGGACACAGCCAGATCCACACTGCGCCCTGCCTGTCCGTCTGCCGTGGGCGAGTGGACACAGCCAGATCCGCACTGCGCCCTGCCTGACCGCCTGCCGTGGGTGAGTGGACACAGCCAGATCCGCACTACGCCCTGCCTAACCGCCTGCCATGGGTGAGTGGACACAGCCAGATCCGCACTGCGCCCTGCCTGCCCGTCTCCCGTGGGCGAGTGGACACAGCCAGATCCGCACTGCGCCCTGCCTGCCCGTCTCCCGTGGGTGAGTGGACACAGCCAGATCCGCACTGCGCCCTGCCTGACCGTCTGCCGTGGGTGAGTGGACACAGCCAGATCCGCACTGCGCCCTGCCTGACCGCCTGCCGTGGGTGAGTGGACACAGCCAGATCCACACTGCGCTCTGCCTGCCCGTCTGCCGTGGGTTAGTGGACATAGCCAGATCCACACAGCACCGTCTCTGCCCATCTCCCGTGGGTGAGTGGACACAGCCGGGTCCGCACTGCGCCCTGCCTGACCGTCTGCCGTGGGTGAGTGGACACAGCCAGATCCGCACTGCGCCCTGCCTGACCGTCTGCCGTGGGTGAGTGGACACAGCCAGATCCGCACTGCGCCCTGCCTGACCGTCTGCCGTGGGTGAGTGGACACAGCCAGATCCGCAGTGCGCGCTGCCTGCCCGTCTCACGTGGGTGAGTGGACACAGCCAGATCCGCACTGCGCCCTGCCTGCCCGTCTCCCTTGGGTGAGTGGACACAGCCAGATCCGCATTGTGCCCTGCCTGACCGTCTGCCGTGGGTGAGTGGACACAGCCAGATCCGCACTGCGCCCTGCCTGCCCGTCTCCTGTGGGTAAGTGGACACAGCCAGATCCGCACTGCGCCTTGCCTGCCCGTCTCCCGTCAGTGAGTGGACACAGCCAGATCCGCACTGCGCCCTGCCTGCCCGTCTCCCGTGGGTGAGTGGACACAGCCACATCTGCACTGCGCCCTGCCTGCCCGTCTCCCGTCAGTGAGTGGACACAGCCAGATCCGCACTGCGCCCTGCCTGCCCGTCTCCCGTGGGTGAGTGGACACAGCCATATCCGCACTGCGCGCTGCCTCCCCGTCTCCCGTGGCCGAGTGGACACAGCCAGATCCGCACTGCGCCCGGCCTGCCCGTCTGTCGTGGGCGAGTGGACACAGCCAGATCCGCTCTACGCCCTGCCTGCCCGTCTCCCGTGGGTGAGTGGACACAGCCAGATCCGCACTGCGCCCTGCCTGACCATCTGCCGTGGGTGAGTGGACACAGCCAGATCCGCACTGCGCCCTGCCTGCCCGTCTCCTGTGGGTAAGTGGACACAGCCTGATCCGCACTGCGCCTTGGCTGTCCGTCTCCCGTCAGTGAGTGGACACAGCCAGATCCGCACTGCGCCCTGCCTGCCCGTCTCCCGTGGGTGAGTGGACACAGCCAGATCCGCACTGCGCCCTGCCTGCCCGTCTCCCGACAGTGAGTGGACACAGCCAGATCCGCACTGCGCCCTGCCTGCCCGTCTCCCGTGGGTGAGTGGACACAGCCAGATCCGCACTGCGCGCTGCCTGCCCGTCTCCCGTGGGCGAGTGGACACAGCCAGATCCGCACTGCGCCCTGCCTGCCCTTCTGCCGTGGGTGAGTGGACACAGCCAGATCCGCACTGCGCCCTGCCTGCCCGTCCCCCGTGAGTGAGTGGACACAGCCAGATCCGCACTGCGCCCTACCTGCCCGTCTCTCGTGGGCGAGTGGACACAGCCAGATCCGCACTGCGCCCTACCTACCCGTCTGCCGTGGGTGAGTGGACACAGCCAGATCCGAACTGCGCCCTGCCTGCACTTCTGCCGTGGGTGAGTGGACACAGCCAGATCCGCACTGCGCCCTTGCTGACCGCCTGCCGTGTGTGAGTGGACACAGCCAGATCCGCACTGCGCCCTGCCTGCCGGTCTCCCGGGGGCGAGTGGACACAGCCAGATCCGCACTGCGCCCGGCCTGCCCTTCTGCCGTGGGTGAGTGGACACAGCCAGATCCGCACTGCGCCCTGCCTGCCCGTCTGCCGTGGGCGAGTGGACACAGCCCGATCCGCACTGCGCCCTGCCTGACCATCTGCCGTGGGTGAGTGGACACAGCCAGATCCGCACTGCGCCCTGCATGCCCGTCTGCCGTGGGCGAGTGGACACAGCCAAATCCGCACTGCGCCCTGCCTGACCGTCTGACGTGGGTGAGTGGACACAGCCGATCCACAATGCGCGCTGCCTGCCCGTCTCCCGTCAGTGAGTGGACACAGCCAGATCCGCACTGCGCCCTGCCTGCCCGTCTCCAGTGGGTGAGTGGACACAGCCAGATCCGCACTGCGCGCTGCCTGCCCGTCTCCCGTGGGCGAGAGGACACAGCCAGATCCGCACTGCGCCCTGCCTGCCCGTCTGCCGTGGGCGAGTGGACACAGCCAGATCCGCACTGCGCCCTGCCTGACCGTCCTCCGTGGGTGAGTGGACACAGCCAGATCCGCACTGCGCCCTGCCTGACCGCCTGCCGTGGGTGAGTGGACACAGCCAGATCCGCACTGCGCCCTTCCTGCCCTTCTGCCATGGGTGAGTGGACACAGCCAGATCCGCACTGCGCCCTGCCTGACCGTCTGCCATGGGTGAGGGGACACAGCCAGATCCACACTGCGCCCTGCCTGCCCGTCTGCCGTCGGTGAGTGGACACAGCCCGATCCGCACTGCGGCCTGCCTGACCGCCTGTCGTGGGTGAGTGGACACAACCAGATCCGCACTGCGCCCTGCCTGACCGTCTGCCGTGGGTGAGTGGACACAGCCAGATCCACACTGCGCCCTGCCTGCCCGTCTGCCGTGGGTGAGTGGACACAGCCAGATCTGCACTGCGCCCAGCCTGACTGTCTCCCGTGGGTGAGTGGACACAGCCAGATCCGCACTGCGCCTTGCCTGCCCGTCACACGTGGTGAGTGGACACAGCCAGATCCGCACTGCGCCCTACCTGCCCGTCTCCCGTGGGTGAGTGGACACAGCCAGATCCGCACTGCACCCTGCCTGACCGTCCTTCGTGGGTGAGTGGACACCGCCAGATCCGCACTGCGCCCTGCCTGCCCGTCTCCCGTGGGTGAGTGGACACAGCCAGATCCGCACTGCGCGCTGCCTGCCCGTCTCCCGTGGGCGAGTGGACACAGCCAGATCCGCACTGCGCCCTGCCTGCCCGTCTGTCGTGGGCGAGTGGACACAGCCAGATCCGCACTGCGCCCTGCCTGACCGTCTGCCGTCGGTGAGTGGACACAGCCAGATCCACACTGCGCCGTGCCTGCCCGTCTGCCGTGGGCGAGTGGACACAGCCAGATCCGCACTGCGCCCTGCCTGACCATCTGCCGTGGGTGAGTGGACACAGCCAGATCCGCACTGCGCCCTGCCTAACTGCCTGCCGTGGGTGAGTGAACACAGCCAGATCCGCACTGCGCCCTGCCTGCCCGTCTCCCATGGGCGAGTGGACACAGCCAGATCCGCACTGCGCCCTGCCTGCCCGTCTCCCGTGGGTGAGTGGACACAGCCAGATCCGCACTGCGCCCTGCCTGACCGTCTGCCGTGGGTGAGTGGACACAGCCATATCCGCACTGCGCCCTGCCTGACCGCCTGCCGTTGGTGAGTGGACACAGCCAGATCCACACTGCGCTCTGCCTGCCCGTCTGCCGTGGGTTAGTGGACATAGCCAGATCCACACAGCACCGTCTCTGCCCATCACCCGTGGGTGAGTGGAAACAGCCGGGTCCGCACTGCGCCCTGCCTGACCGTCTGCCGTGGGTGAGTGGACACAGCCAGATCCGCACTGCGCCCTGCCTGACCGTCTGCCATGGGTGAGTGGACACAGCCAGATCCGCACTGCGCCCTGCCTGCCCGTGTCACGTGGGTGAGTGGACACAGCCAGATCCGCACTGCGCCCTTCCTGCCCGTCTCCCGTCAGTGAGTGGACACAGCCAGATCCGCAATGCGCCCTGCCTGACCGTCTGCCGTGGGTGAGAGGACACAGCCAGATCTGCACTGCGCCCTGCCTGCCCGTCTCCTGTGGGTAAGTGGACACAGCCAGATCCACACTGCGCCTTGCCTGCCCGTCTCCCGTCAGTGAGTGGACACAGCCAGATCCGCACTGCGCCCTGCCTGCCCGTCTCCCGTGGGTGAGTGGACACAGCCAGATCCGCACTGCGCGCTGCATGACCGCCTGCCGTGGGTGAGTGGACACAGCCAGATCCGCACTACGCCCTGCCTAACCGCCTGCCATGGGTGAGTGGACACAGCCAGATCCGCACTGCGCCCTGCCTGCCCGTCTCCCGTGGGCGAGTGGACACAGCAAGATCCGCACTGCGCCCTGCCTGCCCGTCTCCCGTGGGTGAGTGGACACAGCCAGATCCGCACTGCGCCCTGCCTGACCGTCTGCCGTGGGTGAGTGGACACAGCCAGATCCGCACTGCGCCCTGCCTGACCACCTGCCGTGGGTGAGTGGACACAGCCAGATCCACACTGCGCTCTGCCTGCCCGTCTGCCGTGGGTTAGTGGACATAGCCAGATCCACACAGCACCGTCTCTGCCCATCTCCCGTGGGTGAGTGGACACAGCCGGGTCCGCACTGCGCCCTGCCTCACCGTCTGCCGTGGGTGAGTGGACACAGCCAGATCCGCACTGCGCCCTGCCTGACCGTCTGCCGTGGGTGAGTGGACACAGCCAGATCCGCAGTGCGCTGCCTGCCCGTCTCACGTGGGTGAGTGGACACAGCCAGATCCGCACTGCGCCCTGCCTGCCCGTCTCCCTTGGGTGAGTGGACACAGCCAGATCCGCACTGTGCCCTGCCTGACCGTCTGCCGTGGGTGAGTGGACACAGCCAGATCCGCACTGCGCCGTGCCTGCCCGTCTCCCGTGGGTGAGGGGACACAGCCAGATCCGCACTGCGCGCTGCCTCCCCGTCTCCCGTGGCCGAGTGGACACAGCCAGATCCGCACTGCGCCCGGCCTGCCCGTCTGTCGTGGGCGAGTGGACACAGCCAGATCCGGTCTACGCCCTGCCTGCCCGTCTCCCGTGGGTGAGTGGACACAGCCAGATCCGCACTGCGCCCTGCCTGACCGTCTGCCGTGGGTGAGTGGACACAGCCAGATCCGCACTGCGCCCTGCCTGCCCGTCTCCTGTGGGTAAGTGGACACAGCCTGATCCGCACTGCGCCTTGCCTGTCCGTCTCCCGTCGGTGAGTGGACACAGCCAGATCCGCACTGCGCCCTGCCTGCCCGTCTCCCGTGGGTGAGTGGACACAGCCAGATCCGCACTGCGCCCTGCCTGCCCGTCTCCCGACAGTGAGTGGACACAGCCAGATCCGCACTGCGCCCTGCCTGCCCGTCTCCCGTGGGTGAGTGGACACAGCCAGATCCGCACTGCGCACTGCCTGCCCGTCTCTCGTGGGCGAGTGGACACAGCCAGATCCGCACTGCGCCCTACCTACCCGTCTGCCGTGGGTGAGTGGACACAGCCAGATCCGAACTGCGCCCTGCCTGCACTTCTGCCGTGGGTGAGTGGACACAGAGAGATCCGCACTGCGCCCTTGCTGACCGCCTGCCGTGTGTGAGTGGACACAGCCAGATCCGCACTGCGCCCTGCCTGCCGGTCTCCCGGGGGCGAGTGGACACAGCCAGATCCGCACTGCGCCCGGCCTGCCCTTCTGCCGTGGGTGAGTGGACACAGCCAGATCCGCACTGCGCCCTGCCTGCCCGTCTGCCGTGGGCGAGTGGACACAGCCCGATCCGCACTGCGCCCTGCCTGACCATCTGCCGTGGGTGAGTGGACACAGCCAGATCCGCACTGCGCCCTGCATGCCCGTCTGCCGTGGGCGAGTGGACACAGCCAAATCCGCACTGCGCCCTGCCTGACCGTCTGACGTGGGTGAGTGGACACAGCCGATCCACAATGCGCGCTGCCTGCCCGTCTCCCGTCAGTGAGTGGACACAGCCAGATCCGCACTGCGCCCTGCCTGCCCGTCTCCAGTGGGTGAGTGGACACAGCCAGATCCGCACTGCGCGCTGCCTGCCCGTCTCCCGTGGGCGAGAGGACACAGCCAGATCCGCACTGCGCCCTGCCTGCCCGTCTGCCGTGGGCGAGTGGACACAGCCAGATCCGCACTGCGCCCTGCCTGACCGTCCTCCGTGGGTGAGTGGACACAGCCAGATCCGCACTGCGCCCTGCCTGACCATCTGCCGTGGGTGAGTGGACACAGCCAGATCCGCACTGCGCCCTGCCTAACTGCCTGCCGTGGGTGAGTGAACACAGCCAGATCCGCACTGCGCCCTGCCTGCCCGTCTCCCATGGGCGAGTGGACACAGCCAGATCCGCACTGCGCCCTGCCTGCCCGTCTCCCGTGGGTGAGTGGACACAGCCAGATCCGCACTGCGCCCTGCCTGACCGTCTGCCGTGGGTGAGTGGACACAGCCATATCCGCACTGCGCCCTGCCTGACCGCCTGCCGTTGGTGAGTGGACACAGCCAGATCCACACTGCGCTCTGCCTGCCCGTCTGCCGTGGGTTAGTGGACATAGCCAGATCCACACAGCACCGTCTCTGCCCATCACCCGTGGGTGAGTGGAAACAGCCGGGTCCGCACTGCGCCCTGCCTGACCGTCTGCCGTGGGTGAGTGGACACAGCCAGATCCGCACTGCGCCCTGCCTGACCGTCTGCCATGGGTGAGTGGACACAGCCAGATCCGCACTGCGCCCTGCCTGACCGTCTGCCGTGGGTGAGAGGACACAGCCAGATCTGCACTGCGCCCTGCCTGCCCGTCTCCTGTGGGTAAGTGGACACAGCCAGATCCACACTGCGCCTTGCCTGCCCGTCTCCCGTCAGTGAGTGGACACAGCCAGATCCGCACTGCGCCCTGCCTGCCCGTCTCCCGTGGGTGAGTGGACTCAGCCAGATCCGCACTGCGCGCTGCCTGCCCGTCTCCCGTGGGTGAGTGGACACAGCCATATCCGCACTGCGCCCTGCCTGCCCGTCTGTCTTGGGCGAGTGGACACAGCCAGATACGCACTGCGCCCTGCCTGACCGTCTGCCGTCGGTGAGTGGACACAGCCAGATCCACACTGCGCCCTGCCTGCCCGTCTGCCGTGGGAGAGTGGACACATCCAGATCCGCACTGTGGGCTGTCTGCCCGTCTGTCGTGGGCGAGTGGACACAGCCATATCTGCACTACGCCCTGCCTGACCGTCTGCTGTGGGTGAGCGGACACAGCCAGATCCACACTGCGCCCTGCCTGCCCGTCTGCCGTGGGCGAGCGGACACAGCCAGATCCGCACTGCGCCCTGCCTGACCGTCTGCCGTGGGTGAGTGGACACAGCCAGATCCGCACTGCGCCCTGCCTGCCCGTCTCCCGTGGGTGAGTGGACACCGCCAGATCCGCACTGCGCCCTGTCTGCCCGTCTCCCGTGGGTGAGTGGACACAGCCAGATCCACACTGAGCCCTGCCTGCCCGTCTGCCGTGGGTGAGTGGACACAGCCAGATCCTCACTGCGCCCTGCCTGACCGTCTCCCGTGGGTGAGTGGACACAGCCAGATCCGCATTGAGCCTTGCCTGACCGTCTCACGTGGGTGAGTGGACACAGCCAGATCCGCACTGCGCCCTACCTTCCCGTCTCCCGTGGGTGAATAGACACAGCCAGATCAGCACTGCGCCCTGCCTGCCCTTCTGCCGTGGGTGAGTGGACACAGCCAGATCCGCACTGCGACCTTGCTGACCGCCTGCCGTGTGTGAGTGGACACAGCCAGATCCGCACTGCGCCCAGCCTGCCGGTCTCCCGTGGACGAGTGGACACAGCCAGATCCGCTCTGCGCCCTGCCTGACCGTCTGCCGTGGGTGAGTGGACACAGCCAGATCCACACTGCGCCCTGCCTGCCCGTCTGCCGTGGGCGAGTGGACACAGCCAGATCCACACTGCGCCCTGCCTGTCCGTCTGCCGTGGGCGAGTGGACACAGCCAGATACGCACTGCGCCCTGCCTGACCGCCTGCCGTGGGTGAGTGGACACAGCCAGATCCGCACTGCGCCCTGCCTAACCGCCTGCCATGGGTGAGTGGACACAGCCAGATCCGCACTGCGCCCTGCCTGCCCGTCTCCCGTGGGTGAGTGGACACAGCCAGATCCGCACTGCGCCCTGCCTGGCCGTCTCCCGTAGGCGAGTGGACACAGCCAGATCCGCACTGCGACCTGCCTCACCGTCTCCCGTTGATGAGTGGACACAGCCAGATCCACACTGCGCCCTGCCTGACCGTCTCCCGTGGGTGAGTGGACACAGCCAGATCCGCACTGCGCCCTGCCTACCCGTCTGCCGTGGGTGAGTGGACACAGCCAGATCCGCACTGCGCCCTGCTTGACCGTCACCCGTGGGTGAGTGGACACAGCCAGATCCGCACTGCGCCTTGCCTGACCGTCTCACGTGGGTGAGTGGACACAGCCAGATCCGCACTGCGCCCTACCTGCCCGTCTCCCGTGGGTGAGTGGACACAGCCAGATCCGCACTGCGCCCTGCCTGCCCGTCTCCCGTGGGCAAGTGGACACAGTCAGATCCGCACTGCGCCCTGCCTGCCCCTCTGCCGTGGGTGAGTGGACACAGCCAGATCCGCACTGCGCCCTGCCTGCCCGTCTCCCGTCAGTGAGTGGACACAGCCAGATCCGCACTGCACCCTGCCTGACCGTCCTTCGTGGGTGAGTGGACACCGCCAGATCCGCACTGCGCCCTGCCTGCCCGTCTCCCGTGGGTGAGTGGACACAGCCAGATCCGCACTGCGCCTTGCCTGCCCGTCTCCCGTCAGTGAGTGGACACAGCGAGATCCGCACTGCGCCCTGCCTGCCCGTCTCCCGTCGGCGAGTGGACACAGCCAGATCCGCACTGCGCCCTGCCTGCCCGTCTCCCGTGGGCGAGTGGACACAGCCAGATCCGCACTGCGCCCTGCCTGCCCGTCTGCCGTGTGTGAGTGGACACAGCCAGATCCGCACTGTGCCCTGCCTGCCCGTCTGCCGTGTGTGAGTGGACACAGCCAGATCCGCACTGTGCCCTGCCTGACCGTCTGCCGTGGGTGAGTGGACACAGCCAGATCCGCACTGCGCCCTGCCTGCCCGTCTGCCGTGGGTGAGTGGACACAGCCAGATTCTCACTGCGCCTTGCATGCCCGTCTCCCGTAGGTGAGTGGACACAGCCAGATCCGCACTGCGCCCTGCCTGACCATCTGCCATCGGTGAGTGGACACAGTAAGATCCGCACTGCGACCTACCTGCCCGTCTCCCGTGGGTGAGTGGACACAGCCAGATCCACACAGCACCCTCTCTGTCCGTCTCCCGTAGGTGAGTGGACACAGCCAGATCCACACTGCGCCTTGCCTGCCCGTCTCCCGTGGGTGAGTGGACACAGCCAGATCCGCACTGCGCCCTGCCTTCCCGTCTGCCGTGGGTGAGTGGACACAGCCAGATCCACACTGCGCCCTGTCTGCCCGTCTCCCGTGGGTGAGTGGACACAGCCAGAACCACACTGCGCCCTGCCTGCCCGTCTATCGTGGGTGAGTGGACACAGCCAGATCCGCTATGCGCCCTGCCTGACCGTCTGCCGTGGGTGAGTGGACACAGCCAGATCCGCACTGCGCCTTGCTTGCCCGTCTGACGTGGGTCTGTGGACATAGCCAGATCCACACAGCACCGTCGTTGCCCGTATCCCGTGGGTGAGTGGACACAGCTAGATCCACACTGCGCCCTGCCTGCCCGTCTGCCGTGGGCGAGCGTACAGAGCCAGATCCGCACTGCGCACTGCCTGACCGTCTGCCGTGGGTGAGTGGACACAGCCAGATCCGCACTGCGCCCTGCCTGACCGCCTGTCGTGGGTGAGTGGACACAGCCAGATCCGCACTGCGCCCTGCCTGACCGTCTGCCGTGGGTGAGTGGACACAGCCAGATCCGCAATGCGCCCTGCCTGCCCGTCTCCCGTGGGTGAGTGGACACAGCCAGATCCGCACTGCGCCCTGCCTGCCCGTCTCCCGTGGGCGAGTGGACACAGCCAGATCCGCACTGCGCCCTGCCTGCCCGTCTCCCGTGGGTGAGTTGACACAGCCAGATCCGCACTGCGGCTTGCCTGCCCGTCTCCCGTCAGTGAGTGGACACAGCCAGATCTGCACTGCGCCCTGCCTGCCCGTCTCCCGTGGGTGAGTGGACACAGCCAGATCCGCACTGCGCGCTGCCTGCCCCTCTCCCGTGGGTGAGTGGACACAGCCAGATCCGCACTGCGCCCTGCCTGCCCGTCTGTCGTGGGCGAGTGGACACAGCCAGAACCGCACTTGGCCCTGCCTGACCGTCTGCCGTCGGTGAGTGGACACAGCCAGATCCACACTGCGCCCTGCCTGCCCGTCTGCCGTGGGCGAGTGGACACAGCCAGATCCCCACTGCGCGCTGCCTGCCCGTCTGTCGTGGGCGAGTGGACACAGCCATATCCGCACTACGCACTGCCTGACCATCTGCCGTGGGTTAGTGGACACAGCCAGATCCACACTGCGCCCTGCCTGCCCGTCTGCCGTGGGCGAGCGGACACAGACAGATCCGCACTGCGCCCTGCCTGACCGTCTGCCGTGGGTGAGTGGACACAGCCAGATCCGCACTGCGCCCTGCCTGACCGCCTGTCGTGGGTCAGTGGACACAGCCAGATCCGCACTGCGCCCTGCCTGACTGTCTGCCGTGGGTGAGTGCACACAGCCAGATCCACACTGCGCCCTGCCTGCCCGTCTGCCGTGGGTGAGTGGACACAGCCAGATCCGCACTGCGCCCTGCCTGACCGTCTGCAGTGGGTGAGTGGACACAGCCAGATCCGCACTGCGCCTTACCTGCCCGTCTCACGTTGGTGAGTGGACACAGCCAGATCCGCACTGCGCCCTACCTGCCCGTCTCCCGTGTGTGAGTGGACACAGCCAGATCCGCACTGCACCCTGCCTGACCGTCCTTCGTGGGTGAGTGGACACCGCCAGATCCGCACTGCGCCCTGCCTGCCCGTCTCCCGTGGGTGAGTGGACACAGCCAGATCCGCACTGCGCCCTGCCTGCCCGTCTCCCGTGGGTTAGTGGACACAGCCAGATCCACACTGCACCCTGCCTGACCGTCTCCCGTGGGTGAGTGGACACAGCCAGATCCGCACTGCGCCCTGCCTGCCCGTCTGCCGTGGGTGAGTGGACACAGCCAGATCCGCACTGCGCCCTGCCTGACCGTCTCCCGTGGGTGAGTGGACACAGCCAGATCCGCACTGCGCCTTGCCTGACCGTCTCACGTGGGTGAGTGGACACAGCCAGATCCGCACTGCGACCTACCTGCCCGTCTCCCGTGGGTGAGTGGACACAGCCAGATCCGCACTGCGCCCTGCCTGACCGCCTGCCGTGGGTGAGTGGACACAACCAGATCCGCACTGCGCCATGCCTGCCCGTCTCCCGTGGGCGAGTGGACACAGTCAGATCCGCACTGCGCCCTCCCTGCCCTTCTGCCGTGGTTGAGTGGACACAGCCAGATCCGCACTGCGCCCTGCCTGCCCGTCTCCCGTCAGTGAGTGGACACAGCCAGATCCGCACTGCACCCTGCCTGACCGTCCTTCGTGGGTGAGTGGACACCGCCAGATCCGCACTGCGCCCTGCCTGCCCGTCTCCCGTGGGTGAGTGGACACAGCCAGATCCGCACTGCGCCTTGCCTGCCCGTCTCCCGTCAGTGAGTGGACACAGCGAGATCCGCACTGCGCCCTGTCTGCCCGTCTCCCGTGGGCGAGTGGACACAGCCAGAACCACACTGCGCCCTGCCTGCCCGTCTATCGTGGGTGAGTGGACACAGCCAGATCCGCAATGCGCCCTGCCTGACCGTCTGCCGTGGGTGAGTGGACACAGCCAGATCCGCACTGCGCCTTGCTTGCCCGTCTGACGTGGGTCAGTGGACATAGCCAGATCCACACAGCACCGTCGTTGCCCGTATCCCGTGGGTGAGTGGACACAGCCAGATCCACACTGCGCCCTGCCTGCCCGTCTGCCGTGGGCGAGCGTACAGAGCCAGATCCGCACTGCGCACTGCCTGACCGTCTGCCGTGGGTGAGTGGACACAGCCAGATCCGCACTGCGCCCTGCCTGACCGCCTGTCGTGGGTGAGTGGACACAGCCAGATCCGCACTGCGCCCTGCCTGACCGTCTGCCGTGGGTGAGTGGACACAGCCAGATCCGCAATGCGCCCTGCCTGCCCGTCTCCCGTGGGTGAGTGGACACAGCCAGATCCGCACTGCGCCCTGCCTGCCCGTCTCCCGTGGGCGAGTGGACACAGCCAGATCCGCACTGCGCCCTGCCTGCCCGTCTCCCGTGGGTGAGTTGACACAGCCAGATCCGCACTGCGGCTTGCCTGCCCGTCTCCCGTCAGTGAGTGGACACAGCCAGATCTGCACTGCGCCCTGCCTGCCCGTCTCCCGTGGGTGAGTGGACACAGCCAGATCCGCACTGCGCGCTGCCTGCCCCTCTCCCGTGGGTGAGTGGACACAGCCAGATCCGCACTGCGCCCTGCCTGCCCGTCTGTCGTGGGCGAGTGGACACAGCCAGAACCGCACTTGGCCCTGCCTGACCGTCTGCCGTCGGTGAGTGGACACAGCCGGATCCACACTGCGCCCTGCCTGCCCGTCTGCCGTGGGCGAGTGGACACAGCCAGATCCGCACTGCGCGCTGCCTGCCCGTCTGTCGTGGGCGAGTGGACACAGCCATATCCGCACTACGCCCTGCCTGACCATCTGCCGTGGGTGAGTGGACACAGCCAGATCCACACTGCGCCCTGCCTGCCCGTCTGCCGTGGGCGAGCGGACACAGCCAGATCCGCACTGCGCACTGCCTGACCGTCTGCCGTGGGTGAGTGGACACAGCCAGATCCGCACTGCGTCCTGCCTGACCGCCTGTCGTGGGTCAGTGGACACAGCCAGATCCGCACTGCGCCCTGCCTGACCGTCTGCCGTGGGTGAGTGCACACAGCCAGATCCACACTGCGCCCTGCCTGCCCGTCTGCCGTGGGTGAGTGGACACAGCCAGATCCGCACTGCGCCCTGCCTGACCGTCAGCAGTGGGTGAGTGGACACAGCCAGATCCGCACTGCGCCTTACCTGCCCGTCTCACGTTGGTGAGTGGACACAGCCAGATCCGCACTGCGCCCTACCTGCCCGTCTCCCGTGTGTGAGTGGACACAGCCAGATCCGCACTGCACCCTGCCTGACCGTCCTTCGTGGGTGAGTGGACACCGCCAGATCTGCACTGCGCCCTGCCTGCCCGTCTCCCGTGGGTGAGTGGACACAGCCAGATCCGCACTGCGCCCTGCCTGCCCGTCTCCCGTGGGTTAGTGGACACAGCCAGATCCACACTGCGCCCTGCCTGACCGTCTCCCGTGGGTGAGTGGACACAGCCAGATCCGCACTGCGCCCTGCCTGCCCGTCTGCCGTGGGTGAGTGGACACAGCCAGATCCGCACTGCGCCCTGCCTGACCGTCTCTCGTGGGTGAGTGGACACAGCCAGATCCGCACTGCGCCTTGCCTGACCGTCTCACGTGGGTGAGTGGACACAGCCAGATCTGCACTGCGACCTACCTGCCCGTCTCCCGTGGGTGAGTGGACACAGCCAGATCCGCACTGCGCCCTGCCTGACCGCCTGCCGTGGGTGAGTGGACACAACCAGATCCGCACTGCGCCATGCCTGCCCGTCTCCCGTGGGCGAGTGGACACAGTCAGATCCGCACTGCGCCCTCCCTGCCCTTCTGCCGTGGTTGAGTGGACACAGCCAGATCCGCACTGCGCCCTGCCTGCCCGTCTCCCGTCAGTGAGTGGACACAGCCAGATCCGCACTGCTACCTGCCTAACCGTCCTTCGTGGGTGAGTGGACACCGCCAGATCCGCACTGCGCCCTGCCTGCCCGTCTCCCGTGGGTGAGTGAACACAGCCAGATCCGCACTGCGCCCTGCCTGCCCGTCTCCCGTCAGTGAGTGGACACAGCCAGATCCGCACTGCGCCCTACCTGCCCGTTTCCCGTGGGCGAGTGGACACAGCCAGATCCGCACTGCGCCCTGCCTGACCGTCTCCCGTGGGTGAGTGGACACAGCCAGATCCGCACTGCGCCCTACCTGCCCTTCTCCCGTGGGTGAGGGGACACAGCCAGATCCGCACTGCACCCTGCCTGACCGTCCTTCGTGGGTGAGTGGACACCGCCAGATCCGCACTGCGCCCTGCCTGCCCGTCTCCCGTGGGTGAGTGGACACAGCCAGATCCGCACTGCGCCCTGCCTGCCCGTCTCCCGTCAGTGAGTGGACACAGCCAGATCCGCAGTGCGCCCTGCCTGCCCGTCTCCCGTGGGTCAGTGGACACAGCCAGTTCCACACAGCGCCCTACCTGCCCGTCCGCCGTGGGTGAGTGGACACCGCCAGTTCCACACCATGCCCTCCCTGCCCGTGTCTCGTGGGTGAGTGGACACCGCCAGTACAAAACAGTACCCTGCCTGCCCGTCCCCCGTGGGTGAGTGTACACTGCCTTTTCCACACAGTGTCTTACCTACCCGTCACCCGTGGGTCAGTGGACACAGCCCGTCCCACAGAGCGCCCTACCTGCCTCTCTACCATGGGTGAGTGGACAGCGCCTGTTCCACAGAGTGCCCTGCCTGTCCGTTTCCCGTCTGTGAGTGGACACTGCCAGTTCAACACAGCGACCTGCCTGCCCGTCTCCCGTGGTTGAGTGGACACTGCCAGTTCCGCACAGCGCCCTACCTGCCCGTCACCCGTGGGTCACTGGACACAGCCAGTTCCACACAGCGCCCTAATTGCCCGTCTACCGTGGGTGAGTGGACACTGCCAGTTCCACACCACGCCCTGCCTGCCCGTGTCCCATGGGTGATTGGACACAGCCAGGTCAACACAGTGACCTGCCTGCCCGTCTCCCATGTGTGAGTGGACACAGCCAGTTCAACACAGCGACATGCCTGCCCGTCTCCCGTGGGTGAGTGGACACTGCCATTTCCACATTGCGCCCTGCCTGCCCGTGTCCCGTGGGTGAGTGGACAAAGCCAGGTCAACACAGTGAGCTGCCTGCCCGTCAGCCGTGGGTTAGTGGACACTGCCTGTTCAACACAGCGCCCTATCTGCCCGTCCCCCGTGGGTCAGTGGACACACCCAGGTCAACACAGTGACCTGCCTGCCCGTCTCCCGTGGGTGAGAGGACACTGCCAGTTCCACACAGCACCCTACATGTCTGTCACCCGTGGGTCAGTGGACACAGCCAGTTCCACACAGCACCCTACCTGCCCATCAGCCGTGGGTGAGTGGACACCGCCAGTTCCACACCACGCCCTGCCTGCCCGTGTCCCGTGAGTGAGTGGACACTGCCAGTACAAAACAGTACCCTGCCTGCCCGTCCCCCTAGGGTGAGTGTACAATGCCAGTTCCACACAGTGTCTTACGTACCCGTCACCCGTGGGTCAGTGGACACAACCCGTCCCACAGAGCGCCCTACCTGCCTCTCTACCATGGGTGAGTGGACAGCGCCTGTTCCACAGAGTGCCATGCCTGTCCGTTTCCCGTCGGTGAGTGGACACTGCCAGATCCACACAGCGCCCTACCTGCTCGTCACCCGTGGGTCACTGGACACAGCCAGTTCCACACAGTGCCCTAACTGCCCGTCCACTGTGGGTGAGTGGACACTGCCAGTTCCACACCACGCCCTGCCTGCCTGTGTCCCATGGGTGATTGGACACAGCCAGGTCAACACAACACCCTGCCTGCCCGTCCCCCGTGTGTGAGTGGACACAGCCAGTTCAATACAGCGACCTGCCTGCCCGTCTCCCGTGGGTGAGTGGACACTGCCAGTTCCACACAGCGCCCTACGTACCTGTCACCCGTGGGTCAGTGGACACAGCCAGTTCCACACAACGCCCTACATGCCCGTCAGCCATGGGTGAGTGGGACACTGCCAGTTCCACACCACGCCCTACCTGCCCGTGTCCCGTGGGTGAGTGGACACTGCCAGTACAAAACAGCGCCCTGCCTGCCCGTCCCCCGTGGGTGAGTGGACACAGCCAGTTCCACAGTGTCTTACCTACCCCTCACCCGTGGGTCAGTGGCCACAGCCCATCCCACAGAGCGCCCTACCTGCCTCTATACCATGGGTGAGTGGACAGCTCTTGTCCACATTGCGCCCTGCCTGCCCATCTCCCGTCGGTGAGTGGACACTGCCAGTTCCCCACACGCCCTGCCTGCCCGTGTCCTATGGGTGAGTGGACACAGCCAGGTCAACACAGTGACCTGCCTACCCGTCTCCCGTGTGTGGGTGGACACTGCCTCTTCAACACAGCGCCCTGCCTGCCCGTCTCCCATGTGTCAGTGGATACAGCCAGTTCAACACAGCGACCTGCCTGCCCGTCTCCCGTGGGTGAGTGGACACTGCCAGTTCCACAAAGCACCCTACCAGCCCGTATAACATGGGTCAGTGGACACAGCCAGTTCCACACCCCGCCCTTCCTGCCCGTCTCCCGTCGGTGAGTGGGCACAGCCAGTTGAACACAGCGCCCTGCCTGCCCGTCTCCTGTGTGTGAGTGGACACAGCCAGTTCAACATAACGACCTGCCTGCTCGTCTCCCGTGGGTGAGTGGACACTGCCAGTTCCACACAGCGCCCTACGTGCCTGTCACCCGTGGGTCAGTGGACACAGCCAGTTCCACACAGCGCCCTACCTGCCCGTCAGCCATGGGTGAGTGGACACTGCAAGTTCCACACCGCGCCCTTTTTGCCCGTGTCCCGTGGGTGAGTGGACACTGCCAGGACAAAACAGCGCCCTGCTAGCCCGTCCCCCGTGGGTGAGTGGACACAGCCAGTTCCACACAGTGTCTTACCTACCCCTCGCCCGTGGGTCAGTGGACACATCCCGTCCCACAGAGCGCCCTACCTGCCTCTCTACCATGGGTGAGTGGACAGCGCCTGTTCCACAGAGTGCCCTGCCTGTCCGTTTCCCATCGGTGATTGAACTCTGCCAGTTCAACACAGCGACCTGTCTGCCCGTCTCCCGTGGTTGAGTGTACACAGCCAGGTCAACACAGCGCCCTACCTGCCCATCCCCCGTGGGTGAGTGGACACAGCCAGGTCAACACAGCGACCTGCCTTCCCGTCTCCTGTGGGTCAGTGGACACAGCCAGTTCCACAAAGCACCCTACCAGCCCTTCTAACATGGCTGAGTGGACATTGCCAGTTCCACACCGCGCCCTGCCTGCCCGTCTCCCTTCGGTGAGTGGACACAGCCAGTTCAAGACAGCCACCTGCCTGCCCGTCTCCCGTGGGTGAGTGGACACTGCCAGTTCAACACAGCGCCCTGCCTGCCTGTCTACAGTGGGTGAGTGGACATTTCAAAACCATGAGTGACAGTACGAATATTCACATTGCCTACCATGAATCTAAAAGTTCAGGGACACAGGCAGAGATAGTCGTTAGGCGTATTTTTGGGGTAGAGTCCACCGCACTCTCTTGCAGAAGATTGACCAGTTCCTGTAGTCCTTAGGTGTATTTTTGGGGTAGAGTCCACCACACTCTCTTGCAAAGAATTGACCAGTTCCTGCAACAAGTTTGCAGAGACTAGTCTGGTATACCTTTGAAGTATATCCATAGCCCCTCAACACAACCCTTGTCTCCCAAATACCCATTGTAAGTTATTGCAGTGGTCCAATCATATATGCTCTGAGTCGTCCCGAGAATAGGAATCTTAGTTGCAGTTTGTTCACGAAACTTCTCCACAGCACGTGCAGAGTAGAAGCAACCAGCTCCTTTTCACAGCGAAGTATTCCGGGCGGCGGTGGCAAATAAGAGGGCCAGAAAATCGCCTGTCTAAACTTGACATAGAGTCCATTTAACACCATTTATATTGTAATATACATAAGTAGGTAAAAGAACACAGCCTGGCAAATAACCTTCACGGTGGAAACAAATAAGAATATCAGGGCTGAGTCCGGTATAATAATAAGCAGATACCAGCATGCTGGATGTGATCATTAGCGGGTGCTCCCAGAGCCCTGGGATCACTGACATAAGAACAACACGATCTCCCCAGCCCACCGGTTAGAGTAAAACGGGGTCTGATATATAAGTCCAATAGGCGTCCATAGCAGGGTTACCATAGCAGAAAACAAGGTCAAAGAATTCAATGGCTGTCCTGTCGCTCGAACCAGCTTGGAAGCAATCTCAGTAAGTCTCAATCTGACTTCAAGACGGCAGCAGAGCTTGTCTAGTTGTCATCCTAACTGGAGGTTGCTGGTCGAACTGCAGCTTCTGTGTCTTCATCCTGCTTTCTATGGAGGGATCCTGCTTGGCTTACTAGCCTCTCCAGGAGCCAGAACGGGCCCTCAGCATCTTGTTGAAATACACAAAAATGACCTCAACTCCAAATAACAACTGGATCCGGTCCTGACCACTGGCTAGTCAGTGGATCCTTCCACCCAACCAAGGGCGTGTCTGTGTTGGAATTAGTACACCAAAACCGCTGGGTTGCTGAACGATCTTCTTTGTCCAAAATTAAAAAATTTTAAATAACGAGATCATGGTTTTGATAATTCTGGGGGAGGGGGGCGTGAGGTGGTACAGATCCACCTTTTTCATTTTCAAAAGTTGATTTTTGAGAGTCTAGTAGGCACGTTCTACAATGCTTTGTCAGGCGTTATAAGAATTTTCTGGTTTATGACTGATCCCCATTTTCAGTAAGAATGTTTGAAATTTGTCACCCGTGTATTCAGGGTCATTGTCTGTTTTTATACAATTAGGCTGGCCCATTGATGCAAAGCATCGGAGGCAATGGGCTACACAATGTTTACCAGCCTCGCCTAATTGAAATGTGGCCATTAAAAATCCAGAATAAGTGTCTAAGATCAGATGAACATATTTTAATCAACCCAGAGAAGTAATAAACGTCACATCCATTTGCCATAAGTGGTTAGATAAAAGGCCTCTGGTATTAACACCATAATGGGGAACAGGGAGTAACTGAGAACAGGAAGAGCAAGCTATTACAATTTTTCGAGCCGCTTCTCTAGAGATATTGAACTGTTGCTTGAGAACGCTGCTATTTGTGCAAAGCATGGGACTGCTATGCCAACTACGCTTAACAAAATAAGAAGAGTTTCGTTCTAGAGGCAAGATATACAATTTTATTTCCTTCGTCGAGGGGACCAGGCAGGTGGGAATGAGCACGAAGGTGCCCATAGAAAGATCTTCCGGTACGTGAGTGAATGAGGGATTGCAAAGCTCGAAACAATTTCTGAACATTATATTTGAAGTCCCATAAGGGTCACATTCTCTATGACTTGGAGTGCCAGAATCACATAATGACTATATGAATAAAGGTTAACAGGCGTAGCATGGATGGCCTCTAAAGCTGAAAAAACTGCCTGCAATTCGACCTCTTGAGACGAAGAAAACTCAGTGTGCCAATATTTTATGTCATCCTTAACTGAATAGACTCCATACCATTAGAAGAACCCTCTGTAAAAATCAGAAAAGCATTTTCAAGGGGAACAAGAGACACTTGGTCAACAAAGTAAAACGGATTTAGGCTAGCAAAATGTAACAACTTATCAGGGGTGTAATGGTTATCAATTTTTCCAGGATAATTGGCCAAGGGCTATGGCTCAGGAGTCACTATGCTAGATCAACCACTCCTGCTGCAGACTAGAAAAAGGCACACAAAAAAGTGTGGCTCTTTACCAAGTAATTTGCAGGATTATGAACGGAGCATATGGATTAAGGTACCAACCATCTCTTAATAAGGAGTTAGAACTTTAGAGGGATAGGAGGGCAAATGTAGCTCATTAGTGGTGCCTATTGATAGACGACTGCTGTGGGAATAAGAGAGTTGTGTAAAACATAGCCAGCCCATTCCAAGTTATAGTTTACATAGGGAACATGTTGGCGGGACAATTCCTGTTTTACTAATTTTAAAGTTTGCCTCCCGTCAGAGGTTAATTGACGAGGAGAATTGGTATCGCCATGTAAGATGTCAAAAAGACATCTTATTGTCGCCAGTGGTAATTCTCAATTAGGGTCGAATCCAATTGATATCTCCTAGAAGTCTTTGGAAATCATTAAGAGTTTTTAAGCCATCTTTACGAAGTTGAATTCCTTGGTTAATAAAATGGTATTTATGCAGTTGGTATCCCAAATAACAATAAGGAGGGTGCCTCTGCACCTTCTCCTGAGCAATGACAAGTCCCTGTTTAATTGTGTTGTTTCATGATCAAAAACTTGCAGTAAGACTCCTTCATCTGCATATCCATATAGGGGATGATATATACAGTAGGATATTTGATTCTAGTAGCAAACCACTGGCAACAAATCTTTGGCACATGTTGGAATTGTCTGGACTGTCCTTACTCAACACAGTTAAGCAATTCACTACTGTTCAGGATTACGGGCTTAGCCTATCCCTTGGAGCGAACCAACGGCTTCCTGCTTGGGCCACAGGAGGGCCAGTGTTGCTCAGTGATAACAGAAACCTCAGCCTCAGTATCTACTATTCCTTTAAATGCCTTACCATTCACCCACAAAACCATTTCAGGCTTATTCATAGTAATAGCATCCAGTAAGCATCCGAGAAGCAAAAAGCAGAGGGTACCCTGGTTTGTTGTGATTGTACTTTACCAAGGGATATAAAAGAAATTAAAACAAGCTGAGCAATGTGCTGGCCAGGATTGACAACAGAAATAGAGCTGAGAGGAGTACAAAACTTTAATTTATCTTGTATAATCCTGATCTATAATTCCCGATGTCACCAGTAAGCTGTTCAAAGTGATACTGCTTCTACCTAATAACAAGCCTATAGCAGCATTTTGAATAAGAAGTTTTTGCATATTTTTTAAATTTTCTAATTCCTTAAAGGTTATGTGCCTGATAATATGCCAGGGGTTTAGACAATTCCGAATAAGATTTCAAAGATAAAAAGCGTCCACAGGAACCTTCTCAGGTTCATGGGCTGAGTAATAGTCCTGCAATTTAACTCTTACTTCTTCTAAGTATTGAAATTTACCGTTCCTTCGTCAGGGCACCAAAGACATACTTCTACAAAACTTGAAAAATTTTCCAACTGCTTTTTTCCTATTTTAACACTGCGGGCCCGAAGCATAGTCTTCAACACTTCTACAAACAACATTCTACTAGTTCCTTGTCCCATAATTTCTTACTCTTATCAATTACACTCTCTGCCCAACACACCTTTCTTTATATAACAGCCGGCCTTCCACGGGCAGTGGCCTTCACCGAATCCCCTTGTCACTATGTACCACCGAAGGCAGTCTCGGAGAGAGGGTTTCCTATACGGGCCACCGCCTGCCGGTGCCAGCCGACGACGTGTATCACGTGGAGTTATGGGGCGAGGCTGAGAAATGAAGAGACAACAAAAAGATTGGGATGGGAGGACGGAGTCCTTGGTGACTGCCGCGCCTCGTTTATTACCGTTGCTGTATTTATACAGATAGAAACAAAGGAGAAGCGAAATACAAAGGAACAGGTAGTATATGTCTTCACTAAACCAGAAAACAAAGGTTCCGGTTTTTTCAAACATACCTCACTTTGATAGCCGTTTCACTCGCTTAAGCAGTTTTGTAATCTACAACTTAACTGTTTTCTGATATCAAAAAAGATACATTCAGCCGGGCGCGGTTACTCAAGCCTGTAATCCTAGTATTCTGGGAGGCTGAAGCGGGCAGATTGCTCGAGGTTAGGAGTTCGAAGCCAGCCTGAGCAAGAGTAAAACCCTGTCTCTACTATAAATAGAAATAAATTAATTGGCCAACTAATATATATAGAAAATTAGCCGGGCAAGGTTGCGCATGCCTGTAGTCCCAGGTACTGGGAAGGCTGAGACAGAAGGATTGCTTAAGCCCAGGAGTTTGAGGTTGCTGTGATCTAGGTTGATGCCAAGGCACTCACTCTAGCCTGGTCAACAAGCTAAACTCTGGCTCAACAAACAAATACACTCAACTATGATCACTAAGACAGTTCAAGGAAAAGAGCACCCAAGCCTAACAATTCTGGTAAAGGAGAGTGTAGGGCTTCAGTGGGGAGCTATAAGCTACAAGGGCTATGTGCACAGTATTACTTCAGTGACCTTCTATAACTGCTACAGTTATCTCCAGCACCCCCCGTGAACTGGAGGAAAGGCCAAGAATGTCTGAGCTCAAAGTTAAGGCGCCAGGTGCTATGTCTAAAGGACCCCAGTGTTCCGCGCAAAAACCGCACCTCAACTACCCGGTGTTCTAAGACAGCAGCCAACAACGAACTATATATTTTCTAAATTCTTTTTTGAAAACAATGTGTACAGTTCCTCAGATCTAAGGGAAGACAACGATTCTAATATACGTTGGTGAAAACCGTGTGAAATGTGCTTTAATTGGAGAATAACAAATATAAAGTAGTCAGTTTCTATAGCTTTTGTCATTTATATATCGGAGTTCTTTATGACAGAACTGTATGTCTCTTATTGCTGTGAAAACAATGTACACAGTTCATTGCTCAGAAAAGATCTAGAATATGAGCAAGGAATTTTTTCTATCATTTGTGTAAATGATTGCATTTATATATGGACGTTCTTTATGAAGGACAAAATGCTTCTTTATCCGTTTGTGTAACCAATATTCGATGGGTTTCATTTGTCAGAGAAGAAGAAAAGCCTTCAAGCAATGCGCTTTTTAATCTCCTTTGTCCATGTCACTCCAAACATTTATATAAGGGAGATTTTTATGAAAGAATGGCATATTTCCTTTGCAGAACCTTATACACATTGCTTTTGTTCTAAGAGAAAATCTACTGTAAAATGAAGGGGTGTTTCATATTTTTTGTCTAAGACACTGTAAATGTCCACATAGAAACATTGCTTATGGAAGAACTGAATATTTCTTATAATGCTTTTTTGAAAACAATGAAAACTGTGTTTCCGTTCTCACAGATGAGATATCTGTGCAAGGCACATTCTCTGTTTCTAAGTCACTGCAAACATTATTATATTTCAATTAGAGAATAACGTATAAAGAAGTCACTTTCTATCGCTTTTGTATATGAATCTTTAATCACATATATGGCAGTTTTTTATGAAAAGACAGTTTTGTATATGCTTTTGTGTAAATATAGACGTGTTTTCAGTTCTCAAAGTAGCATACTGTATAAAGGAATTTTTTCTCAGTTTACCTGTTTCAAGTGTTATCTATGGTTGCAATTACATTTATATATGGAAGTTCTTTATGAACGAATTGTGTCTTACATGCGTTTCTGAAAACAAAGTACACTGTGTTTCAGATTTACAAAAAGAAGAAATATATAAGCAGCGCAGTTTCTATCTTCTTTGACTAAGTAACTGTACACATATTAAAAGGTCCCAAATGAAAAGAACTGAAAGTTTCTTTCATGGGTTTCTAGAATCTATACAGTGCTTCAAGTCTCAGTAAAGAAGAGGCGCATAAGCGAGGCCGTTTTATCCACTTTGCATAAGTCACTGCATATATTTATATATGGCATTTCTTTATGAAAAAACTGAATGTTTCTCAAATGCATTTGTGAAAACAATGTAGTCGAGCTTTTAGTTTGCGAGAATAAACGTTTAAGCAAGGCACTTTCTGGCACCTTTTTCTGAGTGACTGTAAATATTTACAACGTTCTATATTGAAGAAGTTAAAGATCCTTAAGTGTGTTTCTCAAAACTCTCTAAGTGCAATTCTTAGTGAGGAAAAAGCGTATAAGCCAGTCACTGTATTTATATATAGAAGTTCTTTATGAATGAACAAGCATATGACAAGGCACTTTCTATCGTCCAAGTCATTGTTTTCAAAAACGCATATAAGAAACTGTTGTTTCCTAAAACTTCCTTTTATAAATGTTGGCAGTAACTTAAAGAAACGAGCTAGATAGTGCCTTGTGTATACGCTTTTTCTGATAACTGAAAAAGTCTGTACTTTGTTTTCACAAACGCACATAAGAAAGATTCAGTTCTTTTTAAAAGATCTATGTATGAATGCTTACAGTAACTTACAAAAAGGAGACCAAAAGCGAAGTGCTTATATCCTTGTTCTTCTCTGATAACTGAAGCAATGTGTACGTTTTCACAAGACATATTACAAAAGTCTCTTAAAGAACTGCAATATATAAATGCTTACAGTGACTTAAAGCATATAGAAAGAGCCATGCTTAAACGCTTGTTTTTCTCTGAGAATTGAGAGTGCACATAAGACACATTCAGTTCATTCTTAAAGAACTTAAAAATAAATGCGGTGATTTAGACAGAGGTGATTAAAAAGTGCCTTGCTTGTTCGCTGTAAACTGAAGACCTGTGTTCATTGTTTTCACAAACCATATAAAAACCAGTTCTTTCATGAAGAACTTCCATATATAAATGGAGAGACTTAGACAAAGAGAGATAATGCTTTGCTCATACGCTTGTTCTACTCTGATAACTGAAATAGTGTGTACATTGTTTTCATAAATGCATATAAGCAACATACACTTCTTTCATAAAGAACGCCAACATATAGATGCTTACAATGACTTAGACCAAGGAGCTAGACAGTCTCTTGCTGGTAAGCTTATTCTCAGCTGAGAACTAAACGTCCATGCACATTATTTCAGAAACGCCTATAAGAAACATCGTTCTTTCATAAATAACTTTCCTATATAAATGTTTGCAGTGACGTAAAAGAGAGAAAGTGCCTTGCTTGTACGTTTGTTCTTCTCTAGAACAGAAGCAAATGTATTCACAAACTCGTATAGGAAACATTTTCTTTCATATAGGACTTCATATAGACGTCTTTGTAGTGCCATAGGCTAACGATAGATTAAGTGTCTTGCTGTTAGGCTTGTTCTTCTCTGAAAACTGAAGCCCTGTTTACATTGTTTTCTCCAACGGATATAAGAAACAGTCTTTCTTAAAGAACTCCAATATATGAATGTTTACAGTAACAATAATAAAAGATAGAAAGTACCTTGTTTATACGTTTGTTCTTCTCTGAGACCTGAAACCCCGTGTACCAAATTGTTTTCACAAACATATATGAAACACATTCAGTATTTTCATAAACATCTTCCATGTATATGTTTGCAGTGTCAAAGGAGACAAAAAGTACATTGTTAGTACTCCTATTCTCTGAAGCACTGTGTAGGGAGATTTGAGAAATGCATATAAGAAACTTTCAATTCTTTCATAATAAACTTTTATATGCTTGTTCTCTTGGAACTGAAGCAAGGTGCACATTGTTTTCACAAAAGTATAGAAGAAACATACAGTGCTTTCATAACTCATAGATACATATGTTTACAATGACTTTGATAAGGAAATAGATTTCTTTGTTTTATATGCTTTTTCCCTGAGCAAACACCGTGTACATTGTTTTCACAAACGCATATAAACATTCAGTTATTTCTTAAGGCTTTCCATATATAAATGTTTACAGTGTCTTACAAAAAGAGAAAGTGTTTTGGTTATACGCTAGTTCTCTGAAGCGCTTTGTAGAAAATTTTGAGAAACCCATGTAAGAAACATTCAGTTCTTTCATAAGGAACTTCCACATATAAATGCAGTGAATTAGACTATGGATATAGAATGTCTTGCTTATTTGATTGTTTAAGAATGAAACACTGTGTTCTGTGTTTTCACAAACGGATATAAAAAACATTCAGTTCTTTCATAAAGAACGTCCTACATAAATGTTTGCAGTTAGACTAAAGAGATAGAATATGCCCTGTTAAACGCTTTTCTTTTCTAATACCTGAAGCACTGTTTATATATTTTTCACAAACGGATATCCGAAACATTCTGTTCTTTCTTAAAGAACTTCTATATGTGTGTACCTTAATCTACACACAGGAGATAAAGCCTTGCATAAACGCTAGTTCTTCTATAAGAACAAAACAATGTTTACATTGTTTTCACAAACACATATTAGAAACATTCATTTCTTTAATAGAGAAGTTCTCTATAAAAGGCCCTGCCTGCCCGTCTCCCCTGGATTAGTGGACACAGCCAAATCCGCACTGCGCTCTGCCTGCCCATCTCCCGTGGGTGAGTGGACACAGCAAGATCCGCACTGCGCCCTGCCTGCCCGTCTGCCGTGGGTGAGTGGACACAGCCAGATCTGCACTGCGCCCTGCCTGCCCGTCTGCCGTGGGTCAGTGGACATAGCCAGATCCACACAGCACCCTCTCTGCCCGTCTCCCGTGGGTGAGTGAACACAGCCAGATCCACACTGCGCCCTGCCTGACCGTCTCCCGTGGGTGAGTGGACACAGCCAAATCCGCACTGCGCCCTGCCTGCCCGTCTGCCGTGGGTGAGTGGACACAGCCAGATCCGCACTGCGCCCTGCCTGCCCGTCTCCCGTGGGTGAGTGGACACAACCAGATCCGCACTGCGCCTTGCCTGCCCGTCTCCCGTCAGTGGGTGTACACAGCCAGATCCGCACTGCGCCCTGCCTAACCGCCTGCCGTGGGTGAGTGGACACAGCCAGATCCGCACTGCGCCCTGCCTGCCCGTCTTCCCTGGGCGAGTGGACACAGCCAGATCCGCACTGCGCCCTGCCTGCCCGTCTGCCGTGGGTTAGTGGACATAGCCAGATCCACACAGCACCGTCTCTGCCCATCTTCCGTGGGTGAGTGGACACAGCCGGATCCGCACTGCGCCCTGCCTGACCGTCTGCCGTGGGTTAGTGGACATAGCCAGATCCACACAGCACCGTCTCTGCCCATCTTCCGTGGGTGAGTGGACACAGCCGGATCCGCACTGCGCCCTGCCTGACCGTCTGCCGTGGGTGAGTGGACACAGCCAGATCCTCACTGCGCCCTGCCTGCCCGACTCCCGTCAGTGAGTGGACACAGCCAGATCCGCACTGCGCCCTGCCTGCCCGTCTCCCGTGGGTGAGTGGACACAGCCAGATCCGCACTGAGCGTTGCCTGCCCGTCTCCCGTGGGCGAGTGGACACAGCCAGATCCGCACTGCGCCCTGCCTGCCCGTCTGTCGTGGGCGAGTGGACACAGCCAGATTCGCACTGCACCCTGCCTGACCGTCTGCCTTCGGTGAGTGGACACAGCCAGATCCACACTGCGCCCTGCCTGCCTGTCTGCCGTGGGCGAGTGGACACAGCCAGATCCGCACTGCGCACTACCTGACCGTCTTCCGTGGGTGAGTCGACACAGCCAGATCCGCACTGCGCCCTGCCTGACCGTCTGCCGTGGGTGAGTGGACACAGCCAAATCCGCACTGCGCCCTGCCTGACCGCCTGCCGTGGGTGAGGGGACACAGCCAGATCCGCACTGCGCCCTGCCTGCCCGTCTGCCGTGGGCGAGTGGACACAGCCAGATCCGCACTGCGCCCTGCCTGACCGTCTGACGTGGGTGAGTGGACACAGCCAGATCCACACTGCGCCCTGCCTGACCGCCTGCCGTGGGTGAGTGTACACAGCCAGATCCGCACTGCGCCCTGCCTGCCCGTCACCCGTGGGCGAGTGGACAGAGGCAGATCCGCACTGCGCCCTGCCTGACCGACTGCCGTGGGTGAGTGGACACAGCCAGATCCGCACTGCGCCCTGCCTGCCCGTCTCCCGTGGGCGAGTGGACACAGCCAGATCCGCACTGCGCCCTGCCTGCCCTTCTGCCGTGGGTGAGTGGACACAGCCAGATCCGCACTGCGCCCTGCCTAACCGCCTGCCGTGGGTGAGTGGACACAGCCAGATCCGCACTGCGCCCTGCCTGCCCGTCTCCCGGGGGCGAGTGGACACAGCCAGATCCGCACTGCGCCCTGCCTACCCTTCTGCCGTGGGTGAGTGGACACAGCCAGATCCGCACTGCACCCTACCTGACCATCTGCCGTGGGTTTGTGGACACAGCCAGATCCGCACTGGGCCTTGCCTGCCCGTCTCCCGTCAGTGAGTAAACACAGCCAGATCCGCACTGCGCCCTGCCTGCCCGTCTCCCGTGGGTGAGTGGACACAGCCAGATCTGCACTTCGCCCTGCCTGCCCGTCTCCCGTGGGCGAGCGGACACCGCCAGATCCGCACTGCGCACTGCCTGACCGTCTGCCGTGGGTGAGTGGACACAGCCAGATCCACACTGCGCCCTGCCTGCCCCTCTGCCGTGGGCGAGTGGACACACCCAGATCCGCACTGCGCCCTGCCTGCCCCTCTGCCTTGGGTGAGTGGACACAGCCAGATCCACACTGCGCCCTACCTGCCCGTCTCCCGTGGGTGAGTGGACACAGCCAGATCCGCACTGCACCCTGCCTGACCGTCCTTCGTGGGTGAGTGGACACCGCCAGATCCGCACTGCGCACTGCCTGCCCGTCGGCCGTGGGTGAGTGGACACAGCCAGATCCGCACTGCGCCCTGCCTGCCCGTCTCCCGTCGGTGAGTGGACACAGCCAGATCCGCACTGCGCCCTGCCTGCCCGTCTCCCGTGGGTGAGTGGACACAGCCTGATCCGCACTGCGCACTGCCTGCCCGTCTCCCGTGGGCGAGTGGACACAGCCAGATCCGCACTGCGCTCTGCCTGCCGGTCTGTCGTGGCTGAGTGGACACAGCCAGTTCCGCACTGCGCCCTGCCTGACCGTCTGCCGTCGGTGAGTGGACACAGCCAGATCCACACTGCGCCCTGCCTGTCCGTCTGCCGTGGGCGAGTGGACACAGCCAGATCCGCACTGCGCCCTGCCTGACCGTCTGCCGTGGGTGAGTGGACACAGCCAGATCCGCACTGCGCCCTGCCGGACAGCCTGCCGTGGGTGAGTGGACACAGCCAGATCCGCACTGCGCCCTGCCTGCCCGTCCCCCGTGGGCGATTGGACACAGCCAGATCCGCACTGCGCCCTGCCTGCCCTTCAGCCGTGGGTGAGTGGAAACAGCCAGATCCGCACTGCGCCCTGCCTGCCCGTCTCCCGTCGGTGAGTGGACACAGCCAGATCCGCACTGCGCCCTGCCTGCCCTTCAGCCGTGGGTGAGTGGACACAGCCAGATCCGCACTGCGCCCTGCCTGCCCGTCTCCCGTCGGTGAGTGGACACAGCCAGATCCGCACTGCGCCCTGCCTGCCCGTCTCCCGTGGGCGAGTGGACACTGCCAGATCCGCACTGCGCCCTGCCTGACCGTCTCCCGTAGGTGAGTGGACACAGCCAGATCCGCACTGCGCCTTGCCTGCCCGTCTCACGTGGGTGAGTGGACACAGCCTGGTCCGCACTGCACCCTACCTGTCCGTCTCCCGTGGGTGAGTGGACACCGCCAGATCCGCACTGCGCCCTGCCTTCCCGTCTGTCGTGGGCGAGTGGACACAGCTAGATCCGCACTGCGCCCTGCCTGACCGTCTGCCGTCGGTGAGTGGACACAGCCAGATCCACACTGCGCCCTGCCTGCCCGTCTGCCATGGGCGAGTGGACACAGCCAGATCCGCACTGCGCACTGCCTGACCGTCTGCCGTGGGTGAGTGGACACAGCCAGATCCGCTCTGCGCCCTGCCTGACCGCCTGCCGGGGGTGAGTGGACACAGCCAGATCCGCACTGCGCCCTGCCTGACCGTCAGCCGTGGGTGAGTGGACACAGCCAGATCCACACTGCACCCTGCCTGCCCGTCTGCGTGGGCGAGTGGACACAGCCAGATCCGCACTGCGCCCTGCCTGACCGTCTGCCGTGGGTGAGTGGACACAGCCAGTTCCGCACTGCGCCCTGCCTGACCGTCTGCCGTCGGTGAGTGGACAAAGCCAGATCCACACTGCGCCCTGCCTGTCCGTCTGCCGTGGGCGAGTGGACACAGCCAGATCCGCACTGCGCCCTGCCTGACCGTCTGCCGTGGGTGAGTGGACACAGCCGGATCAGCACTGCGCCCTGCCTGACTGCCTGCCGTGGGTGAGTGGACACAGCCAGATCCGCACTGCGCCCTGCCTGACCGTCTCCCGTAGGTGAGTGGACAAGCCAGATCCGGACTGCGACTTGCCTGCCCGTCTCACGTGGGTGAGTGGACACAGCCTGATCCGCACTGCACCCTACCTGTCCGTCTCCCGTGGGTGAGTGGACACAGCCAGATCCGCACTGCACCCTGCCTGACCGTCCTTCGTGGGTGAGTGGACACCGCCAGATCCGCACTGCGCCCTGCCTGTACGTCTCCCGTGGGTGAGTGGACACAGACAGATCCGCACTGCGCCCTGCCTGCCCGTCTCCCGTCAGTGAGTGGACACAGCCAGATCCGTACTGCGCCCTGCCTGCCCGTCTGTCGTGGGCGAGTGGACACAGCCAGATCCGCACTGCGCCCTGCCTGACCGCCTGCCGTGGGTGAGTGGACACAGCCAGATCCCAACTCCGCCCTGCCTGACCGTCAGCCGTGGGTGAGTGGACACAGCCAGATCCACACTGAGCCCTGCCTGCCCGTCTGCGTGGGCGAGTGGACACAGCCAGATCTGCACTGCGCCCTGCCTGACCGTCTGCCGTGGGTGAGTGGACACAGCCAGATCCGCACTGCGCCCTGCCAGACAGCCTGCCGTGGGTGAGTGGACACAGCCAGATCCGCACTGCGCCCTCCCGTGGGTGAGTGGACACAGCCAGATCCGCACTGCGCCTTGCCTGCCCTCCTGCCGTGGGTGAGTGGACACAGCCAGATCCGCACTGCGCCCTGCCTGACCGTCTGCCGTGGGTGAGTGGACACAGCCAGATCCGCACTGCGCCCTGCCTGCCCGTCTGCCGTGGGCGAGTGGACACAGCCAGATCTGCACTGCGCCCTGCCTGCCCGTCTCCCGTGGGCGAGTTGACACAGCCAGATCCGCACTGCGCCCTGCCTGACCGTCTCCCGTGGGTGAGTGGACACAGCCAGATCCGCACTGCGCCTTGCCTGCCCGTCTCACGTGGGTGAGTGGACACAGCCAGATCCGCACTGCACCCTACCTGCCTGTCTCCCGTGGGTGAGTGGACACAGCCAGATCCGCACTGCACCCTGCCTGACCGTCCTTCGTGGGCGAGTGGACACAGCCAGATCCGCACTGCGCCTTGCCTGCCCGTCTGCCGTGGGTGAGTGGACACAGCCAGATCCACACTGCGCCCTGCCTGACCGCCTGCCGTGGCCGAGTGGACACAGCCAGATCCGCACTGCGCACTGCCTGACCGTCTGCCGTGGGTGAGTGGACACAGCCAGATCCGCACTGCGCCCTGCCTGACCGCCTGTCGTGGGTGAGTGGACACAGCCAGATCCGCACTGCTCCCGGCCTGACCGTCTGCCGTGGGTGAGTGGACACAGCCAGATCCACACTGCGCCCTGCCTGACCGCCTGCCGTGGCCGAGTGGACACAGCCAGATCCGCACTGCGCACTGCCTGACCGTCTGCTGTGGGTGAGTGGACACAGCCAGATCCGCACTGCGCCCTGCCTGACCGCCTGCCGTGGGTGAGTGGACACAGCCAGATCCGCACTGCGCCCTGCCTGACCGTCAGCCGTGGGTGAGTGGACACAGCCAGATCCACACTGCGCCCTGCCTGCCCCTCTGCCGTGGGCGAGTGGACACAGCCAGATCCGCACTGCGCCCTGCCTGCCCGTCTGCCGTGGGTGAGTGGACACAGCCAGATCCGCACTGCGCCCTACCTGCCCGTCTCCCGTGGGTGAGTGGACACAGCCAGATCCGCACTGCACCCTGCCTGACCGTCCTTCGTGGGTGAGTGGACACCGCCAGATCCGCACTGCGCCCTGCCTGCCCGTCGGCCGTGGGTGAGTGGACACAGCCAGATCCGCACTGCGCCCTGCCTGCACGTCTCCCGTCAGTGAGTGGACACAGCCAGATCCGCACTGCGCCCTGCCTGCCCGTCCCCCGTGGGCGATTGGACACAGCCAGATCCGCACTGCGCCCTGCCTGCCCTTCAGCCGTGGGTGAGTGGACACAGCCAGATCCGCACTGCGCCCTGCCTGCCCGTCTCCCGGCGGTGAGTGGACACAGCCAGATCCGCACTGCGCCCTGCCTGCCCGTCTCCCGTCGGTGAGTGGACACAGCCAGATCCGCACTGCGCCCTGCCTGCCCTTCAGCCGTGGGTGAGTGGACACAGCCAGATCCGCACTGCACCCTGCCTGCCCGGCTCCCGTGGGTGAGTGGACACTGCCAGATCCGCACTGCGCCCTGCCTGACCGTCTCCCGTAGGTGAGTGGACACAGCCAGATCCGCACTGCGCCTTGCCTGCCCGTCTCACGTGGGTGAGTGGACACAGCCTGGTCCGCACTGCACCCTACCTGTCCGTCTCCCGTGGGTGAGTGGACACCGCCAGATCCGCACTGCACCCTGCTGACCGTCCTTCGTGGGTGAGTGGACACCGCCAGATCCGCACTGCGCCCTGCCTGCCCGTCTCCCGTGGGTGAGTGGACACAGCCAGATCCGCACTGCGCCCTGCCTGCCCGTCTCCCGTCAGTGAGTGGACACAGCCAGATCCGCACTGCGCCCTGCCTGCCCGTCTCCCGTGGGTGAGTGGACACAGCCAGATCCGCACTGCGCGCTGCCTGCCCGTCTCCCGTGGGCGAGTGGACAAAGCCAGATCCGCACTGCGCCCTGCCTGCCCGTCTGTCGTGGGCGAGTGGACACAGCTAGATCCGCACTGCGCCCTGCCTGACCGTCTGCCGTCGGTGAGTGGACACAGCCAGATCCACACTGCGCCCTGCCTGCCCGTCTGCCATGGGCGAGTGGACACAGCCAGATCCGCACTGCGCACTGCCTGACCGTCTGCCGTGGGTGAGTGGACACAGCCAGATCCGCTCTGCGCCCTGCCTGACCGCCTGCCGGGGGTGAGTGGACACAGCCAGATCCGCACTGCGCCCTGCCTGACCGTCAGCCGTGGGTCAGTGGACACAGCCAGATCCACACTGCGCCCTGCCTGCCCGTCTGCGTGGGCGAGTGGACACAGCCAGATCCGCACTGCGCCCTGCCTGACCGTCTGCCGTGGGTGAGTGGACACAGCCAGTTCCGCACTGCGCCCTGCCTCTGACCGTCTGCCGTCGGTGAGTGGACACAGCCAGATCCACACTGCGCCCTGCCTGTCCGTCTGCCGTGGGCGAGTGGACACAGCCAGATCCGCACTGCGACCTGCCTGACCGTTTGCCGTGGGTGAGTGGACACAGCCAGATCAGCACTGCGCCCTGCCTGACTGCCTGCCGTGGGTGAGTGGACACAGCCAGATCCGCACTGTGCCCTGCCTGCCCGTCTCCCGTGGGCGAGTGGACAAAGCCAGATCCGCACTGCGCCCTGCCTGCCCTTCTGCCGTGGGTGAGTGGACACAGCCAGATCCGCACTGCGCCCTGCCTGCCCGTCTCCCGTCGGTGAGTGGACACAGCCAGATCCGCACTGCGCCCTGCCTGCCCGTCTCCCGTGGGTGAGTGGACACAGCCAGATCCGCACTGCGCCCTGCCTGCCCGTCTCCCGTGGGCGAGTGGACACAGCCAGATCCGCACTGCGCCCTGCCTGACCGTCTCCCGTAGGTGAGTGGACAAGCCAGATCCGCACTGCGCCTTGCCTGCCCGTCTCACGTGGGTGAGTGGACACAGCCTGATCCGCACTGCACCCTACCTGTCCGTCTCCCGTGGGTGAGTGGACACAGCCAGATCCGCACTGCACCCTGCCTGACCGTCCTTCGTGGGTGAGTGGACACCGCCAGATCCGCACTGCGCCCTGCCTGCCCGTCTCCCGTGGGTGAGTGGACACAGCCAGATCCGCTCTGCGCCCTGCCTGGCCGTCTCCCGTCAGTGAGTGGACACAGCCAGATCCGCACTGCGCCCTGCCTGCCTGTCTCCCATGGGTGAGTGGACACAGCCAGATCCACACTGCGCGCTGCCTGCCCGTCTCCCGTGGGCGAGTGGACACAGCCAGATCCGCACTGCGCCCTGCCTGCCCGTCTGTCGTGGGCGAGTGGACACAGCTAGATCCGCACTGCGCCCTGCCTGACCGTCTGCCGTCGGTGAGTGGACACAGCCAGATCCGCACTGCGCCTTGCCTGCCCTTCTGCCGTGGGTGAGTGGACACAGCCAGATCCGCACTGCGCCCTGCCTGACCGTCTGCCGTGGGTTAGTGGACACAGCCAGATCCATACTGCGCCCTGCCTGCCCGTCTGCCGTGGGTGAGTGGACACAGCCCGATCCGCACTGCGCCCTGCCTTACCGTCTGCCGTGGGTGAGTGGACACAGCCAGATCGGCACTGCGCCCTGCCTGCCCGTCTGCCGTGGGCGAGTGGACACAGCCAGATCCGCACTGCGCCCTGCCTGCCCGTCTCCCGTGGGCGAGTGGACACAGCCAGATCCGCACTGCGCCCTGCCTGACCGTCTCCCGTGGGTGAGTGGACACAGCCAGACCCGCACTGCGCCTTGCCTGCCCGTCTCCCGTGGGTGAGTGGAAACAGCCAGATCCGCACTGCACCCTGCCTGACGGTCCTTCGTGGGTGAGTGGACACCGCCAGATCCGCACTGCGCCCTGCCTGCCCGTCTCCCGTGGGCGAGTGGACACAGCCAGATCCGCACTGCGCCCTGCCTTCCCGTCTGTCGTGGGCGAGTGGACACAGCTAGATCCGCACTGCGCCCTGCCTGACCGTCTGCCGTCGGTGAGTGGACACAGCCAGATCCACACTGCGCCCTGCCTGCCCGTCTGCCATGGGCGAGTGGACACAGCCAGATCCGCACTGCGCACTGCCTGCCCGTCTCCCGTGGGCGAGTGGACACAGCCAGATCCGCACTGCGCCCTGCCTGCCCGTCTGTCGTGGGGGAGTGGACACAGCCAGATCCGCACGGCGCCCTGCCTGCCCGTCTCCCGTGGGCGAGTGGACACTGCCAGATCCGCACTGCGCCCTGCCTGACCGTCTCCCGTAGGTGAGTGGACACAGCCAGATCCGCACTGCGCCTTGCCTGCCCATCTCACGTGGGTGAGTGGACACAGCCTGATCCGCACTGCATCCTACCTGTCCGTCTCCCGTGGGTGAGTGGACATAGCCAGATCCGCACTGCACCCTGCCTGACCGTCCTTCGTGGGTGAGTGGACACCGCTAGATCCGCACTGCGCCCTGCCTGCCTGTCTCCCGTGGGTGAGTGGACACAGCCAGATCCGAACTGCGCCCTGCCTGCCCGTCTGCCGTGGGTGAGTGGACACAGCCAGATCCGCACTGCGCCCTACCTGCCCGCCTCCCGTGGGTGAGTGGACACAGCCAGATCCGCACTGCACCCTGCCTGACCGTCCATCGTGGGTGAGTGGACACCGCCAGATCCGCACTGCGCCCTGCCTGCCCTTCGGCCGTGGGTGAGTGGACACAGCCAGATCCGCACTGCGCCCTGCCTGCCCGTCTCCCGTCAGTGAGTGGACACAGCCAGATCCGCACTGCGCCCTGCCTGCCCGTCTCCCGTGGGTGAGTGGACACAGCCAGATCCGCACTGCGCCCTGCCTGCCCGTCTCCCGTGGGCGAGTGGACACAGCCAGATCCGCACTGCGCCCTGCCTGCCCTTCTGCCGTGGATGAGTGGATACAGCCAGATCCGCACTGCGCCCTGCCTGCCCGTCTCCCGTCGGTGAGTGGACACAGCCAGATCCGCACTGCGCCCTGCCGTCGGTCTTCCGTGGGTGAGTGGACACAGCCAGATCCGCACTGCGCCCTGCCTGCCCGTCTCCCGTGGGCGAGTGGACACTGCCAGATCCGCACTGCACCCTGCCTGACCGTCTCCCGTAGGTGAGTGGACACAGCCAGATCCGCACTGCGCCTTGCCTGCCCGTCTCACGTGGGTGAGTGGACACAGCCAGATCCGCACTGCACCCTACCTGTCCGTCTCCCGTGGGTGAGTGGACACCGCCAGATCCGCACTGCACCCTGCCTGACCGTCCTTCGTGGGTGAGTGGACACCGCCAGATCCGCACTGCGCCCTGCCTGCCCGTCTCCCGTGGGTGAGTGGACACAGCGAGATCCGCTCTGCGCCCTGCCTGCCCGTCTCCCGTCAGTGAGTGGACACAGCCAGATCCGCACTGCGCCCTGCCTGCCCGTCTGTCGTGGGCGAGTGGACACAGCTAGATCCGCACTGCGCCCTGCCTGACCGTCTGCCGTCGGTGAGTGGACACAGCCAGATCCACACTGCGCCCTGCCGGCCCGTCTGCCATGGGCGAGTGGACACAGCCAGATCCGCACTGCGCACTGCCTGACCGTCTGCCGTGGGTGAGTGGACACAGCCAGATCCGCTCTGCGCCCTGCCTGACCGCCTGCCGGGGGTGAGTGGAAACAGCCTGATCCGCACTGCGCCCTGCCTGACCGTCAGCCATGGGTGAGTGGACACAGCCAGATCCACACTGCGCCCTGCCTGCCCGTCTGCGTGGGCGAGTGGACACAGCCAGATCCGCACTGCGCCCTGCCTGACCGTCTGCCGTGGGTGAGTGGACACAGCCAGTTCCGCACTGCGCCCTGCCTGACCGTCTGCCGTCGGTGAGTGGACACAGCCAGATCCACACTGTGCCCTGCCTGTCCGTCTGCCGTGGGCGAGTGGACACAGCCAGATCCGCACTGCGCCCTGCCTGCCCTTCTGCCGTGGGTGAGTGGACACAGCCAGATCAGCACTGCGCCCTGCCTGACCGCCTGCCGTGGGTAGGTGGACACAGCCAGATCCGCACTGCGCCCTGCCTGCCCGTCTCCCGTGGGCGAGTGGACACAGCCAGATCCGCACTGCGCCCTGCCTGCCCTTCTGCCGTGGGTGAGTGGACACAGCCAGATCCGCACTGCGCCCTGCCTGACCGCCTGCCGTGGGTAGGTGGACACAGCCAGATCCGCACTGCGCCCTGCCTGCCCGTCTCCCGTGGGCGAGTGGACAAAGCCAGATCCGCACTGCGCCCTGCCTGCCCTTCTGCCGTGGGTGAGTGGACACAGCCAGATCCGCACTGCGCCCTGCCTGCCCGTCTACCGTCGGTGAGTGGACACAGCCAGATCCGCACTGCGCCCTGCCTGCCCGACTCCCGTGGGTGAGTGGACACAGCCAGATCCGCACTGCGCCCTTCCTGCCCGTCTCCCGTGGGCGAGTGGACACTGCCAGATCCGCACTGCGCCATGCCTGACCGTCTCACGTGGGTAGGTGGACACAGCCAGATTCGCACTGTAGCCTGCCTAACCGCCTTCCGTGGGTGAGTGGACACAGCCAGATCCGCACTGCGCGCTGCCTGCCCGTCTCCCGTGGGCGAGTGGAAACCGCCAGATCTGCACTGCGCGCTGCCTGCCCGTCTGTCGTGGGCGAATGGACACAGCCATATCCGCACTGCGTACTGCCTGACCCTCTCCCGTGGGTGAGTGGACACAGCCAGATCCGCACTGCGCCCTGCCTGACCGTCTCCCGTGGGTGAGTGGACACAGCCAGATCCGCACTGCGCGCTGCCTGCCCGTCTGCCGTGGGTGAGTGGACACAGCCAGATCCGCACTGCGCCCTGCCTGCCCGTCTGCCGTGGGCGAGTGGACACAGCCAGATCCGCACTGCGCCCTGCCTGACCGTCTGCTGTGGGTGAGTGGACACAGCCAGATCCACAAGCGCCCTGCATGCCCGTCTGCCGTGGGCGAGCGGACACAGCCAGATCCGCACTGCGCACTGCCTGACCGTCTGCCGTGGGTGAGTGGACAGAGCCAGATCCGCACTGCGCCCTGCCTGACCGCCTGTCGTGGGTGAGTGGACACAGCCAGATCCGCACTGTGCCCTGCCTGACCGTCTGCCGTGGGTGAGTGGACACAGCCAGATCCACACTGCGCCCTGCCTGCCCGTCTGCCGTGGGTCAGTGGACACAGCAAGATCCGCACTGCGCCCAGCCTGACCGTCTCCTGTGGGTGAGTGGACACAGCCAGATCCGCACTGCGACTTGCCTGCCCGTCTCACGTGGGTGAGTGGACACAGCCAGATCCGCACTGCGCCCTACCTGCCCGTCTCCCGTGGGTGAGTGGACACAGCCAGATCCGCACTGCACCCTGCCTGACCGTCCTTCGTGGGTGAGTGTACACTGCCATATCCGCACTGCGCCATGCCTGCCCGTCTCCCGTGGGTGAGTGGACACAGCCAGATCCTCACTGCGCCCTGCCTGCCCGACTTCCGTCAGTGAGTGGACACAGCCAGATCCGCACTGCGCCCTGCCTGCCCGTCTCCCGTGGGTGAGTGGACACAGCCAGATCCGCACTGCGCGTTGCCTGCCCGTCTCCCGTGGGCGAGTGGACACAGCCAGATCCGCACTGCACCCTGCCTGCCCGTCTGTCGTGGGCGAGTGGACACAGCCAGATTCGCACTGCACCTTGCCTGACCGTCTGCCTTCGGTGAGTGGACACAGGCAGATCCACACTGCGCCCTGCCTGCCTGTCTGCCGTGGGCGAGTGGACACAGCCAGATCCGCACTGCGCACTACCTGACCGTCTGCCGTGGGTGAGTCGACACAGCCAGATCCGCACTGCGCCCTGCCTGACCGTCTGCCGTGGGTGAGTGAACACAGCCAAATCCGCACTGCGCCCTGCCTGACCGCCTGCCGTGGGTTAGTGGACACAGCCAGATCCGCACTGCGCCCTGCCTGCCCGTCTGCCGTGGGCGAGTGGACACAGCCAGATCCGCACTGCGCCCTGCCTGACCGTCTGACGTGGGTGAGTGGACACAGCCAGATCCACACTGCGCCCTGCCTGACCGCCTGCCGTGGGTGAGTGTACACAGCCAGATCCGCACTGCGCCCTGCCTGCCCGTCACCCGTGGGCGAGTGGACACAGGCAGATCCGCACTGCGCCCTGCCTGACCGACTGCCGTGGGTGAGTGGACACAGCCAGATCCGCACTGCGCCCTGCCTGCCCGTCTCCCGTGGGCGAGTGGACACAGCCAGATCCGCACTGCACCCTGCCTGCCCTTCTGCCGTGGGTGAGTGGACACAGCCAGATCCGCACTGCGCCCTGCCTAACCGCCTGCCGTGGGTGAGTGGACACAGCCAGATCCGCACTGCGCCCTGCCTGCCCGTCTCCCGGGGGCGAGTGGACACAGCCAGATCCGCACTGCGCCCTGCCTACCCTTCTGCCGTGGGTGAGTGGACACAGCCAGATTCGCACTGCGCCCTACCTGACCATCTGCCGTGGGTTTGTGGACACAGCCAGATCCGCACTGCGCCTTGCCTGCCCGTCTCCCGTCAGTGAGTAAACACAGCCAGATCTGCACTGCGACCTGCCTGCCCGTCTCCCGTGGGTGAGTGGACACAGCCAGATCTGCACTTCGCCCTGCCTGCCCGTCTCCCGTGGGCGAGCGGACACCGCCAGATCCGCACTGCGCACTGCCTGACCGTCTGCCGTGGGTGAGTGGACACAGCCAGATCCGCACTGCGCCCTGCCTGACCGCCTGTCGTGGGTGAGTGGACACAGCCAGATCCGCACTGCGCCCTGCCTGACCGCCTGTCGTGGGTGAGTGGACACAGCCAGATCCGCACTGCTCCCGGCCTGACCGTCTGCCGTGGGTGAGTGGACACAGCCAGATCCACACTGCGCCCTGCCTGACCGCCTGCCGTGGCCGAGTGGACACAGCCAGATCCGCACTGCGCACTGCCTGACCGTCTGCCGTGGGTGAGTGGACACAGCCAGATCCGCACTGCGCCCTGCCTGACCGCCTGCCGTGGGTGAGTGGACACAGCCAGATCCACACTGCGCCCTGCCTGCCCCTCTGCCGTGGGCGAGTGGACACACCCAGATCCGCACTGCGCCCTGCCTGCCCGTCTGCCGTGGGTGAGTGGACACAGCCAGATCCGCACTGCGCCCTACCTGCCCGTCTCCCGTGGGTGAGTGGACACAGCCAGATCCGCACTGCACCCTGCCTGACCGTCCTTCGTGGGTGAGTGGACACCGCCAGATCCGCACTGCGCCCTGCCTGCCCGTCGGCCGTGGGTGAGTGGACACAGCCAGATCCGCACTGCGCCCTGCCTGCCCGTCTCCCGTCGGTGAGTGGACACAGCCAGATCCGCACTGCGCCCTGCCTGCCCGTCTCCCGTGGGTGAGTGGACACAGCCTGATCCGCACTGCGCACTGCCTGCCCGTCTGCCGTGGGCGAGTGGACACAGCCAGATCCGCACTGCGCCCTGCCTGCCGGTCTGTCGTGGCTGAGTGGACACAGCCAGTTCCGCACTGCGCCCTGCCTGACCGTCTGCCGTCGGTGAGTGGACACAGCCAGATCCACACTGCGCCCTGCCTGTCCGTCTGCCGTGGGCGAGTGGACACAGCCAGATCCGCACTGCGCCCTGCCTGACCGTCTGCCGTGGGTGAGTGGACACAGCCAGATCCGCACTGCGCCCTGCCGGACCGCCTGCCGTGGGTGAGTGGACACAGCCAGATCCGCACTGCGCCCTGCCTGCCCGTCCCCCGTGGGCGATTGGACACAGCCAGATCCGCACTGCGCCCTGCCTGCCCTTCAGCCGTGGGTGAGTGGAAACAGCCAGATCCGCACTGCGCCCTGCCTGCCCGTCTCCCGTCGGTGAGTGGACACAGCCAGATCCGCACTGCGCCCTGCCTGCCCTTCAGCCGTGGGTGAGTGGACACAGCCAGATCCGCACTGCGCCCTGCCTGCCCGTCTCCCGTCGGTGAGTGGACACAGCCAGATCCGCACTGCGCCCTGCCTGCCCGTCTCCCGTGGGCGAGTGGACACTGCCAGATCCGCACTGCGCCCTGCCTGACCGTCTCCCGTAGGTGAGTGGACACAGCCAGATCCGCACTGCGCCTTGCCTGCCCGTCTCACGTGGGTGAGTGGACACAGCCTGGTCCGCACTGCACCCTACGTGTCCGTCTCCCGTGGGTGAGTGGACACCGCCAGATCCGCACTGCACCCTGCCTGACCGTCCTTCGTGGGTGAGTGGACACCGCCAGATCCGCACTGCGCCCTGCCTGCCCGTCTCCCGTGGGTGAGTGGACACAGCCAGATCCGCACTGCGCCCTGCCTGCCCGTCTCCCGTCAGTGAGTGGACACAGCCAGATCCGCACTGCGCCCTGCCTGCCCGTCTCCCGTGGGTGAGTGGACACAGCCAGATCCGCACTGCGCGCTGCCTGCCCGTCTCCCGTGGGCGAGTGGACAAAGCCAGATCCGCACTGCGCCCTGCCTGCCCGACTGTCGTGGGCGAGTGGACACAGCTAGATTCGCACTGCGCCCTGCCTGACCGTCTGCCGTCGGTGAGTGGACACAGCCAGATGCACACTGCGCCCTGCCTGCCCGTCTGCCATGGGCGAGTGGACACAGCCAGATCCGCACTGCGCACTGCCTGACCGTCTGCCGTCGGTGAGTGGACACAGCCAGATCCGCTCTGCGCCCTGCCTGACCGCCTGCCGGGGGTGAGTGGACACAGCCAGATCCGCACTGCGCCCTGCCTGACCGTCAGCCGTGGGTGAGTGGACACAGCCAGATCCACACTGCACCCTGCCTGCCCGTCTGCGTGGGCGAGTAGACACAGCCAGATCCGCACTGCGCCCTGCCTGACCGTCTGCCGTGGGTGAGTGGACACAGCCAGTTCCGCACTGCGCCCTGCCTGACCGTCTGCCGTCGGTGAGTGGACACAGCCAGATCCACACTGCGCCCTGCCTGTCCGTCTGCCGTGGGCGAGTGGACACAGCCAGATCCGCACTGCGCCCTGCCTGACCGTCTGCCGTGGGTGAGTGGACACAGCCAGATCAGCACTGCGCCCTGCCTGACTGCCTGCCGTGGGTGAGTGGACACAGCCAGATCCGCACTGCGCCCTGCCGTCGGTCTTCCGTGGGTGAGTGGACACAGCCAGATCCGCACTGCGCCCTGCCTGCCCGTCTCCCGTGGGCGAGTGGACACTGCCAGATCCGCACTGCACCCTGCCTGACCGTCTCCCGTAGGTGAGTGGACACAGCCAGATCCGCACTGCGCCTTGCCTGCCCGTCTCACGTGGGTGAGTGGACACAGCCAGATCCGCACTGCACCCTACCTGTCCGTCTCCCGTGGGTGAGTGGACACCGCCAGATCCGCACTGCACCCTGCCTGACCGTCCTTCGTGGGTGAGTGGACACCGCCAGATCCGCACTGCGCCCTGCCTGCCCGTCTCCCGTGGGTGAGTGGACACAGCGAGATCCGCTCTGCGCCCTGCCTGCCCGTCTCCCGTCAGTGAGTGGACACAGCCAGATCCGCACTGCGCCCTGCCTGCCCGTCTGTCGTGGGCGAGTGGACACAGCTAGATCCGCACTGCGCCCTGCCTGACCGTCTGCCGTCGGTGAGTGGACACAGCCAGATCCACACTGCGCCCTGCCGGCCCGTCTGCCATGGGCGAGTGGACACAGCCAGATCCGCACTGCGCACTGCCTGACCGTCTGCCGTGGGTGAGTGGACACAGCCAGATCCGCTCTGCGCCCTGCCTGACCGCCTGCCGGGGGTGAGTGGAAACAGCCTGATCCGCACTGCGCCCTGCCTGACCGTCAGCCATGGGTGAGTGGACACAGCCAGATCCACACTGCGCCCTGCCTGCCCGTCTGCGTGGGCGAGTGGACACAGCCAGATCCGCACTGCGCCCTGCCTGACCGTCTGCCGTGGGTGAGTGGACACAGCCAGTTCCGCACTGCGCCCTGCCTGACCGTCTGCCGTCGGTGAGTGGACACAGCCAGATCCACACTGTGCCCTGCCTGTCCGTCTGCCGTGGGCGAGTGGACACAGCCAGATCCGCACTGCGCCCTGCCTGCCCTTCTGCCGTGGGTGAGTGGACACAGCCAGATCAGCACTGCGCCCTGCCTGACCGCCTGCCGTGGGTAGGTGGACACAGCCAGATCCGCACTGCGCCCTGCCTGCCCGTCTCCCGTGGGCGAGTGGACACAGCCAGATCCGCACTGCGCCCTGCCTGCCCTTCTGCCGTGGGTGAGTGGACACAGCCAGATCCGCACTGCGCCCTGCCTGACCGCCTGCCGTGGGTAGGTGGACACAGCCAGATCCGCACTGCGCCCTGCCTGCCCGTCTCCCGTGGGCGAGTGGACAAAGCCAGATCCGCACTGCGCCCTGCCTGCCCTTCTGCCGTGGGTGAGTGGACACAGCCAGATCCGCACTGCGCCCTGCCTGCCCGTCTACCGTCGGTGAGTGGACACAGCCAGATCCGCACTGCGCCCTGCCTGCCCGACTCCCGTGGGTGAGTGGACACAGCCAGATCCGCACTGCGCCCTTCCTGCCCGTCTCCCGTGGGCGAGTGGACACTGCCAGATCCGCACTGCGCCATGCCTGACCGTCTCACGTGGGTAGGTGGACACAGCCAGATTCGCACTGTAGCCTGCCTAACCGCCTTCCGTGGGTGAGTGGACACAGCCAGATCCGCACTGCGCGCTGCCTGCCCGTCTCCCGTGGGCGAGTGGAAACCGCCAGATCTGCACTGCGCGCTGCCTGCCCGTCTGTCGTGGGCGAATGGACACAGCCATATCCGCACTGCGTACTGCCTGACCCTCTCCCGTGGGTGAGTGGACACAGCCAGATCCGCACTGCGCCCTGCCTGACCGTCTCCCGTGGGTGAGTGGACACAGCCAGATCCGCACTGCGCGCTGCCTGCCCGTCTGCCGTGGGTGAGTGGACACAGCCAGATCCGCACTGCGCCCTGCCTGCCCGTCTGCCGTGGGCGAGTGGACACAGCCAGATCCGCACTGCGCACTGCCTGACCGTCTGCTGTGGGTGAGTGGACACAGCCAGATCCACAAGCGCCCTGCATGCCCGTCTGCCGTGGGCGAGCGGACACAGCCAGATCCGCACTGCGCACTGCCTGACCGTCTGCCGTGGGTGAGTGGACAGAGCCAGATCCGCACTGCGCCCTGCATGACCGCCTGTCGTGGGTGAGTGGACACAGCCAGATCCGCACTGTGCCCTGCCTGACCGTCTGCCGTGGGTGAGTGGACACAGCCAGATCCACACTGCGCCCTGCCTGCCCGTCTGCCGTGGGTCAGTGGACACAGCAAGATCCGCACTGCGCCCAGCCTGACCGTCTCCTGTGGGTGAGTGGACACAGCCAGATCCGCACTGCGACTTGCCTGCCCGTCTCACGTGGGTGAGTGGACACAGCCAGATCCGCACTGCGCCCTACCTGCCCGTCTCCCGTGGGTGAGTGGACACAGCCAGATCCGCACTGCACCCTGCCTGACCGTCCTTCGTGGGTGAGTGTACACTGCCATATCCGCACTGCGCCATGCCTGCCCGTCTCCCGTGGGTGAGTGGACACAGCCAGATCCTCACTGCGCCCTGCCTGCCCGACTTCCGTCAGTGAGTGGACACAGCCAGATCCGCACTGCGCCCTGCCTGCCCGTCTCCCGTGGGTGAGTGGACACAGCCAGATCCGCACTGCGCGTTGCCTGCCCGTCTCCCGTGGGCGAGTGGACACAGCCAGATCCGCACTGCACCCTGCCTGCCCGTCTGTCGTGGGCGAGTGGACACAGCCAGATTCGCACTGCACCTTGCCTGACCGTCTGCCTTCGGTGAGTGGACACAGGCAGATCCACACTGCGCCCTGCCTGCCTGTCTGCCGTGGGCGAGTGGACACAGCCAGATCCGCACTGCGCACTACCTGACCGTCTGCCGTGGGTGAGTCGACACAGCCAGATCCGCACTGCGCCCTGCCTGACCGTCTGCCGTGGGTGAGTGAACACAGCCAAATCCGCACTGCGCCCTGCCTGACCGCCTGCCGTGGGTTAGTGGACACAGCCAGATCCGCACTGCGCCCTGCCTGCCCGTCTGCCGTGGGCGAGTGGACACAGCCAGATCCGCACTGCGCCCTCCCTGACCGTCTGACGTGGGTGAGTGGACACAGCCAGATCCACACTGCGCCCTGCCTGACCGCCTGCCGTGGGTGAGTGTACACAGCCAGATCCGCACTGCGCCCTGCCTGCCCGTCACCCGTGGGCGAGTGGACACAGGCAGATCCGCACTGCGCCCTGCCTGACCGACTGCCGTGGGTGAGTGGACACAGCCAGATCCGCACTGCGCCCTGCCTGCCCGTCTCCCGTGGGCGAGTGGACACAGCCAGATCCGCACTGCACCCTGCCTGCCCTTCTGCCGTGGGTGAGTGGACACAGCCAGATCCGCACTGCGCCCTGCCTAACCGCCTGCCGTGGGTGAGTGGACACAGCCAGATCCGCACTGCGCCCTGCCTGCCCGTCTCCCGGGGGCGAGTGGACACAGCCAGATCCGCACTGCGCCCTGCCTACCCTTCTGCCGTGGGTGAGTGGACACAGCCAGATCCGCACTGCGCCCTACCTGACCATCTGCCGTGGGTTTGTGGACACAGCCAGATCCGCACTGCGCCTTGCCTGCCCGTCTCCCGTCAGTGAGTAAACACAGCCAGATCTGCACTGCGACCTGCCTGCCCGTCTCCCGTGGGTGAGTGGACACAGCCAGATCTGCACTTCGCCCTGCCTGCCCGTCTCCCGTGGGCGAGCGGACACCGCCAGATCCGCACTGCGCACTGCCTGACCGTCTGCCGTGGGTGAGTGGACACAGCCAGATCCGCACTGCGCCCTGCCTGACCGCCTGTCGTGGGTGAGTGGACACAGCCAGATCCGCACTGCGCCCTGCCTGACCGCCTGTCGTGGGTGAGTGGACACAGCCAGATCCGCACTGCTCCCGGCCTGACCGTCTGCCGTGGGTGAGTGGACACAGCCAGATCCACACTGCGCCCTGCCTGACCGCCTGCCGTGGCCGAGTGGACACAGCCAGATCCGCACTGCGCACTGCCTGACCGTCTGCCGTGGGTGAGTGGACACAGCCAGATCCGCACTGCGCCCTGCCTGACCGCCTGCCGTGGGTGAGTGGACACAGCCAGATCCACACTGCGCCCTGCCTGCCCCTCTGCCGTGGGCGAGTGGACACACCCAGATCCGCACTGCGCCCTGCCTGCCCGTCTGCCGTGGGTGAGTGGACACAGCCAGATCCGCACTGCGCCCTACCTGCCCGTCTCCCGTGGGTGAGTGGACACAGCCAGATCCGCACTGCACCCTGCCTGACCGTCCTTCGTGGGTGAGTGGACACCGCCAGATCCGCACTGCGCCCTGCCTGCCCGTCGGCCGTGGGTGAGTGGACACAGCCAGATCCGCACTGCGCCCTGCCTGCCCGTCTCCCGTCGGTGAGTGGACACAGCCAGATCCGCACTGCGCCCTGCCTGCCCGTCTCCCGTGGGTGAGTGGACACAGCCTGATCCGCACTGCGCACTGCCTGCCCGTCTCCCGTGGGCGAGTGGACACAGCCAGATCCGCACTGCGCCCTGCCTGCCGGTCTGTCGTGGCTGAGTGGACACAGCCAGTTCCGCACTGCGCCCTGCCTGACCGTCTGCCGTCGGTGAGTGGACACAGCCAGATCCACACTGCGCCCTGCCTGTCCGTCTGCCGTGGGCGAGTGGACACAGCCAGATCCGCACTGCGCCCTGCCTGACCGTCTGCCGTGGGTGAGTGGACACAGCCAGATCCGCACTGCGCCCTGCCGGACCGCCTGCCGTGGGTGAGTGGACACAGCCAGATCCGCACTGCGCCCTGCCTGCCCGTCCCCCGTGGGCGATTGGACACAGCCAGATCCGCACTGCGCCCTGCCTGCCCTTCAGCCGTGGGTGAGTGGAAACAGCCAGATCCGCACTGCGCCCTGCCTGCCCGTCTCCCGTCGGTGAGTGGACACAGCCAGATCCGCACTGCGCCCTGCCTGCCCTTCAGCCGTGGGTGAGTGGACACAGCCAGATCCGCACTGCGCCCTGCCTGCCCGTCTCCCGTCGGTGAGTGGACACAGCCAGATCCGCACTGCGCCCTGCCTGCCCGTCTCCCGTGGGCGAGTGGACACTGCCAGATCCGCACTGCGCCCTGCCTGACCGTCTCCCGTAGGTGAGTGGACACAGCCAGATCCGCACTGCGCCTTGCCTGCCCGTCTCACGTGGGTGAGTGGACACAGCCTGGTCCGCACTGCACCCTACGTGTCCGTCTCCCGTGGGTGAGTGGACACCGCCAGATCCGCACTGCACCCTGCCTGACCGTCCTTCGTGGGTGAGTGGACACCGCCAGATCCGCACTGCGCCCTGCCTGCCCGTCTCCCGTGGGTGAGTGGACACAGCCAGATCCGCACTGCGCCCTGCCTGCCCGTCTCCCGTCAGTGAGTGGACACAGCCAGATCCGCACTGCGCCCTGCCTGCCCGTCTCCCGTGGGTGAGTGGACACAGCCAGATCCGCACTGCGCGCTGCCTGCCCGTCTCCCGTGGGCGAGTGGACAAAGCCAGATCCGCACTGCGCCCTGCCTGCCCGTCTGTCGTGGGCGAGTGGACACAGCTAGATTCGCACTGCGCCCTGCCTGACCGTCTGCCGTCGGTGAGTGGACACAGCCAGATGCACACTGCGCCCTGCCTGCCCGTCTGCCATGGGCGAGTGGACACAGCCAGATCCGCACTGCGCACTGCCTGACCGTCTGCCGTCGGTGAGTGGACACAGCCAGATCCGCTCTGCGCCCTGCCTGACCGCCTGCCGGGGGTGAGTGGACACAGCCAGATCCGCACTGCGCCCTGCCTGACCGTCAGCCGTGGGTGAGTGGACACAGCCAGATCCACACTGCACCCTGCCTGCCCGTCTGCGTGGGCGAGTAGACACAGCCAGATCCGCACTGCGCCCTGCCTGACCGTCTGCCGTGGGTGAGTGGACACAGCCAGTTCCGCACTGCGCCCTGCCTGACCGTCTGCCGTCGGTGAGTGGACACAGCCAGATCCACACTGCGCCCTGCCTGTCCGTCTGCCGTGGGCGAGTGGACACAGCCAGATCCGCACTGCGCCCTGCCTGACCGTCTGCCGTGGGTGAGTGGACACAGCCAGATCAGCACTGCGCCCTGCCTGACTGCCTGCCGTGGGTGAGTGGACACAGCCAGATCCGCACTGCGCCCTGCCTGCCCGTCTCCCGTGGGCGAGTGGACAAAGCCAGATCCGCACTCCGCCCTGCCTGCCCTTCTGCCGTGGGTGAGTGGACACAGCCAGATCCGCACTGCGCCCTGCCTGCCCGTCTCCCGTCGGTGAGTGGACACAGCCAGATCCGCACTGCGCCCTGCCTGCCCGTCTCCCGTGGGTGAGTAGACACAGCCAGATCCGCACTGTGCCCTGCCTGCCCGTCTCCCGTGGGCGAGTGGACACAGCCAGATCCGCACTGCGCCCTGCCTGACCGTCTCCCGTAGGTGAGTGGACAAGCCAGATCCGCACTGCGACTTGCCTGCCCGTCTCACGTGGGTGAGTGGACACAGCCTGATCCGCACTGCACCCTACCTGTCCGTCTCCCGTGGGTGAGTGGACACAGCCAGATCCGCACTGCACCCTGCCTGACCGTCCTTCGTGGGTGAGTGGACACCGCCAGATCCGCACTGCGCCCTGCCTGCACGTCTCCCGTGGGTGAGTGGACACAGACAGATCCGCACTGCGCCCTGCCTGCCCGTCTCCCGTCAGTGAGTGGACACAGCCAGATCCGCACTGCGCCCTGCCTGCCTGTCTCCCATGGGTGAGTGGACACAGCCAGATCCGCACTGCGCGCTGCCTGCCCGTCTCCCGTGGGCGAGTGGACACAGCCAGATCCGCACTGCGCCCTGCCTGCCCGTCTGTCGTGGGCGAGTGGACACAGCTAGATCCGCACTGCGCCCTGCCTGACCGTCTGCCGTCGGTGAGTGGACACAGCCAGATGCACACTGCGCCCTGCCTGCCCGTCTGCCATGGGCGAGTGGATACAGCCAGATCCGCACTGCGCACTGCCTGACCGTCTGCCATGGGTGAGTGGACACAGCCAGATCCGCACTGCGCCCTGCCTGACCGCCTGCCGTGGGTGAGTGGACACAGCCAGATCCGCACTCCGCCCTGCCTGACCGTCAGCCGTGGGTGAGTGGACACAGCCACATCCACACTGCGCTCTGCCTGCCCGTCTGCGTGGGCGAGTGGACACAGCCAGATCCGCACTGCGCCCTGCCTGACCGTCTGCCGTGGGTGAGTGGACACAGCCAGATCCGCACTGCGCCCTGCCAGACAGCCTGCCGTGGGTGAGTGGACACAGCCAGATCCGCACTGCGCCCTGCCTGACCGTCTCCCGTGGGCGAGTGGACACAGCCAGATCCGCACTGCGCCTTGCCTGCCCTCCTGCTGTGGGTGAGTGGACACAGCCAGATCCGCACTGCGCCCTGCCTGACCGTCTGCCGTGGGTGAGTGGACACAGCCAGATCCATACTGCGCCCTGCCTGCCCATCTGCCGTGGGTGAGTGGACACAGCCCGATCCGCACTGCGCCCTGCCTTACCGTCTGCCGTGGGTGAGTGGACGCAGCCAGATCCGCACTGCGCCCTGCCTGCCCGTCTGCCGTGGGCGAGTGGACACAGCCAGATCCGCACTGCGCCCTGCCTGCCCGTCTCCCGTGGGCGAGTGGACACAGCCAGATCCGCACTGCGCCCTGCCTGACCGTCTCCCGTGGGTGAGTGGACACAGCCAGATCCGCACTGCGCCTTGCCTGCCCGTCTCACGTGGGTGAGTGGACACAGCCAGATCCGCACTGCACCCTACCTGCCTGTCTCCCGTGGGTGAGTGGACACAGCCAGATCCGCACTGAACCCTGCCTGACCGTCCTTCGTGGGTGAGTGGACACCGCCAGATCCGCACTGCGCCCTGCCTGCCCGTCTCCCATGGGCGAGTGGACACAGCCAGATCCGCACTGCGCCCTGCCTGCCCGTCTGTCGTGGGCGAGTGGACACAGCCAGATGCGCACTGCGCCCTGCCTGACCATCTACCGAGGGTGAGTGGACACAGCCAGATCCACACTGCGCCCTGCCTGCCCGTCTGCCGTGGGCGAGTGGACACAGCCAGATCCGCACTGCGCCCTGCCTCACCGTCTGCCGTGGGTGAGTGGACACAGCCAGATCCGCACTGCGCCCTGCCTAACCGCCTGCCGTGGGTGAGTGGACACAGCCAGATCCGCACTGCGCCCTGCCTGCCCGTCTCCCGGGGGCGAGTGGACACAGCCAGATCCGCACTGCGCCCTGCCTACCCTTCTGCCGTGGGTGAGTGGACACAGCCAGATCCGCACTGCGCCCTACTTGACCATCTGCCGTGGGTTTGTGGACACAGCCAGATCCGCACTGCGCCTTGCCTGCCCGTCTCCCGTCAGTGAGTAAACACAGCCAGATCCGCACTGCGCCCTGCCTGCCCGTCTCCCGTGGGTGAGTGGACACAGCCAGATCCGCACTGCGCCCTGCCTGCCCGTCTCCCGTGGGCGAGCGGACACCGCCAGATCCGCACTGCGCACTGCCTGACCGTCTGCCGTGGGTGAGTGGACATAGCCAGATCCGCATTGCGCCCTGCCTGACCGCCTGTCGTGGGTGAGTGGACACAGCCAGATCCGCACTGCTCCCGGCCTGACCGTCTGCCGTGGGTGAGTGGACACAGCCAGATCCACACTGCGCCCTGCCTGACCGCCTGCCGTGGCCGAGTGGACACAGCCAGATCCGCACTGCGCACTGCCTGACCGTCTGCCGTGGTGAGTGGACACACCCAGATCCGCACTGCGCCCTGCCTGACCGCCTGTCGTGGGTGAGTGGACACAGCCAGATCCGCACTGCTCCCGGCATGACCGTCTGCCGTGGGTGAGTGGACACAGCCAGATCCACACTGCGCCCTGCCTGACCGCCTGACGTGGCCGAGTGGACACAGCCAGATCCGCACTGCGCACTGCCTGACCTTCTGCTGTGGGTGAGTGGACACAGCCAGATCCGCACTGCGCCCTGCCTGACCGCCTGCCGTGGGTGAGTGGACACAGCCAGATCCGCACTGCGCCCTGCCTGACCGGCAGCCGTGGGTGAGTGGACACAGCCAGATCCACACTGCGCCCTGCCTGCCCCTCTGCCGTGGGCGAGTGGACACAGCCAGATCCGCACTGCGCCCTGCCTGCCTGTCTGCCGTGGGTGAGTGGACACAGCCAGATCCACACTGCACCCTACCTGCCCGTCTCCCGTGGGTGAATGGACACAGCCAGATCCGCACTGCACCCTGCCTGACCGTCCTTCGTGGGTGGGTGGACACCGCCAGATCCGCACTGCGCCCTGCCTGCCCGTCGGCCGTGGGTGAGTGGACACAGCCAGATCCGCACTGCGCCCTGCCTGCACGTCTCCCGTCAGTGAGTGGACACAGCCAGATCCGCACTGCGCCCTGCCTGCCCGTCTCCCGTGGGTGAGTGGACACAGCCTGATCCGCACTGCGCACTGCCTGCCCGTCTCCCGTGGGCGAGTGGACACAGCCAGATCCGCACTGCGCCCTGCCTGCCGGTCTGTCGTGGCTGAGTGGACACAGCCAGTTCCGCACTGCGCCCTGCCTGACCGTCTGCCGTCGGTGAGTGGACACAGCCAGATCCACACTGCGCCCTGCCTGTCCGTCTGCCGTGGGCGAGTGGACACAGCCAGATCCGCACTGCGCCCTGCCTGACCGTCTGCGTGGGTGAGTGGACACAGCCAGATCCGCACTGCGCCCTGCCGGACCGCCTGCCGTGGGTGAGTGGACACAGCCAGATCCGCACTGCGCCCTGCCTGCCCATCCCCCGTGGGCGATTGGACACAGCCAGATCCGCACTGCGCCCTGCCTGCCCTTCAGCCGTGGGTGAGTGGACACAGCCAGATCCGCACTGCGCCCTGCCTGCCCGTCTCCCGTCGGTGAGTGGACACAGCCAGATCCGCACTGCGCCCTGCCTGCCCTTCAGCCGTGGGTGAGTGGACACAGCCAGATCCACACTGCGCGCTGCCTGCCCGTCTCCCGTGGGCGAGTGGACACAGCCAGATCCACACTGCGCCCTGCCTGCCCGTCTGCGTGGGCGAGTGGACACAGCCAGATCCGCACTGCGCCCTGCCTGACCGTCTGCCGTGGGTGAGTGGACACAGCCAGATCCGCACTGCGCCCTGCCAGACAGCCTGCCGTGGGTGAGTGGACACAGCCAGATCCGCACTGCGCCCTGCCTGACCGTCTCCCGTGGGCGAGTGGACACAGCCAGATCCGCACTGCGCCTTGCCTGCCCTTCTGCCGTGGGTGAGTGGACACAGCCAGATCCGCACTGCGCCCTGCCTGACCGTCTGCCGTGGGTTAGTGGACACAGCCAGATCCATACTGCGCCCTGCCTGCCCGTCTGCCGTGGGTGAGTGGACACAGCCCGATCCGCACTGCGCCCTGCCTTACCGTCTGCCGTGGGTGAGTGGACACAGCCAGATCCGCACTGCGCCCTGCCTGCCCGTCTGCCGTGGGCGAGTGGACACAGCCAGATCCGCACTGCGCCCTGCCTGCCCGTCTCCCGTGGGCGAGTGGACACAGCCAGATCCGCACTGCGCCCTGCCTGACCGTCTCCCGTGGGTGAGTGGACACAGCCAGATCCGCACTGCGCCTTGCCTGCCCGTCTCCCGTGGGTGAGTGGACACAGCCAGATCCGCACTGCACCCTGCCTGACCGTCCTTCGTGGGTGAGTGGACACAGCCAGATCCGCACTGCGCCCTGCCTGCCCGTCTCCCGTGGGCGAGTGGACACAGCCAGATCCGCACTGCGCCCTGCCTGCCCGTCTGTCGTGGGCGAGTGGACACAGCTAGATCCGCACTGCGCCCTGCCTGACCGTCTGCCGTCGGTGAGTGGATACAGCCAGATCCACACTGCGCCCTGCCTGCCCGTCTGCCATGGGCGAGTGGACACAGCCAGATCCGCACTGCGCACTGTCTGCCCGTCTCCCGTGGGCGAGTGGACACAGCCAGATCCGCACTGTGCCCTGCCTGCCCGTCTGTCGTGGGCGAGTGGACACAGCTAGATCCGCACTGCGCCCTGCCTGACCGTCTGCCGTCGGTGAGTGGACACAGCCAGATCCACACTGCGCCCTGCCGGCCCGTCTGCCATGGGCGAGTGGACACAGCCAGATCCGCACTGCGCACTGCCTGACCGTCTGCCGTGGGTGAGTGGACACAGCCAGATCCGCTCTGCGCCCTGCCTGACCGCCTGCCGGGGGTGAGTGGACACAGCCTGATCCGCACTGCGCCCTGCCTGACCGTCAGCCATGGGTGAGTGGACACAGCCAGATCCACACTGCGCCCTGCCTGCCCGTCTGCGTGGGCGAGTGGACACAGCCAGATCCGCACTGCGCCCTGCCTGACCGTCTGCCGTGGGTGAGTGGACACAGCCAGTTCCGCACTGCGCCCTGCCTGACCGTCTGCCGTCGGTGAGTGGACACAGCCAGATCCACACTGTGCCCTGCCTGTCCGTCTGCCGTGGGCGAGTGGACACAGCCAGATCCGCACTGCGCCCTGCCTGCCCTTCTGCCGTGGGTGAGTGGACACAGCCAGATCAGCACTGCGCCCTGCCTGACCGCCTGCCGTGGGTAGGTGGACACAGCCAGATCCGCACTGCGCCCTGCCTGCCCGTCTCCCGTGGGCGAGTGGACACAGCCAGATCCGCACTGCGCCCTGCCTGCCCTTCTGCCGTGGGTGAGTGGACACAGCCAGATCCGCACTGCGCCCTGCCTGACCGCCTGCCGTGGGTAGGTGGACACAGCCAGATCCGCACTGCGCCCTGCCTGCCCGTCTCCCGTGGGCGAGTGGACAAAGCCAGATCCGCACTGCGCCCTGCCTGCCCTTCTGCCGTGGGTGAGTGGACACAGCCAGATCCGCACTGCGCCCTGCCTGCCCGTCTACCGTCGGTGAGTGGACACAGCCAGATCCGCACTGCGCCCTGCCTGCCCGTCTCCCGTGGGCGAGTGGAAACAGCCAGATCCGCACTGCGCCCTGCCTGACCGTCTCCCGTAGGTGAGTGGACAAGCCAGATCCGCACTGCGCCTTGCCTGCCCGTCTCACGTGGGTGAGTGGACACAGCCTGATCCGCACTGCACCCTACCTGTCCGTCTCCCGTGGGTGAGTGGACACAGCCAGATCCGCACTTCACCCTGCCTGACCGTCCTTCGTGGGTGAGTGGACACCGCCAGATCCGCACTGCGCCCTGCCTGCCCGTCTCCCGTGGGTGAGTGGACACAGCCAGATATGCTCTGCGCCCTGCCTGCCCGTCTCCCGTCAGTGAGTGGACACAGCCAGATCCGCACTGCGCCCTGCCTGCCTGTCTCCCATGGGTGAGTGGACACAGCCAGATCCACACTGCGCGCTGCCTGCCCGTCTCCCGTGGGCGAGTGGACACAGCCAGATCCGCACTGCGCCCTGCCTGCCCGTCTGTCGTGGGCGAGTGGACACAGCTAGATCCGCACTGCGCCCTGCCTGACCGTCTGCCGTCGGTGAGTGGACACAGCCAGATGCACATTGCGCCCTGCCTGCCCGTCTGCCATGGGCGAGTGGATACAGCCAGATCCGCACTGCGCACTGCCTGACCGTCTGCCGTGGGTGAGTGGACACAGCCAGATCCGCACTGCGCCCTGCCTGACCGCCTGCCGTGGGTGAGTGGACACAGCCAGATCCGCACTGCGCCCTGCCTGACCGTCAGCCGTGGCTGAGTGGACACAGCCAGATCCACACTGCGCCCTGCCTGCCCGTCTGCGTGGGCGAGTGGACACAGCCAGATCCGCACTGCGCCCTGCCTGACCGTCTGCCGTGGGTGAGTGGACACAGCCAGATCCGCACTGCGCCCTGCCAGACAGCCTGCCGTGGGTGAGTGGACACAGCCAGATCCGCACTGCGCCCTGCCTGACCGTCTCCCGTGGGCGAGTGGACACAGCCAGATCCGCACTGCGCCTTGCCTGCCCTTCTGCCGTGGGTGAGTGGACACAGCCAGATCCGCACTGCGCCCTGCCTGACCGTCTGCCGTGGGTTAGTGGACACAGCCAGATCCATACTGCGCCCTGCCTGCCCGTCTGCCGTGGGTGAGTGGACACAGCCCGATCCGCACTGCGCCCTGCCTTACCGTCTGCCGTGGGTGAGTGGACACAGCCAGATCCGCACTGCGCCCTGCCTGCCCGTCTGCCGTGGGCGAGTGGACACAGCCAGATCCGCACTGCGCCCTGCCTGCCCGTCTCCCGTGGGCGAGTGGACACAGCCAGATCCGCACTGCGCCCTGCCTGACCGTCTCCCGTGGGTGAGTGGACACAGCCAGATCCGCACTGCGCCTTGCCTGCCCGTCTCCCGTGGGTGAGTGGACACAGCCAGATCCGCACTGCACCCTGCCTGACCGTCCTTCGTGGGTGAGTGGACACCGCCAGATCCGCACTGCGCCCTGCCTGCCCGTCTCCCGTGGGCGAGTGGACACAGCCAGATCCGCACTGCGCCCTGCCTGCCCGTCTGTCGTGGGCGAGTGGACACAGCTAGATCCGCACTGCGCCCTGCCTGACCGTCTGCCGTCGGTGAGTGGACACAGCCAGATCCACACTGCGCCCTGCCTGCCCGTCTGCCATGGGCGAGTGGACACAGCCAGATCCGCACTGCGCCCTGCCTGCCCGTCTCCCGTGGGCGAGTGGACACAGCCAGATCCGCACTGCGCCCTGCCTGCCCGTCTGTCGTGGGCGAGTGGACACAGCTAGATCCGCACTGCGCCCTGCCTGACCGTCTGCCGTCGGTGAGTGGACACAGCCAGATCCACACTGCGCCCTGCCGGCCCGTCTGCCATGGGCGAGTGGACACAGCCAGATCCGCACTGCGCACTGCCTGACCGTCTGCCGTGGGTGAGTGGACACAGCCAGATCCGCTCTGCGCCCTGCCTGACCGCCTGCCGGGGGTGAGTGGACACAGCCTGATCCGCACTGCGCCCTGCCTGACCGTCAGCCATGGGTGAGTGGACACAGCCAGATCCACACTGCGCCCTGCCTGCCCGTCTGCGTGGGCGAGTGGACACAGCCAGATCCGCACTGCGCCCTGCCTGACCGTCTGCCGTGGGTGAGTGGACACAGCCAGTTCCGCACTGCGCCCTGCCTGACCGTCTGCCGTCGGTGAGTGGACACAGCCAGATCCACACTGTGCCCTGCCTGTCCGTCTGCCGTGGGCGAGTGGACACAGCCAGATCCGCACTGCGCCCTGCCTGCCCTTCTGCCGTGGGTGAGTGGACACAGCCAGATCAGCACTGCGCCCTGCCTGACCGCCTGCCGTGGGTAGGTGGACACAGCCAGATCCGCACTGCGCCCTGCCTGCCCGTCTCCCGTGGGCGAGTGGACACAGCCAGATCCGCTCTGCGCCCTGCCTGCCCGTCTCCCGTCAGTGAGTGGACACAGCCAGATCCGCACTGCGCCCTGCCTGCCCGTCTCCCGTGGGTGAGTGGACACAGCCAGATCCGCTCTGCGCCCTGCCTGCCCGTCTCCCGTCAGTGAGTGGACACAGCCAGATCCGCACTGCGCCCTGCCTGCCTGTCTCCCATGGGTGAGTGGACACAGCCAGATCCACACTGCGCGCTGCCTGCCCGTCTCCCGTGGGCGAGTGGACACAGCCAGATCCACACTGCGCCCTGCCTGCCCGTCTGCGTGGGCGAGTGGACACAGCCAGATCCGCACTGCGCCCTGCCTGACCGTCTGCCGTGGGTGAGTGGACACAGCCAGATCCGCACTGCGCCCTGCCAGACAGCCTGCCGTGGGTGAGTGGACACAGCCAGATCCGCACTGCGCCCTGCCTGACCGTCTCCCGTGGGCGAGTGGACACAGCCAGATCCGCACTGCGCCTTGCCTGCCCTTCTGCCGTGGGTGAGTGGACACAGCCAGATCCGCACTGCGCCCTGCCTGACCGTCTGCCGTGGGTTAGTGGACACAGCCAGATCCATACTGCGCCCTGCCTGCCCGTCTGCCGTGGGTGAGTGGACACAGCCCGATCCGCACTGCGCCCTGCCTTACCGTCTGCCGTGGGTGAGTGGACACAGCCAGATCCGCACTGCGCCCTGCCTGCCCGTCTGCCGTGGGCGAGTGGACACAGCCAGATCCGCACTGCGCCCTGCCTGCCCGTCTCCCGTGGGCGAGTGGACACAGCCAGATCCGCACTGCGCCCTGCCTGACCGTCTCCCGTGGGTGAGTGGACACAGCCAGATCCGCACTGCGCCTTGCCTGCCCGTCTCCCGTGGGTGAGTGGACACAGCCAGATCCGCACTGCACCCTGCCTGACCGTCCTTCGTGGGTGAGTGGACACAGCCAGATCCGCACTGCGCCCTGCCTGCCCGTCTCCCGTGGGCGAGTGGACACAGCCAGATCCGCACTGCGCCCTGCCTGCCCGTCTGTCGTGGGCGAGTGGACACAGCTAGATCCGCACTGCGCCCTGCCTGACCGTCTGCCGTCGGTGAGTGGATACAGCCAGATCCACACTGCGCCCTGCCTGCCCGTCTGCCATGGGCGAGTGGACACAGCCAGATCCGCACTGCGCACTGTCTGCCCGTCTCCCGTGGGCGAGTGGACACAGCCAGATCCGCACTGTGCCCTGCCTGCCCGTCTGTCGTGGGCGAGTGGACACAGCTAGATCCGCACTGCGCCCTGCCTGACCGTCTGCCGTCGGTGAGTGGACACAGCCAGATCCACACTGCGCCTTGCCGGCCCGTCTGCCATGGGCGAGTGGACACAGCCAGATCCGCACTGCGCACTGCCTGACCGTCTGCCGTGGGTGAGTGGACACAGCCAGATCCGCTCTGCGCCCTGCCTGACCGCCTGCCGGGGGTGAGTGGACACAGCCTGATCCGCACTGCGCCCTGCCTGACCGTCAGCCATGGGTGAGTGGACACAGCCAGATCCACACTGCGCCCTGCCTGCCCGTCTGCGTGGGCGAGTGGACACAGCCAGATCCGCACTGCGCCCTGCCTGACCGTCTGCCGTGGGTGAGTGGACACAGCCAGTTCCGCACTGCGCCCTGCCTGACCGTCTGCCGTCGGTGAGTGGACACAGCCAGATCCACACTGTGCCCTGCCTGTCCGTCTGCCGTGGGCGAGTGGACACAGCCAGATCCGCACTGCGCCCTGCCTGCCCTTCTGCCGTGGGTGAGTGGACACAGCCAGATCAGCACTGCGCCCTGCCTGACCGCCTGCCGTGGGTAGGTGGACACAGCCAGATCCGCACTGCGCCCTGCCTGCCCGTCTCCCGTGGGCGAGTGGACACAGCCAGATCCGCACTGCGCCCTGCCTGCCCTTCTGCCGTGGGTGAGTGGACACAGCCAGATCCGCACTGCGCCCTGCCTGACCGCCTGCCGTGGGTAGGTGGACACAGCCAGATCCGCACTGCGCCCTGCCTGCCCGTCTCCCGTGGGCGAGTGGACAAAGCCAGATCCGCACTGCGCCCTGCCTGCCCTTCTGCCGTGGGTGAGTGGACACAGCCAGATCCGCACTGCGCCCTGCCTGCCCGTCTACCGTCGGTGAGTGGACACAGCCAGATCCGCACTGCGCCCTGCCTGCCCGTCTCCCGTGGGCGAGTGGAAACAGCCAGATCCGCACTGCGCCCTGCCTGACCGTCTCCCGTAGGTGAGTGGACAAGCCAGATCCGCACTGCGCCTTGCCTGCCCGTCTCACGTGGGTGAGTGGACACAGCCTGATCCGCACTGCACCCTACCTGTCCGTCTCCCGTGGGTGAGTGGACACAGCCAGATCCGCACTTCACCCTGCCTGACCGTCCTTCGTGGGTGAGTGGACACCGCCAGATCCGCACTGCGCCCTGCCTGCCCGTCTCCCGTGGGTGAGTGGACACAGCCAGATATGCTCTGCGCCCTGCCTGCCCGTCTCCCGTCAGTGAGTGGACACAGCCAGATCCGCACTGCGCCCTGCCTGCCTGTCTCCCATGGGTGAGTGGACACAGCCAGATCCACACTGCGCGCTGCCTGCCCGTCTCCCGTGGGCGAGTGGACACAGCCAGATCCGCACTGCGCCCTGCCTGCCCGTCTGTCGTGGGCGAGTGGACACAGCTAGATCCGCACTGCGCCCTGCCTGACCGTCTGCCGTCGGTGAGTGGACACAGCCAGATGCACATTGCGCCCTGCCTGCCCGTCTGCCATGGGCGAGTGGATACAGCCAGATCCGCACTGCGCACTGCCTGACCGTCTGCCGTGGGTGAGTGGACACAGCCAGATCCGCACTGCGCCCTGCCTGACCGCCTGCCGTGGGTGAGTGGACACAGCCAGATCCGCACTGCGCCCTGCCTGACCGTCAGCCGTGGCTGAGTGGACACAGCCAGATCCACACTGCGCCCTGCCTGCCCGTCTGCGTGGGCGAGTGGACACAGCCAGATCCGCACTGCGCCCTGCCTGACCGTCTGCCGTGGGTGAGTGGACACAGCCAGATCCGCACTGCGCCCTGCCAGACAGCCTGCCGTGGGTGAGTGGACACAGCCAGATCCGCACTGCGCCCTGCCTGACCGTCTCCCGTGGGCGAGTGGACACAGCCAGATCCGCACTGCGCCTTGCCTGCCCTTCTGCCGTGGGTGAGTGGACACAGCCAGATCCGCACTGCGCCCTGCCTGACCGTCTGCCGTGGGTTAGTGGACACAGCCAGATCCATACTGCGCCCTGCCTGCCCGTCTGCCGTGGGTGAGTGGACACAGCCCGATCCGCACTGCGCCCTGCCTTACCGTCTGCCGTGGGTGAGTGGACACAGCCAGATCCGCACTGCGCCCTGCCTGCCCGTCTGCCGTGGGCGAGTGGACACAGCCAGATCCGCACTGCGCCCTGCCTGCCCGTCTCCCGTGGGCGAGTGGACACAGCCAGATCCGCACTGCGCCCTGCCTGACCGTCTCCCGTGGGTGAGTGGACACAGCCAGATCCGCACTGCGCCTTGCCTGCCCGTCTCCCGTGGGTGAGTGGACACAGCCAGATCCGCACTGCACCCTGCCTGACCGTCCTTCGTGGGTGAGTGGACACCGCCAGATCCGCACTGCGCCCTGCCTGCCCGTCTCCCGTGGGCGAGTGGACACAGCCAGATCCGCACTGCGCCCTGCCTGCCCGTCTGTCGTGGGCGAGTGGACACAGCTAGATCCGCACTGCGCCCTGCCTGACCGTCTGCCGTCGGTGAGTGGACACAGCCAGATCCACACAGCGCCCTGCCTGCCCGTCTGCCATGGGCGAGTGGACACAGCCAGATCCGCACTGCGCCCTGCCTGCCCGTCTCCCGTGGGCGAGTGGACACAGCCAGATCCGCACTGCGCCCTGCCTGCCCGTCTGTCGTGGGCGAGTGGACACAGCTAGATCCGCACTGCGCCCTGCCTGACCGTCTGCCGTCGGTGAGTGGACACAGCCAGATCCACACTGCGCCCTGCCGGCCCGTCTGCCATGGGCGAGTGGACACAGCCAGATCCGCACTGCGCACTGCCTGACCGTCTGCCGTGGGTGAGTGGACACAGCCAGATCCGCTCTGCGCCCTGCCTGACCGCCTGCCGGGGGTGAGTGGACACAGCCTGATCCGCACTGCGCCCTGCCTGACCGTCAGCCATGGGTGAGTGGACACAGCCAGATCCACACTGCGCCCTGCCTGCCCGTCTGCGTGGGCGAGTGGACACAGCCAGATCCGCACTGCGCCCTGCCTGACCGTCTGCCGTGGGTGAGTGGACACAGCCAGTTCCGCACTGCGCCCTGCCTGACCGTCTGCCGTCGGTGAGTGGACACAGCCAGATCCACACTGTGCCCTGCCTGTCCGTCTGCCGTGGGCGAGTGGACACAGCCAGATCCGCACTGCGCCCTGCCTGCCCTTCTGCCGTGGGTGAGTGGACACAGCCAGATCAGCACTGCGCCCTGCCTGACCGCCTGCCGTGGGTAGGTGGACACAGCCAGATCCGCACTGCGCCCTGCCTGCCCGTCTCCCGTGGGCGAGTGGACACAGCCAGATCCGCACTGCGCCCTGCCTGCCCTTCTGCCGTGGGTGAGTGGACACAGCCAGATCCGCACTGCGCCCTGCCTGACCGCCTGCCGTGGGTAGGTGGACACAGCCAGATCCGCACTGCGCCCTGCATGCCCGTCTCCCGTGGGCGAGTGGACAAAGCCAGATCCGCACTGCGCCCTGCCTGCCCTTCCGCCGTGGGTGAGTGGACACAGCCAGATCCGCACTGCGCCCTGCCTGCCCGTCCCCCGTGGGTGAGTGGACACAGCCAGATCCGCACTGCGCCCTGCCTGACCGTCTGCCGTGGGTGAGTGGACACAGCCAGTTCCGCACTGCACCCTGCCTGACCGTCTGCCGTCGGTGAGTGGACACAGCCAGATCCACACTGCGCCCTGCCTGTCCGTCTGCCGTGGGCGAGTGGACACAGCCAGATCCGCACTGCGACCTGCCTGACCGTCTGCCGTGGGTGAGTGGACACAGCCAGATCAGCACTGCGCCCTGCCTGACTGCCTGCCGTTGGTGAGTGGACACAGCGAGATCCGCACTGCGCCCTGCCTGCCCGTCTCCCGTGGGCGAGTGGACAAAGCCATATCCGCACTGCGCCCTGCCTGCCCTTCTGCCGTGGGTGAGTGGACACAGCCAGATCCGCACTGCGCCCTGCCTGCCCGTCTCCCGTCGGTGAGTGGACACAGCCAGATTCCCACTGCGCCCTGCCTGCCCGTCTCCCGTGGGTGAGTGGACACAGCCAGATCCGCACTGCGCCCTGCCTGCCCGTCTCCCGTGGGCGAGTGGACACAGCCAGATCCGCACTGCGCCCTGCCTGACCGTCTCCCGTAGGTGAGTGGTCAAGCCAGATCCGCACTGCGCCTTGCCTGCCCGTCTCACGTGGGTGAGTGGACACAGCCTGATCCGCACTGCACCCTACCTGTCCGTCTCCCGTGGGTGAGTGGACACAGCCAGATCCGCACTTCACCCTGCCTGACCGTCCTTCGTGGGTGAGTGGACACCGCCAGATCCGCACTGCGCCCTGCCTGCCCGTCTCCCGTGGGTGAGTGGACACAGCCAGATATGCTCTGCGCCCTGCCTGCCCGTCTCCCGTCAGTGAGTGGACACAGCCAGATCCGCACTGCGCCCTGCCTGCCTGTCTCCCATGGGTGAGTGGACACAGCCAGATCCACACTGCGCGCTGCCTGCCCGTCTCCCGTGGGCGAGTGGACACAGCCAGATCCGCACTGCGCCCTGCCTGCCCGTCTGTCGTGGGCGAGTGGACACAGCTAGATCCGCACTGCGCCCTGCCTGACCGTCTGCCGTCGGTGAGTGGACACAGCCAGATGCACACTGCGCCCTGCCTGCCCGTCTGCCATGGGCGAGGGGATACAGCAAGATCCGCACTGCGCACTGCCTGACCGTCTGCCGTGGGTGAGTGGACACAGCCAGATCCGCACTGCGCCCTGCCTGACCGCCTGCCGTGGGTGAGTGGACACAGCCAGATCCGCACTGCGCCCTGCCTGACCGTCAGCCGTGGCTGAGTGGACACAGCCAGATCCACACTGCGCCCTGCCTGCCCGTCTGCGTGGGCGAGTGTACACAGCCAGATCCGCACTGCGCCCTGCCTGACCGTCTGCCGTGGGTGAGTGGACACAGCCAGATCCGCACTGCGCCCTGCCAGACAGCCTGCCGTGGGTGAGTGGACACAGCCAGATCCGCACTGCGCCCTGCCTGACCGTCTCCCGTGGGCGAGTGGACACAGCCAGATCCGCACTGCGCCTTGCCTGCCCTTCTGCCGTGGGTGAGTGGACACAGCCAGATCCGCACTGCGCCCTGCCTGACCGTCTGCCGTGGGTTAGTGGACACAGCCAGATCCATACTGCGCCCTGCCTGCCCGTCTGCCGTGGGTGAGTGGACACAGCCCGATCCGCACTGCGCCCTGCCTTACCGTCTGCCGTGGGTGAGTGGACACAGCCAGATCCGCACTGCGCCCTGCCTGCCCGTCTGCCGTGGGCGAGTGGACACAGCCAGATCCGCACTGCGCCCTGCCTGCCCGTCTCCCGTGGGCGAGTGGACACAGCCAGATCCGCACTGCGCCCTGCCTGACCGTCTCCCGTGGGTGAGTGGACACAGCAAGATCCGCACTGCGGCCTGCCTGACCGCCTGCCGTGGGTGAGTGGACACAGCCAGATCCACACTGCGCCCTGCCTGCCCGTCTGCCATGGGCGAGTGGACACAGCCAGATCCGCACTGCGCACTGCCTGACCGTCTGCCGTGGGTGAGTGGACACAGCAAGATCCGCACTGCGGCCTGCCTGACCGCCTGCCGTGGGTGAGTGGACAAAGCAAGATCCGCACTGCGCCCTGCCTGACCGCCTGCCGTGGGTGAGTGGACACAGCCAGATCCGCACTGCACCCTACATGACCGTCTGCCGTGGGTGAGTGGACACATCCAGATCCGCACTGCGCCCTGCCTGACCGCCTGCCGTGGGTGAGTGGATAAAGCAAGATCCGCACTGCGCCCTGCCTGCCTGTCTGCCATGGGTGAGTGGACACAGCCAGATCCGCACTGCGCCCTGCCTGCCCGTCTCCCGTGGGTGAGTGGACACAGTCAGTTCCGCACTGCGCCCTGCCTGCCCGTCTCCCGTGGGTGAGTGGACACAGCCAGATCCGCACTGCACCCTGCCTGACCGTTCTTCTTGGGTGAGTGGACACCGCCAGATCCGCACTGTGCCCTGCCTGCCCGTCTGCCGTGGGCGAGTGGACACAGGCAGATCCGCACTGCGCCCTGCCTGCCCGTCTCCCGTCAGTGAGTGGACACAGCCAGATCCGCACTGCGCCCTGCCTGCCCGTCTCCCGTGGGCGAGTGGAGACAGCCAGATCCGCACTGCGCCCTGCCTGCCCGTCTGCCGTGGGTGAGTGGACACAGCCAGATCCGCACTGCGCCCTGCCTGCCCGTCTCCCGTGGGTGAGTGGACACAGCCAGTTCCGCACTGCGCCCTGCCTGCCCATCTCCTGTGGGTGAGTGGACACAGCCAGATCCGCACTGCACCCAGCCTGACCGTCCTTCTTGGGTGAGTGGACACCGCCAGATCCGCACTGCGCCCTGCCTGCCCGTCTGCCGTGGGCGAGTGGACACAGCCAGATCCGCACTGCGCCCTGCCTGCCCGTCTCCCGTGGGCGAGTGGACACAGCTAGATCCGCACTGCGCCCTTCCTGACCGTCTGCCATCGGTGAGTGGACACAGCCAGATCCACACTGCGCCCTGCCTGCCCGTCTGCCATGGGCGAGTGGACACAGCCAGATCCGCACTGCGCACTGCCTGACCGTCTGCCGTGGGTGAGTGGACACAGCCAGATCCGCACTGCACACTGCCTGACCGTCCGTCGTGGGTGAGTGGACACCGCCAGTTCCGCACTGCGCCCTGCCTGCCCGTCTCCCGTGGGTGAGTGGACACAGCCAGATCCGCACTGCACACTGCCTGACCGTCCTTCGTGGGTGAGTAGACACCGCCAGTTCCGCACTGCGCCCTGCCTGCCCGTCTCCCGTGGGTGAGTGGACACAGCCAGATCCGCACTGCGCCCTGCCTGACCGTCTGCCGTGGGTGAGTGGACACATCCAGATCCACACTGCACCCTGCCTGACCGCCTGCCGTGGGTGAGTGGATAAAGCAAGATCCGCACTGCGCCCTGCCTGCCTGTCTGCCGTGGGTGAGTGGACACAGCCAGATCCGCACTGCGCCCTGCCTGCCCGTCTCCCGTGGGTGAGTGGACACAGCCAGATCCGCACTGCGCCCTGCCGGACCGCCTGCCGTGGGTGAGTGGACACAGCCAGATCCGCACTGCGCCCTGCCTGCCCGTCCCCCGTGGGCGATTGGACACAGCCAGATCCGCACTGCGCCCTGCCTGCCCTTCAGCCGTGGGTGAGTGGACACAGCCAGATCCGCACTGCGCCCTGCCTGCCCGTCTCCCGTCGGTGAGTGGACACAGCCAGATCCGCACTGCGCCCTGCCTGCCCTTCAGCCGTGGGTGAGTGGACACAGCCAGATCCGCACTGCGCCCTGCCTGCCCGTCTCCCGTCGGTGAGTGGACACAGCCAGATCCGCACTGCGCCCTGCCTGCCTGTCTCCCGTGGGCGAGTGGCCACTGCCAGATCCGCACTGCGCCCTGCCTGACCGTCTCCCGTAGGTGAGTGGACACAGCCAGATCCGCACTGCGCCTTGCCTGCTCGTCTCACGTGGGTGAGTGGACACAGCCTGGTCCGCAATGCACCCTACCTGTCCGTCTCCCGTGGGTGAGTGGACACCGCCAGATCCGCACTGCACCCTGCCTGACCGTCCTTCGTGGGTGAGTGGCCACCGCCAGATCCGCACTGCGCCCTGCCTGCCCGTCTCCCGTGGGTGAGTGGACACAGCCAGATCCGCACTGCGCCCTGCCTGCCCGTCTCCCGTCAGTGAGTGGACACAGCCAGATCCGCACTTCGCCCTGCCTGCCCGTCTCCCGTGGGTGAGTGGACACAGCCAGATCCGCACTGCGCCCTGCCTGACCGCCTGCCGTGGGTGAGTGGAAACAGCCAGATCCGCACTGCGCCCTGCCTGACTGTCAGCCGTGGGTGAGTGGACACAGCCAGATCCACACTGCGCCCTGCCTGCCCCTCTGCCGTGGGCGAGTGGACACACCCAGATCCGCACTGCGCCCTGCCTGCCCGTCTCCCGTGGGTGAGTGGACACAGCCAGATCCGCACTGCGCCCTACCTGCCCGTCTCCCGTGGGTGAGTGGACACAGCCAGATCCGCACTGCGCCCTGCCTGCCCTTCAGCCGTGGGTGAGTGGAAACAGCCAGATCCGCACTGCGCCCTGCCTGCCCGTCTCCCGTCGGTGAGTGGACACAGCCAGATCCGCACTGCGCCCTGCCTGCCCTTCAGCCGTGGGTGAGTGGACACAGCCAGATCCGCACTGCGCCCTGCCTGCCCGTCTCCCGTCGGTGAGTGGACACAGCCAGATCCGCACTGCGCCCTGCCTGCCCGTCTCCCGTGGGCGAGTGGACACTGCCAGATCCGCACTGCGCCTTGCCTGACCGTCTCCCGTAGGTGAGTGGACACAGCCAGATCCGCACTGCGCCTTGCCTGCCCGTCTCACGTGGGTGAGTGGACACAGCCTGGTCCGCACTGCACCCTACCTTCCGTCTCCCGTGGGTGAGTGGACACCGCCAGATCCGCACTGCACCCTGCCTGACCGTCCTTCGTGGGTGAGTGGACACCGCCAGATCCGCACTGCGCCCTGCCTGCCCGTCTCCCGTGGGTGAGTGGACACAGCCAGATCCGCACTGCGCCCTGCCTGCCCGTCTCCCGTCAGTGAGTGGACACAGCCAGATCCGCACTGCGCCCTGCCTGCCCGTCTCCCGTGGGTGAGTGGACACAGCCAGATCCGCTCTGCGCCCTGCCTGACCGCCTCTCGGGGGTGAGTGGACACAGCCAGATCCGCACTGCGCCCTGCCTGCCCGTCTCCCGTGGGCGAGTGGACACAGCCCGATCCGCACTGCGCACTGCCTGACCATCTGCCGTGGGTGAGTGGACACAGCCAGATCCGCTCTGCGCCCTGCCTGACCGCCTGCCGGGGGTGAGTGGACACAGCCAGATCCGCACTGCGCCCTGCCTGACCGTCAGCCGTGGGTGAGTGGACACAGCCAGATCCACACTGCGCCCTGCCTGCCCGTCTGCGTGGGCGAGTGGACACAGCCAGATCCGCACTGCGCCCTGCCTGACCGTCTGCCGTGGGTGAGTGGACACAGCTAGATCCGCACTGCGCCCTGCCTGACCGTCTGCCGTCGGTGAGTGGGCACAGCCAGATGCACACTGCGCCCTGCCTGCCCGTCTGCCATGGGCGAGTGGATATAGCCAGATCCGCACTGCGCACTGCCTGACCGTCTGCCGTGGGTGAGTGGACACAGCCAGATCCGCACTGCGCCCTGCCTGACCGCCTGCCGTGGGTGAGTGGACACAGCCAGATCCGCACTGCGCCCTGCCTGACCGTCAGCCGTGGGTGAGTGGACACAGCCAGATCCACACTGCGCCCTGCCTGCCCGTCTGCGTGGGCGAGTGGACACAGCCAGATCCGCACTGCGCCCTGCCTGACCGTCTGCCGTGGGTGAGTGGACACAGCCAGATCCGCACTGCGCCCTACCTGACCATCTGCCGTGTCTTTGTGGACACAGCCAGATCCGCACTGCGCCTTGCCTGCCGGTCTCCCGTCAGTGAGTAAACACAGCCAGATCCGCACTGCGCCCTGCCTGCCCGTCTCCCGTGGGCGAGGGGACACAGCCAGATCCGCACTGCGCCCTGCCTGCCCGTCTCCCGTGGGCGAGCGGACACCGCCAGATCCGCACTGCGCACTGCCTGACCGCCTGTCGTGGGTGAGTGGACACAGCCAGATCCGCACTGCGCCCTGCCTGACCGTCAGCCGTGGGTGAGTGGACACAGCCAGATCCACACTGCGCCCTGCCTGCCCCTCTGCCGTGGGCGAGTGGACATAGCCAGATCCGCACTGCGCCCTGCCTGCCCGTCTGCCGTGGGTGAGTGGACACAGCCAGATCCGCACTGCGCCCTACCTGCCCGTCTCCCGTGGGTGAGTGGACACAGCCAGATCCGCACTGCACCCTGCCTGACCGTCCTTCGTGGGTGAGTGGACACCGCCAGATCCGCACTGCGCCCTGCCTGCCCGTCGGCCGTGGCTGAGTGGACACAGCCAGATCCGCACTGCGCCCTGCCTGCCCGTCTCCCGTCAGTGAGTGGACACAGCCAGATCCGCACTGCGCCCTGCCTGCCCGTCTCCCGTGGGTGAGTGGACACAGCCTGATCCGCACTGCGCACTGCCTGCCAGTCTCCCGTGGGCGAGTGGAAACAGCCAGATCCGCACTGCGCCCTGCCTGCCGGTCTGTCGTGGCTGAGTGGACACAGCCAGTTCCGCACTGCGCCCTGCCTGACCGTCTTCCGTCGGTGAGTGGACACAGCCAGATCCACACTGCGCCCTGCCTGTCCGTCTGCCGTGGGAGAGTGGACACAGCCAGATCCGCACTGCGCCCTGCCTGACCGTCTGCCGTGGGTGAGTGGACACAGCCAGATCCGCACTGTGCCCTGCCGGACCGCCTGCCGTGGGTGAGTGGACACAGCCAGATCCGCACTGCGCCCTGCCTGCCCGTCCCCCGTGGGCGATTGGACACAGCCAGATCCGCACTGCGCCCTGCCTGCCCTTCAGCCGTGGGTGAGTGGACACAGCCAGATCCGCACTGCGCCCTGCCTGCCCGTCTCCCGTGGGTGAGTGGACACAGCCAGATCCGCACTGCGCCCTGCCTGCCCGTCTCCCGTCAGTGAGGGGACACAGCCAGATCCGCACTGCACCCTGCCTGCCCGTCTCCCGTGGGTGAGTGGACACAGCCAGATCCGCACTGCGCGCTGCCTGCCCGTCTCCCGTGGGCGAGTGGACAAAGCCAGATCCGCACTGCGCCCTGCCTGCCCGTCTGTCGTGGGCGAGTGGACACAGCTAGATCCGCACTGCGCCCTGCCTGACCGTCTGCCGTCGGTGAGTGGACACAGCCAGATCCACACTGCGCCCTGCCTGCCCGTGTGCCATGGGCGAGTGGACACAGCCAGATCCGCACTGCGCACTGCCTGACCGTCTGCCGTGGGTGAGTGGACAGAGCCAGATCCGCTCTGCGCCCTGCCTGACCGCCTGCCGGGGGTGAGTGGACACAGCCAGATCCGCACTGCGCCCTGCCTGACCGTCAGACGTGGGTGAGTGGACACAGCCAGATCCACACTGCGCCCTGCCTGCCCGTCTGCGTGGGGGAGTGGACACAGCCAAATCCGCACTGCGCCCTGCCTGACCGTCTGCCGTGGGTGAGTGGACACAGCCAGTTCCGCACTGCGCCCTGCCTGACCGTCTGCCGTCGGTGAGTGGACACAGCCAGATCCACACTGCGCCCTGCCTGTCCGTCTGCCGTGGGCGAGTGGACACAGCCAGATCCGCACTGCGACCTGCCTGACCGTCTGCCGTGGGTGAGTGGACACAGCCAGATCAGCACTGCGCCCTGCCTGACTGCCTGCCGTGGGTGAATGGACACAGCCAGATCTGCACTGCGCCCTGCCTGCCCGTCTCCCGTGGGCGAGTGGACACAGCCAGATCCGCACTGCGCCCTGCCTGCCCGTCTCCCGTGGGTGAGTGGACACAGCCAGATCCGCACTGCGCCCTGCCGGACCGCCTGCCGTGGGTGAGTGGGCACAGCCAGATCCGCACTGCGCCCTGCCTGCCCGTCCCCCGTGGGCGATTGGACACAGCCAGATCCGCACTGCGCCCTGCCTGCCCTTCAGCCGTGGGTGAGTGGACACAGCCAGATCCGCACTGCGCCCTGCCTGCCCGTCTCCCGTCGGTGAGTGGACACAGCCAGATCCGCACTGCGCCCTGCCTGCCCTTCAGCCGTGGGTGAGTGGACACAGCCAGATCCGCACTGCGCCCTGCATGCCCGTCTCCCGTCGGTCAGTGGACACAGCCAGATCCGCACTGCGCCCTGCCTGCCCGTCTCCCGTGGGCGAGTGGACACTGCCAGATCCGCACTGCGCCCTGCCTGACCGTCTCCCGTAGGTGAGTGGACACAGCCAGATCCGCACTGCGCCTTGCCTGCCCGTCTCACGTGGGTGAGTGGACACAGCCTGGTCCGCAATGCACCCTACCTGTCCGTCTCCCGTGGGTGAGTGGACACCGCCAGATCCGCACTGCACCCTGCCTGACCGTCCTTCGTGGGTGAGTGGCCACCGCCAGATCTGCAGTGCGCCCTGCCTGCCCGTCTCCCGTGGGTGAGTGGACACAGCCAGATCCGAACTGCGCCCTGCCTGCCCATCTGCCGTGGGTGAGTGGACACCGCCAGATCCGCACTGCGCCCTACCTGCCCGCCTCCCGTGGGTGAGTGGACACAGCCAGATCCGCACTGCGCCCTACCTGCCCGCCTCCCGTAGGTGAGTGGACACAGCCAGATCCGCACTGCGCCTTGCCTGCCCGTCTCACGTGGGTGAGAGGACACAGCCAGATCCGCACTGCACCATACCTGTCCGTCTCCCGTGGGTGAGTGGACACCGCCAGATCCGCACTGCACCCTGCCTGACCGTCCTTCGTGGGTGAGTGGACACCGCCAGATCCGCACTGCGCCCTGCCTGCCCGTCTCCCGTGGGTGAGTGGACACAGCCAGATCCACACTGCGCCCTGCCTGCCCGTCTCCCGTCAGTGAGTGGACACAGCCAGATCCGCACTGCGCCCTGCCTGCCCGTCTGTCGTGGGCGAGTGGACACAGCTAGATCCGCACTGCGCCCTGCCTGACCGTCTGCCGTCGGTGAGTGGACACAGCCAGATCCACACTGCGCCCTGCCGGCCCGTCTGCCATGGGCGAGTGGACACAGCCAGATCCGCACTGCGCACTGCCTGACCGTCTGCCGTGGGTGAGTGGACACAGCCAGATCCGCTCTGCGCCCTGCCTGACCGCCTGCCGGGGGTGAGTGGACACAGCCAGATCCGCACTGCGCCCTGCCTGACCGTCAGCCATGGGTGAGTGGACACAGCCAGATCCACACTGCGCCCTGCCTGCCCGTCTGCGTGGGCGAGTGGACACAGACAGATCTGCACTGCGCCCTGCCTGACCGTCTGCCGTGGGTGAGTGGACACAGCCAGTTCCGCACTGCGCCCTGCCTGACCGTCTGCCGTCGGTGAGTGGACACAGCCAGATCCACACTGCGCCCTGCCTGTCCGTCTGCCGTGGGCGATGGACACAGCCAGATCCGCACTGCGCCCTGCCTGACCGTCTGCCGTGTGTGAGTGGACACAGCCAGATCAGCACTGCGCCCTGCCTGACCGCCTGCCGTGGGTAGGTGGACACAGCCAGATCCGCACTGCGCCGTGCCTGCCCGTCTCCCGTGGGCGAGTGGACACAGCCAGATCCGCACTGCGCCCTGCCTGCCCTTCTGCCGTGGGTGAGTGGACACAGCCAGATCCGCACTGCGCCCTGCCTGCCCGTCTACCGTCGGTGAGTGGACACAGCCAGATCCGCACTGCGCCCTACCTGCCCGACTCCCGTGGGTGAGTGGACACAGCCAGATCCGCACTGCGCCCTGCCTGCCCGTCTCCCGTGGGCGAGTGGACACAGCCAGATCCGCACTGAGCCCTGCCTGCCCGTCTGCCGTGGGTCAGTGGACACAGCCAGATCCGCACTGCGCCTTGCCTGCCTGTCTCACGTGGGAGAGTGGACACAGCCAGATCCGCACTGCGCCCTACCTGCCCGTCTCCCGTGGGTGAGTGGACACAGCCAGATCCGCACTGCACACTGCCTGACCGTCCTTCGTGGGTGAGTGGACACCGCCAGTTCCGCACTGCGCCCAGCCTGCCCGTCTCCCGTGGGTGAGTGGACACAGCCAGATCCGCACTGCGCCCTGCCTGCCCGTCTCCCGTCAGTGAGTGGACACAGCCAGATCCGCACTGCGCCCTGCCTGCCCGTCTCCCGTGGGTGAGTCGACACAGCCAGATCCGCACTGCGCGCTGCCTGATCGTCTCCCGTGGGTGAGTGGACACAGCCAGATCCACACTGCGCCCTGCCTGCCCGTCTGTCGTGGGCGAGTGCACACAGCCAGATCCGCACTGCGCCCTGCCTGCCCATCTATCGTGGACGAGTGGACACAGCCAGATCCGCACTGCGCCCTGCCTGACCGCCTGCCGTGGGTGAGTGGACACAGCAAGATCCGCACTGCGCCCTGCCTGCCCGTCTCCCGTGGGCGATTGGACACAGCCAGATCCGCACTGCGCCCTGCCTGCCCGTCTGCCGTGGGTCAGTGGACACAGCCAGATCCGCACTGCGCCTTGCCTGCCTGTCTCACGTGGGTGAGTGGACACAGCCAGATCCGCACTGCGCCCTACCTGCCCGTCTCCCGTGGGTGAGTGGACACCGCCAGATCCGCACTGCACCCTGCCTGACCGTCCTTCGTGTGTGAGTGGACACCGCCAGTTCCGCACTGCGCCCTGCCTCCCCGTCTCCCGTGGGTGAGTGGACACAGCCAGATCCGCACTGCGCGCTGCCTGCCCGTCTCCCGTCAGTGAGTGGACACAGCCAGATCCGCACTGCGCCCTGCCTGCCCGTCTCCCGTGGGTGAGTCGACACAGCCAGATCCGCACTGCGCGCTGCCTGCCCGTCTCCCGTGGGTGAGTGGACACAGCCAGATCCGCACTGCGCCCTGCCTGCCCTTCTGTCGTGGGCGAGTGGACACAGCTAGATCCGCACTGCGCCCTGCCTGACCGTCTGCCGTCGGTGAGTGGACACAGCCAGATCCACACTGCGCCCTGCCTGCCCGTCTGCCATGGGCGAGTGGACACAGCCAGATCCGCACTGCGCAATGCCTGACCGTCTGCCGTGGGTGAGTGGACACAGCAAGATCCGCACTGCGCCCTGCCGGACCGCCTGCCGTGGGTGAGTGGACAAAGCAAGATCAGCACTGCGCCCTGCCTGACCGCCTGCCGTGGGTGAGTGGACACAGCCAGATCCGCACTGCACCCTGCCTGACCGTCTGCCGTGGGTGAGTGGACACATCCAGATCCTCACTGCGCCCTGCCTGCTCGTCTGCCGTGGGCGAGTGGACACAGCCAGATCCGCACTGCGCTCTGCCTGACCGTCTGTCGTGGGTGAGTGGACACATCCAGATCCACACTGCGCCCTGCCTGACCGCCTGCCGTGGGTGAGTGGATAAAGCAAGATCCGCACTGCGCCCTGCCTGCCTGTCTGCCGTGGGTGAGTGGACACAGCCAGATCCGCACTGCGCCCTGCCTGCCCGTCTGCCATGGGCGAGTGGACACAGCCAGATCCGCACTGCGCACTGCCTGACCGTCTGCCGTGGGTGAGTGGACACAGCCAGATCCGCTCTGCGCCCTGCCTGACCGCCTCTCGGGGGTGAGTGGACACAGCCAGATCCGCACTGCGCCCTGCCTGACCGTCAGCCGTGGGTGAGTGGACACAGCCAGATCCACACTGCGCCCTGCCTGCCCGTCTGCGTGGGCGAGTGGACACAGCCAGATCCGCACTGCGCCCTGCCTGACCGTCTGCCGTGGGTGAGTGGACACAGCCAGTTCCGCACTGAGCCCTGCCTGACCGTCTGCCGTCGGTGAGTGGACACAGCCAGATCCACACTGCGCCCTGCCTGTCCGTCTGCCGTGGGCGAGTGGACACAGCCAGATCCGCACTGCGACCTGCCTGACCGTCTGCCGTGGGTGAGTGGACACAGCCATATCAGCACTGCGCCCTGCCTGACTGCCTGCCGTGGGTGTGTGGACACAGCCAGATCTGCACTGCGCCCTGCCTGCCCGTCTCCCGTGGGCGAGTGGACACAGCCAGATCCGCACTGCGCCCTGCCTGCCCGTCTCCCGTGGGTGAGTGGACACAGCCAGATCCGCACTGCGCCCTGCCGGACCGCCTGCCGTGGGTGAGTGGACACAGCCAGATCCGCACTGCGCCCTGCCTGCCCGTCCCCCGAAGGCGATTGGACACAGCCAGATCCGCACTGCGCCCTGCCTGCCCTTCAGCCGTGGGTGAGTGGACACAGCCAGATCCGCACTGCGCCCTGCCAGCCCGTCTCCCGTCGGTGAGTGGACACAGCCAGATCCGCACTGCGCCCTGCCTGCCCTTCAGCTGTGGGTGAGTGGACACAGCCAGATCCGCACTGCGCCCTGCATGCCCGTCTCCCGTCGGTCAGTGGACACAGCCAGATCCGCACTGCGCCCTGCCTGCCCGTCTCCCGTGGGCGAGTGGACACTGCCAGATCCGCACTGCGCCCTGCCTGACCGTCTCCCGTAGGTGAGTGGACACAGCCAGATCCGCACTGCGCCTTGCCTGCCCGTCTCACGTGGGTGAGTGGACACAGCCTGGTCCGCAATGCACCCTACCTGTCCGTCTCCCGTGGGTGAGTGGACACCGCCAGATCCGCACTGCACCCTGCCTGACCGTCCTTCGTGGGTGAGTGGCCACCGCCAGATCTGCACTGCGCCCTGCCTGCCCGTCTCCCGTGGGTGAGTGGACACAGCCAGATCCGAACTGCGCCCTGCCTGCCCATCTGCCGTGGGTGAGTGGACACCGCCAGATCCGCACTGCGCCCTACCTGCCCGCCTCCCGTGGGTGAGTGGACACAGCCAGATCCGCACTGCGCCCTACCTGCCCGCCTCCCGTAGGTGAGTGGACACAGCCAGATCCGCACTGCGCCTTGCCTGCCCGTCTCACGTGGGTGAGAGGACACAGCCAGATCCGCACTGCACCATACCTGTCCGTCTCCCGTGGGTGAGTGGACACCGCCAGATCCGCACTGCACCCTGCCTGACCGTCCTTCGTGGGTGAGTGGACACCGCCAGATCCGCACAGCGCCCTGCCTGCCCGTCTCCCGTGGGTGAGTGGACACAGCCAGATCCACACTGCGCCCTGCCTGCCCGTCTCCCGTCAGTGAGTGGACACAGCCAGATCCGCACTGCGCCCTGCCTGCCCGTCTGTCGTGGGCGAGTGGACACAGCTAGATCCGCACTGCGCCCTGCCTGACCGTCTGCCGTCGGTGAGTGGACACAGCCAGATCCACACTGCGCCCTGCCGGCCCGTCTGCCATGGGCGAGTGGACACAGCCAGATCCGCACTGCGCACTGCCTGACCGTCTGCCGTGGGTGAGTGGACACAGCCAGATCCGCTCTGCGCCCTGCCTGACCGCCTGCCGGGGGTGAGTGGACACAGCCAGATCCGCACTGCGCCCTGCCTGACCGTCAGCCATGGGTGAGTGGACACAGCCAGATCCACACTGCGCCCTGCCTGCCCGTCTGCGTGGGCGAGTGGACACAGCCAGATCTGCACTGCGCCCTGCCTGACCGTCTGCCGTGGGTGAGTGGACACAGCCAGTTCCGAACTGCCCCCTGCCTGACCGTCTGCCGTCGGTGAGTGGACACAGCCAGATCCACACTGCGCCCTGCCTGTCCGTCTGCCGTGGGCGATGGACACAGCCAGATCCGCACTGCGCCCTGCCTGACCGTCTGCCGTGTGTGAGTGGACACAGCCAGATCAGCACTGCGCCCTGCCTGACCGCCTGCCGTGGGTAGGTGGACACAGCCAGATCCGCACTGCGCCGTGCCTGCCCGTCTCCCGTGGGCGAGTGGACACAGCCAGATCCGCACTGCGCCCTGCCTGCCCTTCTGCCGTGGGTGAGTGGACACAGCCAGATCCGCACTGCGCCCTGCCTGCCCGTCTACCGTCGGTGAGTGGACACAGCCAGATCCGAACTGCGCCCTACCTGCCCGACTCCCGTGGGTGAGTGGACACAGCCAGATCCGCACTGCGCCCTGCCTGCCCGTCTCCCGTGGGCGAGTGGACACAGCCAGATCCGCACTGAGCCCTGCCTGCCCGTCTGCCGTGGGTCAGTGGACACAGCCAGATCCGCACTGCGCCTTGCCTGCCTGTCTCACGTGGGAGAGTGGACACAGCCAGATCCGCACTGCGCCCTACCTGCCCGTCTCCCGTGGGTGAGTGGACACAGCCAGATCCGCACTGCACACTGCCTGACCGTCCTTCGTGGGTGAGTGGACACCGCCAGTTCCGCACTGCGCCCTGCCTGCCCGTCTCCCGTGGGTGAGTGGACACAGCCAGATCCGCACTGCGCCCTGCCTGCCCGTCTCCCGTCAGTGAGTGGACACAGCCAGATCCGCACTGCGCCCTGCCTGCCCGTCTCCCGTGGGTGAGTCGACACAGCCAGATCCGCACTGCGCGCTGCCTGATCGTCTCCCGTGGGTGAGTGGACACAGCCAGATCCACACTGCGCCCTGCCTGCCCGTCTGTCGTGGGCGAGTGCACACAGCCAGATCCGCACTGCGCCCTGCCTGCCCATCTATCGTGGACGAGTGGACACAGCCAGATCCGCACTGCGCCCTGCCTGACCGCCTGCCGTGGGTGAGTGGACACAGCAAGATCCGCACTGCGCCCTGCCTGCCCGTCTCCCGTGGGCGATTGGACACAGCCAGATCCGCACTGCGCCCTGCCTGCCCGTCTGCCGTGGGTCAGTGGACACAGCCAGATCCGCACTGCGCCTTGCCTGCCTGTCTCACGTGGGTGAGTGGACACAGCCAGATCCGCACTGCGCCCTACCTGCCCGTCTCCCGTGGGTGAGTGGACACCGCCAGATCCGCACTGCACCCTGCCTGACCGTCCTTCGTGTGTGAGTGGACACCGCCAGTTCCGCACTGCGCCCTGCCTCCCCGTCTCCCGTGGGTGAGTGGACACAGCCAGATCCGCACTGCGCGCTGCCTGCCTGTCTCCCGTCAGTGAGTGGACACAGCCAGATCCGCACTGCGCCCTGCCTGCCCGTCTCCCGTGGGTGAGTCGACACAGCCAGATCCGCACTGCGCGCTGCCTGCCCGTCTCCCGTGGGTGAGTGGACACAGCCAGATCCGCACTGCGCCCTGCCTGCCCTTCTGTCGTGGGCGAGTGGACACAGCTAGATCCGCACTGCGCCCTGCCTGACCGTCTGCCGTCGGTGAGTGGACACAGCCAGATCCACACTGCGCCCTGCCTGCCCGTCTGCCATGGGCGAGTGGACACAGCCAGATCCGCACTGCGCAATGCCTGACCGTCTGCCGTGGGTGAGTGGACACAGCAAGATCCGCACTGCGCCCTGCCGGACCGCCTGCCGTGGGTGAGTGGACAAAGCAAGATCAGCACTGCGCCCTGCCTGACCGCCTGCCGTGGGTGAGTGGACACAGCCAGATCCGCACTGCACCCTGCCTGACCGTCTGCCGTGGGTGAGTGGACACATCCAGATCCTCACTGCGCCCTGCCTGCTCGTCTGCCGTGGGCGAGTGGACACAGCCAGATCCGCACTGCGCTCTGCCTGACCGTCTGTCGTGGGTGAGTGGACACATCCAGATCCACACTGCGCCCTGCCTGACCGCCTGCCGTGGGTGAGTGGATAAAGCAAGATCCGCACTGCGCCCTGCCTGCCTGTCTGCCGTGGGTGAGTGGACACAGCCAGATCCGCACTGCGCCCTGCCTGCCCGTCTGCCATGGGCGAGTGGACACAGCCAGATCCGCACTGCGCACTGCCTGACCGTCTGCCGTGGGTGAGTGGACACAGCCAGATCCGCTCTGCGCCCTGCCTGACCGCCTCTCGGGGGTGAGTGGACACAGCCAGATCCGCACTGCGCCCTGCCTGACCGTCAGCCGTGGGTGAGTGGACACAGCCAGATCCACACTGCGCCCTGCCTGCCCGTCTGCGTGGGCGAGTGGACACAGCCAGATCCGCACTGCGCCCTGCCTGACCGTCTGCCGTGGGTGAGTGGACACAGCCAGTTCCGCACTGAGCCCTGCCTGACCGTCTGCCGTCGGTGAGTGGACACAGCCAGATCCACACTGCGCCCTGCCTGTCCGTCTGCCGTGGGCGAGTGGACACAGCCAGATCCGCACTGCGACCTGCCTGACCGTCTGCCGTGGGTGAGTGGACACAGCCAGATCAGCACTGCGCCCTGCCTGACTGCCTGCCGTGGGTGTGTGGACACAGCCAGATCTGCACTGCGCCCTGCCTGCCCGTCTCCCGTGGGCGAGTGGACACAGCCAGATCCGCACTGCGCCCTGCCTGCCCGTCTCCCGTGGGTGAGTAGACACAGCCAGATCCGCACTGCGCCCTGCCGGACCGCCTGCCGTGGGTGAGTGGACACAGCCAGATCCGCACTGCGCCCTGCCTGCCCGTCCCCCGAAGGCGATTGGACACAGCCAGATCCGCACTGCGCCCTGCCTGCCCTTCAGCCGTGGGTGAGTGGACACAGCCAGATCCGCACTGCGCCCTGCCAGCCCGTCTCCCGTCGGTGAGTGGACACAGCCAGATCCGCACTGCGCCCTGCCTGCCCTTCAGCCGTGGGTGAGTGGACACAGCCAGATCCGCACTGCGCCCTGCCTGCCCGTCTCCCGTCGGTGAGTGGACACATCCAGATCCGCACTGCGCCCTGCCTGCCCGTCTCCCGTGGGCGAGTGGACACTGCCAGATCCGCACTGCGCCCTGCCTGACCGTCTCCCGTAGGTGAGTGGACACAGCCAGATCCGCACTGCGCCTTGCCTGCCCGTCTCACGTGGGTGAGTGGACACAGCCTGGTCCGCAATGCACCCTACCTGTCCGTCTCACGTGGGTGAGTGGACACCGCCAGATCCGCACTGCACCCTGCCTGACCGTCCTTCGTGGGTGAGTGGACACCGCCAGATCCGGACTGCGCCCTTCCTGCCTGTCTCCCGTGGGTGAGTGGACACAGCCAGATCCGAACTGCGCCCTGCCTGCCCGTCTGCCGTGGGTGAGTGGACACCGCCAGATCCGCACTGCGCCCTACCTGCCCGCCTCCCGTGGGTGAGTGGACACAGCCAGATCCGCACTGCACCCTGCCTGACCGTCCTTCGTGGGTGAGTGGACACCGCCAGATCCGCACTGCGCCCTGCCTGCCCTTCGGCCGTGGGTGAGTGGACACAGCCAGATCCGCACTGCGCCCTGCCTGCCCGTCTCCCGTCAGTGAGTGGACACAGCCAGATCCGCACTGCGCCCTGCCTGCCCGTCTCCCGTGGGTGAGTGGACACAGCCAGATCCGCACTGCGCCCTGCCTGCCCGTCTCCCGTGGGCGAGTGGACACAGCCAGATCCGCACTGCGCCCTGCCTGCCCGTCTCCCGTGGGTGAGTCGACACAGCCAGATCCGCACTGCGCGCTGCCTGCCCGTCTCCCGTGGGTGAGTGGACACAGCCAGATCCGCACTGCGCCCTGCCTGCCCTTCTGTCGTGGGCGAGTGGACACAGCTAGATCCGCACTGCGCCCTGCCTGACCGTCTGCCGTCGGTGAGTGGACACAGCCAGATCCACACTGCGCCCTGCCTGCCCGTCTGCCATGGGCGAGTGGACACAGCCAGATCCGCACTGCGCAATGCCTGACCGTCTGCCGTGGGTGAGTGGACACAGCAAGATCCGCACTGCGCCCTGCCGGACCGCCTGCCGTGGGTGAGTGGACAAAGCAAGATCAGCACTGCGCCCTGCCTGACCGCCTGCCGTGGGTGAGTGGACACAGCCAGATCCGCACTGCACTCTGCCTGACCGTCTGCCGTGGGTGAGTGGACACATCCAGATCCTCACTGCGCCCTGCCTGCTCGTCTGCCGTGGGCGAGTGGACACAGCCAGATCCGCACTGCGCCCTGCCTGACCGTCTGCCGTGGGTGAGTGGACACATCCAGATCCACACTGCGCCCTGCCTGACCGCCTGCCGTGGGTGAGTGGATAAAGCAAGATCCGCACTGCGCCCTGCCTGCCTGTCTGCCGTGGGTGAGTGGACACAGCCAGATCCGCACTGCGCCCTGCCTGCCCGTCTGCCATGGGCGAGTGGACACAGCCAGATCCGCACTGCGCACTGCCTGACCGTCTGCCGTGGGTGAGTGGACACAGCCAGATCCGCTCTGCGCCCTGCCTGACCGCCTCTCGGGGGTGAGTGGACACAGCCAGATCCGCACTGCGCCCTGCCTGACCGTCAGCCGTGGGTGAGTGGACACAGCCAGATCCACACTGCGCCCTGCCTGCCCGTCTGCGTGGGCGAGTGGACACAGCCAGATCCGCACTGCGCCCTGCCTGACCGTCTGCCGTGGGTGAGTGGACACAGCCAGTTCCGCACTGCGCCCTGCCTGACCGTCTGCCGTCGGTGAGTGGACACAGCCAGATCCACACTGCGCCCTGCCTGTCCGTCTGCCGTGGGCGAGTGGACACAGCCAGATCCGCACTGCGACCTGCCTGACCGTCTGCCGTGGGTGAGTGGACACAGCCAGATCAGCACTGCGCCCTGCCTGACTGCCTGCCGTGGGTGTGTGGACACAGCCAGATCTGCACTGCGCCCTGCCTGCCCGTCTCCCGTGGGCGAGTGGACACAGCCAGATCCGCACTGCGCCCTGTCTGCCCGTCTCCCGTGGGTGAGTGGACACAGCCAGATCCGCACTGCGCCCTGCCGGACCGCCTGCCGTGGGTGAGTGGACACAGCCAGATCCGCACTGCGTCCTGCCTGCCCGTACCCCGAAGGCGATTGGACACAGCCAGATCCGCACTGCGCCCTGCCTGCCCTTCAGCCGTGGGTGAGTGGACACAGCCAGATCCGCACTGCGCCCTGCCAGCCCGTCTCCCGTCGGTGAGTGGACACAGCGAGATCCGCACTGCGCCCTGCCTGCCCTTCAGCCGTGGGTGAGTGGACACAGCCAGATCCGCACTGCGCCCTGCCTGCCCGTCTCCCGTCGGTGAGTGGACACATCCAGATCCGCACTGCGCCCTGCCTGCCCGTCTCCCGTGGGCGAGTGGACACTGCCAGATCCGCACTGCGCCCTGCCTGACCGTCTCCCGTAGGTGAGTGGACACAGCCAGATCCGCACTGCGCCTTGCCTGCCCGTCTCACGTGGGTGAGTGGACACAGCCTGGTCCGCAATGCACCCTACCTGTCCGTCTCCCGTGGGTGAGTGGACACCGCCAGATCCGCACTGCACCCTGCCTGACCGTCCTTCGTGGGTGAGTGGCCACCGCCAGATCCGCACTGCGCCCTGCCTGCCCGTCTCCCGTGGGTGAGTGGACACAGCCAGATCCGCACTGCGCCCTGCCTGCCCGTCTCCCGTCAGTGAGTGGACACACCCAGATCCGCACTGCGCCCTGCCTGCCCGTCTCCCGTGGGTGAGTGGACACAGCCACATCCGCACTGCGCGCTGCCTGCCCGTCTCCCGTGGGCGAGTGGACAGAGCCAGATCCGCACTGCGCCCTGCCTGCCCGTCACCCGTGGGCGAGTGGACACAGCTAGATCCGCACTGCGCCCTGCCTGACCGTCTGCCGTCGGTGAGTGGACACAGCCAGATCCACACTGCGCCCTGCCTGCCCGTCTGCCATGGGCGAGTGGACACAGCCAGATCCGAACTGCGCACTGCCTGACCGTCTGCCGTGGGTGAGTGGACACAGCCAGATCCGCTCTGCACCCTGCCTGACCGCCTGCCGGGGGTGAGTGGACACAGCCAGATCCGCACTGCGCCCTGCCTGCCCTTCTGCCGTGGGTGAGTGGACACAGCCAGATCCGCACTGCGCCCTGCCTGCCCGTCTCCCGTCGGTGAGTGGACACAGCCAGATCCGCACTGCGCCCTGCCTGCCCGTCTCCCGTGGGTGAGTGGACACAGCCAGATCCGCACTGCGCCCTGCCTGCCCGTCTCCCGTGGGCGAGTGGACACAGCCAGATCCGCACTGCGCCCTGCCTGACCGTCTCCCGTAGGTGAGTGGACACAGCCAGATCCGCACTGCACCCTGCCTGACCGTCCTTCGTGGGTGAGTGGACACCGCCAGATCCGCACTGCGCCCTGCCTGCCCGTCTGCCATGGGCGAGTGGATACAGCCAGATCCGCACTGCGCACTGCCTGACAGTCTGCCGTGGGTGAGTGGACACAGCCAGATCCGCACTGCGCCCTGCCTGACCGCCTGCCGTGGGTGAGTGGACACAGCCAGATCTGCACTGCGCCCTGCCTGACCGTCAGCCGTGGGTGAGTGGACACAGCCAGATCCACACTGCGCCCTGCCTGCCCGTCTGCGTGGGCGAGTGGACACAGCCAGATCCGCACTGCGCCCTGCCTGACCGTCTGCCGTGGGTGAGTGGACACAGCCAGATCCGCACTGCGCTCTGCCAGACAGCCTGCCGTGGGTGAGTGGACACAGCCAGATCCGCACTGCGCCCTGCCTGACCGTCTCCCGTGGGCGAGTGGACACAGCCAGGTCCGCACTGCGCCTTGCCTGCCCTTCTGCCGTGGGTGAGTGGACACAGCAGGATCCGCACTGTGCCCTGCCTCACCGTCTCCCGTGGGTGAGTGGACACAGCCAGATCCGCACTGCGCCTTGCCTGCCCGTCTCACGTGGGTGAGTGGACACAGCCAGATCCGCACTGCACCCTACCTGCCCGTCTCCCGTGGGTGAGTGGACACAGCCAGATCCGCACTGCACCCTGCCTGACCGTCCTTCGTGGGTGAGTGGACACCGCCAGATCCGCACTGCGCCCTGCATGCCCGTCTCCCGTTGGCGAGTGGACACAGCCAGATCCGCACTGCGCCCTGCCTGCCCGTCTGTCGTGGGCGAGTGGACACAGCTAGATCCGCACTGCGCCCTGCCTGACCGTCTGCCGTCGGTGAGTGGACACAGCCAGATCCACATTGCGCCCTGCCTGCCCGTCTGCCATGGGCGAGTGGACACAGCCAGATCCGCACTGCGCACTGCCTGCCCGTCTCCCGTGGGCGAGTGGACACAGCCAGATCCGCACTGCGCCCTGCCTGCCCGTCTGTCGTGGGGGAGTGGACACAGCCAGATCCGCACGGCGCCTGCCTGCCCGTATCCCGTGGGCGAGTGGACACTGCCAGATCCGCACTGCGCCCTGCCTGACCGTCTCCCGTAGGTGAGTAGACACAGCCAGATCCGCACTGCGCCTTGCCTGCCCATCTCACGTGGGTGAGTGGACACAGCCTGATCCGCACTGCATCCTACCTGTCCGTCTCCCGTGGGTGAGTGGACATAGCCAGATCCGCACTGCACCCTGCCTGACCGTCCTTCGTGGGTGAGTGGACACCGCCAGATCCGCACTGCGCCCTGCCTGCCTGTCTCCCGTGGGTGAGTAGACACAGCCAGATCCGAACTGCGCCCTGCCTGCCCGTCTGCCGTGGGTGAGTGGACACCGCCAGATCCGCACTGCGCCCTACCTGCCCGCCTCCCGTGGGTGAGTGGACACAGCCAGATCCGCACTGCACCCTGCCTGACCGTCCTTCGTGGGTGAGTGGACACCGCCAGATCCGCACTGCGCCCTGCCTGCCCTTCGGCCGTGGGTGAGTGGACACAGCCAGATCCGCACTGCGCCCTGCCTGCCCGTCTCCCGTCAGTGAGTGGACACAGACAGATCCACACTGCGCCCTGCCTGCCCGTCTCCCGTGGGTGAGTGGACACAGCCAGATCCGCACTGCGCCCTGCCTGCCCGTCTCCCGTGGGCGAGTGGACACAGCCAGATCCGCACTGCGCCCTGCCTGCCCTTCTGCCGTGGATGAGTGGATACAGCCTGATCCGCACTGCGCCCTGCCTGCCCGTCTCCCGTCGGTGAGTGGACACAGCCAGATCCGCACTGCGCCCTGCATGCCGGTCTTCCGTGGGTGAGTGGACACAGCCAGATCCGCACTGCGCCCTGCCTGCCCGTCTCCCGTGGGCGAGTGGACACTGCCAGATCCGCACTGCGCAATGCCTGACCGTCTCCCGTAGGTGAGTGGACACAGCCAGATCCGCACTGCGCCTTGCCTGCCCGTCTCACGTGGGTGAGTGGACACAGCCAGTTCCGCACTGCACCCTACCTGTCCGTCTCCCGTGGGTGAGTGGACACCGCCAGATCCACACTGCGCCCTGCCTGTCCGTCTCCCGTGGGTGAGTGGACATAGCCAGATCCGCACTGCACCCTGCCTGACCGTCCTTCGTGGGTGAGTGGACACTGCCAGATCCGCACTGCGCCCTGCCTGCCTGTCTCCCGTGGGTGAGTGGACACAGCCAGATCCGAACTGCGCCCTGCCTGCCCGTCTGCCGTGGGTGAGTGGACACCGCCAGATCCGCACTGCGCCCTACCTGCCCGCCTCCCGTGGGTGAGTGGACACAGCCAGATCCGCACTGCACCCTGCCTGACCGTCCTTCGTGGGTGAGTGGACACCGCCAGATCCGCACTGCGCCCTGCCTGCCCTTCGGCCGTGGGTGAGTGGACACAGCCAGATCCGCACTGCGCCCTGCCTGCCCGTCTCCCGTCAGTGAGTGGACACAGCCAGATCCGCACTGCGCCCTGCCTGCCCGTCTCCCGTGGGTGAGTGGACACAGCCAGATCCGCACTGCGCCCTGCCTGCCCGTCTCCCGTGGGCGAGTGGACACAGCCAGATCCGCACTGCGCCCTGCCTGCCCTTCTGCCGTGGATGAGTGGATACAGCCAGATCCGCACTGCGCCCTGCCTGCCCGTCTCCCGTGGGTGAGTCGACACAGCCAGATCCGCACTGCGCGCTGCCTGCCCGTCTCCCGTGGGCGAGTGGACACAGCCAGATCCGCACTGCGCCCTGCCTGCCCGTCTGTCGTGGGCGAGTGGACACAGCCAGATCCGCACTGCGCGCTGCCTGCCCGTCTGTCGTGGGCGAGTGGACACAGCCATATCCGCACTGCGCCCTGCCTGCCCGTCTGCCGTAGGTGAGTGGACACAGCCAGATCCGCACTGCGCCCTGCCTGACCCTCTCCCGTGGGTGAGTGGACACAACCAGATCCGCACTGCGCCCTGCCTGCCCGTCTCCCGTGGGTGAGTGGACACAGCCAGATCCGCACTGCGCCCTGCCTGCCCGTCTCCCGTGGGCGAGTGGACACAGCCAGATCCGCACTGCGCCCTGCCTGCCCGTCTGTCGTGGGGGAGTGGACACAGCCAGATCCGCACGGCGCCTGCCTGCCCGTCTCCCGTGGGCGAGTGGACACTGCCAGATCCGCACTGCGCCCTGCCTGACCGTCTCCCGTAGGTGAGTGGACACAGCCAGATCCGCACTGCGCCTTGCCTGCCCATCTCACGTGGGTGAGTGGACACAGCCTGATCCGCACTGCATCCTACCTGTCCGTCTCCCGTGGGTGAGTGGACATAGCCAGATCCGCACTGCACCCTGCCTGACCGTCCTTCGTGGGTGAGTGGACACCGCCAGATCCGCACTGCGCCCTGCCTGCCTGTCTCCCGTGGGTGAGTAGACACAGCCAGATCCGAACTGCGCCCTGCCTGCCCGTCTGCCGTGGGTGAGTGGACACCGCCAGATCCGCACTGCGCCCTACCTGCCCGCCTCCCGTGGGTGAGTGGACACAGCCAGATCCGCACTGCACCCTGCCTGACCGTCCTTCGTGGGTGAGTGGACACCGCCAGATCCGCACTGCGCCCTGCCTGCCCTTCGGCCGTGGGTGAGTGGACACAGCCAGATCCGCACTGCGCCCTGCCTGCCCGTCTCCCGTCAGTGAGTGGACACAGACAGATCCGCACTGCGCCCTGCCTGCCCGTCTCCCGTGGGTGAGTGGACACAGCCAGATCCGCACTGCGCCCTGCCTGCCCGTCTCCCGTGGGCGAGTGGACACAGCCAGATCCGCACTGCGCCCTGCCTGCCCTTCTGCCGTGGATGAGTGGATACAGCCTGATCCGCACTGCGCCCTGCCTGCCCGTCTCCCGTCGGTGAGTGGACACAGCCAGATCCGCACTGCGCCCTGCATGCCGGTCTTCCGTGGGTGAGTGGACACAGCCAGATCCGCACTGCGCCCTGCCTGCCCGTCTCCCGTGGGCGAGTGGACACTGCCAGATCCGCACTGCGCAATGCCTGACCGTCTCCCGTAGGTGAGTGGACACAGCCAGATCCGCACTGCGCCTTGCCTGCCCGTCTCACGTGGGTGAGTGGACACAGCCAGTTCTGCACTGCACCCTACCTGTCCGTCTCCCGTGGGTGAGTGGACACCGCCAGATCCACACTGCGCCCTGCCTGTCCTTCTCCCGTGGGTGAGTGGACATAGCCAGATCCGCACTGCACCCTGCCTGACCGTCCTTCGTGGGTGAGTGGACACTGCCAGATCCGCACTGCGCCCTGCCTGCCTGTCTCCCGTGGGTGAGTGGACACAGCCAGATCCGAACTGCGCCCTGCCTGCCCGTCTGCCGTGGGTGAGTGGACACCGCCAGATCCGCACTGCGCCCTACCTGCCCGCCTCCCGTGGGTGAGTGGACACAGCCAGATCCGCACTGCACCCTGCCTGACCGTCCTTCGTGGGTGAGTGGACACCGCCAGATCCGCACTGCGCCCTGCCTGCCCTTCGGCCGTGGGTGAGTGGACACAGCCAGATCCGCACTGCGCCCTGCCTGCCCGTCTCCCGTCAGTGAGTGGACACAGCCAGATCCGCACTGCGCCCTGCCTGCCCGTCTCCCGTGGGTGAGTGGACACAGCCAGATCCGCACTGCGCCCTGCCTGCCCGTCTCCCGTGGGCGAGTGGACACAGCCAGATCCGCACTGCGCCCTGCCTGCCCTTCTGCCGTGGATGAGTGGATACAGCCAGATCCGCACTGCGCCCTGCCTGCCCGTCTCCCGTGGGTGAGTCGACACAGCCAGATCCGCACTGCGCGCTGCCTGCCCGTCTCCCGTGGGCGAGTGGACACAGCCAGATCCGCACTGCGCCCTGCCTGCCCGTCTGTCGTGGGCGAGTGGACACAGCCAGATCCGCACTGCGCGCTGCCTGCCCGTCTGTCGTGGGCGAGTGGACACAGCCATATCCGCACTGCGCCCTGCCTGCCCGTCTGCCGTAGGTGAGTGGACACAGCCAGATCCGCATTGCGCCCTGCCTGACCCTCTCCCGTTGGTGAGTGGACACAGCCAGATCCGCACTGCGCCCTGCCTGCCCGTCTCCCGTGGGTGAGTGGACACAGCCAGATCCGCACTGCGCCCTGCCTGCCCGTCTCCCGTGGGTGAGTGGACACAGCCAGATCCGCACTGCGCCCTGCCTGCCCGTCTGCCGTGTGCGAGCGGACACAGCCAGATCCGCACTGTGCACTGCCTGACCATCTGCCGTGGGTAAGTAGACACAGCCAGATCCACACTGCGCCCTACATGACCGCCTGTCGTGGGTGAGTGGACACAGCCAGATCCGCACTGCGCCCTGCCTGCCCGTCTCCCGTGGGCGAATGGACACAGCCAGATCCGCACTGCGCCCTGCCTGCCCGTCTCCAGTGGGCGAGTGGACACAGCCAGATCCACACTGCGCCCTGCCTGCCCGTCTGCCGTGGGCGAGTGGACACAGCCAGATCCGAACTGCGCACTGCCTGACCGTCTGCCGTGGGTGAGTGGACACAGCCAGATCCGCTCTGCGCCCTGCCTGACCGCCTGCCTGGGGTGAGTGGACACAGCCAGATCCGCACTGCGCCCTGCCTGACCGTCAGCCGTGGGTGAGTGGACACAGCCAGATCCACACTGCGCCCTGCCTGCCCGTCTGCGTGGGCGAGTGGACACAGCCAGATCCGCACTGCGCCCTGCTTGCCCGTCTGCCGTGGGTCAGTGGACACAGCCAGATCCGCACTGCGCCTTGCCTGCCTGTCTCACGTGGGTGAGTGGACACAGCCAGATCCGCACTGCGCCCTACCTGCCCGTCTCCCGTGGGTGAGTGGACACCGCCAGATCCGCACTGCACCCTGCCTGACCGTCCTTCGTGGGTGAGTGGACACCGCCAGATCCGCACTGCGCCCTGCCTGCCCGTCTCCCGTGGGTGAGTGGACACAGCCAGATCCGCACTGCGCGCTGCCTGCCCGTCTCCCGTCAGTGAGTGGACACAGCCAGATCCGCACTGCGCCCTGCCTGCCCGTCTCCCGTGGGTGAGTCGACACAGCCAGATCCGCACTGCGCGCTGCCTGCCCGTCTCCCGTGGGCGAGTGGACACAGCCAGATCCGCACTGCGCCCTGCCTGCCCGTCTGTCGTGGGCGAGTGGACACAGCCAGATCCGCACTGCGCGCTGCCTGCCCGTCTGTCGTGGGCGAGTGGACACAGCCATATCCGCACTGCGCCCTGCCTGCCCGTCTGCCGTAGGTGAGTGGACACAGCCAGATCCGCACTGCGCCCTGCCTGACCCTCTCCCGTGGGTGAGTGGACACAGCCAGATCCGCACTGCGCCCTGCCTGCCCGTCTCCCGTGGGTGAGTGGACACAGCCAGATCCGCACTGCGCCCTGCCTGCCCGTCTCCCGTGGGTGAGTGGACACAGCCAGATCCGCACTGCGCCCTGCCTGACCGTCTGCCGTGGGCGAGCGGACACAGCCAGATCCGCACTGTGCACTGCCTGACCATCTGCCGTGGGTAAGTAGACACAGCCAGATCCACACTGCGCCCTACATGACCGCCTGTCGTGGGTGAGTGGACACAGCCAGATCCGCACTGCGCCCTGCCTGCCCGTCTCCCGTGGGCGAATGGACACAGCCAGATCCGCACTGCGCCCTGCCTGCCCGTCTCCAGTGGGCGAGTGGACACAGCCAGATCCGGACTGCGCCCTTCCTGCCCGTCTGCCGTGGGTGAGTGGACACAGCCAGATCCGCACTGCGCCCTGCCTGACCGTCTGCCGTGTGTGAGTGGACACAGCCAGATTCGCACTGCGCCCTGCATGCCCGTCTTCCGTGGGTGAGTGGACACAGCCAGATCCGCACTGCGCCCTGCCTGACCGCCTGCCGTGGGTGAGTGGACACAGCCAGATCCGCACTGCGCCCTGCCTGCCCGTCTCCCGTGGGCGAGTGGACACAGCCAGATCCGCACTGCGCCCTGCCTGCCCGTCTCCCGTGGGTGAGTGGACACAGCCAGATCCGCACTGCGCCCTGCCTGACCGTCTGCCGTGGGCGAGCGGACACAGCCAGATCCGCACTGTGCACTGCCTGACCATCTGCCGTGGGTAAGTAGACACAGCCAGATCCACACTGCGCCCTACATGACCGCCTGTCGTGGGTGAGTGGACACAGCCAGATCCGCACTGCGCCCTGCCTGCCCGTCTCCCGTGGGCGAATGGACACAGCCAGATCCGCACTGCGCCCTGCCTGCCCGTCTCCAGTGGGCGAGTGGACACAGCCAGATCCGGACTGCGCCCTGCCTGCCCGTCTGCCGTGGGTGAGTGGACACAGCCAGATCCGCACTGCGCCCTGCCTGACCGTCTGCCGTGTGTGAGTGGACACAGCCAGATTCGCACTGCGCCCTGCATGCCCGTCTTCCGTGGGTGAGTGGACACAGCCAGATCCGCACTGCGCCCTGCCTGACCGCCTGCCGTGGGTGAGTGGACACAGCCAGATCCGCACTGCGCCCTGCCTGCCCGTCTCCCGTGGGCGAGTGGACACAGCCAGATCCGCACTGCGCCCTGCCTGCCCTTCTGCCGTGGGTGAGTGGACACAGCCCGATCCGCACTGCGCCCTGCCTGACCGTCTGCCGTGGGTGAGTGGACACAGCCCGATCCGCACTGCGCCCTGCCTGCCGTCTCCCGTGGGTGAGTGGACACAGCCAGATCCGCACTGCGCCCTGCCTGACCGTCTGCCGTGGGTGAGTGGACACAGCCAGATCCGCACTGCGCCCTGCCTGCCCGTCTCCCGTGGGTGAGTGGACACAGCCAGATCCGCACTGCGCCTTGCCTGCCCGTCTCCCGTCAGTGAGTGGACACAGCCAGATCCGCACTGCGCCCTGCCTGCCCGTCTCCCGTTGGCGAGTGGACACAGCCAGATCCGCACTGCGCCCTGCCTGCCGGTCTCCCGTGGGTAGGTGGACACAGCCAGATCCGAACTGCGCCCTGCCTGCCCGTCTGCGTGGGCGAGTGGACACAGCCAGATCCGCACTGCGCCCTGCCTGACCGTCTGCCGTGGGTGAGTGGACACAGCCAGATCCGCACTGTAGCCTGCCTAACCGCCTTCCGTGGGTGAGTGGACACAGCCAGATCCGCACTGCGCGCTGCCTGCCCGTCTCCCGTGGGCGAGTGGAAACAGCCAGATCTGCACTGCGCGCTGCCTGCCCGTCTGTCGTGGGCGAATGGACACAGCCATATCCGCACTGCGTACTGCCTAACCCTCTCCCGTGGGTGAGTGGACACAGCCAGATCCGCACTGCGCCCTGCCTGACCGTCTCCCGTGGGTGAGTGGACACAGCCAGATCCGCACTGCGCGCTGCCTGCCCGTCTGCCTTGGGTTAGTGGACACAGCCAGATCCGCACTGCGCCCTGCCTGCCCGTCTGCCGTGGGCGAGTGGACACAGCCAGATCCGCACTGCGCCCTGCCTGACCGTCTGCTGTGGGTGAGTGGACACAGCCAGATCCACACTGCGCCCTGCCTGCCCGTCTGCCGTGGGCGAGCGGACACAGCCAGATCCGCACTGCGCACTGCCTGACCGTCTGCCGTGGGTGAGTGGACAGAGCCAGATCCGCACTGCGCCCTGCCTGACCGCCTGTCGTGGGTGAGTGGACACAGCCAGATCCGCACTGTGCCCTGCCTGACCGTCTGCCGTGGGTGAGTGGACACAGCCAGATCCACACTGCGCCCTGCCTGCCCGTCTGCCGTGGGTCAGTGGACACAGCAAGATCCGCACTGCGCCCTGCCTGACCGTCTCCCGTGGGTGAGTGGACACAGCCAGATCCGCACTGCGACTTGCCTGCCCGTCTCACGTGGGTGAGTGGACACAGCAGGATCCGCGCTGCGCCCTACCTGCCCGTCTCCCGTGGGTGAGTGGACACAGCCAGATCCGCACTGCACCCTGCCTGACCGTCCTTCGTGGGTGAGTGGACACTGCCATATCCGCACTGCGCCATGCCTGCCCGTCTCCCGTGGGTGAGTGGACACAGCCAGATCCTCACTGCGCCCTGCCTGCCCGACTCCCGTCAGTGAGTGGACACAGCCAGATCCGCACTGCGCCCTGCCTGCCCGTCTCCCGTGGGTGAGTGGACACAGCCAGATCCGCACTGCGCGCTGCCTGCCCGTCTCCCGTGGGCGAGTGGACACAGCCAGATCCGCACTGCGCCCTGCCTGCCCGTCTGTCGTGGGCGAGTGGACACAGCCAGATTCGCACTGCACCCTGCCTGACCGTCTGCCTTCGGTGAGTGGACACAGCCAGATCCACACTGCGCCCTGCCTGCCTGTCTGCCGTGGGCGAGTGGACACAGCCAGATCCGCACTGCGCACTACCTGACCGTCTGCCGTGGGTGAGTCGACACAGCCAGATCCGCACTGCGCCCTGCCTGACCGCCTGCCGTGGGTGAGTGTACACAGCCAGATCCGCACTGCGCCCTGCCTGTCTGTCTCCCGTGGGTGAGTGGACACAGCCAGATCCACACTGCGCCCTGCATGCCCGTCTGCTGTGGGCGAGTGGACACAGCCAGATCCGCACTGCGCCCTGCCTGACCGTCTGCCGTGGGTGAGTGGACACAGCCAGATCCGCACTGCGCCCTGCCTGACCGCCTGCCGTGGGTGAGTGGACACAGCCAGATCCGCACTGCGCCCTGCCTGCCCGTCTCCCGGGGGCGAGTGGACACAGCCAGATCCGCACTGCGCCCTGCCTGCCCTTCTGCCGTGGGTGAGTGGACACAGCCAGATCCGCACTGCGCCCTGCCTGACCGTCTGCCGTGGGTGAGTGGACACAGCCAGATCCGCACTGCGCCCTGCCTGCCCGTCTGCCGTGGGCTTGTGGACACAGCCCGATCCGCACTGCGCCCTGCCTGACCGTCTGCCGTGGGCGAGTGGACACAGCCAGATCCGCACTGCGCCCTGCCTGACCGTCTGCCGTGGGCGAGTGGACACAGCCAGATCCGCACTGCGCCCTGCCTGCCCGTCTGCCGTGGGCGAGTGGACACAGCCAGATCCGCACTGCGCCCTGCCTGACCGTCTGACGTGGGTGAGTGGACACAGCCAGATCCACACTGCGCCCTGCCTGACCGCCTGCTGTGGGTGAGTGTACACAGCCAGATCCGCACTGCGCCCTGCCTGCCCGTCACCCGTGGGCGAGTGGACACAGGCAGATCCGCACTGCGCCCTGCCTGACCGACTGCCGTGGGTGAGTGGACACAGCCAGATCCGCACTGCGCCCTGCCTGCCCGTCTCCCGTGGGCGAGTGGACACAGCCAGATCCGCACTGCGCCCTGCCTGCCCTTCTGCCGTGGGTGAGTGGACACAGCCAGATCCGCACTGCGCCCTGCCTAACCGCCTGCCGTGGGTGAGTGGACACAGCCAGATCCGCACTGCGCCCTGCCTGCCCGTCTCCCGGGGGCGAGTGGACACAGCCAGATCCGCACTGCGCCCTGCCTACCCTTCTGCCGTGGGTGAGTGGACACAGCCAGATCCGCACTGCGCCCTACCTGACCATCTGCCGTGGGTTTGTGGACACAGCCAGATCCGCACTGCGCCTTGCCTGCCCGTCTCCCGTCAGTGAGTAAACACAGCCAGATCCGCACTGTGCCCTGCCTGCCCGTCTCCCGTGGGTGAGTGGACACAGCCAGATCTGCACTGCGCCCTGCCTGCCCGTCTCCCGTGGGCGAGCGGACACCGCCAGATCCGCACTGCGCACTGTCTGACCGTCTGCCGTGGGTGAGTGGACACAGCCAGATCCGCACTGCGCCCTGCCTGACCGCCTGTCGTGGGTGAGTGGACACAGCCAGATCCGCACTGCTCCCGGCCTGACCGTCTGCCGTGGGTGAGTGGACACAGCCAGATCCACACTGCGCCCTGCCTGACCGCATGCCGTGGCCGAGTGGACACAGCCAGATCCGCACTGCGCACTGCCTGACCGTCTGCCGTGGGTGAGTGGACACAGCCAGATCAGCACTGCGCCCTGCCTGACCGCCTGTCGTGGGTGAGTGGACACAGCCAGATCCGCACTGCTCCCGGCCTGACCGTCTGCCGTGGGTGAGTGGACACAGCCAGATCCACACTGCGCCCTGCCTGACCGCCTGCCGTGGCCGAGTGGACACAGCCAGATCCGCACTGCGCACTGCCTGACCGTCTGCCGTGGGTGAGTGGACACAGCCAGATCCGCACTGCGCCCTGCCTGACCGCCTGCCGTGGGTGAGTGGACACAGCCAGATCCGCACTGCGCCCTGCCTGACCGTCAGCCGTGGGTGAGTGGACACAGCCAGATCCACACTGCGCCCTGCCTGCCCCTCTGCCGTGGGCGAGTGGACACAGCCAGATCCGCACTGCGTCCTGCCTGACCGTCAGCCGTGGGCGAGTGGACACAGCCAGATCCACACTGCGCCCTGCCTGCCTGTCTGCCGTAGGCGAGTAGACACAGCCAGATCCGCACTGCGCACTACCTGACCGTCTGCCGTGGGTGAGTCGACACAGCCAGATCCGCACTGCACCCTGCCTGACCGCCTGCCGTGGGTGAGTGTACACAGCCGGATCCGCACTGCGCCCTGCCTGCCCGTCTCCCGTGGGTGAGTGGACACAGCCAGATCCGCACTGCGCGATGCCTGCCCGTCTCCCGTGGGCGAGTGGACAAAGCCAGAACCGCACTGCGCCCTGCCTGCCCGTCTGTCGTGGGCGAGTGGACACAGCTAGATCCGCACTGCGCCCTGCCTGACCGTCTGCCGTCGGTGAGTGGACACAGCCAGATCCACACTGCGCCCTGCCTGCCCGTCTGCCGTGGGCCAGTGGACACAGCCAGATCCGAACTGCGCACTGCCTGACCGTCTGCCGTGGGTGAGTGGACACAGCGAGATCCGCTCTGCACCCTGCCTGACCGCCTGCCGGGGGTGAGTGGACACAGCCAGATCCGCACTGCGCCCTGCCTGACCGTCAGCCGTGGGTGAGTGGACACAGCCAGATCCACACTGCGCCCTGCCTGCCCGTCTGCGTGGGCGAGTGGACACAGCCAGATCCGCACTGCGCCCTGCCTGACCGTCTGCCGTGGGTGAGTGGACACAGCCAGTTCCGCACTGCGCCCTGCCTGACCGTCTGCCGTCGGTGAGTGGACACAGCCAGATCCACACTGCGCCCTGCCGGTCCGTCTGCCGTGGGAGAGTGGACACAGCCAGATCCGCACTGCGCCCTGCCTGACCGTCTGCCGTGGGTGAGTGGACACAGCCAGATCAGCACTGCGCCCTGCCTGACTGCCTGCCGTGGGTGAGTGGACACAGCCAGATCCGCACTGCGCCCTGCCTGCCCGTCTCCCGTGGGCGAGTGGACAAAGCCAGATCCGCACTGCGCCCTGCCTGCCCTTCTGCCGTGGGTGAGTGGACACAGCCAGATCCGCACTGCGCCCTGCCTGCCCGTCTCCCGTCGGTGAGTGGACACAGCCAGATCCGCACTGCGCCCTGCCTGCCCGTCTCCCGTGGGTGAGTAGACACAGCCAGATCCGCACTGCGCCCTGCCTGCCCGTCTCCCGTGGGCGAGTGGACACAGCCAGATCCGCACTGCGCCCTGCCTGACCGTCTCCCGTAGGTGAGTGGACAAGCCAGATCCGCACTGCGACTTGCCTGCCCGTCTCACGTGGGTGAGTGGACACAGCCTGATCCGCACTGCACCCTACCTGTCCGTCTCCCGTGGGTGAGTGGACACAGCCAGATCCGCACTGCACCCTGCCTGACCGTCCTTCGTGGGTGAGTGGACACCGCCAGATCCGCACTGCGCCCTGCCTGCACGTCTCCCGTGGGTGAGTGGACACAGACAGATCCGCACTGCGCCCTGCCTGCCCGTCTCCCGTCAGTGAGTGGACACAGCCAGATCCGCACTGCGCCCTGCCTGCCTGTCTCCCGTGGGTGAGTGGACACAGCCAGATCCGCACTGCGCGCTGCCTGCCCGTCTCCAGTGGGCGAGTGGACACAGCCAGATCCGCACTGGGCCCTGCCTGCCCGTCTGTCGTGGGCGAGTGGACACAGCTAGATCCGCACTGCGCCCTGCCTGACCGTCTGCCGTCGGTGAGTGGACACAGCCAGATGCACTCTGCGCCCTGCCTGCCCGTCTGCCATGGGCGAGTGGATACAGCCAGATCCGCACTGCGCACTGCCTGACCGTCTGCCGTGGGTGAGTGGACACAGCCAGATCCGCACTGCGCCCTGCCTGACCGCCTGCCGTGGGTGAGTGGACACAGCCAGATCCGCACTGCGCCCTGCCTGACCGTCAGCCGTGGGTGAGTGGACACAGCCAGATCCACACTGCGCCCTGCCTGCCCGTCTGCGTGGGCGAGTGGACACAGCCAGATCCGCACTGCGCCCTGCCTGACCGTCTGCCGTCGGTGAGTGGACACAGCCAGATCCGCACTGCGCCCTGCCAGACAGCCTGCCGTGGGTGAGTGGACACAGCAAGATCCGCACTGCGCCCTGCCTGACCGTCTCCCGTGGGCGAGTGGACACAGCCAGATCCGCACTGCGCCTTGCCTGCCCTTCTGCCGTGGGTGAGTGGACACAGCCAGATCCGCACTGCGCCCTGCCTGACCGTCTGCCGTGGGTGAGTGGACACAGCCAGATCCATACTGCGCCCTGCCTGCCCGTCTGCCGTGGGTGAGTGGACACAGCCCGATCCGCACTGCGCCCTGCCTTACCGTCTGCCGTGGGTGAGTGGACACAGCCAGATCCGCACTGCGCCCTGCCTGCCCGTCTGCCGTGGGCGAGTGGACACAGCCAGATCCGCACTGCGCCCTGCCTGCCCGTCTCCCGTGGGCGAGTGGACACAGCCAGATCCGCACTGCGCCCTGCCTGACCGTCTCCCGTGGGTGAGTGGACACAGCCAGATCCGCACTGCGCCTTGCCTGCCCGTCTCACGTGGGTGAGTGGACACAGCCAGATCCGCACTGCACCCTACCTGCCTGTCTCCCGTGGGTGAGTGGACACAGCCAGATCCGCACTGCACCCTGCCTGACCGTCCTTCGTGGGTGAGTGGACACCGCCAGATCCGCACTGCGCCCTGCCTGCCCGTCTCCCGTGGGCGAGTGGACACAGCCAGATCCGCACTGCGCCCTGCCTGCCCGTCTGTCGTGGGCGAGTGGACACAGCTAGATCCGCACTGCGCCCTGCCTGACCATCTGCCGTCGGTGAGTGGACACAGCCAGATCCACACTGCGCCCTGCCTGCCCGTCTGCCATGGGCGAGTGGACACAGCCAGATCCGCACTGCGCACTGCCTGCCCGTCTCCCGTGGGCGAGTGGACACTGCCAGATCCGCACTGCGCCCTGCCTGATCGTCTCCCGTAGGTGAGTGGACACAGCCAGATCCGCACTGCGCATTGCCTGCCCATCTCACGTGGGTGAGTGGACACAGCCTGATCCGCACTGCGCCTTGCCTGCCCATCTCCCGTAGGTGAGTGGACACAGCCAGATCCGCACTGCGCCTTGCCTGCCCGTCTGCCGTGGGCGAGTGGACACAGCCAGATCCGCACTGCGCCCTGCCTGACCATCTACCGAGTGTGAGTGGACACAGCCAGATTCACACTGCGCCCTGCCTGCCCGTCTGCCGTGGGCGAGTGGACACAGCCAGATCCGCACTGCGCCCTGCCTCACCGTCTGCCGTGGGTGAGTGGACACAGCCAGATCCGCACTGCGCCCTGCCTAACCGCCTGCCGTGGGTGAGTGGACACAGCCAGATCCGCACTGCGCCCTGCCTGCCCGTCTCCCGGGGGCGAGTGGACACAGCCAGATCCGCACTGCGCCCTGCCTACCCTTCTGCCGTGGGTGAGTGGACACAGCCAGATCCGCACTGCGCCCTACCTGACCATCTGCCGTGGTTTTGTGGACACAGCCAGATCCGCACTGCGCCTTGCCTGCCCGTCTCCCGTCAGTGAGTAAACACAGCCAGATCCGCACTGCGCCCTGCCTGCCCGTCTCCCGTGGGCGAGGGGACACAGCCAGATCCGCACTGCGCCCTGCCTGCCCGTCTCCCGTGGGCGAGCGGACACCGCCAGATTCGCACTGCGCACTGCCTGACCGTCTGCCGTGGGTGAGTGGACACAGCCAGATCCGCACTGCGCCCTGCCTGACCGCCTGTCGTGGGTGAGTGGACACAGCCAGATCCGCACTGCTCCCGGCCTGACCGTCTGCCGTGGGTGAGTGGACACAGCCAGATCCACACTGCGCCCTGCTTGACCGCCTGCCGTGGCCGAGTGGACACAGCCAGATCCGCACTGCGCACTGCCTGACCGTCTGCCGTGGGTGAGTGGACACAGCCAGATCCGTACTGCGCCCTGCCTGACCGCCTGTCGTGGGTGAGTGGACACAGCCAGATCCGCACTGCTCCCGGCCTGACCGTCTGCCGTGGGTGAGTGGACACAGCCAGATCCACACTGCGCCCTGCCTGACCGCCTGCCGTGGCCGAGTGGACACAGCCAGATCCGCACTGCACACTGCCTGACCGTCTGCCGTGGGTGAGTGGACACAGCCAGATCCGCACTGCGCCCTGCCTGACCGCCTGCCGTGGGTGAGTGGACACAGCCAGATCCGCACTGCGCCCTGCCTGACCGTCAGCCGTGGGTGAGTGGACACAGCCAGATCCACACTGCGCCCTGCCTGCCCCTCTGCCGTGGGCGAGTGGACACAGCCAGATCCGCACTGCGCCCTGCCTGCCCGTCTGCCGTGGGTGAGTGGACACAGCCAGATCCGCACTGCGCCCTACCTGCCCGTCTCCCGTGGGTGAGTGGACACAGCCAGATCCGCACTGCACCCTGCCTGACCGTCCTTCGTGGGTGAGTGGACACCGCCAGATCCGCACTGCGCCCTGCCTGCCCGTCGGCCGTGGGTGAGTGGACACAGCCAGATCCGCACTGCGCCCTGCCTGCCCGTCTCCCGTCAGTGAGTGGACACAGCCAGATCCGCACTGCGCCCTGCCTGCCCGTCTCCCGTGGGTGAGTGGACACAGCCTGATCCGCACTGCGCACTGCCTGCCCGTCTCCCGTGGGCGAGTGGACACAGCCAGATCCGCACTGCGCCCTGCCTGCCGGTCTGTCGTGGCTGAGTGGACACAGCCAGTTCCGCACTGCGCCCTGCCTGACCGTCTGCCGTCGGTGAGTGGACACAGCCAGATCCACACTGCGCCCTGCCTGTCCGTCTGCCGTGGGCGAGTGGACACAGCCAGATCCGCACTGCGCCCTGCCTGACCGTCTGCCGTGGGTGAGTGGACACAGCCAGATCCGCACTGCGCCCTGCCGACCGCCTGCCGTGTGTGAGTGGACACAGCCAGATCCGCACTGCGCCCTGCCTGCCCGTCCCCCGTGGGCGATTGGACACAGCCAGATCCGCACTGCGCCCTGCCTGCCCTTCAGCCGTGGGTGAGTGGACACAGCCAGATCCGCACTGCGCCCTGCCTGCCCGTCTCCCGTCGGTGAGTGGACACAGCCAGATCCGCACTGCGCCCTGCCTGCCCTTCAGCCGTGGGTGAGTGGACACAGCCAGATCCGCACTGCGCCCTGCCTGCCCGTCTCCCGTCGGTGAGTGGACACAGCCAGATCCGCACTGCGCCCTGCCTGCCCGTCTCCCGTGGGCGAGTGGACACTGCCAGATCCGCACTGCGCCCTGCCTGACCGTCTCCCGTAGGTGAGTGGACACAGCCAGATCCGCACTGCGCCTTGCCTGCCCGTCTCACGTGGGTGAGTGGACACAGCCTGGTCCGCACTGCACCCTACCTGTCCGTCTCCCGTGGGTGAGTGGACACCGCCAGATCCGCACTGCACCCTGCTGACCGTCCTTCGTGGGTGAGTGGACACCGCCAGATCCGCACTGCGCCCTGCCTGCCCGTCTCCCGTGGGTGAGTGGACACAGCCAGATCCGCACTGCGCCCTGCCTGCCCGTCTCCCGTCAGTGAGTGGACACAGCCAGATCCGCACTGCACCCTGCCTGCCCGTCTCCCGTGGGTGAGTGGACACAGCCAGATCCGCACTGCGCGCTGCTTGCCCGTCTCCCGTGGGCGAGTGGACAAAGCCAGATCCGCACTGCGCCCTGCCTGCCCGTCTGTCGTGGGCGAGTGGACACAGCTAGATCCGCACTGCGCCCTGCCTGACCGTCTGCCGTCGGTGAGTGGACACAGCCAGATCCACACTGCGCCCTGCCTGCCCGTCTGCCATGGGCGAGTGGACACAGCCAGATCCGCACTGCGCACTGCCTGACCGTCTGCCGTGGGTGAGTGGACACAGCCAGATCCGCTCTGCGCCCTGCCTGACCGCCTGCCGGGGGTGAGTGGACACAGCCAGATCCGCACTGCGCCCTGCCTGACCGTCAGCCGTGGGTGAGTGGACACAGCCAGATCCACACTGCGCCCTGCCTGCCCGTCTGCGTGGGCGAGTGGACACAGCCAGATCCGCACTGCGCCCTGCCTGACCGTCTGCCGTGGGTGAGTGGACACAGCCAGTTCCGCACTGCGCCCTGCCTGACCGTCTGCCGTCGGTGAGTGGACACAGCCAGATCCACACTGCGCCCTGCCTGTCCGTCTGCCGTGTGCGAGTGGACACAGCCAGATCCGCACTGCGACCTGCCTGACCGTCTGCCGTGGGTGAGTGGACACAGCCAGATCAGCACTGCGCCCTGCCTGACTGCCTGCCGTGGGTGAGTGGACACAGCCAGATCTGCACTGCGCCCTGCCTGCCCGTCTCCCGTGGGCGAGTGGACAAAGCCAGATCTGCACTGCGCCCTGCCTGCCCTTCTGCCGTGGGTGAGTGGACACAGCCAGATCCGCACTGCGCCCTGCCTGCCCGTCTCCCGTCGGTGAGTGGACACAGCCAGATCCGCACTGCGCCCTGCCTGCCCGTCTCCCGTGGGTGAGTGGACACAGCCAGATCCGCACTGCGCCCTGCCTGCCCGTCTCCCGTGGGCGAGTGGACACAGCCAGATCCGCACTGCGCCCTGCCTGACCGTCTCCCGTAGGTGAGTGGACAAGCCAGATCCGCACTGGGCCTTGCCTGCCCGTCTCACGTGGGTGAGTGGACACAGCCTGATCCGCACTGCACCCTACCTGTCCGTCTCCCGTGGGTGAGTGGACACAGCCAGATCCGCACTGCACCCTGCCTGACCGTCCTTCGTGGGTGAGTGGACACCGCCAGATCCGCACTGCGCCCTGCCTGCCCGTCTCCCGTGGGTGAGTGGACACAACCAGATCCGCTCTGCGCCCTGCCTGCCCGTCTCCCGTCAGTGAGTGGACACAGCCAGATCCGCACTGCGCCCTGCCTGCCTGTCTCCCATGGGTGAGTGGACACAGCCAGATCCACACTGCGCGCTGCCTGCCCGTCTCCCGTGGGCGAGTGGACACAGCCAGATCCGCACTGCACCCTGCCTGCCCGTCTGTCGTGGGCGAGTGGACACAGCTAGATCCGCACTGCGCCCTGCCTGACCGTCTGCCGACGGTGAGTGGACACAGCCAGATGCACACTGCGCCCTGCCTGCCCGTCTGCCATGGGCGAGTGGATACAGCCAGATCCGCACTGCGCACTGCCTGACCGTCTGCCGTGGGTGAGTGGACACAGCCAGATCCGCACTGCGCCCTGCCTGACCGCCTGCCGTGGGTGAGTGGACACAGCCAGATCCGCAGTGCGCCCTGCCTGACCGTCAGCCGTGGGTGAGTGGACACAGCCAGATCCACACTGCGCCCTGCCTGCCCGTCTGCGTGGGCGAGGGGACACAGCCAGATCCGCACTGCGCCCTGCCTGCCCGTCTCCCGTCAGTGAGTGGACACAGCCAGATCCGCACTGCGCCCTGCCTGACCGTCTGCCGTGGGTGAGTGGACACAGCCAGATCCGCACTGCGCCCTGCCTGACCGCCTGCCGTGGGTGAGTGGACACAGCAAGATCCGCACTGCGCCCTGCCTGCCCGTCTCCCGTGGGCGAGTGGACACAGCCAGATCCGCACTGCGCCCTGCCTGCCCGTCTGCCGTGGGTCAGTGGACACAGCCAGATCCGCACTGCGACTTGCCTGCCTGTCTCACGTGGGTGAGTGGACACAGCCAGATCCGCAATGCGCCCTACCTGCCCGTCTCCCGTGGGTGAGTGGACACAGCCAGATCCGCATTGCACCCTGCCTGACCGTCCTTCGTGGGTGAGTGGACACCGCCAGTTCCGCACTGCGCTCTGCCTGCCCGTCTCCCGTGGGTGAGTGGACACAGCCAGATCCGCACTGCGCCCTGCCTGCCCGTCTCCCGTCAGTGAGTGGACACAGCCAGATCCGCACTGCGCCCTGCCTGCCCGTCTCCCGTGGGTGAGTCGACACAGCCAGATCCGCACTGCGCGCTGCCTGCCCGTCTCCCGTGGGTGAGTGGACACAGCCAGATCCGCACTTCTCCCTGCCTGCCCGTCTGTCGTGGGCGAGTGGACACAGCTAGATCCGCACTGCGCCCTGCCTGACCGTCTGCCGTCGGTGAGTGGACACAGCCAGATCCACACTGCGCCCTGCCTGCCCGTCTGCCATGGGCGAGTGGACACAGCCAGATCCGCACTGCGCACTGCCTGACCGTCTGCCGTGGGTGAGTGGACACAGCAAGATCCGCACTGCGGCCTGCCTGACCGCCTGCCGTGGGTGAGTGGACAAAGCAAGATCCGCACTGCGCCCTGCCTGACCGCCTGCCGTGTGTGAGTGGACACAGCCAGATCCGCACTGCACCCTACATGACCGTCTGCCGTGGGTGAGTGGACACATCCAGATCTTCACTGCGCCCTGCCTGCTCGCCTGCCGTGGGCGAGTGGACACAGCCAGATCCGCACTGCGCCCTGCCTGACCGTCTGCCGTGGGTGAGTGGACACATCCAGATCCACACTGCGCCCTGCCTGACCGCCTGCCGTGGGTGAGTGGATAAAGCAAGATCCGCACTGCGCCCTGCCTGCCTGTCTGCCGTGGGTGAGTGGACACAGCCAGATCCGCACTGCGCCCTGCCTGCCCGTCTCCCGTGGGTGAGTGGACACAGCCAGTTCCGCACTGCGCCCTGCCTGCCCGTCTCCCGTGGGTGAGTGGACACAGCCAGATCCGCACTGCACCCTGCCTGACCGTCCTTCTTGGGTGAGTGGACACCGCCAGATCCGCACTGTGCCGTGCCTTCCCGTCTGCCGTGGGCGAGTGGACACAGCCAGATCCGCACTGCGCCCTGCCTGCCCGTCTATCGTGGGCGAGTGGACACTGCCAGATCCGCACTGCGCCCTGCCTGACCATCTGCCGTGGGTGAGTGGACACAGCCAGATCCGCACTGCGCCCTGCCTGACCGCCTGCCGTGGGTGAGAGGACACAGCAAGATCCGCACTGCGCCCTGCCTGCCCGTCTCCCGTGGGCGAGTGGACACAGCCAGATCCGCACTGAGCCCTGCCTGCCCGTCTGCCGTGGGTCAGTGGACACAGCCAGATCCGCACTGCGCCTTGCCTGCCTGTCTCACGTGGGTGAGTGGACACAGCCAGATCCGCACTGCGCCCTACCTGCCCGTCTCCCGTGGGTGAGTGGACACAGCCAGATCCGCACTGCACACTGCCTGACCGTCCTTCGTGGGTGAGTGGACACCGCCAGTTCCGCACTGCGCCCTGCCTGCCCGTCTCCCTTGGGTGAGTGGACATAGCCAGATCCGCACTGCGCCCTGCCTGCCCTTCTCCCGTCAGTGAGTGGACACAGCCAGATCCGCACTGCGCCCTGCCTGCCCGTCTCCCGTGGGTGAGTCGACACAGCCAGATCTGCACTGCGCGCTGCCTGATCGTCTCCCGTGGGTGAGTGGACACAGCCAGATCCACACTGCGCCCTGCCTGCCCGTCTGTCGTGGGCGAGTGCACACAGCCAGATCCGCACTGCGCCCTGCCTGCCCATCTATCGTGGGCGAGTGGACACAGCCAGATCCGCACTGCGCCCTGCCTGACCGTCCTTCGTGGGTGAGTGGCCACCGCCAGATCCGCACTGCGCCCTGCCTGCCCGTCTCCCGTGGGTGAGTGGACACAGCCAGATCCGCACTGCGCCCTGCCTGCCCGTCTCCCGTCAGTGAGTGGACACAGCCAGATCCGCACTGCGCCCTGCCTGCCTGTCTCCCGTGGGTGAGTGGACACAGCCAGATCCGCACTGCGCGCTGCCTGCCCGTCTCCCGTGGGCGAGTGGACAGAGCCAGATCCGCACTGCGCCCTGCCTGCCCGTCACCCGTGGGCGAGTGGACACAGCTAGATCCGCACTGCGCCCTGCCTGACCGTCTGCCGTCGGTGATTGGACACAGCCAGATCCACACTGCGCCCTGCCTGCCCGTCTGCCATGGGCGAGTGAACACAGCCAGATCCGCACTGCGCACTGCCTGACCGTCTGCCGTGGGTGAGTGGACACAGCCAGATCCGCTCTGCGCCCTGCCTGACCGCCTGCCGGGGGTGAGTGGACACAGCCAGATCCGCACTGCGCCCTGCCTGACCGTCAGCCGTGGGTGAGTGGACACTGCCAGATCCACACTGCACCCTGCCTGCCCGTCTGCGTGGGCGAGTGGACACAGCCAGATCCGCACTGCGCCCTGCCTGACCGTCTGCCGTGGGTGAGTGGACACAGCCAGTTCCGCACTGCGCCCTGCCTGACAGTCTGCCGTCGGTGAGTGGACACAGCCAGATCCACACTGCGCCCTGCCTGTCCGTCTGCCGTGGGCGAGTGGACACAGCCAGATCCTCACTGCGCCCTGCCTGACCGTCTGCCGTGGGTGAGTGGACACAGCCAGATCAGCACTGCGCCCTGCCTGACTGCCTGCCGTGGGTGAGTGGACACAGCCAGATCCGCACTGCGCCCTGCCTGCCCGTCTCCCGTGGGCGAGTGGACAAAGCCAGATCCGCACTGCGCCCTACCTGCCCTTCTGCCGTGGGTGAGTGGACACAGCCAGATCCGCACTGCGCCCTGCCTGCCCGTCTCCCGTCGGTGAGTGGACACAGCCAGATCCGCACTGCGCCCTGCCTGCCCGTCTCCCGTGGGTGAGTGGACACAGCCAGATCCGCACTGCGCCCTGCCTGCCCGTCTCCCGTGGGCGAGTGGACACAGCCAGATCCGCACTGCGCCCTGCCTGACCGTCTCCCGTAGGTGAGTGGACAAGCCAGATCCGCACTGCGCCTTGCCTGCCCGTCTCACGTGGGTGAGTGGACACAGCCTGATCCGCACTGCACCCTACCTGCCCGTCTCCCGTGGGTGAGTGGACACAGCCAGATCCGCACTGCACCCTGCCTGACCGTCCTTCGTGGGTGAGTGGACACCGCCAGATCCGCACTGCGCCCTGCCTGCCCGTCTGTCGTGGGCGAGTGGACACAGCTAGATCCGCACTGCGCCCTGCCTGAACGTCTTCCGTCGGTGAGTGGACACAGCCAGATGCACACTGCGCCCTGCCTGCCCGTCTGCCATGGGCGAGTGGATACAGCCAGATCCGCACTGCGCACTGCCTGACCGTCTGCCGTGGGTGAGTGGACACAGCCAGATCTGCACTGCGCCCTGCCTGACCGCCTGCCGTGGGTGAGTGGACACAGCCATATCCGCACTGCGCCCTGCCTGACCGTAAGCCGTGGGGGAGTGGACACAGCCAGATCCACACTGCGCCCTGCCTGCCCGTCTGCGTGGGCGAGTGGACACAGCCAGATCCGCACTGCGCCCTGCCTGACCGTCTGCCGTGGGTGAGTGGACACAGCCAGTTCCGCACTGCGCCCTGCCTGACCGTCTGCCGTGGGTGAGTGGACACAGCCAGTTCCGCACTGCGCCCTGCCTGACCGTCTGCCGTCGGTGAGTGGACACAGCCAGATCCACACTGCGCCCTGCCTGTCCGTCTGCCGTGGGCGAGTGGACACAGCCAGATCCTCACTGCGCCCTGCCTGACCGTCTGCCGTGGGTGAGTGGACACAGCCAGATCAGCACTGCGCCCTGCCTGACTGCCTGCCGTGGGTGAGTGGACACAGCCAGATCCGCACTGCGCCCTGCCTGCCCGTCTCCCGTGGGCGAGTGGACAAAGCCAGATCCGCACTGCGCCCTGCCTGCCCTTCTGCCGTGGGTGAGTGGACACAGCCAGATCCGCACTGCGCCCTGCCTGCCCGTCTCCCGTGGGTGAGTGGACACAGCCAGATCCGCACTGCGCCCTGCCTGCCCGTCTCCCGTGGGTGAGTGGACACAGCCAGATCCGCACTGCGCCCTGCCTGCCCGTCTCCCGTGGGCGAGTGGACACAGCCAGATCCGCACTGCGCCCTGCCTGACCGTCTCCCGTAGGTGAGTGGACAAGCCAGATCCGCACTGCGCCTTGCCTGCCCGTCTCACGTGGGTGAGTGGACACAGCCTGATCCGCACTGCACCCTACCTGTCCGTCTCCCGTGGGTGAGTGGACACAGCCAGATCCGCACTGCACCCTGCCTGACCGTCCTTCGTGGGTGAGTGGACACCGCCAGATCCGCACTGCGCCCTGCCTGCCCGTCTGTCGTGGGCGAGTGGACACAGCTAGATCCGCACTGCGCCCTGACTGAACGTCTGCCGTCGGTGAGTGGACACAGCCAGATTCACACTGCGCCCTGCCTGCCCGTCTGCCATGGGCGAGTGGATACAGCCAGATCCGCACTGCGCACTGCCTGACCGTCTGCCGTGGGTGAGTGGACACAGCCAGATCCGCACTGCGCCCTGCCTGACCGCCTGCCGTGGGTGAGTGGACACAGCCAGATCCGCACTGCGCCCTGCCTGACCGTAAGCCGTGGGTGAGTGGACACAGCCAGATCCGCACTGCGCCTTGCCTGCCCGTCTGCCGTGGGCGAGTGGACACAGCCAGATCCGCACTGCGCCCTGCCTGCCCGTCTCCCGTGGGCGAGTGGACACAGCCAGATCCGCACTGCGCCCTGCCTGACCGTCTCCCGTGGGTGAGTGGACACAGCCAGATCCGCACTGCGCCCTGCCTGCCCGTCTCCCGTGGGCGAGTGGACACAGCCAGATCCGCACTGCGCCCTGCCTGACCGTCTCCCGTAGGTGAGTGGACAAGCCAGATCCGCACTGCGCCTTGCCTGCCCGTCTCACGTGGGTGAGTGGACACAGCCTGATCCGCACTGCACCCTACCTGTCCGTCTCCCGTGGGTGAGTGGACACAGCCAGATCCGCACTGCACCCTGCCTGACCGTCCTTCGTGGGTGAGTGGACACCGCCAGATCCGCACTGCGCCCTGCCTGACCGTCCTTCGTGGGTGAGTGGACACCGCCAGATCCGCACTGCGCCCTGCCTGCCCGTCTCCCGTGGGTGAGTGGACACAGCCAGATCCGCACTGCGCCCTGTCTGCCCGTCTCCCGTCAGTGAGTGGACACAGCCAGATCCGCACTGCGCCCTGCCTGCCCGTCTCCCGTTGGTGAGTGGACACAGCCAGATCCGCACTGCGCGCTGCCTGCCCGACTCCCGTGGGTGAGTGGACAGAGCCAGATCCGCACTGCGCCCTGCCTGCCCGTCACCCGTGGGCGAGTGGACACAGCTAGATCCGCACTGCGCCCTGCCTGACCGTCTGCCGTCGGTGAGTGGACACAGCCAGATCCACACTGCGCCCTGCCTGCCCGTCTGCCATGGGCGAGTGGACACAGCCAGATCCGCACTGCGCACTGCCTGACCGTCTGCCGTGGGTGAGTGGACACAGCCAGATCCGCTCTGCGCCCTGCCTGACCGCCTGCCGGGGGTGAGTGGACACAGCCAGATCCGCACTGCGCCCTGCCTGACCATCAGCCGTGGGTGAGTGGACACTGCCAGATCCACACTGCGCCCTGCCTGCCCGTCTGCGTGGGCGAGTGGACACAGCCAGATCCGCACTGCGCCCTGCCTGCCCGACTCCCGTGGGTGAGTGGACACAGCCAGATCCGCACTGCGCGCTGCCTGCCCGACTCCCGTGGGTGAGTGGACAGAGCCAGATCCGCACTGCACCCTACCTGTCCGTCTCCCGTGGGTGAGTGGACACAGCCAGATCCGCACTGCACCCTGCCTGACCGTCCTTCGTGGGTGAGTGGACACCGCCAGATCCGCACTGCGCCCTGCCTGCCCGTCTGTCGTGGGCGAGTGGACACAGCTAGATCCGCACTGCGCCCTGCCTGAACGTCTTCCGTCGGTGAGTGGACACAGCCAGATGCACACTGCGCCCTGCCTGCCCGTCTGCCATGGGCGAGTGGATACAGCCAGATCCGCACTGCGCACTGCCTGACCGTCTGCCGTGGGTGAGTGGACACAGCCAGATCTGCACTGCGCCCTGCCTGACCGCCTGCCGTGGGTGAGTGGACACAGCCATATCCGCACTGCGCCCTGCCTGACCGTAAGCCGTGGGGGAGTGGACACAGCCAGATCCACACTGCGCCCTGCCTGCCCGTCTGCGTGGGCGAGTGGACACAGCCAGATCCGCACTGCGCCCTGCCTGACCGTCTGCCGTGGGTGAGTGGACACAGCCAGTTCCGCACTGCGCCCTGCCTGACCGTCTGCCGTGGGTGAGTGGACACAGCCAGTTCCGCACTGCGCCCTGCCTGACCGTCTGCCGTCGGTGAGTGGACACAGCCAGATCCACACTGCGCCCTGCCTGTCCGTCTGCCGTGGGCGAGTGGACACAGCCAGATCCTCACTGCGCCCTGCCTGACCGTCTGCCGTGGGTGAGTGGACACAGCCAGATCAGCACTGCGCCCTGCCTGACTGCCTGCCGTGGGTGAGTGGACACAGCCAGATCCGCACTGCGCCCTGCCTGCCCGTCTCCCGTGGGCGAGTGGACAAAGCCAGATCCGCACTGCGCCCTGCCTGCCCTTCTGCCGTGGGTGAGTGGACACAGCCAGATCCGCACTGCGCCCTGCCTGCCCGTCTCCCGTGGGTGAGTGGACACAGCCAGATCCGCACTGCGCCCTGCCTGCCCGTCTCCCGTGGGTGAGTGGACACAGCCAGATCCGCACTGCGCCCTGCCTGCCCGTCTCCCGTGGGCGAGTGGACACAGCCAGATCCGCACTGCGCCCTGCCTGACCGTCTCCCGTAGGTGAGTGGACAAGCCAGATCCGCACTGCGCCTTGCCTGCCCGTCTCACGTGGGTGAGTGGACACAGCCTGATCCGCACTGCACCCTACCTGTCCGTCTCCCGTGGGTGAGTGGACACAGCCAGATCCGCACTGCACCCTGCCTGACCGTCCTTCGTGGGTGAGTGGACACCGCCAGATCCGCACTGCGCCCTGCCTGCCCGTCTGTCGTGGGCGAGTGGACACAGCTAGATCCGCACTGCGCCCTGACTGAACGTCTGCCGTCGGTGAGTGGACACAGCCAGATTCACACTGCGCCCTGCCTGCCCGTCTGCCATGGGCGAGTGGATACAGCCAGATCCGCACTGCGCACTGCCTGACCGTCTGCCGTGGGTGAGTGGACACAGCCAGATCCGCACTGCGCCCTGCCTGACCGCCTGCCGTGGGTGAGTGGACACAGCCAGATCCGCACTGCGCCCTGCCTGACCGTCTGCCGTGGGTGAGTGGACACAGCCAGTTCCGCACTGCGCCCTGCCTGACCGTCTGCCGTGGGTGAGTGGACACAGCCAGTTCCGCACTGCGCCCTGCCTGACCGTCTGCCGTCGGTGAGTGGACACACCCAGATCCACACTGCGCCCTGCCTGTCCGTCTGCCGTGGGCGAGTGGACACAGCCAGATCCTCACTGCGCCCTGCCTGACCGTCTGCCGTGGGTGAGTGGACACAGCCAGATCAGCACTGCGCCCTGCCTGACTGCCTGCCGTGGGTGAGTGGACACAGCCAGATCCGCACTGCGCCCTGCCTGCCCGTCTCCCGTGGGCGAGTGGACAAAGCCAGATCCGCACTGCGCCCTGCCTGCCCTTCTGCCGTGGGTGAGTGGACACAGCCAGATCCGCACTGCGCCCTGCCTGCCCGTCTCCCGTGGGTGAGTGGACACAGCCAGATCCGCACTGCGCCCTGCCTGCCCGTCTCCCGTGGGCGAGTGGACACAGCCAGATCCTCACTGCGCCCTGCCTGACCGTCTGCCGTGGGTGAGTGGACACAGCCAGAATAGCACTGCGCCCTGCCTGACTGCCTGCCGTGGGTGAGTGGACACAGCCAGATCCGCACTGCGCCCTGCCTGCCCGTCTCCCGTGGGCGAGTGGACAAAGCCAGATCCGCACTGCGCCCTGCCTGCCCTTCTGCCGTGGGTGAGTGGACACAGCCAGATCCGCACTGCGCCCTGCCTGCCCGTCTCCCGTGGGTGAGTGGACACAGCCAGATCCGCACTGCGCCCTGCCTGCCCGTCTCCCGTGGGTGAGTGGACACAGCCAGATCCGCACTGCGCCCTGCCTGCCCGTCTCCCGTGGGCGAGTGGACACAGCCAGATCCGCACTGCGCCCTGCCTGACCGTCTCCCGTAGGTGAGTGGACAAGCCAGATCCGCACTGCGCCTTGCCTGCCCGTCTCACGTGGGTGAGTGGACACAGCCTGATCCGCACTGCACCCTACCTGTCCGTCTCCCGTGGGTGAGTGGACACAGCCAGATCCGCACTGCACCCTGCCTGACCGTCCTTCGTGGGTGAGTGGACACCGCCAGATCCGCACTGCGCCCTGCCTGCCCGTCTGTCGTGGGCGAGTGGACACAGCTAGATCCGCACTGCGCCCTGACTGAACGTCTGCCGTCGGTGAGTGGACACAGCCAGATTCACACTGCGCCCTGCCTGCCCGTCTGCCATGGGCGAGTGGATACAGCCAGATCCGCACTGCGCACTGCCTGACCGTCTGCCGTGGGTGAGTGGACACAGCCAGATCCGCACTGCGCCCTGCCTGACCGCCTGCCGTGGGTGAGTGGACACAGCCAGATCCGCACTGCGCCCTGCCTGACCGTAAGCCGTGGGTGAGTGGACACAGCCAGATCCGCACTGCGCCCTGCCTGCCCGTCTGCCGTGGGCGAGTGGACACAGCCAGATCCGCACTGCGCCCTGCCTGCCCGTCTCCCGTGGGCGAGTGGACACAGCCAGATCCGCACTGCGCCCTGCCTGACCGTCTCCCGTGGGTGAGTGGACACAGCCAGATCCGCACTGCGCCCTGCCTGCCCGTCTGCGTGGGCGAGTGGACACAGCCAGATCCGCACTGCGCCCTGCCTGCCCGACTCCCGTGGGTGAGTGGACACAGCCAGATCCGCACTGCGCGCTGCCTGCCCGACTCCCGTGGGTGAGTGGACAGAGCCAGATCCGCACTGCACCCTACCTGTCCGTCTCCCGTGGGTGAGTGGACACAGCCAGATCCGCACTGCACCCTGCCTGACCGTCCTTCGTGGGTGAGTGGACACCGCCAGATCCGCACTGCGCCCTGCCTGCCCGTCTGTCGTGGGCGAGTGGACACAGCTAGATCCGCACTGCGCCCTGCCTGAACGTCTTCCGTCGGTGAGTGGACACAGCCAGATGCACACTGCGCCCTGCCTGCCCGTCTGCCATGGCGAGTGGATACAGCCAGATCCGCACTGCGCACTGCCTGACCGTCTGCCGTGGGTGAGTGGACACAGCCAGATCTGCACTGCGCCCTGCCTGACCGCCTGCCGTGGGTGAGTGGACACAGCCATATCCGCACTGCGCCCTGCCTGACCGTAAGCCGTGGGGGAGTGGACACAGCCAGATCCACACTGCGCCCTGCCTGCCCGTCTGCGTGGGCGAGTGGACACAGCCAGATCCTCACTGCGCCCTGCCTGACCGTCTGCCGTGGGTGAGTGGACACAGCCAGTTCCGCACTGCGCCCTGCCTGACCGTCTGCCGTGGGTGAGTGGACACAGCCAGTTCCGCACTGCTCCCTGCCTGACCGTCTGCCGTCGGTGAGTGGACACAGCCAGATCCACACTGCGCCCTGCCTGTCCGTCTGCCGTGGGCGAGTGGACACAGCCAGATCCTCACTGCGCCCTGCCTGACCGTCTGCCGTGGGTGAGTGGACACAGCCAGATCAGCACTGCGCCCTGCCTGACTGCCTGCCGTGGGTGAGTGGACACAGCCAGATCCGCACTGCGCCCTGCCTGCCCGTCTCCCGTGGGCGAGTGGACAAAGCCAGATCCGCACTGCGCCCTGCCTGCCCTTCTGCCGTGGGTGAGTGGACACAGCCAGATCCGCACTGCGCCCTGCCTGCCCGTCTCCCGTGGGTGAGTGGACACAGCCAGATCCGCACTGCGCCCTGCCTGCCCGTCTCCCGTGGGTGAGTGGACACAGCCAGATCCGCACTGCGCCCTGCCTGCCCGTCTCCCGTGGGCGAGTGGACACAGCCAGATCCGCACTGCGCCCTGCCTGACCGTCTCCCGTAGGTGAGTGGACAAGCCAGATCCGCACTGCGCCTTGCCTGCCCGTCTCACGTGGGTGAGTGGACACAGCCTGATCCGCACTGCACCCTACCTGTCCGTCTCCCGTGGGTGAGTGGACACAGCCAGATCCGCACTGCACCCTGCCTGACCGTCCTTCGTGGGTGAGTGGACACCGCCAGATCCGCACTGCGCCCTGCCTGCCCGTCTGTCGTGGGCGAGTGGACACAGCTAGATCCGCACTGCGCCCTGACTGAACGTCTGCCGTCGGTGAGTGGACACAGCCAGATTCACACTGCGCCCTGCCTGCCCGTCTGCCATGGGCGAGTGGATACAGCCAGATCCGCACTGCGCACTGCCTGACCGTCTGCCGTGGGTGAGTGGACACAGCCAGATCCGCACTGCGCCCTGCCTGACCGCCTGCCGTGGGTGAGTGGACACAGCCAGATCCGCACTGCGCCCTGCCTGACCGTAAGCCGTGGGTGAGTGGACACAGCCAGATCCGCACTGCGCCCTGCCTGCCCGTCTGCCGTGGGCGAGTGGACACAGCCAGATCCGCACTGCGCCCTGCCTGCCCGTCTCCCGTGGGCGAGTGGACACAGCCAGATCCGCACTGCGCCCTGCCTGACCGTCTCCCGTGGGTGAGTGGACACAGCCAGATCCGCACTGCGCCCTGCCTGCCCGTCTCCCGTGGGCGAGTGGACACAGCCAGATCCGCACTGCGCCCTGCCTGACCGTCTCCCGTGGGTGAGTGGACACAGCCAGATCCGCACTGCGCCCTGCCTGCCCGTCTCCCGTGGGCGAGTGGACACAGCCAGATCCGCACTGCGCCCTGCCTGACCGTCTCCCGTAGGTGAGTGGACAAGCCAGATCCGCACTGCACCCTACCTGTCCGTCTCCCGTGGGTGAGTGGACACAGCCAGATCCGCACTGCACCCTGCCTGACCGTCCTTCGTGGGTGAGTGGACACCGCCAGATCCGCACTGCGCCCTGCCTGACCGTCCTTCGTGGGTGAGTGGACACCGCCAGATCCGCACTGCGCCCTGCCTGCCCATCTCCCGTGGGTGAGTGGACACAGCCAGATCCGCACTGCGCCCTGTCTGCCCGTCTCCCGTCAGTGAGTGGACACAGCCAGATCCGCACTGCGCCCTGCCTGCCCGTCTCCCGTTGGTGAGTGGACACAGCCAGATCCGCACTGCGCGCTGCCTGCCCGACTCCCGTGGGTGAGTGGACAGAGCCAGATCCGCACTGCGCCCTGCCTGCCCGTCACCCGTGGGCGAGTGGACACAGCTAGATCCGCACTGCGCCCTGCCTGACCGTCTGCCGTCGGTGAGTGGACACAGCCAGATCCACACTGCGCCCTGCCTGCCCGTCTGCCATGGGCGAGTGGACACAGCCAGATCCGCACTGCGCACTGCCTGACCGTCTGCCGTGGGTGAGTGGACACAGCCAGATCCGCTCTGCGCCCTGCCTGACCGCCTGCCGGGGGTGAGTGGACACAGCCAGATCCGCACTGCGCCCTGCCTGACCATCAGCCGTGGGTGAGTGGACACTGCCAGATCCACACTGCGCCCTGCCTGCCCGTCTGCGTGGGCGAGTGGACACAGCCAGATCCGCACTGCGCCCTGCCTGCCCGACTCCCGTGGGTGAGTGGACACAGCCAGATCCGCACTGCGCCCTGCCTGCCCGTCTCCCGTGGGCGAGTGGACACAGCCAGATCCGCACTGAGCCCTGCCTGCCCGTCTGCCGTGGGTCAGTGGACACAGCCAGATCCGCACTGCGCCTTGCCTGCCTGTCTCACGTGGGTGAGTGGACACAGCCAGATCCGCACTGCGCCCTACCTGCCCGTCTCCCGTGGGTGAGTGGACACAGCCAGATCCGCACTGCACACTGCCTGACCGTCCTTCGTGGGTGAGTGGACACCGCCAGTTCCGCACTGCGCCCTGCCTGCCCGTCTCCCGTGGGTGAGTGGACACAGCCAGATCCGCACTGCGCCCTGCCTGCCCGTCTCCCGTCAGTGAGTGGACACAGCCAGATCCGCACTGCGCCCTGCCTGCCCGTCTCCCGTGGGTGAGTCGACACAGCCAGATCCGCACTGCGCGCTGCCTGATCGTCTCCCGTGGGTGAGTGGACACAGCCAGATCCACACTGCGCCCTGCCTGCCCGTCTGTCGTGGGTGAGTGCACACAGCCAGATCCGCACTGCGCCCTGCCTGCCCATCTATCGTGGGCGAGTGGACACAGCCAGATCCGCACTGCGCCCTGCCTGACCGTCTGCCGTGGGTGAGTGGACACAGCCAGATCCGCACTGCGCCCTGCCTGACCGCCTGCCGTGGGTGAGTGGACACAGCAAGATCCGCACTGCGCCCTGCCTGCCCGTCTCCCGTAGGCGAGTGGACACAGCCAGATCCGCACTGCGCCCTGCCTGCCCGTCTGCCGTGGGTCAGTGGACACAGCCAGATCCGCACTGCGCCTTGCCTGCCTGTCTCACGTGGGTGAGTGGACACAGCCAGATCCGCACTGCGCCCTACCTGCCCGTCTCCCGTGGGTGAGTCGACACAGCCAGATCCGCACTGCGCGCTGCCTGCCCGTCTCCCGTGGGTGAGTGGACACAGCCAGATCCGCACTGCGCCCTGCATGCCCGTCTGTCGTGGGCGAGTGGACACAGCTAGATCCGCACTGCGCCCTGCCTGACCGTCTGCCGTCGGTGAGTGGACACAGCCAGATCCACACTGCGCCCTGCCTGCCCGTCTGCCATGGGCGAGTGGACACAGCCAGATCCGCACTGCGCAATGCCTGACCGTCTGCCGTGGGTGAGTGGACAAAGCAAGATCAGCACTGCGCCCTGCCTGACCGCCTGCCGTGGGTGAGTGGACACAGCCAGATCCGCACTGCACCCTGCCTGACCGTCTGCCGTGGGTGAGTGGACACAGCCAGATCCGCACTGCGCCCTGCCTGACCGTCAGCCGTGGGTGAGTGGACACTGCCAGATCCACACTGCGCCCTGCCTGCCCGTCTGCGTGGGCGAGTGGACACAGCCAGATCCGCACTGCGCCCTTCCTGACCGTCTGCCGTGGGTGAGTGGACACAGCCAGATCCGCACTGCGCCCTGCCTGACCGTCTGCCGTGGGTGAGTGGACACAGCCAGATCAGCACTGCGCCCTGCCTGACTGCCTGCCGTGGGTGAGTGGACACAGCCAGATCCGCACTGCGCCCTGCCTGCCCTTCTCCCGGGGGCGAATGGACAAAGCCAGATCCGCACTGCGCCCTGCCTGCCCTTCTGCCGTGGGTGAGTGGACACAGCCAAATCCGCACTGCGCCCTGCCTGCCCGTCTCCCGTGGGTGAGTGGACACAGCCAGATCCGCACTGCGCCCTGCCTGCCTGTCTCCCGTGGGTGAGTGGACACAGCCAGATCCGCACTGCGCCCTGCCTGACCGTCTCCCGTAGGTGAGTGGACAAGCCAGATCCGCACTGCGCCTTGCCTGCCCGTCTCACGTGGGTGAGTGGACACAGCCTGATCCGCACTGCACCCTACCTGTCCGTCTCCCGTGGGTGAGTGGACACAGCCAGATCCGCACTGCACCCTGCCTGACCGTCCTTCGTGGGTGAGTGGACACCGCCAGATCCGCACTGCGCCCTGCCTGACCGTCCTTCGTGGGTGAGTGGACACCGCCAGATCCGCACTGCGCCCTGCCTGCCCGTCTCCCGTGGGTGAGTGGACACAGCCAGATCCGCACTGCGCCCTGCCTGCCCGTCTCCCGTCAGTGAGTGGACACAGCCAGATCCGCACTGCGCCCTGCCTGCCCGTCTCCCGTGGGTGAGTGGACACAGCCAGATCCGCACTGCGCGCTGCCTGCCCGACTCCCGTGGGCGAGTGGACAGAGCCAGATCCGCACTGCGCCCTGCCTGCCCGTCACCCGTGGGCGAGTGGACACAGCTAGATCCGCACTGCGCCCTGCCTGACCGTCTGCCGTCGGTGAGTGGACACAGCCAGATCCACACTGCGCCCTGCCTGCCCGTCTGCCATGGGCGAGTGGACACAGCCAGATCCGCACTGCGCACTGCCTGACCGTCTGCCGTGGGTGAGTGGACACAGCCAGATCCGCTCTGCGCCCTGCCTGACCGCCTGCCGGGGGTGAGTGGACACAGCCAGATCCGCACTGCGCCCTGCCTGACCGTCAGCCGTGGGTGAGTGGACACTGCCAGATCCACACTGCGCCCTGCCTGCCCGTCTGCGTGGGCGAGTGGACACAGCCAGATCCGCACTGCGCCCTGCCTGACCGTCTGCCGTGGGTGAGTGGACACAGCCAGTTCCGCACTGCGCCCTGCCTGACCGTCTGCCGTCGGTGAGTGGACACAGCCAGATCCACACTGCGCCCTGCCTGTCCGTCTGCCGTGGGCGAGTGGACACAGCCCGATCCGCACTGCGCCCTGCCTTACCGTCTGCCGTGGGTGAGTGGACACAGCCAGATCCGCACTGCGCCCTGCCTGCCCGTCTGCCGTGGGCGAGTGGACACAGCCAGATCCGCACTGCGCCCTGCCTGCCCGTCTCCCGTGGGCGAGTGGACACAGCCAGATCCGCACTGCGCCCTGCCTGACCGTCTCCCGTGGGTGAGTGGACACAGCCAGATCCGCACTGCGCCTTGCCTGCCCGTCTCACGTGGGTGAGTGGACACAGCCAGATCCGCACTGCACCCTAACTGCCCGTCTCCCGTGGGTGAGTGGACACAGCCAGATCCGCACTGCACCCTGCCTGACCGTCCTTCGTGGGTGAGTGGACACCGCCAGATCCGCACTGCGCCCTGCCTGCCCGTCTCCCGTGGGCGAGTGGACACAGCCAGATCCGCACTGCGCCCTGCCTGCCCGTCTGTCGTGGGCGAGTGGACACAGCTAGATCCGCACTGCGCCCTGCCTGACCGTCTGCCGTCGGTGAGTGGACACAGCCAGATCCACACTGCGCCCTGCCTGCCCGTCTGCCATGGGCGAGTGGACACAGCCAGATCCGCACTGCGCACTGCCGGCCCGTCTCCCGTGGGCGAGTGGACACAGCCAGATCCGCACTGCGCCCTGCCTGCCCGTCTGTCGTGGGGGAGTGGACACAGCCAGATCCGCACGGCGCCCTGCCTGCCCGTCTCCCGTGGGCGAGTGGACACTGCCAGATCCGCACTGCGCCCTGCCTGACCGTCTCCCGTAGGTGAGTGGACACAGCCAGATCCGCACTGCGCCTTGCCTGCCCATCTCACGTGGGTGAGTGGACACAGCCTGATCCGCACTGCATCCTACCTGTCCGTCTCCCGTGGGTGAGTGGACATAGCCAGATCCGCACTGCACCCTGCCTGACCGTCCTTCGTGGGTGAGTGGACACCGCCAGATCCGCACTGCGCCCTGCCTGCCTGTCTCCCGTGGGTGAGTGGACACAGCCAGATCCGAACTGCGCCCTGCCTGCCCGTCTGCCGTGGGTGAGTGGACACCGCCAGATCCGCACTGCGCCCTACCTGCCCGCCTCCCGTGGGTGAGTGGACACAGCCAGATCCGCACTGCACCCTGCCTGACCGTCCTTCGTGGGTGAGTTGACACCGCCAGATCCGCACTGCGCCCTGCCTGCCCTTCGGCCGTGGGTGAGTGGACACAGCCAGATCCGCACTGCGCCCTGCCTGCCCGTCTCCCGTCAGTGAGTGGACACAGCCAGATCCGCACTGCGCCCTGCCTGCCCGTCTCCCGTGGGTGAGTGGACACAGCCAGATCCGCACTGCGCCCTGCCTGCCCGTCTCCCGTGGGCGAGTGGACACAGCCAGATCCGCACTGCGCCCTGCCTGCCCTTCTGCCGTGGATGAGTGGATACAGCCAGATCCGCACTGCGCCCTGCCTGCCCGTCTCCCGTCAGTGAGTGGACACAGCCAGATCCGCACTGCGCCCTGCCTGCCCGTCTCCCGTCAGTGAGTGGACACAGCCAGATCCGCACTGCACCCTGCCTGACCGTCCTTCGTGGGTGAGTGGACACCGCCAGATCCGCACTGCGCCCTGCCTGCCCGTCTCCCGTGGGTGAGTGGACACAGCCAGATCCGCACTGCGCCCTGCCTGCCCGTCTCCCGTCAGTGAGTGGACACAGCCAGATCCGCACTGCGCCCTGCCTGCCCGTCTGTCGTGGGCGAGTGGACACAGCTAGATCCGCACTGCGCCCTGCCTGACCGTCTGCCGTCGGTGAGTGGACACAGCCAGATCCACACTGCGCCCTGCCGGCCCGTCTGGCATGGGCGAGTGGACACAGCCAGATCCGCACTGCGCACTGCCTGACCGTCTGCCGTGGGTGAGTGGACACAGCCAGATCCGCTCTGCGCCCTGCCTGACCGCCTGCCGGAGGAGAGTGGACACAGCCAGATCCGCAATGCGCCCTGCCTGACCGTCAGCCATGGGTGAGTGGACACAGCCAGATCCACACTGCGCCCTGCCTGCCCGTCTGCGTGGGCGAGTGGACATAGCCAGATCCGCACTGCGCCCTGCCTGACCGTCTGCCGTGGGTGAGTGGACACAGCCAGTTCCGCACTGCGCCCTGCCTGACCGTCTGCCGTCGGTGAGTGGACACAGCCAGATCCACACTGTGCCCTGCCTGTCCGTCTGCCGTGGGCGAGTGGACACAGCCAGATCCGCACTGCGCCCTGCCTGACTGTCTGCCGTGTGAGAGTGGACACAGCCAGATCAGCACTGCGCCCTGCCTGACCGCCTGCCGTGGGTAGGTGGACACAGCCAGATCCGCACTGCGCCGTGCCTGCCCGTCTCCCGTGGGGGAGTGGACACAGCCAGATCCGCACTGCGCCCTGCCTGCCCTTCTGCCGTGGGTGAGTGGACACAGCCAGATCCGCACTGCGCCCTGCCTGCCCGTCTACCGTCGGTGAGTGGACACAGCCAGATCCGCACTGCGCCCTGCCTGCCCGACTCCCGTGGGTGAGTGGACACAGCCAGATCCGCACTGCGCCTTGCCTGCCCGTCTCCCGTGGGCGAGTGGACACTGCCAGATCCGCACTGCGCCCTGCCTGACCGTCTCCCGTAGGTGAGTGGACAAGCCAGATCGGCACTGCGCCTTGCCTGCCCGTCTCACGTGGGTGAGCGGACACAGCCTGATCCGCACTGCACCCTACCTGTCCGTCTCCCGTGGGTGAGTGGACACAGCCAGATCCGCACTGCACCCTGCCTGCCCGTCTCCCGTGGGTGAGTGGACACAGCCAGATCCGCACTGCGCCCTGCCTGCCCGTCTCCCGTCAGTGAGTGGACACAGCCAGATCCGCACTGCGCCCTGCCTGCTTGTCTCCCATGGGTGAGTGGACACAGCCAGATCCGCACTGCGCGCTGCCTGCCCGTCTCCCGTGGGCGAGTGGACACAGCCAGATCCGCACTGCGCCCTGCCAGACCGCCTGCCATGGGTGAGTGGACACAGCCAGATCCGCACTGCGCCCTGCCTGACCGTCTCCCGTGGGCGAGTGGACAGAGCCAGATCCGCACTGCGCCTTGCCTGCGCTTCTGCCGTGGGTGAGTGGACACAGCCAGATCCGCACTGCGCCCTGCCTGACCGTCTGCAGTGGGTGAGTGGACACAGCCAGATCCATACTGCGCCCTGCCTGCCCGTCTGCCGTGGGTGAGTGGACACAGCCCGATCCGCAATGCGCCCTGCCTGACCATCTCCCGTGGGTTAGTGGACACAGCCAGATCCGCACTGCGCCTTGCCTGCCCGTCTCACGTGGGTGAGTGGACACAGCCAGATCCGCACTGCACCCTACCTGCCCGTCTCCCGTGGGTGAGTGGACACAGCCAGATCCGCACTGCACCCTGCCTGACCGTCCTTCGTGGGTGAGTGGACACCGCCAGATCCGCACTGCGCCCTGCCTGCCCGTCTCCCGTGGGCGAGTGGACACAGCCAGATCCGCACTGCGCCCTGCCTGACCGTCTGTCGTGGGCGAGTGGACACAGCCAGATCCGCACTGCGCCCTGCCTGCCCGTCTCCCGTGGGCGAGTGGACACTGCCAGATCCGCACTACGCCTTGCCTGCCCGTCTCACGTGGGTGAGTGGACACAGCCTGATCCGCACTGCACCCTACCTGTCCGTCTCCCGTGGGTGAGTGGACATAGCCGGATCCGCACTGCACCCTGCCTGACCGTCCTTCGTGGGTGAGTGGACACCGCCAGATCCGCACTGCGCCCTGCCTGCCCGTCTCCCGTGGGTGAGTGGACACAGCCAGATCCGCACTGCGCCCTGCCTGCCCGTCTCCCGTGGGTGAGTGGACACAGCCAGATCCGCACTGCGCGCTGCCTGCCCGTCTCCCGTGGGCGAGTGGACACAGCCAGATCCGCACCGCGCCCTGCCTGCCCGTCTGTCGTGGGCGAGTGGACACAGCTAGATCCGCACTGCGCCCTGCCTGACCGTCTGCCGTCGGTGAGTGGACACATCCAGATCCACACTGCGCCCTGCCTGCCCGTCTGCCGTGGGCGAGTGGACACAGCCAGATCCGCACTGCGCCATGCCTGCCCGTCTCCCGTGGGCGAGTGGACACAGCCAGATCCGCACTGCGCCCTGCCTGACAGTCTCCCGTGGGTGAGTGGACACAGCCAGATCCGCACTGCGCCTTGCCTGCCCGTCTCACGTGGGTGAGTGGACACAGCCAGATCCGCACTGCACCCTACCTGCCCGTCTACCGTGGGTGAGTGGACACAGCCAGATCCGCACTGCACCTGGCCTGACCGTCCTTCATGGGTGAGTGGACACCGCCATATCCGCACTGCGCCCTGCCTGCCCGTCTCCCGTGGGTGAGTGGACACAGCCAGATCCGCACTGCGCCCTGCCTGCCCGTCTCCCGTAAGTGAGTGGACACAGCCAGATCCGCACTGCGCCCTGCCTGCCCGTCTCCCGTGGGTGAGTGGACACAGCCAGATCCGCACTGCACGCTGCCTGCCCGTCTCCCGTTGGCGAGTGGACACTGCCAGATCCGCACTGCGCCCTGCCTGCCCGTCTGTCGTGGGCGAGTGGACACAGCTGATACGCACTGCGCCCTGCCTGACCGTCTGCCGTCGGTGAGTGGACACAGCCAGATCCACACTGCGCCCTGCCTGCCCGTCTGCCATGGGCGAGTGGACACAGCCAGATCCACACTGCGCACTGCCTGCCCGTCTCCCGTGGGCGAGTGGACACAGCCATATCCGCACTGCGCCCTGCCTGCCCGTCTGTCGTGGGCGAGTGGACACAGCCAGATCCGCACTGCGCCCTGCCTGACCGTCTGCCGTCGGTGAGTGGACACAGCCAGATCCACACTGCGCCCTGCCTGTCCGTCTGCCGTGGGCGAGTGGACACAACCAGATCCGCACTGCGCCCTGCCTGCCCGTCTCCGGTGGGCGAGTGGACACAGCCAGATCCGCACTGCGCCCTGCCTGCCCTTCTGCCGTGGGTGAGTGAACACAGCCAGATCCGCACTGCGCCCTGCCTGCCCGTCTCCCGTCAGTGAGTGGACACAGCCAGATCCGCACTGCGCCCTATCTGCCCGTCTCCCGTGGGCGAGTGGACACAGCCAGATCCGCACTGCACCCTGCCAGCCCGTCTGCCGTGGGCGAGTGGACACAGCCAGATCCGCACTGCGCCCTGCCTGCCCGTCTGTCGTGGGCGAGTGGACACAGCTAGATCCGCACTGCGCCCTGCCTGACCGTCTGCCGTCGGTGAGTGGACACAGCCAGATCCACACTGCGCCCTGCCGGCCCGTCTGCCATGGGCGAGTGGACACAGCCAGATCCGCACTGCGCACTGCCTGACCGTCTGCCGTGGGTGAGTGGACACAGCCAGATCCACTCTGCGCCCTGCCTGACCGCCTGCCGGGGGCGAGTGGACACAGCCAGTTCCGCACTGCGCCCTGCCTGACCGTCAGCCATGGGTGAGTGGACACAGCCAGATCCACACTGCGCCCTGCCTGCCCGTCTGCGTGGGCGAGTGGACACAGCCAGATCCGCACTGCGCCCTGCCTGACCGTCTGCCGTGGGTGAGTGGACACAGCCAGTTCCGCACTGCGCCCTGCCTGACCGTCTGCCGTCGGTGAGTGGACACAGCCAGATCCACACTGCGCCCTGCCTGTCCGTCTGCCGTGGGCGATGGACACAGCCAGATCCGCACTGCGCCCTGCCTGACCGTCTGCCGTGTGTGAGTGGACACAGCCAGATCAGCACTGCGCCCTGCCTGACCGCCTGCCGTGGGTAGGTGGACACAGCCAGATCCGCACTGCGCCGTGCCTGCCCGTCTCCCGTGGGCGAGTGGACACAGCCAGATCCGCACTGCGCCCTGCCTGCCCTTCTGCCGTGGGTGAGTGGACACAGCCAGATCCGCACTGCGCCCTGCCTGCCCGTCTACCGTCGGTGAGTGGACACAGCCAGATCCGCACTGCGCCCTGCCTGCCCGACTCCCGTGGGTGAGTGGACACAGCCAGATCCGCACTGCGCCCTGCCTGCCCGTCTCCCGTGGGCGAGTGGACACAGCCAGATCCGCACTGCGCCCTGCCTGACCGTCTGTCGTGGGCGAGTGGACACAGCCAGATCCGCACTGCGCCCTGCCTGCCCGTCTCCCGTGGGCGAGTGGACACTGCCAGATCCGCACTACGCCTTGCCTGCCCGTCTCACGTGGGTGAGTGGACACAGCCTGATCCGCACTGCACCCTACCTGTCCGTCTCCCGTGGGTGAGTGGACATAGCCGGATCCGCACTGCACCCTGCCTGACCGTCCTTCGTGGGTGAGTGGACACCGCCAGATCCGCACTGCGCCCTGCCTGCCCGTCTCCCGTGGGTGAGTGGACACAGCCAGATCCGCACTGTGCCCTGCCTGCCCGTCTCCCGTCAGTGAGTGGACACAGCCAGATCCGCACTGCGCCCTGCCTGCCCGTCTCCCGTGGGTGAGTGGACACAGCCAGATCCGCACTGCGCGCTGCCTGCCCGTCTCCCGTGGGCGAGTGGACACAGCCAGATCCGCACCGCGCCCTGCCTGCCCGTCTGTCGTGGGCGAGTGGACACAGCTAGATCCGCACTGCGCCCTGCCTGACCGTCTGCCGTCGGTGAGTGGACACATCCAGATCCACACTGCGCCCTGCCTGCCCGTCTGCCGTGGGCGAGTGGACACAGCCAGATCCGCACTGCGCCATGCCTGCCCGTCTCCCGTGGGCGAGTGGACACAGCCAGATCCGCACTGCGCCCTGCCTGACAGTCTCCCGTGGGTGAGTGGACACAGCCAGATCCGCACTGCGCCTTGCCTGCCCGTCTCACGTGGGTGAGTGGACACAGCCAGATCCGCACTGCACCGTACCTGCCCGTCTACCGTGGGTGAGTGGACACAGCCAGATCCGCACTGCACCTGGCCTGACCGTCCTTCATGGGTGAGTGGACACCGCCATATCCGCACTGCGCCCTGCCTGCCCGTCTCCCGTGGGTGAGTGGACACAGCCAGATCCGCACTGCGCCCTGCCTGCCCGTCTCCCGTAAGTGAGTGGACACAGCCAGATCCGCACTGCGCCCTGCCTGCCCGTCTCCCGTGGGTGAGTGGACACAGCCAGATCCGCACTGCACGCTGCCTGCCCGTCTCCCGTTGGCGAGTGGACACTGCCAGATCCGCACTGCGCCCTGCCTGCCCGTCTGTCGTGGGCGAGTGGACACAGCTGATACGCACTGCGCCCTGCCTGACCGTCTGCCGTCGGTGAGTGGACACAGCCAGATCCACACTGCGCCCTGCCTGCCCGTCTGCCATGGGCGAGTGGACACAGCCAGATCCACACTGCGCACTGCCTGCCCGTCTCCCGTGGGCGAGTGGACACAGCCATATCCGCACTGCGCCCTGCCTGCCCGTCTGTCGTGGGCGAGTGGACACAGCCAGATCCGCACTGCGCCCTGCCTGACCGTCTGCCGTCGGTGAGTGGACACAGCCAGATCCACACTGCGCCCTGCCTGTCCGTCTGCCGTGGGCGAGTGGACACAACCAGATCCGCACTGCGCCCTGCCTGCCCGTCTCCGGTGGGCGAGTGGACACAGCCAGATCCGCACTGCGCCCTGCCTGCCCTTCTGCCGTGGGTGAGTGAACACAGCCAGATCCGCACTGCGCCCTGCCTGCCCGTCTCCCGTCAGTGAGTGGACACAGCCAGATCCGCACTGCGCCCTATCTGCCCGTCTCCCGTGGGCGAGTGGACACAGCCAGATCCGCACTGCACCCTGCCAGCCCGTCTGCCGTGGGCGAGTGGACACAGCCAGATCCGCACTGCGCCCTGCCTGCCCGTCTGTCGTGGGCGAGTGGACACAGCTAGATCCGCACTGCGCCCTGCCTGACCGTCTGCCGTCGGTGAGTGGACACAGCCAGATCCACACTGCGCCCTGCCGGCCCGTCTGCCATGGGCGAGTGGACACAGCCAGATCCGCACTGCGCACTGCCTGACCGTCTGCCGTGGGTGAGTGGACACAGCCAGATCCACTCTGCGCCCTGCCTGACCGCCTGCCGGGGGCGAGTGGACACAGCCAGTTCCGCACTGCGCCCTGCCTGACCGTCAGCCATGGGTGAGTGGACACAGCCAGATCCACACTGCGCCCTGCCTGCCCGTCTGCGTGGGCGAGTGGACACAGCCAGATCCGCACTGCGCCCTGCCTGACCGTCTGCCGTGGGTGAGTGGACACAGCCAGTTCCGCACTGCGCCCTGCCTGACCGTCTGCCGTCGGTGAGTGGACACAGCCAGATCCACACTGCGCCCTGCCTGTCCGTCTGCCGTGGGCGATGGACACAGCCAGATCCGCACTGCGCCCTGCCTGACCGTCTGCCGTGTGTGAGTGGACACAGCCAGATCAGCACTGCGCCCTGCCTGACCGCCTGCCGTGGGTAGGTGGACACAGCCAGATCCGCACTGCGCCGTGCCTGCCCGTCTCCCGTGGGCGAGTGGACACAGCCAGATCCGCACTGCGCCCTGCCTGCCCTTCTGCCGTGGGTGAGTGGACACAGCCAGATCCGCACTGCGCCCTGCCTGCCCGTCTACCGTCGGTGAGTGGACACAGCCAGATCCGCACTGCGCCCTGCCTGCCCGACTCCCGTGGGTGAGTGGACACAGCCAGATCCGCACTGCGCCCTGCCTGCCCGTCTCCCGTGGGCGAGTGGACACAGCCAGATCCGCACTGAGCCTTGCCTGCCCGTATGCCGTGGGTCAGTGGACACAGCCAGATCCGCACTGCGCCTTGCCTGCCTGTCTCACGTGGGAGAGTGGACACAGCCAGATCCGCACTGCGCCCTACCTGCCCGTCTCCCGTGGGTGAGTGGACACAGCCAGATCCGCACTGCACACTGCCTGACCGTCCTTCGTGGGTGAGTGGACACCGCCAGTTCCGCACTGCGCCCAGCCTGCCCGTCTCCCGTGGGTGAGTGGACACAGCCAGATCCGCACTGCACCCTGCCTGCCCGTCTCCCGTCAGTGAGTGGACACAGCCAGATCCGCACTGCGCCCTGCCTGCCCGTCTCCCGTGGGTGAGTCGACACAGCCAGATCCGCACTGCGCGCTGCCTGATCGTCTCCCGTGGGTGAGTGGACACAGCCAGATCCACACTGCGCCCTGCCTGCCCGTCTGTCGTGGGCGAGTGCACACAGCCAGATCCGCACTGCGCCCTGCCTGCCCATCTATCGTGGGCGAGTGGACACAGCCAGATCCGCACTGCGCCCTGCCTGACCGTCTGCCGTGGGTGAGTGGACACAGCCAGATCCGCACTGCGCCCTGCCTGACCGCCTGCCGTGGGTGAGTGGACACAGCAAGATCCGCACTGCGCCCTGCCTGCCCGTCTCCCGTGGGCGAGTGGACACAGCCAGATCCGCACTGCGCCCTGCCTGCCCGTCTGCCGTGGGTCAGTGGACACAGCCAGATCCGCACTGCGCCTTGCCTGCCTGTCTCACGTGGGTGAGTTGACACAGCCAGATCCGCACTGCGCCCAACCTGCCCGTCTCCCGTGGGTGAGTGGACACCGCCAGATCCGCACTGCACCCTGCCTGACCGTCCTTCGTGTGTGAGTGGACACCGCCAGTTCCGCACTGCGCCCTGCCTCCCCGTCTCCCGTGGGTGAGTGGACACAGCCAGATCCGCACTGCGCGCTGCCTGCCCGTCTCCCGTCAGTGAGTGGACACAGCTAGATCCGCACTGCGCCCTGCCTGCCCGTCTCCCGTGGGTGAGTCGACACAGCCAGATCCGCACTGCGCGCTGCCTGCCCGTCTCCCGTGGGTGAGTGGACACAGCCAGATCCGCACTGCGCCCTGCCTGCCCTTCTGTCGTGGGCGAGTGGACACAGCTAGATCCGCACTGCGCCCTTCCTGACCGTCTGCCGTCGGTGAGTGGACACAGCCAGATCCACACTGCGCCCTGCCTGCCCGTCTGCCATGGGCGAGTGGACACAGCCAGATCCGCACTGCGCAATGCCTGACCGTCTGCCGTGGGTGAGTGGACACAGCAAGATCCGCACTGCGCCCTGCCGGACCGCCTGCCGTGGGTGAGTGGACAAAGCAAGATCAGCACTGCGCCCTGCCTGACCGCCTGCCGTGGGTGAGTGGACACAGCCAGATCCGCACTGCGCCCTGCCTGACCGTCTGCCGTGGGCGAGTGGACACATCCAGATCCTCACTGCGCCCTGCCTGCTCGTCTGCCGTGGGCGAGTGGACACAGCCAGATCCGCACTGCGCCCTGCCTGACCGTCTGCCGTGGGTGAGTGGACACATCCAGATCCACACTGCGCCCTGCCTGACCGCCTGCCGTGGGTGAGTGGATAAAGCAAGATCCGCACTGCGCCCTGCCTGCCTGTCTGCCGTGGGTGAGTGGACACAGCCAGATCCGCACTGCGCCCTGCCTGCCCGTCTGCCATGGGCGAGTGGACACAGCCAGATCCGCACTGCGCACTGCCTGACCGTCTGCCGTGGGTGAGTGGACACAGCCAGATCCGCTCTGCGCCCTGCCTGACCGCCTCTCGGGGGTGAGTGGACACAGCCAGATCCGCACTGCGCCCTGCCTGACCGTCAGCCGTGGGTGAGTGGACACAGCCAGATCCACACTGCGCCCTGCCTGCCCGTCTGCGTGGGCGAGTGGACACAGCCAGATCCGCACTGCGCCCTGCCTGACCGTCTGCCGTGGGTGAGTGGACACAGCCAGTTCCGCACTGCGCCCTGCCTGACCGTCTGCCGTCGGTGAGTGGACACAGCCAGATCCACACTGCGCCCTGCCTGTCCGTCTGCCGTGGGCGAGTGGACACAGCCAGATCCGCACTGCGACCTGCCTGACCGTCTGCCGTGGGTGAGTGGACACAGCCAGATCAGCACTGCGCCCTGCCTGACTGCCTGCCGTGGGTGTGTGGACACAGCCAGATCTGCACTGCGCCCTGCCTGCCCGTCTCCCGTGGGCGAGTGGACACAGCCAGATCCGCACTGCGCCCTGCCTGCCCGTCTCCCGTGGGTGAGTGGACACAGCCAGATCCGCACTGCGCCCTGCCGGACCGCCTGCCGTGGGTGAGTGGACACAGCCAGATCCGCACTGCGTCCTGCCTGCCCGTCCCCCGAAGGCGATTGGACACAGCCAGATCCGCACTGCGCCCTGCCTGCCCTTCAGCTGTGGGTGAGTGGACACAGCCAGATCCGCACTGCGCCCTGCCAGCCCGTCTCCCGTCGGTGAGTGGACACAGCCAGATCCGCACTGCGCCCTGCCTGCCCTTCAGCCGTGGGTGAGTGGACACAGCCAGATCCGCACTGCGCCCTGCCTGCCCGTCTCCCGTCGGTGATTGGACACATCCAGATCCGCACTGCGCCCTGCCTGCCCGTCTCCCGTGGGCGAGTGGACACTGCCAGATCCGCACTGCGCCCTGCCTGACCGTCTCCCGTAGGTGAGTGGACACAGCCAGATCCGCACTGCGCCTTGCCTGCCCGTCTCACGTGGGTGAGTGGACACAGCCTGGTCCGCAATGCACCCTACCTGTCCGTCTCCCGTGGGTGAGTGGACACCGCCAGATCCGCACTGCACCCTGCCTGACCGTCCTTCGTGGGTGAGTGGCCACCGCCAGATCCGCACTGCGCCCTGCCTGCCCGTCTCCCGTGGGTGAGTGGACACAGCCAGATCCGCACTGCGCCCTGCCTGCCCGTCTCCCGTCAGTGAGTGGACACACCCAGATCCGCACTGCGCCCTGCCTGCCCGTCTCCCGTGGGTGAGTGGACACAGCCTGATCCGCACTGCACCCTACCTGTCCGTCTCCCGTGGGTGAGTGGACACAGCCAGATCCGCACTGCACCCTGCCTGACCGTCCTTCGTGGGTGAGTGGACACCGCCAGATCCGCACTGCGCCCTGCCTGCCCGTCTGCCATGGGCGAGTGGATACAGCCAGATCCGCACTGCGCACTGCCTGACCGTCTGCCGTGGGTGAGTGGACACAGCCAGATCCGCACTGCGCCCTGCCTGACCGCCTGCCGTGGGTGAGTGGACACAGCCAGATCTGCACTGCGCCCTGCCTGACCGTCAGCCGTGGGTGAGTGGACACAGCCAGATCCACACTGCGCCCTGCCTGCCCGTCTGCGTGGGCGAGTGGACACAGCCAGATCCGCACTGCGCCCTGCCTGACCGTCTGCCGTGGGTGAGTGGACACAGCCAGATCCGCACTGCGCTCTGCCAGACAGCCTGCCGTGGGTGAGTGGACACAGCCAGATCCGCACTGCGCCCTGCCTGACCGTCTCCCGTGGGCGAGTGGACACAGCCAGGTCCGCACTGCGCCTTGCCTGCCCTTCTGCCGTGGGTGAGTGGACACAGCAGGATCCGCACTGCGCCCTGCCTCACCGTCTCCCGTGGGTGAGTGGACACAGCCAGATCCGCACTGCGCCTTGCCTGCCCGTCTCACGTGGGTGAGTGGACACAGCCAGATCCGCACTGCACCCTACCTGCCCGTCTCCCGTGGGTGAGTGGACACAGCCAGATCCGCACTGCACCCTGCCTGACCGTCCTTCGTGGGTGAGTGGACACCGCCAGATCCGCACTGCGCCCTGCCTGCCCGTCTCCCGTTGGCGAGTGGACACAGCCAGATCCGCACTGCGCCCTGCCTGCCCGTCTGTCGTGGGCGAGTGGACACAGCTAGATCCGCACTGCGCCCTGCCTGACCGTCTGCCGTCGGTGAGTGGACACAGCCAGATCCACACTGCGCCCTGCCTGCCCGTCTGCCATGGGCGAGTGGACACAGCCAGATCCGCACTGCGCACTGCCTGCCCGTCTCCCGTGGGCGAGTGGACACAGCCAGATCCGCACTGCGCCCTGCCTGCCCGTCTGTCGTGGGGGAGTGGACACAGCCAGATCCGCACGGCGCCTGCCTGCCCGTCTCCCGTGGGCGAGTGGACACTGCCAGATCCGGACTGCGCCCTGCCTGACCGTCTCCCGTAGGTGAGTGGACACAGCCAGATCCGCACTGCGCCTTGCCTGCCCATCTCACGTGGGTGAGTGGACACAGCCTGATCCGCACTGCATCCTACCTGTCCGTCTCCCGTGGGTGAGTGGACATAGCCAGATCCGCACTGCACCCTGCCTGACCGTCCTTCGTGGGTGAGTGGACACCGCCAGATCCGCACTGCGCCCTGCCTGCCTGTCTCCCGTGGGTGAGTGGACACAGCCAGATCCGAACTGCGCCCTGCCTGCCCGTCTGCCGTGGGTGAGTGGACACTGCCAGATCCGCACTGCGCCCTACCTGCCCGCCTCCCGTGGGTGAGTGGACACAGCCAGATCCGCACTGCACCCTGCCTGACCGTCCTTCGTGGGTGAGTGGACACCGCCAGATCCGCACTGCGCCCTGCCTGCCCTTCGGCCGTGGGTGAGTGGACACAGCCAGATCCGCACTGCGCCCTGCCTGCCCGTCTCCCGTCAGTGAGTGGACACAGACAGATCCGCACTGCGCCCTGCCTGCCCGTCTCCCGTGGGTGAGTGGACACAGCCAGATCCGCACTGCGCCCTGCCTGCCCGTCTCCCGTGGGCGAGTGGACACAGCCAGATCCGCACTGCGCCCTGCCTGCCCTTCTGCCGTGGATGAGTGGATACAGCCTGATCCGCACTGCGCCCTGCCTGCCCGTCTCCCGTCGGTGAGTGGACACAGCCAGATCCGCACTGCGCCCTGCATGCCGGTCTTCCGTGAGTGAGTGGACACAGCCAGATCCGCACTGCGCCCTGCCTGCCCGTCTCCCGTGGGCGAGTGGACACTGCCAGATCCGCACTGCGCCCTGCCTGACCGTCTCCCGTAGGTGAGTGGACACAGCCAGATCCGCACTGCGCCTTGCCTGCCCGTCTCACGTGGGTGAGTGGACACAGCCAGTTCCGCACTGCACCCTACCTGTCCGTCTCCCGTGGGTGAGTGGACACCGCCAGATCCACACTGCGCCCTGCCTGTCCGTCTCCCGTGGGTGAGTGGACATAGCCAGATCCGCACTGCACCCTGCCTGACCGTCCTTCGTGGGTGAGTGGACACTGCCAGATCCGCACTGCGCCCTGCCTGCCTGTCTCCCGTGGGTGAGTGGACACAGCCAGATCCGAACTGCGCCCTGCCTGCCCGTCTGCCGTGGGTGAGTGGACACAGCCAGATCCGCACTGCACCCTGCCTGACCGTCCTTCGTGGGTGAGTGGACACCGCCAGATCCGCACTGCGCCCTGCCTGCCCTTCGGCCGTGGGTGAGTGGACACAGCCAGATCCGCACTGCGCCCTGCCTGCCCGTCTCCCGTCAGTGAGTGGACACAGCCAGATCCGCACTGCGCCCTGCCTGCCCGTCTCCCGTGGGTGAGTGGACACAGCCAGATCCGCACTGTGCCCTGCCTGCCCGTCTCCCGTGGGCGATTGGACACAGCCAGATCCGCACTGCGCCCTGCCTGCCCTTCTGCCGTGGATGAGTGGATACAGCCAGATCCGCACTGCGCCCTGCCTGCCCGTCTCCCGTCGGTGAGTGGACACAGCCAGATCCGCACTGCGCCCTGCCTGCCGGTCTTCCGTGGGTGAGTGGACACAGCCAGATCCGCACTGCGCCCTTCCTGCCCGTCTCCCGTGGGCGAGTGGACACTGCCAGATCCGCACTGCGCCCTGCCTGACCGTCTCCCGTAGGTGAGTGGACACAGCCAGATCCGCACTGCGCCTTGCCTACCCGTCTCACGTGGGTGAGTGGACACAGCCAGATCCGCACTGCACCCTACCTGTCCGTCTCCCGTGGGTGAGTGGACACCGCCAGATCCGCACTGCACCCTGCCTGACCGTCCTTCGTGGGTGAGTGGACACCGCCAGATCCGCACTGCGCCCTGCCTGCCCGTCTCCCGTGGGTGAGTGGACACAGCCAGATCCGCACTGCGCCCTGCCTGCCCGTCTCCCGTCAGTGAGTGGACACAGCCAGATCCGCACTGCGCCCTGCCTGCCCGTCTGTCGTGGGCGAGTGGACACAGCTAGATCCGCACTGCGCCCTGCCTGACCGTCTGCCGTCGGTGAGTGTACACAGCCAGATCCAAACTGCGCCCTGCCGGCCCGTCTGCCATGGGCGAGTGGACACAGCCAGATCCGCACTGCGCACTGCCTGACCGTCTGCCGTGGGTGAGTGGACACAGCCAGATCCGCTCTGCGCCCTGCCTGACCGCCTGCCGGGGGTGAGTGGACACAGCCAGATCCGCACTGCGCCCTGCCTGACCGTCAGCCATGGGTGAGTGGACACAGCCAGATCCACACTGCGCCCTGCCTGCCCGTCTGCGTGGGCGAGTGGACACAGCCAGATCCGCACTGCGCCCTGCCTGACCGTCTGCCGTGGGTGAGTGGACACAGCCAGTTCCGCACTGCGCCCTGCCTCACCGTCTGCCTTCGGTGAGTGGACACAGCCAGATCCACACTGTGCCCTGCCTGTCCGTCAGCCGTGGGCGAGTGGACACAGCCAGATCCGCACTGCGCCCTGCCTGACCGTCTGCCGTGTGTGAGTGGACACAGCCAGATCAGCACTGCGCCCTGCCTGACCGCCTGCCGTGGGTAGGTGGACACAGCCAGATCCGCACTGCGCCGTGCCTGCCCGTCTCCCGTGGGCGAGTGGACACAGCCAGATCCGCACTGCGCCCTGCCTGCCCTTCTGCCGTGGGTGAGTGGACACAGCCAGATCCGCACTGCGCCCTGCCTGCCCGTCTACCGTCGGTGAGTGGACACAGCCAGATCCGCACTGCGCCCTGCCTGCCCGACTCCCGTGGGTGAGTGGACACAGCCAGATCCGCACTGCGCCCTGCCTGCCCGTCTCCCGTGGGCGAGTGGACACAGCCAGATCCGCACTGAGCCCTGCCTGCCCGTCTGCCGTGGGTCAGTGGACACAGCCAGATCCGCACTGCGCCTTGCCTGCCTGTCTCACGTGGGTGAGTGGACACAGCCAGATCCGCACTGCGCCCTACCTGCCCGTCTCCCGTGGGTGAGTGGACACAGCCAGATCCGCACTGCACACTGCCTGACCGTCCTTCGTGGGTGAGTGGACACCGCCAGTTCCGCACTGCGCCCTGCCTGCCCGTCTCCCGTGGGTGAGTGGACACAGCCAGATCCGCACTGCGCCCTGCCTGCCCGTCTCCCGTCAGTGAGTGGACACAGCCAGGTCCGCACTGCGCCCTGCCTGCCCGTCTCCCGTGGGTGAGTCGACACAGCCAGATCCGCACTGCGCGCTGCCTGATCGTCTCCCGTGGGTGAGTGGACACAGCCAGATCCACACTGCGCCCTGCCTGCCCGTCTGTCGTGGGCGAGTGCACACAGCCAGATCCGCACTGCGCCCTGCCTGCCCATCTATCGTGGGCGAGTGGACACAGCCAGATCCGCACTGCGCCCTGCCTGACCGTCTGCCGTGGGTGAGTGGACACAGCCAGATCCGCACTGCGCCCTGCCTGACCGCCTGCCGTGGGTGAGTGGACACAGCAAGATCCGCACTGCGCCCTGCCTGCCCGTCTCCCGTGGGCGAGTGGACACAGCCAGATCCGCACTGCGCCCTGCCTGCCCATCTGCCGTGGGTCAGTGGACACAGCCAGATCCGCACTGCGCCTTGCCTGCCTGTCTCACGTGGGTGAGTGGACACAGCCAGATCCGCACTGCGCCCTACCTGCCCGTCTCCCGTGGGTGAGTGGACACCACCAGATCCGCACTGCACCCTGCCTGACCGTCCTTCGTGGGTGAGTGGACACCGCCAGTTCCGCACTGCGCCCTGCCTGCCCGTCTCCCGTGGGTGAGTGGACACAGCCAGATCCGCACTGCGCGCTGCCTGCCCGTCTCCCGTCAGTGAGTGGACACAGCCAGATCCGCACTGCGCCCTGCCTGCCCGTCTCCCGTGGGTGAGTCGACACAGCCAGATCCGCACTGCGCGCTGCCTGCCCGTCTCCCGTGGGTGAGTGGACACAGCCAGATCCGCACTGCGCCCTGCCTGCCCGTCTGTCGTGGGCGAGTGGACACAGCTAGATCCGCACTGCGCCCTGCCTGACCGTCTGCCGTCGGTGAGTGGACACAGCCAGATCCACACTGCGCCCTGCCTGCCCGTCTGCCATGGGCGAGTGGACACAGCCAGATCCGCACTGCGCAATGCCTGACCGTCTGCCGTGGGTGAGTGGACACAGCAAGATCCGCACTGCGCCCTGCCAGACCGCCTGCCGTGGGTGAGTGGACAAAGCAAGATCAGCACTGCGCCCTGCCTGACCGCCTGCCGTGGGTGAGTGGACACAGCCAGATCCGCACTGCACCCTGCCTGACCGTCTGCCGTGGGTGAGTGGACACATCCAGATCCTCACTGCGCCCTGCCTGCTCGTCTGCCGTGGGCGAGTGGACACAGCCAGATCCGCACTGCGCCCTGCCTGACCGTCTGCCGTGGGTGAGTGGACACATCCAGATCCACACTGCGCCCTGCCTGACCGCCTGCCGTGGGTGAGTGGATAAAGCAAGATCCGCACTGCGCCCTGCCTGCCTGTCTGCCGTGGGTGAGTGGACACAGCCAGATCCGCACTGCGCCCTGCCTGCCCGTCTCCCGTGGGTGAGTGGACACAGCCAGATCCGCACTGCGCCCTGCCGGACCGCCTGCCGTGGGTGAGTGGACACAGCCAGATCCGCACTGCGCCCTGCCTGCCCGTCTCCCGTGGGTGAGTGGAAACAGCCAGATCCGCACTGCGCCCTGCCTGCCCGTCTCCCGTCAGTGAGTGGACACAGCCAGATCCGCACTGCTGCCTGCCTGCCCGTCTCCCGTGGGTGAGTGGACACAGCCAGATCCGCACTGCGCGCTGCCTGCCCGTCTCCCGTGTGCGAGTGGACACAGCCAGATCCGCACTGCGCCCTGCCTGCCCGTCTGTCGTGGGCGAGTGGACACAGCCAGATCCGCACTGCGCGCTGCCTGCCCGTCTGTCGTCGGCGAGTGGACACAGCCATATCCGCACTGCACCCTGCCTGCCCGTCTGCCGTGGGTGAGTGGACACAGCCAGATCCACACTGCGCCCTGCCTGCCCGTCTTCCGTAGGTGAGTGGACACAGCCAGATCCGCACTGCGCCCCGCTGACCCTCTCCCGTGGGTGAGTGGACACAGCCAGATCCGCACTGCGCCCTGCCTGCCCGTCTCCCGTGTGTGAGTGGACACAGCCAGATCCGAACTGCGCCCTGCCTGCCCGTCTCCCGTGGGTGAGTGGACACAGCCAGATCCGCACTGCGCCCTGCCTGCCCGTCTGCCGTGGGCGAGCGGACACAGCCAGATCCGCACTGTGCACTGCCTGAGCATCTGCCGTGGGTAAGTAGACACAGCCAGATCCACACTGCGCCCTACATGACCGCCTGTCGTGGGTGAGTGGACACAGCCAGATCCGCATTGCGCCCTGCCTGCCCGTCTTCCGTGGGCGAATGGACACAGCCAGATCCGCACTGCGCCTTGCCTGCCCGTCTGCGTGGGCGAGTGGACACAGCCAGATCCGCACTGCGCCCTGCCTGCCCGTCTCCCGTTGGCGAGTGGACACAGCCAGATCCGCACTGCGCCCTGCCTGCCGGTCTCCCTTGGGTGAGTGGACACAGCCAGATCCGAACTGCGCCCTGCCTGCCCGTCTGCCGTGGGCGAGTGGACACCGCCAGATCCGCACTGCACCCTGCCTGACCGTCTGCCGTGGGTGAGTGGACACAGCCAGATCCGCAGAGCAGCCTGCCTAACCGCCTTCCGTGGGTGAGTGGACACAGCCAGATCCGCACTGCGCGCTGCCTGCCCGTCTCCCGTGGGCGAGTGGAAACAGCCAGATCTGCACTGCGCGCTGCCTGCCCGTCTGTCGTGGGCGAATGGACACAGCCATATCCGCACTGCGCACTGCCTGACCCTCTCCCGTGGGTGAGTGGACACAGCCAGATCCGCACTGCGCCCTGCCTGCCCGTCTCCCGTGGGTGAGTGGACATAGCCAGATCCGCACTGCGCGCTGCCTGCCCGTCTGCCGTGGGTGAGTGGACACAGCCAGATCCGCACTGCGCCCTGCCTGCCCGTCTGCCGTGGGCGAGTGGACACAGCCAGATCCGCACTGAGCCCTGCCTGACCGTCTGCTGTGGGTGAGTGGAAACAGCCAGATCCACACTGCGCCCTGCCTGCCCGTCTGCCGTGGGCGAGCGGACACAGCCAGATCCGCACTGCGCACTGCCTGACCGTCTGCCGTGGGTGAGTGGACAGAGCCAGATCCGCACTGCGCCCTGACTGACCGCCTGTCGTGGGTGAGTGGACACAGCCAGATCTGCACTGTGCCCTGCCTGACCGTCTGCCGTGGGTGAGTGGACACAGCCAGATCCACACTGCGCCCTGCCTGCCCGTCTCCCGTGGGTGAGTGGACACAGCCAGATCCGCACTGCGCCCTGCCTGCCCGTCTCCCGTGGGTGAGTGGACACAGCCAGATCCGCACTGCACGCTGCCTGCCCGTCTCCCGTTGGCGAGTGGACACTGCCAGATCCGCACTGCGCCCTGCCTGCCCGTCTGTCGTGGGCGAGTGGACACAGCTGATACGCACTGCGCCCTGCCTGACCGTCTGCCGTCGGTGAGTGGACACAGCCAGATCCACACTGCGCCCTGCCTGCCCGTCTGCCATGGGCGAGTGGACACAGCCAGATCCACACTGCGCACTGCCTGCCCGTCTCCCGTGGGCGAGTGGACACAGCCATATCCGCACTGCGCCCTGCCTGCCCGTCTGTCGTGGGCGAGTGGACACAGCCAGATCCGCACTGCGCCCTGCCTGACCGTCTGCCGTCGGTGAGTGGACACAGCCAGATCCACACTGCGCCCTGCCTGTCCGTCTGCCGTGGGCGAGTGGACACAACCAGATCCGCACTGCGCCCTGCCTGCCCGTCTCCGGTGGGCGAGTGGACACAGCCAGATCCGCACTGCGCCCTGCCTGCCCTTCTGCCGTGGGTGAGTGAACACAGCCAGATCCGCACTGCGCCCTGCCTGCCCGTCTCCCGTCAGTGAGTGGACACAGCCAGATCCGCACTGCGCCCTATCTGCCCGTCTCCCGTGGGCGAGTGGACACAGCCAGATCCGCACTGCACCCTGCCAGCCCGTCTGCCGTGGGCGAGTGGACACAGCCAGATCCGCACTGCGCCCTGCCTGCCCGTCTGTCGTGGGCGAGTGGACACAGCTAGATCCGCACTGCGCCCTGCCTGACCGTCTGCCGTCGGTGAGTGGACACAGCCAGATCCACACTGCGCCCTGCCGGCCCGTCTGCCATGGGCGAGTGGACACAGCCAGATCCGCACTGCGCACTGCCTGACCGTCTGCCGTGGGTGAGTGGACACAGCCAGATCCACTCTGCGCCCTGCCTGACCGCCTGCCGGGGGCGAGTGGACACAGCCAGTTCCGCACTGCGCCCTGCCTGACCGTCAGCCATGGGTGAGTGGACACAGCCAGATCCACACTGCGCCCTGCCTGCCCGTCTGCGTGGGCGAGTGGACACAGCCAGATCCGCACTGCGCCCTGCCTGACCGTCTGCCGTGGGTGAGTGGACACAGCCAGTTCCGCACTGCGCCCTGCCTGACCGTCTGCCGTCGGTGAGTGGACACAGCCAGATCCACACTGCGCCCTGCCTGTCCGTCTGCCGTGGGCGATGGACACAGCCAGATCCGCACTGCGCCCTGCCTGACCGTCTGCCGTGTGTGAGTGGACACAGCCAGATCAGCACTGCGCCCTGCCTGACCGCCTGCCGTGGGTAGGTGGACACAGCCAGATCCGCACTGCGCCGTGCCTGCCCGTCTCCCGTGGGCGAGTGGACACAGCCAGATCCGCACTGCGCCCTGCCTGCCCTTCTGCCGTGGGTGAGTGGACACAGCCAGATCCGCACTGCGCCCTGCCTGCCCGTCTACCGTCGGTGAGTGGACACAGCCAGATCCGCACTGCGCCCTGCCTGCCCGACTCCCGTGGGTGAGTGGACACAGCCAGATCCGCACTGCGCCCTGCCTGCCCGTCTCCCGTGGGCGAGTGGACACAGCCAGATCCGCACTGAGCCTTGCCTGCCCGTATGCCGTGGGTCAGTGGACACAGCCAGATCCGCACTGCGCCTTGCCTGCCTGTCTCACGTGGGAGAGTGGACACAGCCAGATCCGCACTGCGCCCTACCTGCCCGTCTCCCGTGGGTGAGTGGACACAGCCAGATCCGCACTGCACACTGCCTGACCGTCCTTCGTGGGTGAGTGGACACCGCCAGTTCCGCACTGCGCCCAGCCTGCCCGTCTCCCGTGGGTGAGTGGACACAGCCAGATCCGCACTGCACCCTGCCTGCCCGTCTCCCGTCAGTGAGTGGACACAGCCAGATCCGCACTGCGCCCTGCCTGCCCGTCTCCCGTGGGTGAGTCGACACAGCCAGATCCGCACTGCGCGCTGCCTGATCGTCTCCCGTGGGTGAGTGGACACAGCCAGATCCACACTGCGCCCTGCCTGCCCGTCTGTCGTGGGCGAGTGCACACAGCCAGATCCGCACTGCGCCCTGCCTGCCCATCTATCGTGGGCGAGTGGACACAGCCAGATCCGCACTGCGCCCTGCCTGACCGTCTGCCGTGGGTGAGTGGACACAGCCAGATCCGCACTGCGCCCTGCCTGACCGCCTGCCGTGGGTGAGTGGACACAGCAAGATCCGCACTGCGCCCTGCCTGCCCGTCTCCCGTGGGCGAGTGGACACAGCCAGATCCGCACTGCGCCCTGCCTGCCCGTCTGCCGTGGGTCAGTGGACACAGCCAGATCCGCACTGCGCCTTGCCTGCCTGTCTCACGTGGGTGAGTTGACACAGCCAGATCCGCACTGCGCCCTACCTGCCCGTCTCCCGTGGGTGAGTGGACACCGCCAGATCCGCACTGCACCCTGCCTGACCGTCCTTCGTGTGTGAGTGGACACCGCCAGTTCCGCACTGCGCCCTGCCTCCCCGTCTCCCGTGGGTGAGTGGACACAGCCAGATCCGCACTGCGCGCTGCCTGCCCGTCTCCCGTCAGTGAGTGGACACAGCTAGATCCGCACTGCGCCCTGCCTGCCCGTCTCCCGTGGGTGAGTCGACACAGCCAGATCCGCACTGCGCGCTGCCTGCCCGTCTCCCGTGGGTGAGTGGACACAGCCAGATCCGCACTGCGCCCTGCCTGCCCTTCTGTCGTGGGCGAGTGGACACAGCTAGATCCGCACTGCGCCCTTCCTGACCGTCTGCCGTCGGTGAGTGGACACAGCCAGATCCACACTGCGCCCTGCCTGCCCGTCTGCCATGGGCGAGTGGACACAGCCAGATCCGCACTGCGCAATGCCTGACCGTCTGCCGTGGGTGAGTGGACACAGCAAGATCCGCACTGCGCCCTGCCGGACCGCCTGCCGTGGGTGAGTGGACAAAGCAAGATCAGCACTGCGCCCTGCCTGACCGCCTGCCGTGGGTGAGTGGACACAGCCAGATCCGCACTGCACCCTGCCTGACCGTCTGCCGTGGGCGAGTGGACACATCCAGATCCTCACTGCGCCCTGCCTGCTCGTCTGCCGTGGGCGAGTGGACACAGCCAGATCCGCACTGCGCCCTGCCTGACCGTCTGCCGTGGGTGAGTGGACACATCCAGATCCACACTGCGCCCTGCCTGACCGCCTGCCGTGGGTGAGTGGATAAAGCAAGATCCGCACTGCGCCCTGCCTGCCTGTCTGCCGTGGGTGAGTGGACACAGCCAGATCCGCACTGCGCCCTGCCTGCCCGTCTGCCATGGGCGAGTGGACACAGCCAGATCCGCACTGCGCACTGCCTGACCGTCTGCCGTGGGTGAGTGGACACAGCCAGATCCGCTCTGCGCCCTGCCTGACCGCCTCTCGGGGGTGAGTGGACACAGCCAGATCCGCATTGCGCCCTGCCTGACCGTCAGCCGTGGGTGAGTGGACACAGCCAGATCCACACTGCGCCCTGCCTGCCCGTCTGCGTGGGCGAGTGGACACAGCCAGATCCGCACTGCGCCCTGCCTGACCGTCTGCCGTGGGTGAGTGGACACAGCCAGTTCCGCACTGCGCCCTGCCTGACCGTCTGCCGTCGGTGAGTGGACACAGCCAGATCCACACTGCGCCCTGCCTGTCCGTCTGCCGTGGGCGAGTGGACACAGCCAGATCCGCACTGCGACCTGCCTGACCGTCTGCCGTGGGTGAGTGGACACAGCCAGATCAGCACTGCGCCCTGCCTGACTGCCTGCCGTGGGTGTGTGGACACAGCCAGATCTGCACTGCGCCCTGCCTGCCCGTCTCCCGTGGGCGAGTGGACACAGCCAGATCCGCACTGCGCCCTGCCTGCCCGTCTCCCGTGGGTGAGTGGACACAGCCAGATCCGCACTGCGCCCTGCCGGACCGCCTGCCGTGGGTGAGTGGACACAGCCAGATCCGCACTGCGTCCTGCCTGCCCGTCCCCCGAAGGCGATTGGACACAGCCAGATCCGCACTGCGCCCTGCCTGCCCTTCAGCCGTGGGTGAGTGGACACAGCCAGATCCGCACTGCGCCCTGCCAGCCCGTCTCCCGTCGGTGAGTGGACACAGCCAGATCCGCACTGCGCCCTGCCTGCCCTTCAGCCGTGGGTGAGTGGACACAGCCAGATCCGCACTGCGCCCTGCCTGCCCGTCTCCCGTCGGTGATTGGACACATCCAGATCCGCACTGCGCCCTGCCTGCCCGTCTCCCGTGGGCGAGTGGACACTGCCAGATCCGCACTGCGCCCTGCCTGACCGTCTCCCGTAGGTGAGTGGACACAGCCAGATCCGCACTGCGCCTTGCCTGCCCGTCTCACGTGGGTGAGTGGACACAGCCTGGTCCGCAATGCACCCTACCTGTCCGTCTCCCGTGGGTGAGTGGACACCGCCAGATCCGCACTGCACCCTGCCTGACCGTCCTTCGTGGGTGAGTGGCCACCGCCAGATCCGCACTGCGCCCTGCCTGCCCGTCTCCCGTGGGTGAGTGGACACAGCCAGATCCGCACTGCGCCCTGCCTGCCCGTCTCCCGTCAGTGAGTGGACACACCCAGATCCGCACTGCGCCCTGCCTGCCCGTCTCCCGTGGGTGAGTGGACACAGCCTGATCCGCACTGCACCCTACCTGTCCGTCTCCCGTGGGTGAGTGGACACAGCCAGATCCGCACTGCACCCTGCCTGACCGTCCTTCGTGGGTGAGTGGACACCGCCAGATCCGCACTGCGCCCTGCCTGCCCGTCTGCCATGGGCGAGTGGATACAGCCAGATCCGCACTGCGCACTGCCTGACCGTCTGCCGTGGGTGAGTGGACACAGCCAGATCCGCACTGCGCCCTGCCTGACCGCCTGCCGTGGGTGAGTGGACACAGCCAGATCTGCACTGCGCCCTGCCTGACCGTCAGCCGTGGGTGAGTGGACACAGCCAGATCCACACTGCGCCCTGCCTGCCCGTCTGCGTGGGCGAGTGGACACAGCCAGATCCGCACTGCGCCCTGCCTGACCGTCTGCCGTGGGTGAGTGGACACAGCCAGATCCGCACTGCGCTCTGCCAGACAGCCTGCCGTGGGTGAGTGGACACAGCCAGATCCGCACTGCGCCCTGCCTGACCGTCTCCCGTGGGCGAGTGGACACAGCCAGGTCCGCACTGCGCCTTGCCTGCCCTTCTGCCGTGGGTGAGTGGACACAGCAGGATCCGCACTGCGCCCTGCCTCACCGTCTCCCGTGGGTGAGTGGACACAGCCAGATCCGCACTGCGCCTTGCCTGCCCGTCTCACGTGGGTGAGTGGACACAGCCAGATCCGCACTGCACCCTACCTGCCCGTCTCCCGTGGGTGAGTGGACACAGCCAGATCCGCACTGCACCCTGCCTGACCGTCCTTCGTGGGTGAGTGGACACCGCCAGATCCGCACTGCGCCCTGCCTGCCCGTCTCCCGTTGGCGAGTGGACACAGCCAGATCCGCACTGCGCCCTGCCTGCCCGTCTGTCGTGGGCGAGTGGACACAGCTAGATCCGCACTGCGCCCTGCCTGACCGTCTGCCGTCGGTGAGTGGACACAGCCAGATCCACACTGCGCCCTGCCTGCCCGTCTGCCATGGGCGAGTGGACACAGCCAGATCCGCACTGCGCACTGCCTGCCCGTCTCCCGTGGGCGAGTGGACACAGCCAGATCCGCACTGCGCCCTGCCTGCCCGTCTGTCGTGGGGGAGTGGACACAGCCAGATCCGCACGGCGCCTGCCTGCCCGTCTCCCGTGGGCGAGTGGACACTGCCAGATCCGGACTGCGCCCTGCCTGACCGTCTCCCGTAGGTGAGTGGACACAGCCAGATCCGCACTGCGCCTTGCCTGCCCATCTCACGTGGGTGAGTGGACACAGCCTGATCCGCACTGCATCCTACCTGTCCGTCTCCCGTGGGTGAGTGGACATAGCCAGATCCGCACTGCACCCTGCCTGACCGTCCTTCGTGGGTGAGTGGACACCGCCAGATCCGCACTGCGCCCTGCCTGCCTGTCTCCCGTGGGTGAGTGGACACAGCCAGATCCGAACTGCGCCCTGCCTGCCCGTCTGCCGTGGGTGAGTGGACACTGCCAGATCCGCACTGCGCCCTACCTGCCCGCCTCCCGTGGGTGAGTGGACACAGCCAGATCCGCACTGCACCCTGCCTGACCGTCCTTCGTGGGTGAGTGGACACCGCCAGATCCGCACTGCGCCCTGCCTGCCCTTCGGCCGTGGGTGAGTGGACACAGCCAGATCCGCACTGCGCCCTGCCTGCCCGTCTCCCGTCAGTGAGTGGACACAGACAGATCCGCACTGCGCCCTGCCTGCCCGTCTCCCGTGGGTGAGTGGACACAGCCAGATCCGCACTGCGCCCTGCCTGCCCGTCTCCCGTGGGCGAGTGGACACAGCCAGATCCGCACTGCGCCCTGCCTGCCCTTCTGCCGTGGATGAGTGGATACAGCCTGATCCGCACTGCGCCCTGCCTGCCCGTCTCCCGTCGGTGAGTGGACACAGCCAGATCCGCACTGCGCCCTGCATGCCGGTCTTCCGTGGGTGAGTGGACACAGCCAGATCCGCACTGCGCCCTGCCTGCCCGTCTCCCGTGGGCGAGTGGACACTGCCAGATCCGCACTGCGCCCTGCCTGACCGTCTCCCGTAGGTGAGTGGACACAGCCAGATCCGCACTGCGCCTTGCCTGCCCGTCTCACGTGGGTGAGTGGACACAGCCAGTTCCGCACTGCACCCTACCTGTCCGTCTCCCGTGGGTGAGTGGACACCGCCAGATCCACACTGCGCCCTGCCTGTCCGTCTCCCGTGGGTGAGTGGACATAGCCAGATCCGCACTGCACCCTGCCTGACCGTCCTTCGTGGGTGAGTGGACACTGCCAGATCCGCACTGCGCCCTGCCTGCCTGTCTCCCGTGGGTGAGTGGACACAGCCAGATCCGAACTGCGCCCTGCCTGCCCGTCTGCCGTGGGTGAGTGGACACAGCCAGATCCGCACTGCACCCTGCCTGACCGTCCTTCGTGGGTGAGTGGACACCGCCAGATCCGCACTGCGCCCTGCCTGCCCTTCGGCCGTGGGTGAGTGGACACAGCCAGATCCGCACTGCGCCCTGCCTGCCCGTCTCCCGTCAGTGAGTGGACACAGCCAGATCCGCACTGCGCCCTGCCTGCCCGTCTCCCGTGGGTGAGTGGACACAGCCAGATCCGCACTGTGCCCTGCCTGCCCGTCTCCCGTGGGCGATTGGACACAGCCAGATCCGCACTGCGCCCTGCCTGCCCTTCTGCCGTGGATGAGTGGATACAGCCAGATCCGCACTGCGCCCTGCCTGCCCGTCTCCCGTCGGTGAGTGGACACAGCCAGATCCGCACTGCGCCCTGCCTGCCGGTCTTCCGTGGGTGAGTGGACACAGCCAGATCCGCACTGCGCCCTTCCTGCCCGTCTCCCGTGGGCGAGTGGACACTGCCAGATCCGCACTGCGCCCTGCCTGACCGTCTCCCGTAGGTGAGTGGACACAGCCAGATCCGCACTGCGCCTTGCCTACCCGTCTCACGTGGGTGAGTGGACACAGCCAGATCCGCACTGCACCCTACCTGTCCGTCTCCCGTGGGTGAGTGGACACCGCCAGATCCGCACTGCACCCTGCCTGACCGTCCTTCGTGGGTGAGTGGACACCGCCAGATCCGCACTGCGCCCTGCCTGCCCGTCTCCCGTGGGTGAGTGGACACAGCCAGATCCGCACTGCGCCCTGCCTGCCCGTCTCCCGTCAGTGAGTGGACACAGCCAGATCCGCACTGCGCCCTGCCTGCCCGTCTGTCGTGGGCGAGTGGACACAGCTAGATCCGCACTGCGCCCTGCCTGACCGTCTGCCGTCGGTGAGTGTACACAGCCAGATCCAAACTGCGCCCTGCCGGCCCGTCTGCCATGGGCGAGTGGACACAGCCAGATCCGCACTGCGCACTGCCTGACCGTCTGCCGTGGGTGAGTGGACACAGCCAGATCCGCTCTGCGCCCTGCCTGACCGCCTGCCGGGGGTGAGTGGACACAGCCAGATCCGCACTGCGCCCTGCCTGACCGTCAGCCATGGGTGAGTGGACACAGCCAGATCCACACTGCGCCCTGCCTGCCCGTCTGCGTGGGCGAGTGGACACAGCCAGATCCGCACTGCGCCCTGCCTGACCGTCTGCCGTGGGTGAGTGGACACAGCCAGTTCCGCACTGCGCCCTGCCTCACCGTCTGCCTTCGGTGAGTGGACACAGCCAGATCCACACTGTGCCCTGCCTGTCCGTCTGCCGTGGGCGAGTGGACACAGCCAGATCCGCACTGCGCCCTGCCTGACCGTCTGCCGTGTGTGAGTGGACACAGCCAGATCAGCACTGCGCCCTGCCTGACCGCCTGCCGTGGGTAGGTGGACACAGCCAGATCCGCACTGCGCCGTGCCTGCCCGTCTCCCGTGGGCGAGTGGACACAGCCAGATCCGCACTGCGCCCTGCCTGCCCTTCTGCCGTGGGTGAGTGGACACAGCCAGATCCGCACTGCGCCCTGCCTGCCCGTCTACCGTCGGTGAGTGGACACAGCCAGATCCGCACTGCGCCCTGCCTGCCCGACTCCCGTGGGTGAGTGGACACAGCCAGATCCGCACTGCGCCCTGCCTGCCCGTCTCCCGTGGGCGAGTGGACACAGCCAGATCCGCACTGAGCCCTGCCTGCCCGTCTGCCGTGGGTCAGTGGACACAGCCAGATCCGCACTGCGCCTTGCCTGCCCGTCTCCCGTCAGTGAGTGGACACAGCCAGGTCCGCACTGCGCCCTGCCTGCCCGTCTCCCGTGGGTGAGTCGACACAGCCAGATCCGCACTGCGCGCTGCCTGATCGTCTCCCGTGGGTGAGTGGACACAGCCAGATCCACACTGCGCCCTGCCTGCCCGTCTGTCGTGGGCGAGTGCACACAGCCAGATCCGCACTGCGCCCTGCCTGCCCATCTATCGTGGGCGAGTGGACACAGCCAGATCCGCACTGCGCCCTGCCTGACCGTCTGCCGTGGGTGAGTGGACACAGCCAGATCCGCACTGCGCCCTGCCTGACCGCCTGCCGTGGGTGAGTGGACACAGCAAGATCCGCACTGCGCCCTGCCTGCCCGTCTCCCGTGGGCGAGTGGACACAGCCAGATCCGCACTGCGCCCTGCCTGCCCATCTGCCGTGGGTCAGTGGACACAGCCAGATCCGCACTGCGCCTTGCCTGCCTGTCTCACGTGGGTGAGTGGACACAGCCAGATCCGCACTGCGCCCTACCTGCCCGTCTCCCGTGGGTGAGTGGACACCGCCAGATCCGCACTGCACCCTGCCTGACCGTCCTTCGTGGGTGAGTGGACACCGCCAGTTCAGCACTGCGCCCTGCCTGCCCGTCTCCCGTGGGTGAGTGGACACAGCCAGATCCGCACTGCGCGCTGCCTGCCCGTCTCCCGTCAGTGAGTGGACACAGCCAGATCCGCACTGCGCCCTGCCTGCCCGTCTCCCGTGGGTGAGTCGACACAGCCAGATCCGCACTGCGCGCTGCCTGCCCGTCTCCCGTGGGTGAGTGGACACAGCCAGATCCGCACTGCGCCCTGCCTGCCCGTCTGTCGTGGGCGAGTGGACACAGCTAGATCCGCACTGCGCCCTGCCTGACCGTCTGCCGTCGGTGAGTGGACACAGCCAGATCCACACTGCGCCCTGCCTGCCCGTCTGCCATGGGCGAGTGGACACAGCCAGATCCGCACTGCGCAATGCCTGACCGTCTGCCGTGGGTGAGTGGACACAGCAAGATCCGCACTGCGCCCTGCCAGACCGCCTGCCGTGGGTGAGTGGACAAAGCAAGATCAGCACTGCGCCCTGCCTGACCGCCTGCCGTGGGTGAGTGGACACAGCCAGATCCGCACTGCACCCTGCCTGACCGTCTGCCGTGGGTGAGTGGACACATCCAGATCCTCACTGCGCCCTGCCTGCTCGTCTGCCGTGGGCGAGTGGACACAGCCAGATCCGCACTGCGCCCTGCCTGACCGTCTGCCGTGGGTGAGTGGACACATCCAGATCCACACTGCGCCCTGCCTGACCGCCTGCCGTGAGTGAGTGGATAAAGCAAGATCCGCACTGCGCCCTGCCTGCCTGTCTGCCGTGGGTGAGTGGACACAGCCAGATCCGCACTGCGCCCTGCCTGCCCGTCTCCCGTGGGTGAGTGGACACAGCCAGATCCGCACTGCGCCCTGCCGGACCGCCTGCCGTGGGTGAGTGGACACAGCCAGATCCGCACTGCGCCCTGCCTGCCCGTCTCCCGTGGGTGAGTGGAAACAGCCAGATCCGCACTGCGCCCTGCCTGCCCGTCTCCCGTCAGTGAGTGGACACAGCCAGATCCGCACTGCTGCCTGCCTGCCCGTCTCCCGTGGGTGAGTGGACACAGCCAGATCCGCACTGCGCGCTGCCTGCCCGTCTCCCGTGTGCGAGTGGACACAGCCAGATCCGCACTGCGCCCTGCCTGCCCGTCTGTCGTGGGCGAGTGGACACAGCCAGATCCGCACTGCGCGCTGCCTGCCCGTCTGTCGTCGGCGAGTGGACACAGCCATATCCGCACTGCACCCTGCCTGCCCGTCTGCCGTGGGTGAGTGGACACAGCCAGATCCACACTGCGCCCTGCCTGCCCGTCTTCCGTAGGTGAGTGGACACAGCCAGATCCGCACTGCGCCCCGCTGACCCTCTCCCGTGGGTGAGTGGACACAGCCAGATCCGCACTGCGCCCTGCCTGCCCGTCTCCCGTGGGTGAGTGGACACAGCCAGATCCGAACTGCGCCCTGCCTGCCCGTCTCCCGTGGGTGAGTGGACACAGCCAGATCCGCACTGCGCCCTGCCTGCCCGTCTGCCGTGGGCGAGCGGACACAGCCAGATCCGCACTGTGCACTGCCTGAGCATCTGCCGTGGGTAAGTAGACACAGCCAGATCCACACTGCGCCCTACATGACCGCCTGTCGTGGGTGAGTGGACACAGCCAGATCCGCATTGCGCCCTGCCTGCCCGTCTTCCGTGGGCGAATGGACACAGCCAGATCCGTACTGCGCCTTGCCTGCCCGTCTCCCGTCAGTGAGTGGACACAGCCAGATCCGCACTGCGCCCTGCCTGCCCGTCTCCCGTTGGCGAGTGGACACAGCCAGATCCGCACTGCGCCCTGCCTGCCGGTCTCCCTTGGGTGAGTGGACACAGCCAGATCCGAACTGCGCCCTGCCTGCCCGTCTGCCGTGGGCGAGTGGACACCGCCAGATCCGCACTGCACCCTGCCTGACCGTCTGCCGTGGGTGAGTGGACACAGCCAGATCCGCAGTGCAGCCTGCCTAACCGCCTTCCGTGGGTGAGTGGACACAGCCAGATCCGCACTGCGCGCTGCCTGCCCGTCTCCCGTGGGCGAGTGGAAACAGCCAGATCTGCACTGCGCGCTGCCTGCCCGTCTGTCGTGGGCGAATGGACACAGCCATATCCGCACTGCGCACTGCCTGACCCTCTCCCGTGGGTGAGTGGACACAGCCAGATCCGCACTGCGCCCTGCCTGCCCGTCTCCCGTGGGTGAGTGGACATAGCCAGATCCGCACTGCGCGCTGCCTGCCCGTCTGCCGTGGGTGAGTGGACACAGCCAGATCCGCACTGCGCCCTGCCTGCCCGTCTGCCGTGGGCGAGTGGACACAGCCAGATCCGCACTGCGCCCTGCCTGACCGTCTGCTGTGGGTGAGTGGAAACAGCCAGATCCACACTGCGCCCTGCCTGCCCGTCTGCCGTGGGCGAGCGGACACAGCCAGATCCGCACTGCGCACTGCCTGACCGTCTGCCGTGGGTGAGTGGACAGAGCCAGATCCGCACTGCGCCCTGACTGACCGCCTGTCGTGGGTGAGTGGACACAGCCAGATCTGCACGGTGCCCTGCCTGACCGTCTGCCGTGGGTGAGTGGACACAGCCAGATCCACACTGCGCCCTGCCTGCCCGTCTCCCGTGGGTGAGTGGACACAGCCAGATCCGCACTGCGACCTGCCTGCCCGTCTCCCGTGGGTGAGTGGACACAGCCAGATCCACACTGCGCCCTGCCTGCCCGTCTGCCGTGGGCGAGCGGACACAGCCAGATCCGCACTGTGCACTGCCTGACCATCTGCCGTGGGTAAGTAGACACAGCCAGATCCGCACTGCGCCCTACCTGACCGCCTGTCGTGGGTGAGTGGACACAGCCAGATCCGCACTGCGCCCTGCCTGCCCGTCTCCCGTGGGCGAATGGACACAGCCAGATCCACACTGCGCCCTGACTGCCCGTCTCCAGTGGGCGAGTGGACACAGCCAGATCCGGACTGCGCCCTGCCTGCCCGTCTGCCGTGGGCGAGTGGACACAGCCAGATCCGCACTGCGCCCTGCCTGACCGTCTGCCGTGTGTGAGTGGACACAGCCAGATTCGCACTGCGCACTGCCTGACAGCCTGCCGTGGGTGAGTGGAAACAGCCAGATCCGCACTGCGCCCTGCCTGACCGCCTGCCGTGGGTGAGTGGACACAGCCAGATCCGCACTGCGCCCTGCCTGCCCGTCTCCCGTGGGCGAGTGGACACAGCCAGATCCGCACTGCGCCCTGCCTGCCCTTCTGCCGTGGGTGAGTGGACACAGCCCGATCCGCACTGCGCCCTGCCTGACCGTCTGCCGTGGGTGAGTGGACACAGCCCGATCCGCACTGCGCCCTGCCTGCCGTCTCCCGTGGGTGAGTGGACTCAGCCAGATCCGCACTGCAACCTGCCTGACCGTCTGCCGTGGGTGAGTGGACACAGCCAGATCCGCACTGCGCCCTGCCTGCCCGTCTCCCGTGGGTGAGTGGACACAGCCAGATCCGCACTGCGCCTTGCCTGCCCGTCTGCCATGGGCGAGTGGACACAGCCAGATCCGCACTGCGCCCTGCCTGCCCGTCTCCCGTTGGCGAGTGGACACAGCCAGATCCGCACTGCGCCCTGCCTGCCGGTCTCCCGTGGGTGAGTGGACACAGCCAGATCCGAACTGCGCCCTGCCTGCCCGTCTGCCGTGGGCCAGTGGACACCACCAGATCCGCACTGCACCCTGCCTGACCGTCTGCCGTGGGTGAGTGGACACAGCCAGATCCGCACTGTAGCCTGCCTAACCGCCTTCCGTGGGTGAGTGGACACAGCCAGATCCGCACTGCGCGCTGCCTGCCCGTCTCCCGTGGGCGAGTGGAAACAGCCAGATCTGCACTGCGCGCTGCCTGCCCGTCTGTCGTGGGCGAATGGACACAGCCATATCCGCACTGCGTACTGCCTGACCCTCTCCCGTGGGTGAGTGGACACAGCCAGATCCGCACTGCGCCCTGCCTGACCGTCTCCCGTGGGTGAGTGGACACAGCCAGATCCGCACTTCGCGCTGCCTGCCCGTCTGCCGTGGGTGAGTGGACACAGCCAGATCCGCACTGCGCCCTGCCTGCCCGTCTGCCGTGGGCGAGTGGACACAGCCAGATCCGCACTGCGCCCTGCCTGACCGTCTGCTGTGGGTGAGTGGACACAGCCAGATCCACACTGCGCCCTGCCTGCCCGTCTGCCGTGGGCGAGCGGACACAGCCAGATCCGCACTGCGCACTGCCTGACCGTCTGCCGTGGGTGAGTGTACAGAGCCAGATCCGCACTGCGCCCTGCCTGACCGCCTGTCGTGGGTCAGTGGACACAGCCAGATCCGCACTGTGCCCTGCCTGACCGTCTGCCGTGGGTGAGTGGACACAGCCAGATCCACACTGCGCCCTGCCTGCCCGTCTGCCGTGGGTCAGTGGACACAGCAAGATCCGCACTGCGCCCTGCCTGACCGTCTCCCGTGGGTGAGTGGACACAGCCAGATCCGCACTGCGACTTGCCTGCCCGTCTCACGTGGGTGAGTGGACACAGCCAGATCCGCGCTGCGCCCTACCTGCCCGTCTCCCGTCGGTGAGTGGACACAGCCAGATCCGCACTGCGCACTGCCTGCCCGTCTCCCGTGGGCGAGTGGACACAGCCAGATCCGCACTGCGCCCTGCCTGCCGGTCTGTCGTGGCTGAGTGGACACAGCCAGTTCCGCACTGCGCCCTGCCTGACCGTCTGCCGTCGGTGAGTGGACACAGCCAGATCCACACTGCGCCCTGCCTGTCCGTCTGCCGTGGGCGAGTGGACACAGCCAGATCCGCACTGCGCCCTGCCTGACCGTCTGCCGTGGGTGAGTGGACACAGCCAGATCCGCACTGCGCCCTGCCGGACCGCCTGCCGTGGGTGAGTGGACACAGCCAGATCCGCACTGCGCCCTGCCTGCCCGTCCCCCGTGGGCGATTGGACACAGCCAGATCCGCACTGCGCCCTGCCTGCCCTTCAGCCGTGGGTGAGTGGAAACAGCCAGATCCGCACTGCGCCCTGCCTGCCCGTCTCCCGTCGGTGAGTGGACACAGCCAGATCCGCACTGCGCCCTGCCTGCCCTTCAGCCGTGGGTGAGTGGACACAGCCAGATCCGCACTGCGCCCTGCCTGCCCGTCTCCCGTCGGTGAGTGGACACAGCCAGATCCGCACTGCGCCCTGCCTGCCCGTCTCCCGTGGGCGAGTGGACATTGCCAGATCCGCACTGCGCCCTGCCTGACCGTCTCCCATAGGTGAGTGGACACAGCCAGATCCGCACTGCGCCTTGCCTGCCCGTCTCACGTGGGTGAGTGGACACAGCCTGGTCCGCACTGCACCCTACCTGTCCGTCTCCCGTGGGTGAGTGGACACCGCCAGATCCGCACTGCACCCTGCCTGACCGTCCTTCGTGGGTGAGTGGACACCGCCAGATCCACACTGCGCCCTGCCTGCCCGTCTCCCGTGGGTGAGTGGACACAGCCAGATCCGCACTGCGCCCTGCCTGCCCGTCTCCCGTCAGTGAGTGGACACAGCCAGATCCGCACTGCGCCCTGCCTGCCCGTCTCCCGTGGGTGAGTGGACACAGCCAGATCCGCACTGCGCGCTGCCTGCCCGTCTCCCGTGGGCGAGTGGACAAAGCCAGATCCGCACTGCGCCCTGCCTGCCCGTCTGTCGTGGGCGAGTGGACACAGCTAGATCCGCACTGCGCCCTGCCTGACCGTCTGCCGTCGGTGAGTGGACACAGCCAGATCCACACTGCGCCCTGCCTGCCCGTCTGCCGTGGGCGAGTGGACACAGCCAGATCCGAACTGCGCACTGCCTGACCGTCTGCCGTGGGTGAGTGGACACAGCCAGATCCGCTCTGCGCCCTGCCTGACCGCCTGCCGGGGGTGAGTGGACACAGCCAGATCCGCACTGCGCCCTGCCTGACCGTCAGCCGTGGGTGAGTGGACACAGCCAGATCCACACTGCGCCCTGCCTGCCCGTCTGCGTGGGCGAGTGGACACAGCCAGATCCGCACTGCGCCCTGCCTGCCCGTCTGCCGTGGGTCAGTGGACACAGCCAGATCCGCACTGCGCCTTGCCTGCCTGTCTCACGTGGGTGAGTGGACACAGCCAGATCCGCACTGCGCCCTACCTGCCCGTCTCCCGTGGGTGAGTGGACACCGCCAGATCCGCACTGCACCCTGCCTGACCGTCCTTCGTGGGTGAGTGGACACCGCCAGTTCCGCACTGCGCCCTGCCTGCCCGTCTCCCGTGGGTGAGTGGACACAGCCAGATCCGCACTGCGCGCTGCCTGCCCGTCTCCCGTCAGTGAGTGGACACAGCCAGATCCGCACTGCGCCCTGCCTGCCCGTCTCCCGTGGGTGAGTCGACACAGCCAGATCCGCACTGCGCGCTGCCTGCCCGTCTCCCGTGGGCGAGTGGACACAGCCAGATCCGCACTGCGCCCTGCCTGCCCGTCTGTCGTGGGCGAGTGGACACAGCCAGATCCGCACTGCGCGCTGCCTGCCCTTCTGTCGTGGGCGAGTGGACACAGCCATATCCGCACTGCGCCCTGCCTGCCCGTCTGCCGTAGGTGAGTGGACACAGCCAGATCCGCACTGCGCCCTGCCTGACCCTCTCCCGTGGGTGAGTGGACACAGCCAGATCCGCACTGCGCCCTGCCTGCCCGTCTCCCGTGGGTGAGTGGACACAGCCAGATCCGCACTGCGCCCTGCCTGCCCGTCTCCCGTGGGTGAGTGGACACAGCCAGATCCACACTGCGCCCTGCCTGCCCGTCTGCCGTGGGCGAGCGGACACAGCCAGATCCGCACTGTGCACTGCCTGACCATCTGCCGTGGGTAAGTAGACACAGCCAGATCCACACTGCGCCCTACATGACCGCCTGTCGTGGGTGAGTGGACACAGCCAGATCCGCACTGCGCCCTGCCTGCCCGTCTCCCGTGGGTGAGTGGACACAGCCAGATCCGCACTGCGCCCTGCCTGCCCGTCTCCAGTGGGCGAGTGGACACAGCCAGATCCGGACTGCGCCCTGCCTGCCCGTCTGCCGTGGGCGAGTGGACACAGCCAGATCCGCACTGCGCCCTGCCTGACCGTCTGCCGTGTGTGAGTGGACATAGCCAGATTCGCACTGCGCCCTGCATGCCCGTCTTCCGTGGGTGAGTGGACACAGCCAGATCCGCACTGCGCCCTGCCTGACCGCCTGCCGTGGGTGAGTGGACACAGCCAGATCCGCACTGCGCCCTGCCTGCCCGTCTCCCGTGGGCGAGTGGACACAGCCAGATCCGCACTGCGCCCTGCCTGCCCTTCTGCCGTGGGTGAGTGGACACAGCCCGATCCGCACTGCGCCCTGCCTGACCGTCTGCCGTGGGTGAGTGGACACAGCCAGATCCGCACTGCGCCCTGCCTGCCGTCTCCCGTGGGTGAGTGGACACAGCCAGATCCGCACTGCGCCCTGCCCTACCGTCTGCCGTGGGTGAGTGGACACAGCCAGATCCGCACTGCGCCCTGCCTGCCCGTCTCCCGTGGGTGAGTGGACACAGCCAGATCCGCACTGCGCCTTGCCTGCCCGTCTCCCGTCAGTGAGTGGACACAGCCAGATCCGCACTGCGCCCTGCCTGCCCGTCTCCCGTTGGCGAGTGGACACAGCCAGATCCGCACTGCGCCCTGCCTGCCGGTCTCCCGTGGGTGAGTGGACACAGCCAGATCCGAACTGCGCCCTGCCTGCCCGTCTGCCGTGGGCGAGTGGACACCGCCAGATCCGCACTGCACCCTGCCTGACCGTCTGCCGTGGGTGAGTGGACACAGCCAGATCCGCAGTGCAACCTGCCTAACCGCCTTCCGTGGGTGAGTGGACACAGCCAGATCCGCACTGCGCGCTGCCTGCCCGTCTCCCGTGGGCGAGTGGAAACAGCCAGATCTGCACTGCGCGCTGCCTGCCCGTCTGTCGTGGGCGAATGGACACAGCCATATCCGCACTGCGCACTGCCTGACCCTCTCCCGTGGGTGAGTGGACACAGCCAGATCCGCACTGCGCCCTGCCTGCCCGTCTCCCGTGGGTGAGTGGACACAGCCAGATCCGCACTGCGCGCTGCCTGCCCGTCTGCCGTGGGTGAGTGGACACAGCCAGATCCGCACTGCGCCCTGCCTGCCCGTCTGCCGTGGGCGAGTGGACACAGCCAAATCCGCACTGCGCCCTGCCTGACCGTCTGCTGTGGGTGAGTGGAAACAGCCAGATCCACACTGCGCCCTGCCTGCCCGTCTGCCGTGGGCGAGCGGACACAGCCAGATCCGCACTGCGCACTGCCTGACCGTCTGCCGTGGGTGAGTGGACAGAGCCAGATCCGCACTGCGCCCTGCCTGACCGCCTGTCGTGGGTGAGTGGACACAGCCAGATCCGCACTGTGCCCTGCCTGACCGTCTGCCGTGGGTGAGTGGACACAGCCAGATCCACACTGCGCCCTGCCTGCCCGTCTCCCGTGGGTGAGTGGACACAGCCAGATCCGCACTGCGACCTGCCTGCCCGTCTCCCGTGGGTGAGTGGACACAGCCAGATCCACACTGCGCCCTGCCTGCCCGTCTGCCGTGGGCGAGCGGACACAGCCAGATCCGCACTGTGCACTGCCTGACCATCTGCCGTGGGTAAGTAGACACAGCCAGATCCGCACTGCGCCCTACCTGACCGCCTGTCGTGGGTGAGTGGACACAGCCAGATCCGCATTGCGCCCTGCCTGCCCGTCTCCCGTGGGCGAATGGACACAGCCAGATGCACACTGCGCCCTGCCTGCCCGTCTCCAGTGGGCGAGTGGACACAGCCAGATCCGGACTGCGCCCTGCCTGCCCGTCTGCCGTGGGCGAGTGGACACAGCCAGATCCGCACTGCGCCCTGCCTGACCGTCTGCCGTGTGTGAGTGGACACAGCCAGATTCGCACTGCGCACTGCCTGACAGCCTGCCGTGGGTGAGTGGAAACAGCCAGATCCGCACTGCGCCCTGCCTGACCGCCTGCCGTGGGTGAGTGGACACAGCCAGATCCGCACTGCGCCCTGCCTGCCCGTCTCCCGTGGGCGAGTGGACACAGCCAGATCCGCACTGCGCCCTGCCTGCCCTTCTGCCGTGGGTGAGTGGACACAGCCCGATCCGCACTGCGCCCTGCCTGACCGTCTGCCGTGGGTGAGTGGACACAGCCCGATCCGCACTGCGCCCTGCCTGCCGTCTCCCGTGGGTGAGTGGACACAGCCAGATCCGAACTGCGCCCTGCCTGCCCGTCTGCGTGGGCGAGTGGACACAGCCAGATCCGCACTGCGCCCTGCCTGACCGTCTGCCGTGGGTGAGTGGACACAGCCAGATCCGCACTGTAGCCTGCCTAACCGCCTTCCGTGGGTGAGTGGACACAGCCAGATCCGCACTGCGCGCTGCCTGCCCGTCTCCCGTGGGCGAGTGGAAACAGCCAGATCTGCACTGCGCACTGCCTGCCCGTCTGTCGTGGGCGAATGGACACAGCCATATCTGCACTGCGTACTGCCTGACCCTCTCCCGTGGGTGAGTGGACACAGCCAGATCCGCACTGCGCCCTGCCTGACCGTCTCCCGTGGGTGAGTGGACACAGCCAGATCCGCACTGCGCGCTGCCTGCCCGTCTGCCGTGGGTGAGTGGACACAGCCAGATCCGCACTGCGCCCTGCCTGCCCGTCTGCCGTGGGCGAGAGGACACAGCCAGATCCGCACTGCGCCCTGCCTGCCCGTCTGCCGTGGGCGAGCGGACACAGCCAGATCCGCACTGCGCACTGCCTGACCGTCTGCCGTGGGTGAGTGGACAGAGCCAGATCCGCACTGCGCCCTGCCTGACCGCCTGTCGTGGGTGAGTGGACACAGCCAGATCCGCACTGTGCCCTGCCTGACCGTCTGCCGTGGGTGAGTGGACACAGCCAGATCCACACTGCGCCCTGCCTGCCCGTCTGCCGTGGGTCAGTGGACACAGCAAGATCCGCACTGCGCCCTGCCTGACCGTCTCCCGTGGGTGAGTGGACACAGCCAGATCCGCACTGCGACTTGCCTGCCCGTCTCACGTGGGTGAGTGGACACAGCAGGATCCGCGCTGTGCCCTACCTGCCCGTCTCCCGTGGGTGAGTGGACACAGCCAGATCCGCACTGCGCCCTGCCTGACCGTCTGCCGTGTGTGAGTGGACACAGCCAGATTCGCACTGCGCACTGCCTGACAGCCTGCCGTGGGTGAGTGGAAACAGCCAGATCCGCACTGCGCCCTGCCTGACCGCCTGCCGTGGGTGAGTGGACACAGCCAGATCCGCACTGCGCCCTGCCTGCCCGTCTCCCGTGGGCGAGTGGACACAGCCAGATCCGCACTGCGCCCTGCCTGCCCTTCTGCCGTGGGTGAGTGGACACAGCCCGATCCGCACTGCGCCCTGCCTGACCGTCTGCCGTGGGTGAGTGGACACAGCCCGATCCGCACTGCGCCCTGCCTGCCGTCTCCCGTGGGTGAGTGGACACAGCCAGATCCGAACTGCGCCCTGCCTGCCCGTCTGCGTGGGCGAGTGGACACAGCCAGATCCGCACTGCGCCCTGCCTGACCGTCTGCCGTGGGTGAGTGGACACAGCCAGATCCGCACTGTAGCCTGCCTAACCGCCTTCCGTGGGTGAGTGGACACAGCCAGATCCGCACTGCGCGCTGCCTGCCCGTCTCCCGTGGGCGAGTGGAAACAGCCAGATCTGCACTGCGCGCTGCCTGCCCGTCTGTCGTGGGCGAATGGACACAGCCATATCCGCACTGCGTACTGCCTGACCCTGTCCCGTGGGTGAGTGGACACAGCCAGATCCGCACTGCGCCCTGCCTGACCGTCTCCCGTGGGTGAGTGGACACAGCCAGATCCGCACTGCGCGCTGCCTGCCCGTCTGCCGTGGGTGAGTGGACACAGCCAGATCCGCACTGCGCCCTGCCTGCCCGTCTGCCGTGGGCGAGTGGACACAGCCAGATCCGCACTGCGCCCTGCCTGCCCGTCTGCCGTGGGCGAGCGGACACAGCCAGATCCGCACTGCGCACTGCCTGACCGTCTGCCGTGGGTGAGTGGACAGAGCCAGATCCGCACTGCGCCCTGCCAGACCGCCTGTCGTGGGTGAGTGGACACAGCCAGATCCGCACTGTGCCCTGCCTGACCGTCTGCCGTGGGTGAGTGGACACAGCCAGATCCACACTGCGCCCTGCCTGCCCGTCTGCCGTGGGTCAGTGGACACAGCAAGATCCGCACTGCGCCCTGCCTGACCGTCTCCCGTGGGTGAGTGGACACAGCCAGATCCGCACTGCGACTTGCCTGCCCGTCTCACGTGGGTGAGTGGACACAGCAGGATCCGCGCTGAGCCCTACCTGCCCGTCTCCCGTGGGTGAGTGGACACAGCCAGATCCGCACTGCACCCTGCCTGACCGTCCTTCGTGGGTGAGTGGACACTGCCATATCCGCACTGCGCCATGCCTGCCCGTCTCCCGTGGGTGAGTGGACACAGCCAGATCCTCACTGCGCCCTGCCTGCCCGACTCCCGTCAGTGAGTGGACACAGCCAGATCCGCACTGCGCCCTGCCTGCCCGTCTCCCGTGGGTGAGTGGACACAGCCAGATCCGCACTGCGCGCTGCCTGCCCGTGTCCCGTGGGCGAGTGGACACAGCCAGATCCGCACTGCGCCCTGCCTGCCCGTCTGTCGTGGGCGAGTGGACACAGCCAGATTCGCACTGCACCCTGCCTGACCGTCTGCCTTCGGTGAGTGGACACAGCCAGATCCACACTGCGCCCTGCCTGCCTGTCTGCCGTGGGCGAGTGGACACAGCCAGATCCGCACTGCGCACTACCTGACCGTCTGCCGTGGGTGAGTCGACACAGCCAGATCCGCACTGCGCCCTGCCTGACCGCCTGCCGTGGGTGAGTGTACACAGCCAGATCCGCACTGCGCCCTGCCTGCCTGTCTCCCGTGGGTGAGTGGACACAGCCAGATCCACACTGCGCCCTGCATGCCCGTCTGCTGTGGGCGAGTGGACACAGCCAGATCCGCACTGCGCCCTGCCTGACCGTCTGCCGTGGGTGAGTGGACACAGCCAGATCCGCACTGCGCCCTGCCTGACCGCCTGCCGTGGGTGAGTGGACACAGCCAGATCCGCACTGCGCCCTGCCTGCCCGTCTCCCGGGGGCGAGTGGACACAGCCAGATCCGCACTGCGCCCTGCCTGCCCTTCTGCCGTGGGTGAGTGGACACAGCCAGATCCGCACTGCGCCCTGCCTGACCGTCTGCCGTGGGTGAGTGGACACAGCGAGATCCGCACTGCGCCCTGCCTGCCCGTCTGCCGTGGGCTTGTGGACACAGCCCGATCCGCACTGCGCCCTGCCTGACCGTCTGCCGTGGGCGAGTGGACACAGCCAGATCCGCACTGCGCCCTGCCTGCCCGTCTGCCGTGGGCGAGTGGACACAGCCAGATCCGCACTGCGCCCTGCCTGACCGTCTGACGTGGGTGAGTGGACACAGCCAGATCCACACTGCGCCCTGCCTGACCGCCTGCCGTGGGTGAGTGTACACAGCCAGATCCGCACTGCGCCCTGCCTGCCAGTCACCCGTGGGCGAGTGGACACAGGCAGATCCGCACTGCGCCCTGCCTGACCGACTGCCATGGGTGAGTGGACACAGCCAGATCCGCACTGCGCCCTGCCTGCCCGTCTCCCGTGGGCGAGTGGACACAGCCAGATCCGCACTGCGCCCTGCCTGCCCTTCTGCCGTGGGTGAGTGGACACAGCCAGATCCGCACTGCGCCCTGCCTGACCGCCTGCCGTGGGTGAGTGGACACAGCCAGATCCGCACTGCGCCCTGCCTGCCCGTCTCCCGGGGGCGAGTGGACACAGCCAGATCCGCACTGCGCCCTGCCTGCCCTTCTCCCGTGGGTGAGTGGACACAGCCAGATCCGCACTGCGCCCTGCCTGACCGTCTGCCGTGGGTGAGTGGACACAGCCAGATCCGCACTGCGCCCTGCCTGCCCGTCTGCCGTGGGCTTGTGGACACAGCCCGATCCGCACTGCGCCCTGCCTGACCGTCTGCCGTGGGCGAGTGTACACAGCCAGATCCGCACTGCGCCCTGCCTGCCCGTCTGCCGTGGGCGAGTGGACACAGCCAGATCCGCACTGCGCCCTGCCTGACCGTCTGACGTGGGTGAGTGGACACAGCCAGATCCACACTGCGCCCTGCCTGACCGCCTGCCGTGGGTGAGTGTACACAGCCAGATCCGCACTGCGCCCTGCCTGCCCGTCACCCGTGGGCGAGTGGACACAGGCAGATCCGCACTGCGCCCTGCCTGACCGACTGCCGTGGGTGAGTGGACACAGCCAGATCCGCACTGCGCCCTGCCTGCCCGTCGCCCGTGGGCGAGTGGACACAGCCAGATCCGCACTGCGCCCTGCCTGCCCTTCTGCCGTGGGTGAGTGGACACAGCCAGATCCGCACTGCGCCCTGCCTAACCGCCTGCCGTGGGTGAGTGGACACAGCCAGATCCGCACTGCGCCCTGCCTGCCCGTCTCCCGGGGGCGAGTGGACACAGCCAGATCCGCACTGCGCCCTGCCTACCCTTCTGCCGTGGGTGAGTGGACACAGCCAGATCCGCACTGCACCCTACCTGACCATCTGCCGTGGGTTTGTGGACACAGCCAGATCCGCACTGCGCCTTGCCTGCCCGTCTCCCGTCAGTGAGTAAACACAGCCAGATCCGCACTGTGCCCTGCCTGCCCGTCTCCCGTGGGTGAGTGGACACAGCCAGATCTGCACTGCGCCCTGCATGCCCGTCTCCCGTGGGTGAGTGGACACAGCCAGATCCGAACTGCGCCCTGCCTGCCCGTCTCCCGTGGGCGAGTGGACAAAGCCAGATCCGCACTGCGCCCTGCCTGCCCTTCTGCCGTGGGTGAGTGGACACAGCCAGATCCGCACTGCGCCCTGCCTGCCCGTCTCCCGTCGGTGAGTGGACACAGCCAGATCCGCACTGCGCCCTGCCTGCGCGTCTCCCGTGGGTGAGTAGACACAGCCAGATCCGCACTGCGCCCTGCCTGCCCGTCTCCCCTGGGCGAGTGGACACAGCCAGATCCGCACTGCGCCCTGCCTGACCGTCTCCCGTAGGTGAGTGGACAAGCCAGATCCGCACTGCGACTTGCCTGCCCGTCTCACGTGGGTGAGTGGACACAGCCTGATCCGCACTGCACCCTACCTGTCCGTCTCCCGTGGGTGAGTGGACACAGCCAGATCCGCACTGCACCCTGCCTGACCGTCCTTCGTGGGTGAGTGGACACCGCCAGATCCGCACTGCGCCCTGCCTGCACGTCTCCCGTGGGTGAGTGGACACAGACAGATCCGCACTGCGCCCTGCCTGCCCGTCTCCCGTCAGTGAGTGGACACAGCCAGATCCGCACTGCGCCCTGCCTGCCTGTCTCCCGTGGGTGAGTGGACACAGCCAGATCCGCACTGCGCGCTGCCTGCCCGTCTCCAGTGGGCGAGTGGACACAGCCAGATCCGCACTGCGCCCTGCCTGCCCGTCTGTCGTGGGCGAGTGGACACAGCTAGATCCGCACTGCGCCCTGCCTGACCGTCTGCCGTCGGTGAGTGGACACAGCCAGATGCACTCTGCGCCCTGCCTGCCCGTCTGCCATGGGCGAGTGGATACAGCCAGATCCGCACTGCGCACTGCCTGACCGTCTGCCGTGGGTGAGTGGACACAGCCAGATCCGCACTGCGCCCTGCCTGACCGCCTGCCGTGGGTGAGTGGACACAGCCAGATCCGCACTGCGCCCTGCCTGACCGTCAGCCGTGGGTGAGTGGACACAGCCAGATCCACACTGCGCCCTGCCTGCCCGTCTGCGTGGGCGAGTGGACACAGCCAGATCCGCACTGCGCCCTGCCTGACCGTCTGCCGTGGGTGAGTGGACACAGCCAGATCCGCACTGCGCCCTGCCAGACAGCCTGCCGTGGGTGAGTGGACACAGCAAGATCCGCACTGCGCCCTGCCTGACCGTCTCCCGTGGGCGAGTGGACACAGCCAGATCCGCACTGCGCCTTGCCTGCCCTTCTGCCGTGGGTGAGTGGACACAGCCAGATCCGCACTGCGCCCTGCCTGACCGTCTGCCGTGGGTGAGTGGACACAGCCAGATCCATACTGCGCCCTGCCTGCCCGTCTGCCGTGGGTGAGTGGACACAGCCCGATCCGCACTGCGCCCTGCCTTACCGTCTGCCGTGGGTGAGTGGACACAGCCAGATCCTCACTGCGCCCTGCCTGCCCGTCTGCCGTGGGCGAGTGGACACAGCCAGATCCGCACTGCGCCCTGCCTGCCCGTCTCCCGTGGGCGAGTGGACACAGCCAGATCCGCACTGCGCCCTGCCTGACCGTCTCCCGTGGGTGAGTGGACACAGCCAGATCCACACTGCGCCCTGCCTGACCGCCTCTCGTGGGTGAGTGGACACAGCCAGATCCGCACTGCGCCTTGCCTGCCCGTCTCAAGTGGGTGAGTGGACACAGCCAGATCGGCACTGCACCCTACCTGCCTGTCTCCCGTGGGTGAGTGGACACAGCCAGATCCGCACTGCACCCTGCCTGACCGTCCTTCGTGGGTGAGTGGACACCGCCAGATCCGCACTGCGCCCTGCCTGCCCGTCTCCCGTGGGCGAGTGGACACAGCCAGATCCGCACTGCGCCCTGCCTGCCCGTCTGTCGTGGGCGAGTGGACACAGCTAGATCCGCACTGCGCCCTGCCTGACCATCTGCCGTCGGTGAGTGGACACAGCCAGATCCACACTGCGCCCTGCCTGCCCGTCTGCCATGGGCGAGTGGACACAGCCAGATCCGCACTGCGCACTGCCTGACCGTCTGCCGTGGGTGAGTGGACACAGCCAGATCCGCACTGCGCCCTGCCTGACCGCCTGCCGTGGGTGAGTGGACACAGCCAGATCCGCAGTGCGCCCTGCCTGACCGTCAGCCGTGGGTGAGTGGACACAGCCAGATCCACACTGCGCCCTGCCTGCCCGTCTGCGTGGGCGAGTGGACACAGCCAGATCCGCACTGCGCCCTGCCTGACCGTCTGCCGTGGGTGAGTGGACACAGCCAGATCCGCACTGCGCCCTGCCAGACAGCCTGCCGTGGGTGAGTGGACACAGCCAGATCCGCACTGCGCCCTGCCTGACCGTCTCCCGTGGGCGAGTGGACACAGCCAGATCCGCACTGCGCCTTGCCTGCCCTTCTGCCGTGAGTGAGTGGACACAGCCAGATCCGCACTGCGCCCTGCCTGACCGTCTGCCGTGGGTTAGTGGACACAGCCAGATCCATACTGCGCCCTGCCTGCCCGTCTGCCGTGGGTGAGTGGACACAGCCCGATCCGCACTGCGCCCTGCCTTACCGTGTGCCGTGTGTGAGTGGACACAGCCAGATCCGCACTGCGCCCTGCCTGCCCGTCTGCCGTGGGCGAGTGGACACAGCCAGATCCGCACTGCGCCCTGCCTGCCCGTCTCCCGTGGGCGAGTGGACACAGCCAGATCCGCACTGCGCCCTGCCTGACCGTCCTACGTGGGTGAGTGGACACCGCCAGATCCGCACTGCGCCCTGCCTGCCCGTCTCCCGTGGGCGAGTGGACACAACCAGATCCGCACTGCGCCCTGCCTGCCCGTCTGTCGTGGGCGAGTGGACACAGCTAGATCCGCACTGCGCCCTGCCTGAACGTCTGCCGTCGGTGAGTGGACACAGCCAGATCCACACTGCGCCCTGCCTGCCCGTCTGCCAGGGGGGGGGGGCACAGCCAGATCCGCACTGCGCACTGCCTGCCCGTCTCCCGTGGGCGAGTGGACACAGCCAGATCCGCACTGCGCCCTGCCTGCCCGTCTGTCGTGGGGGAGTGGACACAGCCAGATCCGCACGGCGCCCTGCCTGCCCGTCTCCCGTGGGCGAGTGGACAATGCCAAATCCGCACTGCGCCCTGCCTGACCGTCTCCCGTAGGTGAGTGGACACAGCCAGATCCGCACTGCGCCTTGCCTGCCCATCTCACGTGGGTGAGTGGACACAGCCTGATCCGCACTGCATCCTACCTGTCCGTCTCCCGTGGGTGAGTGGACATAGCCAGATCCGCACTGCACCCTGCCTGACCGTCCTTCGTGGGTGAGTGGACACCGCCAGATCCGCACTGCGCCCTGCCTGCCTGTCTCGCGTGGGTGAGTGGACACAGCCAGATCCGAACTGCGCCCTGCCTGCCCGTCTGCCGTGGGTGAGTGGACACAGCCAGATCCGCACTGCGCCCTACCTGCCCGCCTCCCGTGGGTGAGTGGACACAGCCAGATCCGCACTGCACCCTGCCTGACCGTCCTTCGTGGGTGAGTGGACACCGCCAGATCCTCACTGCGCCCTGCCTGCCTTTCGGCCGTGGGTGAGTGGACACAGCCAGATCCGCACTGCGCCCTGCCTGCCCGTCTCCCGTCAGTGAGTGGACACAGCCAGATCCGCACTGCGCCCTGCCTGCCCGTCTCCCGTGGGTGAGTGGACACAGCCAGATCCGCACTGCGCCCTGCCTGCCCGTCTCCCGTGGGCGAGTGGACACAGCCAGATCCGCACTGCGCCCTGCCTGCCCTTCTGCCGTGGATGAGTGGATACAGCCAGATCCGCACTGCGCCCTGCCTGCCCGTCTCCCGTCGGTGAGTGGACACAGCCAGATCCGCACTGCGCCCTGCCTGCCGGTCTTCCGTGGGTGAGTGGACACAGCCAGATCCGCACTGCGCCCTGCCTGCCCGTCTCCCGTGGGCGAGTGGACACTGCCAGATCCGCACTGCGCCCTGCCTGACCGTCTCCCGTAGGTGAGTGGACACAGCCAGATCCGCACTGCGCCTTGCCTGCCCGTCTCACGTGGGTGAGTGGACACAGCCAGATCCGCACTGCACCCTACCTGTCCGTCTCCCGTGGGTGAGTGGACACCGCCAGATCCGCACTGCACCCTGCCTGACCGTCCTTTGTGGGTGAGTGGACACCGCCAGATCCGCACTGCGCCCTGCCTGCCCGTCTCCCGTGGGTGAGTGGACACAGCCAGATCCGCACTGCGCCCTGCCTGCCCGTCTCCCGTCAGTGAGTGGACACAGCCAGATCCGCACTGCGCCCTGCCTGCCCGTCTCCCGTCAGTGAGTGGACACAGCCAGATCCGCACTGCGCCCTGCCTGCCCGTCTGTCGTGGGCGAGTGGACACAGCTAGATCCGCACTGCGCCGTGCCTGACCGTCATCCGTGGGTGAGTGGACACAGCCAGATCCACACTGCGCCCTGCCTGCCCGTCTGCGTGGGCGAGTGGACACAGCCAGATCCGCACTGCGCCCTGCCGGACCGTCTGCCGTGGGTGAGTGGACACAGCCAGATCCGCACTGCGCCCTGTCAGACCGCCTGCCGTGGGTGAGTGGACACAGCCAGATCCGCACTGCGCCCTGCCTGACCGTCTCCCGTGGGCGAGTGGACACAGCCAGATCCGCACTGCGCCTTGCCTGCCCTTCTGCCGTGGGTGAGTGGACACAGCCAGATCCGCACTGCGCCCTGCCTGACCGTCTGCCGTGGGTGAGTGGACACAGCCAGATCCACACTGCGCCCTGCCTGCCCGTCTGCCGTGGGTGAGTGGGAACAGCCCGATCCGCACTGCGCCCTGCCTTACCGTGTGCCGTGTGTGAGTGGACACAGCCAGATCCGCACTGCGCCCTGCCTGCCCGTCTGCCGTGGGCGAGTGGACACAGACAGATCCGCACTGCGCCCTTCCTGCCCGTCTCCCGTGGGCGAGTGGACACAGCCAGATCCGCACTGCGCCCTGCCTGACCGTCTCCCGTGGGTGAGTGGACACAGCCAGATCTGCACTGCGCCTTGCCTGCCCGTCTCACGTGGGTAGGTGGACACAGCCAGATTCGCACTGCACCCTACCTGCCCGTCTCCCGTGCGTGAGTGGACACAGCCAGATCCGCACAGCACCCTGCCTGACCGTCCTTCGTGGGTGAGTGGACACCGCCAGATCCGCACTGCGCCCTGCCTGCCCGTCTCCCGTGGGTGAGTGGACACAGCCAGATCCGCACTGCGCACTGCCTGCCCGTCTCCCGTGGGCGAGTGGACACAGCCAGATCCGCACTGCGCCCTGCCTGCCCGTCTGTCGTGGGCGAGTGGACACAGCTAGATCCGCACTGCGCCCTGCCTGACCGTCTGCCGTCGGTGAGTGGACACAGCCAGATTCACACTGCGCCCTGCCTGCCCGTCTGCCATGGGCGAGTGGACACAGCCAGATCCGCACTGCGCACTGCCTGCCCGTCTCCCGTGGGCGAGTGGACACAGCCCGATCCGCACTGCGCCCTGCCTGCCCGTCTGTCGTGGGCGAGTGAACACAGCCAGATCCGCACTGCGCCCTGCCTGACCGTCTGCCGTCGGTGAGTGGACACAGCCAGATCCACACTGCGCCCTGCCTGCCCGTCTCACGTGGGCGAGTGGACACAGCCAGATCCGCACTGCGCTCTGCCTGCCCGTCTCCCGTGGGTGAGTGGACACAGCCAGATGCGCACTGCGCCCTGCCTGCCCGTCTCCCGTCAGTGAGTGGACACAGCCAGATCCGCACTGCGCCCTGCCTGCCCGTCTCCCGTGGGCGAGTGGAGACAGCCAGATCCGCACTGCGCCCTGCCTGCCCGTCTGCCGTGGGTGAGTGGACACAGCCAGATCCGCAGTGCGCCCTGCCTGCCCGTCTCCCGTGGGTGAGTGGACACAGCCAGTTCCGCACTGCGCCCTGCCTGCCCGTCTCCCGTGGGTGAGTGGACACAGCCAGATCCGCACTGCACCCTGCCTGACCGTCCTTCTTGGGTGAGTGGACACCGCCAGATCCGCACTGCGCCCTGCCTGCCCGTCTGCCGTGGGCGAGTGGACACAGCCAGATCCGCACTGCGCCCTGCCTGCCCATCTATCATGGGCGAGTGGACACAGCCAGATCCGCACTGCGCCCTGCCTGACCGTCTGCCGTGGGTGAGTGGACACAGCCAGATCCGCACTGCGCCCTGCCTGACCGCCTGCCGTGGGTGAGTGGACACAGCAAGATCCGCACTGCGCCCTGCCTGCCCGTCTCCCGTGGGCGAGTGGACACAGCCAGATCCGCACTGCGCCCTGCCTGCCCGTCTGCCGTGGGTCAGTGGACACAGCCATATCCGCACTGCGACTTGCCTGCCTGTCTCACGTGGGTGAGTGGACACAGCCAGATCCACACTGCACCCTACCTGCCCGTCTCCCGTGGGTGAGTGGACACAGCCAGATCCGCATTGCACCCTGCCTGACCGTCCTTCGTGGGTGAGTGGACACCGCCAGTTCCGCACTGCGCCCTGCCTGCCCGTCTCCCGTCGGTGAGTGGACACAGCCAGATCCGCACTGCGCCCTGCCTGCCCGTCTCCCGTCAGTGAGTGGACACAGCCAGATCCGCACTGCGCCCTGCCTGCCCGTCTCCCGTGGGTGAGTCGACACAGCCAGATCCGCACTGCGCGCTGCCAGCCCGTCTCCCGTGGGTGAGTGGACACAGCCAGATCCGCACTTCGCCCTGCCTGCCCGTCTGTCGTGGGCGAGTGGACACAGCTAGATCCGCACTGCGCCCTGCCTGACCGTCTGCCGTCGGTGAGTGGACACAGCCAGATCCACACTGCGCCCTGCCTGCCCGTCTGCCATGGGCGAGTGGACACAGCCAGATCCGCACTGCGCACTGCCTGACCGTCTGCCGTGGGTGAGTGGACACAGCAAGATCCGCACTGCGGCCTGCCTGACCGCCTGCCGTGGGTGAGTGGACAAAGCATGATCCGCACTGCGCCCTGCCTGACCGCCTGCCGTGGGTGAGTGGAAACAGCCAGATCCGCACTGCACCCTACATGACCGTCTGCGTGGGTTAGTGGACACATCCAGATCCTCACTGCGCCCTGCCTGCTCGTCTGCCGTGGGCGAGTGGACACAGCCAGATCCGCACTGTGCTCTGCCTGACGGTCTGCCGTGGGTGAGTGGACACATCCAGATCCACACTGCGCCCTGCCTGACCGCCTGCCGTGGGTGAGTGGATAAAGCAAGATCCGCACTGCGCCCTGCCTGCCTGTCTGCCGTGGGTGAGTGGACACAGCCAGATCCGCACTGCGCCCTGCCTGCCCGTCTCCCGTGGGTGAGTGGACACAGCCTGTTCCGCACTGCGCCCTCCCTGCCCGTCTCCCGTGGGTGAGTGGACACAGCCAGATCCGCACTGCACCCTGCCTGACCGTCCTTCTTGGGTGAGTGGACACCGCCAGATCCGCACTGTGCCCTGCCTGCCCGTCTGCCGTGGGCGAGTGGACACAGCCAGATCCGCACTGAGCCCTGCCTGCCCGTCTGCCGTGGGTCAGTGGACACAGCCAGATCCGCACTGCGCCTTGCCTGCCTGTCTCACGTGGGTGAGTGGACACAGCCAGATCCGCACTGCGCCCTGCCTGCCCGTCTGCCATGGGCGAGTGAACACAGCCAGATCCGCACTGCGCACTGCCTGACCGTCTGCCGTGGGTGAGTGGACACAGCCAGATCCGCTCTGCGCCCTGCCTGACCGCCTGCCGGGGGTGAGTGGACACAACCAGATCCGCACTGCGCCCTGCCTCACCGTCAGCCGTGGGTGAGTGGACACTGCCAGATCCACACTGCGCCCTGCCTGCCCGTCTGCGTGGGCGAGTGGACACAGCCAGATCCGCACTGCGCCCTGCCTGACCATCTGCCGTGGGTGAGTGGACACAGCCAGTTCCGCACTGCGCCCTGCCTGACAGTCTGCCGTCGGTGAGTGGACACAGCCAGATCCACACTGCGCCCTGCCTGTCCGTCTGCCGTGGGCGAGTGGACACAGCCAGATCCTCACTGCGCCCTGCCTGACCGTCTGCCGTGGGTGAGTGGACACAGCCAGATCAGCACTGCGCCCTGCCTGACTGCCTGCCGTGGGTGAGTGGACACAGCCAGATCCGCACTGCGCCCTGCCTGCCCGTCTCCCGTGGGCGAGTGGACAAAGCCAGATCCGCACTGCGCCCTGCCTGCCCTTCTGCCGTGGGTGAGTGGACACAGCCAGATCCGCACTGCGCCCTGCCTGCCCGTCTCCCGTCGGTGAGTGGACACAGCCAGATCCGCACTGCGCCCTGCCTGCCCGTCTCCCGTGGGCGAGTGGACACAGCCAGATCCGCACTGCGCCCTGCCTGACCGTCTCCCGTAGGTGAGTGGACAAGCCAGATCCGCACTGCGCCTTGCCTGCCCGTCTCACGTGGGTGAGTGGACACAGCCTGATCCGCACTGCACCCTACCTGTCCGTCTCCCGTGGGTGAGTGGACACAGCCAGATCCGCACTGCACCCTGCCTGACCGTCCTTCGTGGGTGAGTGGACACCGCCAGATCCGCACTGCGCCCTGCCTGCCCGTCTGTCGTGGGCGAGTGGACACAGTTAGATCCGCACTGCGCCCTGCCTGAACGTCTTCCGTCGGTGAGTGGACACAGCCAGATGCACACTGCGCCCTGCCTGCCCGTCTGCCATGGGCGAGTGGATACAGCCAGATCCGCACTGCGCACTGCCTGACCGTCTGCCGTGGGTGAGTGGACACAGCCAGATCTGCACTGCGCCCTGCCTGACCGCATGCCGTGGGTGAGTGGACACAGCCATATCCGCACTGCGCCCTGCCTGACCGTAAGCCGTGGGGGAGTGGACACAGCCAGATCCACACTGCGCCCTGCCTGCCCGTCTGCGTGGGCGAGTGGACACAGCCAGATCCGCACTGCGCCCTGCCTGACCGTCTGCCTTGGGTGAGTGGACACAGCCAGTTCCGCACTGCGCCCTGCCTGACCGTCTGCCGTGGGTGAGTGGACACAGCCAGTTCCGCACTGCGCCCTGCCTGACCGTCTGCCGTCGGTGAGTGGACACAGCCAGATCCACACTGCGCCCTGCCTGTCCGTCTGCCATGGGCGAGTGGACACAGCCAGATCCTCACTGCGCCCTGCCTGACCGTCTGCCGTGGGTGAGTGGACACAGCCAGATCAGCACTGCGCCCTGCCTGACTGCCTGCCGTGGGTGAGTGGACACAGCCAGATCCGCACTGCGCCCTGCCTGCCCGTCTCCCGTGGGCGAGTGGACAAAGCCAGATCCGCACTGCGCCCTGCCTGCCCTTCTGCCGTGGGTGAGTGGACACAGCCAGATCCGCACTGCGCCCTGCCTGCCCGTCTCCCGTCGGTGAGTGGACACAGCCAGATCCGCACTGCGCCCTGCCTGCCCGTCTCCCGTGGGTGAGTGGACACAGCCAGATCCGCACTGCGCCCTGCCTGCCTGTCTCCCGTGGGCGAGTGGACACAGCCAGATCCGCACTGCGCCCTGCCTGACCGTCTCCCGTAGGTGAGTGGACAAGCCAGATCCGCACTGCGCCTTGCCTGCCCGTCTCACGTGGGTGAGTGGACACAGCCTGATCCGCACTGCACCCTACCTGTCCGTCTCCCGTGGGTGAGTGGACACAGCCAGATCCGCACTGCACCCTGCCTGACCGTCCTTCGTGGGTGAGTGGACACCGCCAGATCCGCACTGCGCCCTGCCTGCCCGTCTGTCGTGGGCGAGTGGACACAGCTAGATCCGCACTGCGCCCTGCCTGAACGTCTGCCGTCGGTGAGTGGACACAGCCAGATGCACACTGCGCCCTGCCTGCCCGTCTGCCATGGGTGAGTGGATACAGCCAGATCCGCACTGCGCACTGCCTGACCGTCTGCCGTGGGTGAGTGGACACAGCCAGATCTGCACTGCGCCCTGCCTGACCGCCTGCCGTGGGTGAGAGGACACAGCCAGATCCGCACTGCGCCCTGCCTGACCGTAAGCCGTGGGTGAGTGGACACAGCCAGATCCACACTGCGCCCTGCCTGCCCGTCTGCGTGGGCGAGTGGACACAGCCAGATCCGCACTGCACCCTGCCTGACCGTCTGCCGTGGGTGAGTGTACACAGCCAGATCCGCACTGCGCTCTGCCAGACAGCCTGCCGTGGGTGAGTGGACACAGCCAGATCCGCACTGCGCCCTGCCTGACCGTCTCCCGTGGGCGAGTGGACACAGCCAGGTCCGCACTGCGCCTTGCCTGCCCTTCTGCCGTGGGTGAGTGGACACAGCCAGATCCGCACTGCGCCCTGCCTGACCGTCTGCCGTGGGTGAGTGGACACAGCCAGATCCATACTGCGCCCTGCCTGCCCGTCTGCCGTGGGTGAGTGGACACAGCCCGATCGGCACTGCGCCCTGCCTGACCGTCTGACGTGGGTGAGTGGACACAGCCAGATCCACACTGCGCCCTGCCTGACCGCCTGCCGTGGGTGAGTGTACACAGCCAGATCCGCACTGCGCCCTGCCTGCCCGTCTCCCGTGGGTTAGTGGACACAGCCAGATCCGCACTGCGCCTTGCCTGCCCGTCTCACGTGGGTGAGTGGACACAGCCAGATCCGCACTGCACCCTACCTGCCCGTCTCCCGTGGGTGAGTGGACACAGCCAGATCCGCACTGCACCCTGCCTGACCGTCCTTCGTGGGTGAGTGGACACCGCCAGATCCGCACTGCGCCCTGCCTGCCCGTCTCCCGTGGGCGAGTGGACACAGCCAGATCCGCACTGCGCCCTGCCTGCCCGTCTGTCGTGGGCGAGTGGACACAGCTATATCCGCACTGCGCCCTGCCTGACCGTCTGCCGTCGGTGAGTGGACACAGCCAGATCCACACTGCGCCCTGCCTGCCCGTCTGCCATGGGCGAGTGGACACAGCCAGATCCGCACTGCGCACTGCCTGCCCGTCTCCCGTGGGCGAGTGGACACAGCCAGATCCGCACTGCGCCCTGCCTGCCCGTCTGTCGTGGGGGAGTGGACACAGCCAGATCCGCACGGCGCCCTGCCTGCCCGTCTCCCGTGGGCGAGTGGACACTGCCAGATCCGCACTGCGCCCTGCCTGACCGTCTCCCGTAGGTGAGTGGACACAGCCAGATCCGCACTGCGCCTTGCCTGCCCATCTCACGTGGGTGAGTGGACACAGCCTGATCCGCACTGCATCCTACCTGTCCGTCTCCCGTGGGTGAGTGGACATAGCCAGATCCGCACTGCACCCTGCCTGACCGTCCTTCGTGGGTGAGTGGACACCGCCAGATCCGCACTGCGCCCTGCCTGCCTGTCTCCCGTGGGTGAGTGGACACAGCCAGATCCGAACTGCGCCCTGCCTGCCCGTCTGCCGTGGGTGAGTGGACACCGCCAGATCCGCACTGCGCCCTGCCTGCCCGTCTCCCGTGGGCGAGTGGACACTGCCAGATCCGCACTGCGCCCTGCCTGAGTGTCTCCCGTAGGTGAGTGGACACAGCCAGATCCGCACTGCGCCTTGCCTGCCCGTCTCACGTGGGTGAGTGGACACAGCCAGATCCGCACTGCACCCTACCTGTCCGTCTCCCGTGGGTGAGTGGACACCGCCAGATCCGCACTGCACCCTGCCTGACCGTACTTCGTGGGTGAGTGGACACCGCCAGATCCGCACTGCTCCCTGCCTGCCCGTCTCCCTTGGGTGAGTGGACACAGCCAGATCCGCACTGCGCCCTGCCTGCCCGTCTCCCGTCAGTGAGTGGACACAGCCAGATCCGCACTGCGCCCTGCCTGCCCGTCTGTCGTGGGCGAGTGGACACAGCTAGATCCGCACTGCGCCCTGCCTGACCGTCTGCCGTCGGTGAGTGGACACAGCCAGATCCACACTGCGCCCTGCCGGCCCGTCTGCCATGGGCGAGTGGACACAGCCAGATCCGCACTGCGCACTGCCTGACCGTCTGCCGTGGGTGAGTGGACACAGCCAGATCCGCTCTGCGCCCTGCCTGACCGCCTGCCGGGGGTGAGTGGACACAGCCAGATCCGCACTGCGCCCTGCCTGACCGTCAGCCATGGGTGAGTGGACACAGCCAGATCCACACTGCGCCCTGCCTGCCCGTCTGCGTGGGCGAGTGGACACAGCCAGATCCGCACTGCGCCCTGCCTGACCGTCTGCCGTGGGTGAGTGGACACAGCCAGTTCCGCACTGCGCCCTGCCTGACCGTCTGCCGTCGGTGAGTGGACACAGCCAGATCCACACTGTGCCCTGCCTGTCCGTCTGCCGTGGGCGAGTGGACACAGCCAGATCCGCACTGCGCCCTGCCTGACCGTCTGCCGTGTGTGAGTGGACACAGCCAGATCAGCACTGCGCCCTGCCTGACCGCCTGCCGTGGGTAGGTGGACACAGCCAGATCCGCACTGCGCCGTGCCTGCCCGTCTCCCGTGGGCGAGTGGACACAGCCAGATCCGCACTGCGCCCTGCCTGCCCTTCTGCCGTGGGTGAGTGGACACAGCCAGATCCGCACTGCGCCCTGCCTGCCCGTCTACCGTCGGTGAGTGGACACAGCCAGATCCGCACTGCGCCCTGCCTGCCCGACTCCCGTGGGTGAGTGGACACAGCCAGATCCGCACTGCGCCCTGCCTGCCCGTCTCCCGTGGGCGAGTGGACACAGCCAGATCCGCACTGAGCCCTGCCTGCCCGTCTGCCGTGGGTCAGTGGACACAGCCAGATCCGCACTGCGCCTTGCCTGCCTGTCTCACGTGGGTGAGTGGACACAGCCAGATCCGCACTGCGCCCTACCTGCCCGTCTCCCGTGGGTGAGTGGACACAGCCAGATCCGCACTGCACACTGCCTGACCGTCCTTCGTGGGTGAGTGGACACCGCCAGTTCCGCACTGCGCCCTGCCTGCCCGTCTCCCGTGGGTGAGTGGACACAGCCAGATCCGCACTGCGCCCTGCCTGCCCGTCTCCCGTCAGTGAGTGGACACAGCCAGATCCGCACTGCGCCCTGCCTGCCCGTCTCCCGTGGGTGAGTCGACACAGCCAGATCCGCACTGCGCGCTGCCTGATCGTCTCCCGTGTGTGAGTGGACACAGCCAGATCCACACTGCGCCCTGCCTGCCCGTCTGTCGTGGGCGAGTGCACACAGCCAGATCCGCACTGCGCCCTGCCTGCCCATCTATCGTGGGCGAGTGGACACAGCCAGATCCGCACTGCGCCCTGCCTGACCGTCTGCCGTGGGTGAGTGGACACAGCCAGATCCGCACTGCGCCCTGCCTGACCGCCTGCCGTGGGTGATTGGACACAGCAAGATCCGCACTGCGCCCTGCCTGCCCGTCTCCCGTGGGCGAGTGGACACAGCCAGATCCGCACTGCGCCCTGCCTGCCCGTCTGCCGTGGGTCAGTGGACACAGCCAGATCCGCACTGCGCCTTGCCTGCCTGTCTCACGTGGGTGAGTGGACACAGCCAGATCCGCACTGCGCCCTACCTGCCCGTCTCCCGTGGGTGAGTGGACACCGCCAGATCCGCACTGCACCCTGCCTGACCGTCCTTCGTGGGTGAGTGGACACCGCCACTTCCGCACTGCGCCCTGCCTGCCCGTCTCCCGTGGGTGAGTGGACACAGCCAGATCCGCACTGCGCGCTGCCTGCCCGTCTCCCGTCAGTGAGTGGACACAGCCAGATCCGCACTGCGCCCTGCCTGCCCGTCTCCCGTGGGTGAGTCGACACAGCCAGATCCGCACTGCGCGCTGCCTGCCCGTCTCCCGTGGGTGAGTGGACACAGCCAGATCCGCACTGCGCCCTGCCTGCCCGTCTGTCGTGGGCGAGTGGACACAGCTAGATCCGCACTGCGCCCTGCCTGACCGTCTGCCGTCGGTGAGTGGACACAGCCAGATCCACACTGCGCCCTGCCTGCCCGTCTGCCATGGGCGAGTGGACACAGCCAGATCCGCACTGCGCAATGCCTGACCGTCTGCCGTGGGTGAGTGGACAAAGCAAGATCAGCACTGCGCCCTGCCTGACCGCCTGCCGTGGGTGAGTGGACACAGCCAGATCCGCACTGCACCCTGCCTGACCGTCTGCCGTGGGTGAGTGGACACATCCAGATCCTCAATGCGCCCTGCCTGCTCGTCTGCCGTGGGCGAGTGGACACAGCCAGATCCGCACTGCGCCCTGCCTGACCGTCTGCCGTGGGTGAGTGGACACATCCAGATCCACACTGCGCCCTGCCTGACCGCCTGCCGTGGGTGAGTGGATAAAGCAAGATCCGCACTGCGCCCTGCCTGCCTGTCTGCCGTGGGTGAGTGGACACAGCCAGATCCGCACTGCGCCCTGCCTGCCCGTCTCCCGTGGGCGAGTGGACACTGCCAGATCCGCACTGCGCCCTGCCTCACCGTCTCCCGTAGGTGAGTGGACACAGCCAGATCCGCACTGCGCCCTGCCTGCCCGTCTCCCGTGGGCGAGTGGACACTGCCAGATCCGCACTGCGCCCTGCCTCACCGTCTCCCGTAGGTGAGTGGACACAGCCAGATCCGCACTGCGCCTTGCCTGCCCGTCTCACGTGGGTGAGTGGACACAGCCTGGTCCGCACTGCACCCTACCTGTCCGTCTCCCGTGGGTGAGTGGACACCGCCAGATCCGCACTGCACCCTGCCTGACCGTACTTCGTGGGTGAGTGGACACCGCCAGATCCGCACTGCGCCCTGCCTGCCCTTCTCCCGTGGGTGAGTGGACACAGCCAGATCCGCACTGCGCCCTGCCTGCCCGTCTCCCGTGGGTGAGTGGACACAGCCAGATCCGCACTGCGCGCTGCCTGCCCGTCTCCCGTGGGCGAGTGGACAGAGCCAGATCCGCACTGCGCCCTGCCTGCCCGTCACCCGTGGGCGAGTGGACACAGCTAGATCCGCACTGCGCCCTGCCTGACCGTCTGCCATCGGTGAGTGGACACAGCCAGATCCACACTGCGCCCTGCCTGCCCGTCTGCCATGGGCGAGTGGACACAGCCAGATCCGCACTGCGCACTGCCTGACCGTCTGCCGTGGGTGAGTGGACACAGCCAGATCCGCTCTGCGCCCTGCCTGACCGCCTGCCGGGGGTGAGTGGACACAGCCAGATCCGCACTGCGCCCTGCCTGACCGTCAGCCGTGGGTGAGTGGACACTGCCAGATCCACACTGCGCCCTGCCTGCCCGTCTGCGTGGGCGAGTGGACACAGCCAGATCCGCACTGCGCCCTTCCTGACCGTCTGCCGTGGGTGAGTGGACACAGCCAGTTCCGCACTGCGCCCTGCCTGACCGTCTGCCGTCGGTGAGTGGACACAGCCAGATCCACACTGCGCCCTGCCTGTCCGTCTGCCATGGGCGAGTGGACACAGCCAGATCCGCACTGCGCCCTGCCTGACCGTCTGCCGTGGGTGAGTGGACACAGCCAGATCAGCACTGCGCCCTGCCTGACTGCCTGCCGTGGGTGAGTGGACACAGCCAGATCCGCACTGCGCCCTGCCTGCCCGTCTCCCGGGGGCGAATGGACAAAGCCAGATCCGCACTGCGCCCTGCCTGCCCTTCTGCCGTGGGTGAGTGGACACAGCCAAATCCGCACTGCGCCCTGCCTGCCCGTCTCCCGTGGGTGAGTGGACACAGCCAGATCCGCACTGCGCCCTGCCTGCCTGTCTCCCGTGGGTGAGTGGACACAGCCAGATCCGCACTGCGCCCTGCCTGCCCGTCTCCCGTGGGCGAGTGGACACAGCCAGATCCGCACTGCGCCCTGCCTGACCGTCTCCCGTAGGTGAGTGGACACAGCCAGATCCGCACTGCACCCTGCCTGACCGTCCTTCGTGGGTGAGTGGACACAGCCAGATCCGCACTGCGCGCTGCCTGCCCGTCTCCCGTGGGCGAGTGGACAGAGCCAAATCCGCACTGCGCGCTGCCTGCCCGTCTCCCGTGGGCGAGTGGACAGAGCCAGATCCGCACTGCACCCTGCCTGACCGTACTTCGTGGGTGAGTGGACACCGCCAGATCCGCACTGCGCCCTGCCTGCCCGTCTCCCGTGGGCGAGTGGACACCGCCAGATCCGCACTGCGCCCTGCCTGACCGTCTCCCGTGGGTGAGTGGACACAGCCAGATCCGCACTTCGCCCTGCCTGCCCGTCTCCCGTGGGCGAGTGGACACTGCCAGATCCGCACTGCGCCCTGCCTCACCGTCTCCCGTAGGTGAGTGGACACAGCCAGATCCGCACTGCGCCTTGCCTGCCCGTCTCACGTGGGTGAGTGGACACAGCCTGGTCCGCACTGCACCCTACCTGTCCGTCTCCCGTGGGTGAGTGGACACCGCCAGATCCGCACTGCACCCTGCCTGACCGTACTTCGTGGGTGAGTGGACACCGCCAGATCCGCACTGCGCCCTGCCTGCCCGTCTCCCGTGGGTGAGTGGACACAGCCAGATCCGCACTGCGCCCTGCCTGCCCGTCTCCCGTCAGTGAGTGGACACAGCCAGATCTGCACTGCGCCCTGCCTGCCCGTCTCCCGTGGGTGAGTGGACACAGCCAGATCCGCACTGCGCGCTGCCTGCCCGTCTCCCGTGGGCGAGTGGACAGAGCCAGATCCGCACTGCGCGCTGCCTGCCCGTCTCCCGTGGGCGAGTGGACAGAGCCAGATCCGCACTGCGCCCTGCCTGCCCGTCACCCGTGGGCGAGTGGACACAGCTAGATCCGCACTGCGCCCTGCCTGACCGTCTGCCATCGGTGAGTGGACACAGCCAGATCCACACTGCGCCCTGCCTGCCCGTCTGCCATGGGCGAGTGGACACAGCCAGATCCGCACTGAGCACTGCCTGACCGTCTGCCGTGGGTGAGTGGACACAGCCAGATCCGCTCTGCGCCCTGCCTGACCGCCTGCCGGGGGTGAGTGGACACAGCCAGATCCGCACTGCGCCCTGCCTGACCGTCAGCCGTGGGTGAGTGGACACTGCCAGATCCACACTGCGCCCTGCCTGCCCGTCTGCGTGGGCGAGTGGACACAGCCAGATCCGCACTGCGCCCTTCCTGACCGTCTGCCGTGGGTGAGTGGACACAGCCAGTTCCGCACTGCGCCCTGCCTGACCGTCTGCCGTCGGTGAGTGGACATAGCCAGATCCACACTGCGCCCTGCCTGTCCGTCTGCCATGGGCGAGTGGACACAGCCAGATCCGCACTGCGCCCTGCCTGACCGTCTGCCGTGGGTGAGTGGACACAGCCAGATCAGCACTGCGCCCTGCCTGACTGCCTGCCGTGGGTGAGTGGACACAGCCAGATCCGCACTGCGCCCTGCCTGCCCGTCTCCCGGGGGCGAATGGACAAAGCCAGATCCGCACTGCGCCCTGCCTGCCCTTCTGCCGTGGGTGAGTGGACACAGCCAAATCCGCACTGCGCCCTGCCTGCCCGTCTCCCGTGGGTGAGTGGACACAGCCAGATCCGCACTGCGCCCTGCCTGCCTGTCTCCCGTGGGTGAGTGGACACAGCCAGATCCGCACTGCGCCCTGCCTGCCCGTCTCCCGTGGGCGAGTGGACACCGCCAGATCCGCACTGCGCCCTGCCTGACCGTGTCCCGTGGGTGAGTGGACACAGCCAGATCCGCACTGCGCCTTGCCTGCCCGTCTCACGTGGGTGAGTGGACACAGCCAGATCCGCACTGCACCCTACCTGCCCGTCTCCCGTGGGTGAGTGGACACAGCCAGATCCGCACTGCACCCTGCCTGACCGTCCTTCGTGGGTGAGTGGACACCGCCAGATCCGCACTGCGCCCTGCCTGCCCGTCTCCCGTGGGCGAGTGGACACAGCCAGATCCGCACTGCGCCCTGCCTGCCCGTCTGTCGTGGGCGAGTGGACACAGCTAGATCCGCACTGCGCCCTGCCTGACCGTCTGCCGTCGGTGAGTGGACACAGCCAGATCCACACTGCGCCCTGCCTGCCCGTCTGCCATGGGCGAGTGGACACAGCCAGATCCGCACTGCGCACTGCCTGCCCGTCTCCCGTGGGCGAGTGGACACAGCCAGATCCGCACTGCGCCCTGCCTGCCCGTCTGTCGTGGGGGAGTGGACACAGCCAGATCCGCACGGCGCCCTGCCTGCCCGTCTCCCGTGGGCGAGTGGACACTGCCAGATCCGCACTGCGCCCTGCCTGACCGTCTCCCGTAGGTGAGTGGACACAGCCAGATCCGCACTGCGCCTTGCCTGCCCATCTCACGTGGGTGAGTGGACACAGCCTGATCCGCACTGCATCCTACCTGTCCGTCTCTCGTGGGTGAGTGGACATAGCCAGATCCGCACTGCACCCTGCCTGACCGTCCTTCGTGGGTGAGTGGACACCGCCAGATCCGCACTGCGCCCTGCCTGCCTGTCTCCCGTGGGTGAGTGGACACAGCCAGATCCGAACTGCGCCCTGCCTGCCCGTCTGCCGTGGGTGAGTGGACACCGCCAGATCCGCACTGCGCCCTACCTGCCCGCCTCCCGTGGGTGAGTGGACACAGCCAGATCCGCACTGCACCCTGCCTGACCGTCCTTCGTGGGTGAGTGGACACCGCCAGATCCGCACTGCGCCCTGCCTGCCCTTCGGCCGTGGGTGAGTGGACACAGCCAGATCCGCACTGCGCCCTGCCTGCCCGTCTCCCGTCAGTGAGTGGACACAGCCAGATCCGCACTGCGCCCTGCCTGCCCGTCTCCCGTCAGAGAGTGGACACAGCCAGATCCGCACTGCGCCCTGCCTGCCCGTCTGCCGTGGGTGAGTGGACACCGCCAGATCCGCACTGCGCCCTACCTGCCCGCCTCCCGTGGGTGAGTGGACACAGCCAGATCCGCACTGCACCCTGACTGACCGTCCTTCGTGGGTGAGTGGACACCGCCAGATCCGCACTGCGCCCTGCCTGCCCTTCGGCCGTGGGTGAGTGGACACAGCCAGATCCGCACTGCGCCCTGCCTGCCCATCTCCCGTCAGTGAGTGGACACAGCCAGATCCGCACTGCGCCCTGCCTGCCCGTCTCCCGTGGGTGAGTGGACACAGCCAGATCCGCACTGCGCCCTGCCTGCCCGTCTCCCGTGGGCGAGTGGACACAGCCAGATCCGCACTGCGCCCTGCCTGCCCTTCTGCCGTGGATGAGTGGATACAGCCAGATCCGCACTGCGCCCTGCCTGCCCGTCTCCCGTCAGTGAGTGGACACAGCCAGATCCGCACTGCGCCCTGCCTGCCCGTCTCCCGTCAGTGAGTGGACACAGCCAGATCCGCACTGCACCCTGCCTGACCGTCCTTCGTGGGTGAGTGGACACCGCCAGATCCGCACTGTGCCCTGCCTGCCCGTCTCCCGTGGGTGAGTGGACACAGCCAGATCCGCACTGCGCCCTGCCTGCCCGTCTCCCGTCAGTGAGTGGACACAGCCCGATCCGCACTGCGCCCTGCCTGCCCGTCTGTCGTGGGCGAGTGGACACAGATAGATCCGCACTGCGCCCTGCCTGACCGTCTGCCGTCGGTGAGTGGACACAGCCAGATCCACACTGCGCCCTGCCGGCCCGTCTGCCATGGGCGAGTGGACACAGCCAGATCCGCACTGCGCACTGCCTGACCGTCTGCCGTGGGTGAGTGGACACAGCCAGATCCGCTCTGCGCCCTGCCTGACCGCCTGCCGGAGGTGAGTGGACACAGCCAGATCCGCACTGCGCCCTGCCTGACCGTCAGCCATGGGTGAGTGGACACAGCCAGATCCACACTGCGCCCTGCCTGCCCGTCTGCGTGGGCGAGTGGACACAGCCAGATCCGCACTGCGCCCTGCCTGACCGTCTTCCGTGGGTGAGTGGACACAGCCAGTTCCGCACTGCGCCCTGCCTGACCGTCTGCCGTCGGTGAGTGGACACAGCCAGATCCACACTGTGCCCTGCCTGTCCGTCTGCCGTGGGCGAGTGGACACAGCCAGATCCGCACTGCGCCCTGCCTGACTGTCTGCCGTGTGAGAGTGGACACAGCCAGATCAGCACTGCGCCCTGCCTGACCGCCTGCCGTGGGTAGGTGGACACAGCCAGATCCGCACTGCGCCGTGCCTGCCCGTCTCCCGTGGGGGAGTGGACACAGCCAGATCCGCACTGCGCCCTGCCTGCCCTTCTGCCGTGGGTGAGTGGACACAGCCAGATCCGCACTGCGCCCTGCCTGCCCGTCTACCGTCGGTGAGTGGACACAGCCAGATCCGCACTGCGCCCTGCCTGCCCGACTCCCGTGGGTGAGTGGACACAGCCAGATCCGCACTGCGCCTTGCCTGCCCGTCTCCCGTGGGCGAGTGGACACTGCCAGATCCGCACTGCGCCCTGCCTGACCGTCTCCCGTAGGTGAGTGGACAAGCCAGATCGGCACTGCGCCTTGCCTGCCCGTCTCACGTGGGTGAGTGGACACAGCCTGATCCGCACTGCACCCTACCTGTCCGTCTCCCGTGGGTGAGTGGACACAGCCAGATCCGCACTGCACCCTGCCTGCCCGTCTCCCGTGGGTGAGTGGACACAGCCAGATCCGCACTGCGCCCTGCCTGCCCGTCTCCCGTCAGTGAGTGGACACAGCCAGATCCGCACTGCGCCCTGCCTGCTTGTCTCCCATGGGTGAGTGGACACAGCCAGATCCGCACTGCGCGCTGCCTGCCCGTCTCCCGTGGGCGAGTGGACACAGCCAGATCCGCACTGCGCCCTGCCAGACCGCCTGCCGTGGGTGAGTGGACACAGCCAGATCCGCACTGCGCCCTGCCTGACCGTCTCCCGTGGGCGAGTGGACACAGCCAGATCCGCACTGCGCCATGCCTGCGCTTCTGCCGTGGGTGAGTGGACACAGCCAGATCCGCACTGCGCCCTGCCTGACCGTCTGCCGTGGGTGAGTGGACACAGCCAGATCCATACTGCGCCCTGCCTGCCCGTCTGCCGTGGGTGAGTGGACACAGCCCGATCCGCACTGCGCCCTGCCTGACCGTCAGCCGTGAGTGAGTGGACACAGCCAGATCCACACTGCGCCCTGCCTGCCCGTCTCCCGTGGGCGAGTGGACACAGCCAGATCCGCAATGCGCCCTGCCTGACCATCTCCCGTGGGTTAGTGGACACAGCCAGATCCGCACTGCGCCTTGCCTGCCCGTCTCACGTGGGTGAGTGGACACAGCCAGATCCGCACTGCACCCTACCTGCCCGTCTCCCGTGGGTGAGTGGACACAGCCAGATCCGCACTGCACCCTGCCTGACCGTACTTCGTGGGTGAGTGGACACCGCCAGATCCGCACTGCGCCCTGCCTGCCCGTCTCCCGTGGGTGAGTGGACACAGCCAGATCCGCACTGCGCCCTGCCTGCCCGTCTCCCGTCAGTGAGTGGACACAGCCAGATCCGCACTGCGCCCTGCCTGCCCGTCTCCCGTGGGTGAGTGGACACAGCCAGATCCGCACTGCGCGCTGCCTGCCCGTCTCCCGTGGGCGAGTGGACAGAGCCAGATCCGCACTGCGCGCTGCCTGCCCGTCTCCCGTGGGCGAGTGGACAGAGCCAGATCCGCACTGCACCCTGCCTGACCGTACTTCGTGGGTGAGTGGACACCGCCAGATCCGCACTGCGCCCTGCCTGCCCGTCTCCCGTGGGTGAGTGGACACAGCCAGATCCGCACTGCGCCCTGCCTGCCCGTCTCCCGTCAGTGAGTGGACACAGCCAGATCCGCACTGCGCCCTGCCTGCCCGTCTCCCGTGGGTGAGTGGACACAGCCAGATCCGCACTGCGCGCTGCCTGCCCGTCTCCCGTGGGCGAGTGGACAGAGCCAGATCCGCACTGCGCCCTGCCTGCCCGTCACCCGCGGGCGAGTGGACACAGCTAGATCCGCACTGCGCCCTGCCTGACCGTCTGCCATCGGTGAGTGGACACAGCCAGATCCACACTGCGCCCTGCCTGCCCATCTGCCATGGGCGAGTGGACACAGCCAGATCCGCACTGCGCACTGCCTGACCGTCTGCCGTGGGTGAGTGGACACAGCCAGATCCGCTCTGCGCCCTGCCTGACCGCCTGCCGGGGGTGAGTGGACACAGCCAGATCCGCACTGCGCCCTGCCTGACCGTCAGCCGTGGGTGAGTGGACACTGCCAGATCCACACTGCGCCCTGCCTGCCCGTCTGCGTGGGCGAGTGGACACAGCCAGATCCGCACTGCGCCCTTCCTGACCGTCTGCCGTGGGTGAGTGGACACAGCCAGTTCCGCACTGCGCCCTGCCTGACCGTCTGCCGTCGGTGAGTGGACATAGCCAGATCCACACTGCGCCCTGCCTGTCCGTCTGCCATGGGCGAGTGGACACAGCCAGATCCGCACTGCGCCCTGCCTGACCGTCTGCCGTGGGTGAGTGGACACAGCCAGATCAGCACTGCGCCCTGCCTGACTGCCTGCCGTGGGTGAGTGGACACAGCCAGATCCGCACTGCGCCCTGCCTGCCCGTCTCCCGGGGGCGAATGGACAAAGCCAGATCCGCACTGCGCCCTGCCTGCCCTTCTGCCGTGGGTGAGTGGACACAGCCAAATCCGCACTGCGCCCTGCCTGCCCGTCTCCCGTGGGTGAGTGGACACAGCCAGATCCGCACTGCGCCCTGCCTGCCCGTCTCCCGTGGGTGAGTGGACACAGCCAGATCCGCACTGCGCCCTGCCTGCCCGTCTCCCGTGGGCGAGTGGACACCGCCAGATCCGCACTGCGCCCTGCCTGACCGTCTCCCGTGGGTGAGTGGACACAGCCAGATCCGCACTGCGCCTTGCCTGCCCGTCTCACGTGGGTGAGTGGACACAGCCAGATCCGCACTGCACCCTACCTGCCCGTCTCCCGTGGGTGAGTGGACACAGCCAGATACGCACTGCACCCTGCCTGACCGTCCTTCGTGGGTGAGTGGACACCGCCAGATCCGCACTGCGCCCTGCCTGCCCGTCTCCCGTGGGCGAGTGGACACAGCCAGATCCGCACTGCGCCCTGCCTGCCCGTCTGTCGTGGGCGAGTGGACACAGCTAGATCCGCACTGCGCCCTGCCTGACCGTCTGCCGTCGGTGAGTGGACACAGCCAGATCCACACTGCGCCCTGCCTGCCCGTCTGCCATGGGCGAGTGGACACAGCCAGATCCGCACTGCACCCTACCTGCCCGTCTCCCGTGGGTGAGTGGACACAGCCAGATCCGCACGGCGCCCTGCCTGCCCGTCTCCCGTTGGCGAGTGGACACTGCCAGATCCGCACTGCGCCCTGCCTGACCGTCTCCCGTAGGTGAGTGGACACAGCCAGATCCGCACTGCGCCTTGCCTGCCCATCTCACGTGGGTGAGTGGACACAGCCTGATCCGCACTGCATCCTACCTGTCCGTCTCCCGTGGTTGAGTGGACATAGCCAGATCCGCACTGCACCCTGCCTGACCGTCCTTCGTGGGTGAGTGGACACCGCCAGATCCGCACTGCGCCCTGCCTGCCTGTCTCCCGTGGGTGAGTGGACACAGCCAGATCCGAACTGCGCCCTGCCTGCCCGTCTGCCGTGGGTGAGTGGACACCGCCAGATCCACACTGCGCCCTACCTGCCCGCCTCCCGTGGGTGAGTGGACACAGCCAGATCTGCACTGCGCCCTGCCTGACCGTCCTTCGTGGGTGAGTGGACACCGCCAGATCCGCACTGCGCCCTGCCTGCCCTTCGGCCGTGGGTGAGTGGACACAGCCAGATCCGCACTGCGCCCTGCCTGCCCGTCTCCCGTCAGTGAGTGGACACAGCCAGATCCGCACTGCGCCCTGCCTGCCCGTCTCACGTGGGTGAGTGGACACAGCCAGATCCGCACTGCGCCCTGCCTGCCCGTCTCCCGTGGGCGAGTGGACACAGCCAGATCCGCACTGCGCCCTGCCTGCCCTTCTGCCGTGGATGAGTGGATACAGCCAGATCCGCACTGCGCCCTGCCTGCCCGTCTCCCGTCAGTGAGTGGACACAGCCAGATCCGCACTGCGCCCTGCCTGCCCGTCTCCCGTCAGTGAGTGGACACAGCCAGATCCGCACTGCACTCTGCCTGACCGTCCTTCGTGGGTGAGTGGACACCGCCAGATCCGCACTGCGCCCTGCCTGCCCGTCTCCCGTGGGTGAGTGGACACAGCCAGATCCGCACTGCGCCCTGCCTGCCCGTCTCCCGTCAGTGAGTGGACACAGCCAGATCCGCACTGCGCCCTGCCTGCCCGTCTGCCGTGGGTGAGTGGACACCGCCAGATCCGCACTGCGCCCTACCTGCCCGCCTCCCGTGGGTGAGTGGACACAGCCAGATCCGCACTGCACCCTGCCTGACCGTCCTTCGTGGGTGAGTGGACACCGCCAGATCCGCACTGCGCCCTGCCTGCCCTTCGGCCGTGGGTGAGTGGACACAGCCAGATCCGCACTGCGCCCTGCCTGCCCGTCTCCCGTCAGTGAGTGGACACAGCCAGATCCGCACTGCGCCCTGCCTGCCCGTCTCCCGTGGGTGAGTGGACACAGCCAGATCCGCACTGCGCCCTGCCTGCCCGTCTCCCGTGGGCGAGTGGACACAGCCAGATCCGCACTGCGCCCTGCCTGCCCTTCTGCCGTGGATGAGTGGATACAGCCAGATCCGCACTGCGCCCTGCCTGCCCGTCTCCCGTCAGTGAGTGGACACAGCCAGATCCGCACTGCGCCCCGCCTGCCCGTCTCCCGTCAGTGAGTGGACACAGCCAGATCCGCACTGCACCCTGCCTGACTGTCCTTCGTGGGTGAGTGGACACCGCCAGATCCGCACTGCACCCTGCCTGCCCGTCTCCCGTGGGTGAGTGGACACAGCCAGATCCGCACTGCGCCCTGCCTGCCCGTCTCCCGTCAGTGAGTGGACACAGCCAGATCCGCACTGCGCCCTGCCTGCCCGTCTGTCGTGGGCGAGTGGACACAGCTAGATCCGCACTGCGCCCTGCCTGACCGTCTGCCGTCGGTGAGTGGACACAGCCAGATCCACACTGCGCCCTGCCGGCCCGTCTGCCATGGGCGAGTGGACACAGCCAGATCCGCACTGCGCACTGCCTGACCGTCTGCCGTGGGTGAGTGGACACAGCCAGATCCGCTCTGCGCCCTGCCTGACCGCCTGCCGGAGGTGAGTGGACACAGCCAGATCCGCACTGCGCCCTGCCTGACCGTCAGCCATGGGTGAGTGGACACAGCCAGATCCACACTGCGCCCTGCCTGCCCGTCTGCGTGGGCGAGTGGACACAGCCAGATCCGCACTGCGCCCTGCCTGACCGTCTGCCGTGGGTGAGTGGACACAGCCAGTTCCGCACTGCGCCCTGCCTGACCGTCTGCCGTCGGTGAGTGGACACAGCCAGATCCACACTGTGCCCTGCCTGTCCGTCTGCCGTGGGCGAGTGGACACAGCCAGATCCGCACTGCGCCCTGCCTGACTGTCTGCCGTGTGAGAGTGGACACAGCCAGATCAGCACTGCGCCCTGCCTGACCGCCTGCCGTGGGTAGGTGGACACAGCCAGATCCGCACTGCGCCGTGCCTGCCCGTTTCCCGTGGGGGAGTGGACACAGCCAGATCCGCACTGCGCCCTGCCTGCCCTTCTGCCGTGGGTGAGTGGACACAGCCAGATCCGCACTGCGCCCTGCCTGCCCGTCTACCGTCGGTGAGTGGACACAGCCAGATCCGCACTGCGCCCTGCCTGCCCGACTCCCGTGGGTGAGTGGACACAGCCAGATCCGCACTGCGCCCTGCCTGCCCGTCTACCGTCGGTGAGTGGACACAGCCAGATCCGCACTGCGCCCTGCCTGCTTGTCTCCCATGGGTGAGTGGACACAGCCAGATCCGCACTGCGCGCTGCCTGCCCGTCTCCCGTGGGCGAGTGGACACAGCCAGATCCGCACTGCGCCTTGCCTGCGCTTCTGCCGTGGGTGAGTGGACACAGCCAGATCCGCACTGCGCCCTGCCTGACCGTCTGCCGTGGGTGAGTGGACACAGCCAGATCCATACTGCGCCCTGCCTGCCCGTCTGCCGTGGGTGAGTGGACACAGCCCGATCCGCACTGCGCCCTGCCTGACCGTCAGCCGTGAGTGAGTGGACACAGCCAGATCCACACTGCGCCCTGCCTGCCCGTCTCCCGTGGGCGAGTGGACACAGCCAGATCCGCAATGCGCCCTGCCTGACCATCTCCCGTGGGTTAGTGGACACAGCCAGATCTGCACTGCGCCTTGCCTGCCCGTCTCACGTGGGTGAGTGGACACAGCCAGATCCGCACTGCACCCTACCTGCCCGTCTCCCGTGGGTGAGTGGACACAGCCAGATCCGCACTGCACCCTGCCTGACCGTCCTTCGTGGGTGAGTGGACACCGCCAGATCCGCACTGCGCCCTGCCTGCCCGTCTCCCGTGGGCGAGTGGACACAGCCAGATCCGCACTGCGCCCTGCCTGCCCGTCTGTCGTGGGCGAGTGGACACAGCTAGATCCGCACTGCGCCCTGCCTGACCGTCTGCCGTCGGTGAGTGGACACAGCCAGATCCACACTGCGCCCTGCCTGCCCGTCTGCCATGGGCGAGTGGACACAGCCAGAACCGCACTGCGCACTGCCTGCCCGTCTCCCGTGGGCGAGTGGACACAGCCAGATCCGCACTGCGCCCTGCCTGCCCGTCTGTCGTGGGGGAGTGGACACAGCCAGATCCGCACGGCGCCCTGCCTGCCCGTCTCCCGTGGGCGAGTGGACACTGCCAGATCCGCACTGCGCCCTGCCTGACCGTCTCCCGTAGGTGAGTGGACACAGCCAGATCCGCACTGCGCCTTGCCTGCCCATCTCACGTGGGTGAGTGGACACAGCCTGATCCGCACTGCATCCTACCTGTCCGTCTCTCGTGGGTGAGTGGACATAGCCAGATCCGCACTGCACCCTGCCTGACCGTCCTTCGTGGGTGAGTGGACACCGCCAGATCCGCACTGCGCCCTGCCTGCCTGTCTCCCGTGGGTGAGTGGACACAGCCAGATCCGAACTGCGCCCTGCCTGCCCGTCTGCCGTGGGTGAGTGGACACCGCCAGATCCGCACTGCGCCCTACCTGCCCGCCTCCCGTGGGTGAGTGGACACAGCCAGATCCGCACTGCACCCTGCCTGACCGTCCTTCGTGGGTGAGTGGACACCGCCAGATCCGCACTGCGCCCTGCCTGCCCTTCGGCCGTGGGTGAGTGGACACAGCCAGATCCGCACTGCGCCCTGCCTGCCCGTCTCCCGTCAGTGAGTGGACACAGCCAGATCCGCACTGCGCCCTGCCTGCCCGTCTCCCGTCAGTGAGTGGACACAGCCAGATCCGCACTGCGCCCTGCCTGCCCGTCTCCCGTCAGTGAGTGGACACAGCCAGATCCGCACTGCACCCTGCCTGACCGTCCTTCGTGGGTGAGTGGACACCGCCAGATCCGCACTGCGCCCTGCCTGCCCGTCTCCCGTGGGTGAGTGGACACAGCCAGATCCGCACTGCGCCCTGCCTGCCCGTCTCCCGTCAGAGAGTGGACACAGCCAGATCCGCACTGCGCCCTGCCTGCCCGTCTGCCGTGGGTGAGTGGACACCGCCAGATCCGCACTGCGCCCTACCTGCCCGCCTCCCGTGGGTGAGTGGACACAGCCAGATCCGCACTGCACCCTGACTGACCGTCCTTCGTGGGTGAGTGGACACCGCCAGATCCGCACTGCGCCCTGCCTGCCCTTCGGCCGTGGGTGAGTGGACACAGCCAGATCCGCACTGCGCCCTGCCTGCCCGTCTCCCGTCAGTGAGTGGACACAGCCAGATCCGCACTGCGCCCTGCCTGCCCGTCTCCCGTGGGTGAGTGGACACAGCCAGATCCGCACTGCGCCCTGCCTGCCCGTCTCCCGTGGGCGAGTGGACACAGCCAGATCCGCACTGCGCCCTGCCTGCCCTTCTGCCGTGGATGAGTGGATACAGCCAGATCCGCACTGCGCCCTGCCTGCCCGTCTCCCGTCAGTGAGTGGACACAGCCAGATCCGCACTGCGCCCTGCCTGCCCGTCTCCCGTCAGTGAGTGGACACAGCCAGATCCGCACTGCACCCTGCCTGACCGTCCTTCGTGGGTGAGTGGACACCGCCAGATCCGCACTGTGCCCTGCCTGCCCGTCTCCCGTGGGTGAGTGGACACAGCCAGATCCGCACTGCGCCCTGCCTGCCCGTCTCCCGTCAGTGAGTGGACACAGCCAGATCCGCACTGCGCCCTGCCTGCCCGTCTGTCGTGGGCGAGTGGACACAGATAGATCCGCACTGCGCCCTGCCTGACCGTCTGCCGTCGGTGAGTGGACACAGCCAGATCCACACTGCGCCCTGCCGGCCCGTCTGCCATGGGCGAGTGGACACAGCCAGATCCGCACTGCGCACTGCCTGACCGTCTGCCGTGGGTGAGTGGACACAGCCAGATCCGCTCTGCGCCCTGCCTGACCGCCTGCCGGAGGTGAGTGGACACAGCCAGATCCGCACTGCGCCCTGCCTGACCGTCAGCCATGGGTGAGTGGACACAGCCAGATCCACACTGCGCCCTGCCTGCCCGTCTGCGTGGGCGAGTGGACACAGCCAGATCCGCACTGCGCCCTGCCTGACCGTCTTCCGTGGGTGAGTGGACACAGCCAGTTCCGCACTGCGCCCTGCCTGACCGTCTGCCGTCGGTGAGTGGACACAGCCAGATCCACACTGTGCCCTGCCTGTCCGTCTGCCGTGGGCGAGTGGACACAGCCAGATCCGCACTGCGCCCTGCCTGACTGTCTGCCGTGTGAGAGTGGACACAGCCAGATCAGCACTGCGCCCTGCCTGACCGCCTGCCGTGGGTAGGTGGACACAGCCAGATCCGCACTGCGCCGTGCCTGCCCGTCTCCCGTGGGGGAGTGGACACAGCCAGATCCGCACTGCGCCCTGCCTGCCCTTCTGCCGTGGGGGAGTGGACACAGCCAGATCCGCACTGCGCCCTGCCTGCCCGTCTACCGTCGGTGAGTGGACACAGCCAGATCCGCACTGCGCCCTGCCTGCCCGACTCCCGTGGGTGAGTGGACACAGCCAGATCCGCACTGCGCCTTGCCTGCCCGTCTCCCGTGGGCGAGTGGACACTGCCAGATCCGCACTGCGCCCTGCCTGACCGTCTCCCGTAGGTGAGTGGACAAGCCAGATCGGCACTGCGCCTTGCCTGCCCGTCTCACGTGGGTGAGTGGACACAGCCTGATCCGCACTGCACCCTACCTGTCCGTCTCCCGTGGGTGAGTGGACACAGCCAGATCCGCACTGCACCCTGCCTGCCCGTCTCCCGTGGGTGAGTGGACACAGCCAGATCCGCACTGCGCCCTGCCTGCCCGTCTCCCGTCAGTGAGTGGACACAGCCAGATCCGCACTGCGCCCTGCCTGCTTGTCTCCCATGGGTGAGTGGACACAGCCAGATCCGCACTGCGCGCTGCCTGCCCGTCTCCCGTGGGCGAGTGGTCACAGCCAGATCCGCACTGCGCCCTGCCAGACCGCCTGCCGTGGGTGAGTGGACACAGCCAGATCCGCACTGCGCCCTGCCTGACCGTCTCCCGTGGGCGAGTGGACACAGCCAGATCCGCACTGCGCCATGCCTGCGCTTCTGCCGTGGGTGAGTGGACACAGCCAGATCCGCACTGCGCCCTGCCTGACCGTCTGCCGTGGGTGAGTGGACACAGCCAGATCCATACTGCGCCCTGCCTGCCAGTCTGCCGTGGGTGAGTGGACACAGCCCGATCCGCACTGCGCCCTGCCTGACCGTCAGCCGTGAGTGAGTGGACACAGCCAGATCCACACTGCGCCCTGCCTGCCCGTCTCCCGTGGGCGAGTGGACACAGCCAGATCCGCAATGCGCCCTGCCTGACCATCTCCCGTGGGTTAGTGGACACAGCCAGATCCGCACTGCGCCTTGCCTGCCCGTCTCACGTGGGTGAGTGGACACAGCCAGATCCGCACTGCACCCTACCTGCCCGTCTCCCGTGGGTGAGTGGACACAGCCAGATCCGCACTGCACCCTGCCTGACCGTACTTCGTGGGTGAGTGGACACCGCCAGGTCCGCACTGCGCCCTGCCTGCCCGTCTCCCGTGGGTGAGTGGACACAGCCAGATCCGCACTGCGCCCTGCCTGCCCGTCTCCCGTCAGTGAGTGGACACAGCCAGATCCGCACTGCGCCCTGCCTGCCCGTCTCCCGTGGGTGAGTGGACACAGCCAGATCCGCACTGCGCGCTGCCTGCCCGTCTCCCGTGGGCGAGTGGACAGAGCCAGATCCGCACTGCGCGCTGCCTGCCCGTCTCCCGTGGGCGAGTGGACAGAGCCAGATCCGCACTGCACCCTGCCTGACCGTACTTCGTGGGTGAGTGGACACCGCCAGATCCGCACTGCGCCCTGCCTGCCCGTCTCCCGTGGGTGAGTGGACACAGCCAGATCCGCACTGCGCCCTGCCTGCCCGTCTCCCGTCAGTGAGTGGACACAGCCAGATCCGCACTGCGCCCTGCCTGCCCGTCTCCCGTGGGTGAGTGGACACAGCCAGATCCGCACTGCGCGCTGCCTGCCCGTCTCCCGTGGGCGAGTGGACAGAGCCAGATCCGCACTGCGCCCTGCCTGCCCGTCACCCGCGGGCGAGTGGACACAGCTAGATCCGCACTGCGCCCTGCCTGACCGTCTGCCATCGGTGAGTGGACACAGCCAGATCCACACTGCGCCCTGCCTGCCCATCTGCCATGGGCGAGTGGACACAGCCAGATCCGCACTGCGCACTGCCTGACCGTCTGCCGTGGGTGAGTGGACACAGCCAGATCCGCTCTGCGCCCTGCCTGACCGCCTGCCGGGGGTGAGTGGACACAGCCAGATCCGCACTGCGCCCTGCCTGACCGTCAGCCGTGGGTGAGTGGACACTGCCAGATCCACACTGCGCCCTGCCTGCCCGTCTGCGTGGGCGAGTGGACACAGCCAGATCCGCACTGCGCCCTTCCTGACCGTCTGCCGTGGGTGAGTGGACACAGCCAGTTCCGCACTGCGCCCTGCCTGACCGTCTGCCGTCGGTGAGTGGACATAGCCAGATCCACACTGCGCCCTGCCTGTCCGTCTGCCATGGGCGAGTGGACACAGCCAGATCCGCACTGCGCCCTGCCTGACCGTCTGCCGTGGGTGAGTGGACACAGCCAGATCAGCACTGCGCCCTGCCTGACTGCCTGCCGTGGGTGAGTGGACACAGCCAGATCCGCACTGCGCCCTGCCTGCCCGTCTCCCGGGGGCGAATGGACAAAGCCAGATCCGCACTGCGCCCTGCCTGCCCTTCTGCCGTGGGTGAGTGGACACAGCCAAATCCGCACTGCGCCCTGCCTGCCCGTCTCCCGTGGGTGAGTGGACACAGCCAGATCCGCACTGCGCCCTGCCTGCCCGTCTCCCGTGGGTGAGTGGACACAGCCAGATCCGCACTGCGCCCTGCCTGCCCGTCTCCCGTGGGCGAGTGGACACCGCCAGATCCGCACTGCGCCCTGCCTGACCGTCTCCCGTGGGTGAGTGGACACAGCCAGATCCGCACTGCGCCTTGCCTGCCCGTCTCACGTGGGTGAGTGGACACAGCCAGATCCGCACTGCACCCTACCTGCCCGTCTCCCGTGGGTGAGTGGACACAGCCAGATACGCACTGCACCCTGCCTGACCGTCCTTCGTGGGTGAGTGGACACCGCCAGATCCGCACTGCGCCCTGCCTGCCCGTCTCCCGTGGGCGAGTGGACACAGCCAGATCCGCACTGCGCCCTGCCTGCCCGTCTATCGTGGGCGAGTGGACACAGCTAGATCCGCACTGCGCCCTGCCTGACCGTCTGCCGTCGGTGAGTGGACACAGCCAGATCCACACTGCGCCCTGCCTGCCCGTCTGCCATGGGCGAGTGGACACAGCCAGATCCGCACTGCACCCTACCTGCCCGTCTCCCGTGGGTGAGTGGACACAGCCAGATCCGCACGGCGCCCTGCCTGCCCGTCTCCCGTTGGCGAGTGGACACTGCCAGATCCGCACTGCGCCCTGCCTGACCGTCTCCCGTAGGTGAGTGGACACAGCCAGATCCGCACTGCGCCTTGCCTGCCCATCTCACGTGGGTGAGTGGACACAGCCTGATCCGCACTGCATCCTACCTGTCCGTCTCCCGTGGTTGAGTGGACATAGCCAGATCCGCACTGCACCCTGCCTGACCGTCCTTCGTGGGTGAGTGGACACCGCCAGATCCGCACTGCGCCCTGCCTGCCTGTCTCCCGTGGGTGAGTGGACACAGCCAGATCCGAACTGCGCCCTGCCTGCCCGTCTGCCGTGGGTGAGTGGACACCGCCAGATCCGCACTGCGCCCTACCTGCCCGCCTCCCGTGGGTGAGTGGACACAGCCAGATCTGCACTGCGCCCTGCCTGACCGTCCTTCGTGGGTGAGTGGACACCGCCAGATCCGCACTGCGCCCTGCCTGCCCTTCGGCCGTGGGTGAGTGGACACAGCCAGATCCGCACTGCGCCCTGCCTGCCCGTCTCCCGTCAGTGAGTGGACACAGCCAGATCCGCACTGCGCCCTGCCTGCCCTTCGGCCGTGGGTGAGTGGACACAGCCAGATCCGCACTGCGCCCTGCCTGCCCGTCTCCCGTCAGTGAGTGGACACAGCCAGATCCGCACTGCGCCCTGCCTGCCCGTCTCACGTGGGTGAGTGGACACAGCCAGATCCGCACTGCGCCCTGCCTGCCCGTCTCCCGTGGGCGAGTGGACACAGCCAGATCCGCACTGCGCCCTGCCTGCCCTTCTGCCGTGGATGAGTGGATACAGCCAGATCCGCACTGCGCCCTGCCTGCCCGTCTCCCGTCAGTGAGTGGACACAGCCAGATCCGCACTGCGCCCTGCCTGCCCGTCTCCCGTCAGTGAGTGGACACAGCCAGATCCGCACTGCACTCTGCCTGACCGTCCTTCGTGGGTGAGTGGACACCGCCAGATCCGCACTGCGCCCTGCCTGCCCGTCTCCCGTGGGTGAGTGGACACAGCCAGATCCGCACTGCGCCCTGCCTGCCCGTCTCCCGTCAGTGAGTGGACACAGCCAGATCCGCACTGCGCCCTGCCTGCCCGTCTGCCGTGGGTGAGTGGACACCGCCAGATCCGCACTGCGCCCTACCTGCCCGCCTCCCGTGGGTGAGTGGACACAGCCAGATCCGCACTGCACCCTGCCTGACCGTCCTTCGTGGGTGAGTGGACACCGCCAGATCCGCACTGCGCCCTGCCTGCCCTTCGGCCGTGGGTGAGTGGACACAGCCAGATCCGCACTGCGCCCTGCCTGCCCGTCTCCCGTCAGTGAGTGGACACAGCCAGATCCGCACTGCGCCCTGCCTGCCCGTCTCCCGTGGGTGAGTGGACACAGCCAGATCCGCACTGCGCCCTGCCTGCCCGTCTCCCGTGGGCGAGTGGACACAGCCAGATCCGCACTGCGCCCTGCCTGCCCTTCTGCCGTGGATGAGTGGATACAGCCAGATCCGCACTGCGCCCTGCCTGCCCGTCTCCCGTCAGTGAGTGGACACAGCCAGATCCGCACTGCGCCCTGCCTGCCCGTCTGTCGTGGGCGAGTGGACACAGCCAGATCCGCACTGCGCCCTGCCTGCCCGTCCTTCGTGGGTGAGTGGACACCGCCAGATCCGCACTGCGCCCTGCCTGCCCGTCTCCCGTGGGCGAGTGGACACAGCCAGATCCGCACTGCGCCCTGCCTGCCCGTCTGTCGTGGGCGAGTGGACACAGCTAGATCCGCACTGCGCCCTGCCTGACCGTCTGCCGTCGGTGAGTGGACACAGCCAGATCCACACTGCGCCCTGCCTGTCCGTCTGCCATGGGCGAGTGGACACAGCCAGATCCGCACTGCGCACTGCCTGCCCGTCTCCCGTGGGCGAGTGGACACAGCCAGATCCGCACTGCGCCCTGCCTGCCCGTCTGTCGTGGGCGAGTGGACACAGCCAGATCCGCACTGCGCCCTGCCTGCCCGTCTCCCGTGGGCGAGTGGACACTGCCAGATCCGCACTACGCCTTGCCTGCCCGTCTCACGTGGGTGAGTGTACACAGCCTGATCCGCACTGCACCCTACCTGTCCGTCTCCCGTGGGTGAGTGGACATAGCCGGATCCGCACTGCACCCTGCCTGACCGTCCTTCGTGGGTGAGTGGACACCGCCAGATCCGCACTGCGCCCTGCCTGCCCGTCTCCCGTGGGTGAGTGGACACAGCCAGATCCGCACTGTGCCCTGCCTGCCCGTCTCCCGTCAGTGAGTGGACACAGCCAGATCCGCACTGCGCCCTGCCTGCCCGTCTCCCGTGGGTGAGTGGACACAGCCAGATCCGCACTGCGCGCTGCCTGCCCGTCTCCCGTGGGCGAGTGGACACAGCCAGATCCGCACCGCGCCCTGCCTGCCCGTCTGTCGTGGGCGAGTGGACACAGCTAGATCCGCACTGCGCCCTGCCTGACCGTCTGCCGTCGGTGAGTGGACACAGCCAGATCCACACTGCGCCCTGCCTGCCCGTCTGCCGTGGGCGAGTGGACACAGCCAGATCCGCACTGCGCCATGCCTGCCCGTCTCCCGTGGGCGAGTGGACACAGCCAGATCCGCACTGCGCCCTGCCTGACAGTCTCCCGTGGGTGAGTGGACACAGCCAGATCCGCACTGCGCCTTGCCTGCCCGTCTCACGTGGGTGAGTGGACACAGCCAGATCCGCACTGCACCCTACCTGCCCGTCTACCGTGGGTGAGTGGACACAGCCAGATCCGCACTGCACCTGGCCTGACCGTCCTTCATGGGTGAGTGGACACCGCCATATCCGCACTGCGCCCTGCCTGCCCGTCTCCCGTGGGTGAGTGGACACAGCCAGATCCGCACTGCGCCCTGCCTGCCGTCTCCCGTAAGTGAGTGGACACAGCCAGATCCGCACTGCGCCCTGCCTGCCCGTCTCCCGTGGGTGAGTGGACACAGCCAGATCCGCACTGCACGCTGCCTGCCCGTCTCCCGTTGGCGAGTGGACACTGCCAGATCCGCACTGCGCCCTGCCTGCCCGTCTGTCGTGGGCGAGTGGACACAGCTGATACGCACTGCGCCCTGCCTGACCGTCTGCCGTCGGTGAGTGGACACAGCCAGATCCACACTGCGCCCTGCCTGCCCGTCTGCCATGGGCGAGTGGACACAGCCAGATCCACACTGCGCACTGCCTGCCCGTCTCCCGTGGGCGAGTGGACACAGCCATATCCGCACTGCGCCCTGCCTGCCCGTCTGTCGTGGGCGAGTGGACACAGCCAGATCCGCACTGCGCCCTGCCTGACCGTCTGCCGTCGGTGAGTGGACACAGCCAGATCCACACTGCGCCCTGCCTGTCCGTCTGCCGTGGGCGAGTGGACACAACCAGATCCGCACTGCGCCCTGCCTGCCCGTCTCCGGTGGGCGAGTGGACACAGCCAGATCCGCACTGCGCGCTGCCTGCCCGTCTCCCGTGGGCGAGTGGACACAGCCAGATCCGCACTGCGCCCTGCCTGACCGTCTGCCGTGGGTGAGTGGACACAGCCAGATCCGCACTGCGCTCTGCCTGCCCGTCTCCCGTGGGTGAGTGGACACAGCCAGATCCGCACTGCGCGTTGCCTGCCTGTCTCCCATCAGTGAGTGGACACAGCCAGATCCGCACTGCGCCCTGCCTGCCCGTCTCCCGTGGGCGAGTGGAGACAGCCAGATCCGCACTGCGCCCTGCCTGCCCGTCTGCCGTGGGTGAATGGACACAGCCAGATCCGCACTGCGCCCTGCCTGCCCGTCTGCCGTAGGTGAGTGGACACAGCCAGATCCGCACTGCGCCCTGCCTAACCGCCTGCCGTGGTTGAGTGGACACAGCCAGATCCAAACTGCACCCTGCCTGCCCGTCTCCCCTGGGCGAGTGGACACAGCCAGATCCGCACTGCGCCCTGCCTGCCCGTCTGCCGTGGGTGAGTGGACACAGCCAGATCCGCACTGTGCCCTGCCTGCCAGTCTCCCGTGGGTGAGTGGACACAGACAGTTCCGCACTGCGCCCTGCCTGCCCGTCTCCCGTGGGTGAGTGGACACAGCCAGATCCACACTGCACCCTGCCTGACCGTCCTTCTTGGGTGAGTGGACACAGCCAGATCCGCACTGCGCCCTGCCTGACCGTCTGCCGTGGGTGAGTGGACACAGCCAGATCCGCACTGCGCCCTGCCTGACCGCCTGCCGTGGGTGAGTGGACACAGCAAGATCCGCACTGCGCCCTGCCTGCCCGTCTCCCGTGGGCGAGTGGACACAGCTAGATCCGCACTGCGCCCTGCCTGCCCGTCTGCCGTGGGTCAGTGGACACAGCCAGATCCGCACTGCGCCTTGCCTGCCTGTCTCACGTGGGTGAGTGGACACAGCCAGATCCTTACTGCGCCCTACCTGCCCGTCTCCCGTGGGTGAGTGGACACAGCCAGATCCGCACTGCACCCTGCCTGACCGTCCTTCGTGGGTGAGTGGACACCGCCAGTTCCGCACTGCGCCCTGCCTGCCCGTCTCCCGTGGGTGTGTGGACACAGCCAGATCCGCACTGCGCCCTGCCTGCCCGTCTCCCGTCACTGAGTGGACACAGCCAGATCCGCACTGCGCCCTGCCTGCCCGTCTCCCGTGGGTGAGTCGACACAGCCAGATCCGCACTGCGCGCTGCCTGCCCGTCTCCCGTGGGTGAGTGGACACAGCCAGATCCGCACTGCGCCCTGCCTGCCCGTCTGTCGTGGGCGAGTGGACACAGCTAGATCCGCACTGCGCCCTCCCTGACCGTCTGCCGTCGGTGAGTGGACACAGCCAGATCCACACTGCGCCCTGCCTGCCAGTCAGCCATGGGCGAGTGGACAGAGCCAGATCCGCACTGCGCACTGCCTGACCGTCTGCCGTGGGTGAGTGGACACAGCAAGATCCGCACTGCGCCCTGCCTGACCGCCTGCCGTGGGTTAGTGGACAAAGCAAGATCCGCACTGCGCCCTGCCTGACCGCCTGCCGTGGGTGAGTGGACACAGCCAGATCCGCACTGCGCCCTGCCTGACCGCCTGCCGTGGGTGAGTGGACACATCCAGATCCTCACTGCGCGCTGCCTGCTCGTCTGCCGTGGGCGAGTGGACACAGCCCGATCCGCACTGCGCCCTGCCTGACCGTCTTCCGTGGGCGAGTGGACACAGCCAGATCCACACTGCGCCCTGCCTGCCCGTCTGCCGTGGGTGAGTGGACACAGCCAGATCCGCACTGCGCCCTGCCTGACCGTCTGCCGTGGGTGAGTGGACACAGCCAGATCCGCACTGCGCCCTGCCTTACCGCCTGTCGTGGGTGAGTGGTCACAGCCAGATCCGTACTGCGCCCTGCCTGCCCGTCTGCCGTGGGTCAGTGGACATAGCCAGATCCACACAGCACCGTCTCTGCGCATCTCCCGTGGGTGAGTGGACACAGCCGGATCCGCACTGCGCCCTGCCTTCCTGTCTCCCGTGGGTGAGTGGACACAGCCAGATCGGCACTGCGCCCTGCCTGACCGTCTGCCTTGGGTGAGTGGACACAGCCAGATCCGCACTGCGCCCTGCCTGCCCGTCTCCCGTGGGTGAGTGGACATAGCCAGATCCACACAGCACCGTCTCTGCCCATCTCCCGTGGGTGAGTGGACACAGCCAGATCCGCACTGCGCCCTACTTGCCCTTCTGCCGTGGGTGAGTGGACACAGCCAGATCCGAACTGCGCCCTGCCTGCCCGTCTCCCGTCAGAGAGAGGACACAGCCAGATCCACACTGCGCCCTGCCTGCCCGTCTGCCGTGGGCGAGCGGACACAGCCAGATCCGCACTGCGCCCTGCCTGCCCGTCTCCCGTGGGTGAGTGGACACAGCCAGATCCGCACTGCGCGCTGCCTGCCCGTCTCCCGTGGGCGAGTGGACACAGCCAGATCCGCGCTGCGCCCTGCCTGACCGCCTCTCGTGGGTGAGTGGACACAGCCAGATCCGCACTGCGCCTTGCCTGCCCGTCTCACGTGGGTGAGTGGACACAGCCAGATCCGCACTGCACCCTACCTGCCCGTCTCCCGAGGTGAGTGGACACAGCCAGATCCGCACTGCACCCTGCCGGACCGTCCTTCGTGGGTGAGTGGACACCGCCAGATCCGCACTGCGCCCTGCCTGCCCGTCTCCCGTGGGCGAGTGGACACAGCCAGATCCGCACTGCGCCCTGCCTGCCCGTCTGTCGTGGGCGAGTGGACACAGCTAGATCCGCACTGCGCCCTGCCTGACCGTCTGCCGTCGGTGAGTGGACACAGCCAGATCCACACTGCGCCCTGCCTGTCCGTCTGCCATGGGCTAGTGGACACAGCCAGATCCGCACTGCGCACTGCCTGCCCGTCTCCCGTGGGCGAGTGGACACAGCCAGATCCGCACTGCGCCCTGCCTGCCCGTCTGTCGTGGGCGAGTGGACACAGCCAGATCCGCACTGGGCCCTGCCTGCCCGTCTCCCGTGGGCGAGTGGACACTGCCAGATCCGCACTACGCCTTGCCTGCCCATCTCACGTGGGTGAGTGGACACAGCCTGATCCGCACTGCACCCTACCTGTCCGTCTCCCGTGGGTGAGTGGACATAGCCGGATCCGCACTGCACCCTGCCTGACCGTCCTTCGTGGGTGAGTGGACACCGCGAGATCCACACTGCGCCCTGCCTGCCTGTCTCCCGTGTGTGAGTGGACACAGCCAGATTTGCACTGCGCCCTGCCTGCCCGTCTCCCGTCAGTGAGTGGACACAGCCAGATCCGCACTGCGCCCTGCCTGCCCGTCTCCCGTGGGTGAGTGGACACAGCCAGATCCGCACTGCGCGCTGCCTGCCCGTCTCCCGTGGGCGAGTGGACACAGCCAGATCCGCACTGCGCCCTGCCTGCCCGTCTGTCGTGGGCGAGTGGACACAGCTAGATCCGCACTGCGCCCTGCCTGACCGTCTCCCGTGGGTGAGCGGACACAGCCATATCCGCACTGCACCCTGCCTGCCCGTCTGCCGTGGGTGAGTGGACACAGCCAGACCCGCACTGCGCCCTGCCTGACCATCTGCCGTGGGTGAGTGAACACAGCCAGATCCACACTGCACCCTGCCTGCCCATCTGCCGTGGGTGAGTGGACACAGCCAGATACGCACTGCACACTGCCTGACTGTCTGCCGTGGGTTAGTGGACACAGCCAGATCCGCACTGCGCCCTACCTGACCGCCTGCTGTGGGTGAGTGGACACAGCCAGATCCGCACTGCGCCCTGCCTGACCGCCTGCCGTGGGTTAGTGGACACAGCCAGATCCGTACTGCGCCCTGCCTTCCCGTCTGCCGTGGGTCAGTGGACATAGCCAGATCCACACAGCACCGTCTCTGCCCATCTCCCGTGGGTGAGTGGACACAGCCGGATCAGCACTGCGCCCTGCCTGCCCGTCTCCCGTGGTTGAGTGGACACAGCCAGATCCGCACTGCGCATTGCCTGCCCGTCTCACATGGGTGAGTGGACACAGCCAGATCCGCACTGCGCCCTACCTGCCCGTCTCCCGTGGGTGAGTGGACACAGCCAGATCCGCACTGCACCCTGCCTGACCGTCTGCCGTGGGTGAGTGGACACAGCCAGATCCGCACTGCGCCCTGCCTGCCCGTCTGCCATGGGTCAGTGGACATAGCCATATCCACACAGCACCCTCTCTGCCCGTCTCCCGTGTGTGAGTGGACACAGCCAGATCCACACTGCGCCTTGCCTGCCAATCTCCCCTGAAGAGTGGACACAGCCAGATCCACATTGCGACCTGCCTGCCCGTCTACCGTGGGTGAGTGGACACAGCCAGATCCGCACTGCGCCCTGCCTGCCCGTCTCCCGTGGGTGAGTGGACACAGCCAGATTCGCACTGCGCCCTGCCTGCCCGACTCCCGTGGGTGAGTGGACACAGCCAGTTCCGCACTGCACCCTGCCTGCCCGTCTCCCGTGGGTGAGTGGACACAGCCTGATCCGCACTGCATCCTACCTGTCCGTCTCCCGTGGGTGAGTGGACATAGCCAGATCCGCACTGCACCCTGCCTGACCGTCCTTCGTGGGTGAGTGGACACCGCCAGATCCGCACTGCGCCCTGCCTGCCTGTCTCCCGTGGGTGAGTGGACACAGCCAGATCCGAACTGCGCCCTGCCTGCCCGTCTGCCGTGGGTGAGTGGACACCGCCAGATCCGCACTGCGCCCTACCTGCCCGCCTCCCGTGGGTGAGTGGACACAGCCAGATCCGCACTGCACCCTGCCTGACCGTCCTTCGTGGGTGAGTGGACACCGCCAGATCCGCACTGCGCCCTGCCTGCCCTTCGGCCGTGGGTGAGTGGACACAGCCAGATCCGCACTGCGCCCTGCCTGCCCGTCTCCCGTCAGTGAGTGGACACAGCCAGATCCGCACTGCGCCCTGCCTGCCCGTCTCCCGTGGGTGAGTGGACACAGCCAGATCCGCACTGCGCCCTGCCTGCCCGTCTCCCGTGGGCGAGTGGACACAGCCAGATCCGCAATGCGCCCTGCCTGCCCTTCTGCCGTGGATGAGTGGATACAGCCAGATCCGCACTGCGCCCTGCCTGCCCGTCTCCCGTCAGTGAGTGGACACAGCCAGATCCGCACTGCGCCCTGCCTGCCCGTCTCCCGTCAGTGAGTGGACACAGCCAGATCCGCACTGCACCCTGCCTGACCGTCCTTCGTGGGTGAGTGGACACCGCCAGATCCGCACTGCGCCCTGCCTGCCCGTCTCCCGTGGGTGAGTGGACACAGCCAGATCCGCACTGCGCCCTGCCTGCCCGTCTCCCGTCAGTGAGTGGACACAGCCAGATCCGCACTGCGCCCTGCCTGCCCGTCTGCCGTGGGTGAGTGGACACCGCCAGATCCGCACTGCGCCCTACCTGCCCGCCTCCCGTGGGTGAGTGGACACAGCCAGATCCGCACTGCACCCTGCCTGACCGTCCTTCGTGGGTGAGTGGACACCGCCAGATCCGCACTGCGCCCTGCCTGCCCTTCGGCCGTGGGTGAGTGGACACAGCCAGATCCGCACTGCGCCCTGCCTGCCCGTCTCCCGTCAGTGAGTGGACACAGCCAGATCCGCACTGCGCCCTGCCTGCCCGTCTCCCGTGGGTGAGTGGACACAGCCAGATCCGCACTGCGCCCTGCCTGCCCGTCTCCCGTGGGCGAGTGGACACAGCCAGATCCGCACTGCGCCCTGCCTGCCCTTCTGCCGTGGATGAGTGGATACAGCCAGATCCGCACTGCGCCCTGCCTGCCCGTCTCCCGTCAGTGAGTGGACACAGCCAGATCCGCACTGCGCCCTGCCTGCCCGTCTCCCGTCAGTGAGTGGACACAGCCAGATCCGCACTGCACCCTGCCTGACCGTCCTTCGTGGGTGAGTGGACACAGCCAGATCCGCACTGCGCCCTGCCTGCCCGTCTCCCGTGGGTGAGTGGACACAGCCAGATCCGCACTGCGCCCTGCCTGCCCGTCTCCCGTCAGTGAGTGGACACAGCCAGATCCGCACTGCGCCCTGCCTGCCCGTCTGTCGTGGGCGAGTGGACACAGCTAGATCCGCACTGCGCCCTGCCTGACCGTCTGCCGTCGGTGAGTGGACACAGCCAGATCCACACTGCGCCCTGCCGGCCCGTCTGCCATGGGCGAGTGGACACAGCCAGATCCGCACTGCGCACTGCCTGACCGTCTGCCGTGGGTGAGTGGACACAGCCAGATCCGCTCTGCGCCCTGCCTGACCGCCTGCCGGAGGTGAGTGGACACAGCCAGATCCGCACTGCGCCCTGCCTGACCGTCAGCCATGGGTGAGTGGACACAGCCAGATCCACACTGCGCCCTGCCTGCCCGTCTGCGTGGGCGAGTGGACACAGCCAGATCCGCACTGCGCCCTGCCTGACCGTCTGCCGTGGGTGAGTGGACACAGCCAGTTCCGCACTGCGCCCTGCCTGACCGTCTGCCGTCGGTGAGTGGACACAGCCAGATCCACACTGTGCCCTGCCTGTCCGTCTGCCGTGGGCGAGTGGACACAGCCAGATCCGCACTGCGCCCTGCCTGACTGTCTGCCGTGTGAGAGTGGACACAGCCAGATCAGCACTGCGCACTGCCTGACCGCCTGCCGTGGGTAGGTGGACACAGCCAGATCCGCACTGCGCCGTGCCTGCCCGTCTCCCGTGGGGGAGTGGACACAGCCAGATCCGCACTGCGCCCTGCCTGCCCTTCTGCCGTGGGTGAGTGGACACAGCCAGATCCGCACTGCGCCCTGCCTGCCCGTCTACCGTCGGTGAGTGGACACAGCCAGATCCGCACTGCGCCCTGCCTGCCCGACTCCCGTGGGTGAGTGGACACAGCCAGATCCGCACTGCGCCTTGCCTGCCCGTCTCCCGTGGGCGAGTGGACACTGCCAGATCCGCACTGCGCCCTGCCTGACCGTCTCCCGTAGGTGAGTGGACAAGCCAGATCGGCACTGCGCCTTGCCTGCCCGTCTCACGTGGGTGAGTGGACACAGCCTGATCCGCACTGCACCCTACCTGTCCGTCTCCCGTGGGTGAGTGGACACAGCCAGATCCGCACTGCACCCTGCCTGCCCATCTCCCGTGGGTGAGTGGACACAGCCAGATCCGCACTGCGCCCTGCCTGCCCGTCTCCCGTCAGTGAGTGGACACAGCCAGATCCGCACTGCGCCCTGCCTGCTTGTCTCCCATGGGTGAGTGGACACAGCCAGATCCGCACTGCGCGCTGCCTGCCCGTCTCCCGTGGGCGAGTGGACACAGCCAGATCCGCACTGCGCCCTGCCAGACCGCCTGCCGTGGGTGAGTGGACACAGCCAGATCCGCACTGCGCCCTGCCTGACCGTCTCCCGTGGGCGAGTGGACACAGCCAGATCCGCACTGCGCCTTGCCTGCGCTTCTGCCGTGGGTGAGTGGACACAGCCAGATCCGCACTGCGCCCTGCCTGACCGTCTGCCGTGGGTGAGTGGACACAGCCAGATCCATACTGCGCCCTGCCTGCCCGTCTGCCGTGGGTGAGTGGACACAGCCCGATCCGCACTGTGCCCTGCCTGACCGTCAGCCGTGAGTGAGTGGACACAGCCAGATCCACACTGCGCCCTGCCTGCCCGTCTCCCGTGGGCGAGTGGACACAGCCAGATCCGCAATGCGCCCTGCCTGACCATCTCCCGTGGGTTAGTGGACACAGCCAGATCCGCACTGCGCCTTGCCTGCCCGTCTCACGTGGGTGAGTGGACACAGCCAGATCCGCACTGCACCCTACCTGCCCGTCTCCCGTGGGTGAGTGGACACAGCCAGATCCGCACTGCACCCTGCCTGACCGTCCTTCGTGGGTGAGTGGACACCGCCAGATCCGCACTGCGCCCTGCCTGCCCGTCTCCCGTGGGCGAGTGGACACAGCCAGATCCGCACCGCGCCCTGCCTGCCCGTCTGTCGTGGGCGAGTGGACACAGCTAGATCCGCACTGCGCCCTGCCTGACCGTCTGCCGTCGGTGAGTGGACACAGCCAGATCCACACTGCGCCCTGCCTGCCCGTCTGCCGTGGGCGAGTGGACACAGCCAGATCCGCACTGCGCTATGCTTGCCCGTCTCCCGTGGGCGAGTGGACACAGCCAGATCCGCACTGCGCCCTGCCTGACAGTCTCCCGTGGGTGAGTGGACACAGCCAGATCCGCACTGCGCCTTGCCTGCCCGTCTCACGTGGGTGAGTGGACACAGCCAGATCCGCACTGCACCCTACCTGCCCGTCTACCGTGGGTGAGTGGACACAGCCAGATCCGCACTGCACCTGGCCTGACCGTCCTTCATGGGTGAGTGGACACCGCCATATCCGCACTGCGCCCTGCCTGCCCGTCTCCCGTGGGTGAGTGGACACAGCCAGATCCGCACTGCGCCCTGCCTGCCCGTCTCCCGTAAGTGAGTGGACACAGCCAGATCCGCACTGCGCCCTGCCTGCCCGTCTCCCGTGGGTGAGTGGACACAGCCAGATCCGCACTGCACGCTGCCTGCCCGTCTCCCGTTGGCGAGTGGACACTGCCAGATCCGCACTGCGCCCTGCCTGCCCGTCTGTCGTGGGCGAGTGGACACAGCTGATACGCACTGCGCCCTGCCTGACCGTCTGCCGTCGGTGAGTGGACACAGCCAGATCCACACTGCGCCCTGCCTGCCCGTCTGCCATTGGCGAGTGGACACAGCCAGATCCACACTGCGCACTGCCTGCCCGTCTCCCGTGGGCGAGTGGACACAGCCATATCCGCACTGCGCCCTGCCTGCCCGTCTGTCGTGGGCGAGTGGACACAGCCAGATCCGCACTGTGCCCTGCCTGACCGTCTGCCGTCGGTGAGTGGACACAGCCAGATCCACACTGCGCCCTGCCTGTCCGTCTGCCGTGGGCGAGTGGACACAACCAGATCCGCACTGCGCCCTGCCTGCCCGTCTCCGGTGGGCGAGTGGACACAGCCAGATCCGCACTGCGCCCTGCCTGCCCTTCTGCCGTGGGTGAGTGAACACAGCCAGATCCGCACTGCGCCCTGCCTGCCCGTCTCCCGTCAGTGAGTGGACACAGCCAGATCCGCACTGCGCCCTATCTGCCCGTCTCCCGTGGGCGAGTGGACACAGCCAGATCCGCACTGCACCCTGCCTGCCCGTCTGCCGTGGGTGAGTGGACACAGCCAGATCCGCACTGCGCCCTACCTGCCCGTCTCCCGTGGGTGAGTGGACACAGCCGGATCCGCACTGCGCACTGCCTGCCCGTCTCCCGTGGGCGAATGGACACAGCCAGATCCGCACTGCGCCCTGCCTGCCCGTCTGTCGTGGGCGAGTGGACACAGCCAGATCCGCACTGCGCCCTGCCTGACCGTCTGCCGTGGGTGAGTGGACACAGCCAGATCCGCACTGCACCCTGCCTGACCATCCTTCGTGGGTGAGTGGACACCGCCAGATCCGCACTGCGCCCTGCCTGCCCGTCTCCCGTGGGTGAGTGGACACAGCCAGATCCGCACTGCGCCCTGCCTGCCCGTCTCCTGTCAGTGAGTGGACACAGCCAGATCCGCACTGCGCCCTGCCTGCCCGTCTCCGGTGGGTGAGTGGACACAGCCAGATCCGCACTGCGCGCTGCCTGCCCGTCTCCCGTGGGCGAGTGGACACAGCCAGATCCGCACTGCGCCCTGCCTGACCGTCTGCCGTGGGTGAGTGGACACAGCCAGATCCGCACTGCGCTCTGCCTGCCCGTCTCCCGTGGGTGAGTGGACACAGCCAGATCCGCACTGCGCCCTGCCTGACTGTCTGCCGTGTGAGAGTGGACATAGCCAGATCAGCACTGCGCACTGCCTGACCGCCTGCCGTGGGTAGGTGGACACAGCCAGATCCGCACTGCGCCGTGCCTGCCCGTCTCCCGTGGGGGAGTGGACACAGCCAGATGCGCACTGCGCCCTGCCTGCCCTTCTGCCGTGGGTGAGTGGACACAGCCAGATGCGCACTGCGCCCTGCCTGCCCGTCTACCGTCGGTGAGTGGACACAGCCAGATCCGCACTGCGCCCTGCCTGCCCGACTCCCGTGGGTGAGTGGACACAGCCAGATCCGCACTGCGCCTTGCCTGCCCGTCTCCCGTGGGCGAGTGGACACTGCCAGATCCGCACTGCGCCCTGCCTGACCGTCTCCCGTAGGTGAGTGGACAAGCCAGATCGGCACTGCGCCTTGCCTGCCCGTCTCACGTGGGTGAGTGGACACAGCCTGATCCGCACTGCACCCTACCTGTCCGTCTCCCGTGGGTGAGTGGACACAGCCAGATCCGCACTGCACCCTGCCTGCCCGTCTCCCGTGGGTGAGTGGACACAGCCAGATCCGCACTGCGCCCTGCCTGCCCGTCTCCCGTCAGTGAGTGGACACAGCCAGATCCGCACTGCGCCCTGCCTGCTTGTCTCCCATGGGTGAGTGGACACAGCCAGATCCGCACTGCGCGCTGCCTGCCCGTCTCCCGTGGGCGAGTGGACACAGCCAGATCCGCACTGCGCCCTGCCAGACCGCCTGCCGTGGGTGAGTGGACACAGCCAGATCCGCACTGCGCCCTGCCTGACCGTCTCCCGTGGGCGAGTGGACACAGCCAGATCCGCACTGCGCCTTGCCTGCGCTTCTGCCGTGGGTGAGTGGACACAGCCAGATCCGCACTGCGCCCTGCCTGACCGTCTGCCGTGGGTGAGTGGACACAGCCAGATCCATACTGCGCCCTGCCTGCCCGTCTGCCGTGGGTGAGTGGACACAGCCCGATCCGCACTGTGCCCTGCCTGACCGTCAGCCGTGAGTGAGTGGACACAGCCAGATCCACACTGCGCCCTGCCTGCCCGTCTCCCGTGGGCGAGTGGACACAGCCAGATCCGCAATGCGCCCTGCCTGACCATCTCCCGTGGGTTAGTGGACACAGCCAGATCCGCACTGCGCCTTGCCTGCCCGTCTCACGTGGGTGAGTGGACACAGCCAGATCCGCACTGCACCCTACCTGCCCGTCTCCCGTGGGTGAGTGGACACAGCCAGATCCGCACTGCACCCTGCCTGACCGTCCTTCGTGGGTGAGTGGACACCGCCAGATCCGCACTGCGCCCTGCCTGCCCGTCTCCCGTGGGCGAGTGGACACAGCCAGATCCGCACCGCGCCCTGCCTGCCCGTCTGTCGTGGGCGAGTGGACACAGCTAGATCCGCACTGCGCCCTGCCTGACCGTCTGCCGTCGGTGAGTGGACACAGCCAGATCCACACTGCGCCCTGCCTGCCCGTCTGCCGTGGGCGAGTGGACACAGCCAGATCCGCACTGCGCTATGCCTGCCCGTCTCCCGTGGGCGAGTGGACACAGCCAGATCCGCACTGCGCCCTGCCTGACAGTCTCCCGTGGGTGAGTGGACACAGCCAGATCCGCACTGCGCCTTGCCTGCCCGTCTCACGTGGGTGAGTGGACACAGCCAGATCCGCACTGCACCCTACCTGCCCGTCTACCGTGGGTGAGTGGACACAGCCAGATCCGCACTGCACCTGGCCTGACCGTCCTTCATGGGTGAGTGGACACCGCCATATCCGCACTGCGCCCTGCCTGCCCGTCTCCCGTGGGTGAGTGGACACAGCCAGATCCGCACTGCGCCCTGCCTGCCCGTCTCCCGTAAGTGAGTGGACACAGCCAGATCCGCACTGCGCCCTGCCTGCCCGTCTCCCGTGGGTGAGTGGACACAGCCAGATCCGCACTGCACGCTGCCTGCCCGTCTCCCGTTGGCGAGTGGACACTGCCAGATCCGCACTGCGCCCTGCCTGCCCGTCTGTCGTGGGCGAGTGGACACAGCTGATACGCACTGCGCCCTGCCTGACCGTCTGCCGTCGGTGAGTGGACACAGCCAGATCCACACTGCGCCCTGCCTGCCCGTCTGCCATTGGCGAGTGGACACAGCCAGATCCACACTGCGCACTGCCTGCCCGTCTCCCGTGGGCGAGTGGACACAGCCATATCCGCACTGCGCCCTGCCTGCCCGTCTGTCGTGGGCGAGTGGACACAGCCAGATCCGCACTGTGCCCTGCCTGACCGTCTGCCGTCGGTGAGTGGACACAGCCAGATCCACACTGCGCCCTGCCTGTCCGTCTGCCGTGGGCGAGTGGACACAACCAGATCCGCACTGCGCCCTGCCTGCCCGTCTCCGGTGGGCGAGTGGACACAGCCAGATCCGCACTGCGCCCTGCCTGCCCTTCTGCCGTGGGTGAGTGAACACAGCCAGATCCGCACTGCGCCCTGCCTGCCCGTCTCCCGTCAGTGAGTGGACACAGCCAGATCCGCACTGCGCCCTATCTGCCCGTCTCCCGTGGGCGAGTGGACACAGCCAGATCCGCACTGCACCCTGCCTGCCCGTCTGCCGTGGGTGAGTGGACACAGCCAGATCCGCACTGCGCCCTACCTGCCCGTCTCCCGTGGGTGAGTGGACACAGCCGGATCCGCACTGCGCACTGCCTGCCCGTCTCCCGTGGGCGAATGGACACAGCCAGATCCGCACTGCGCCCTGCCTGCCCGTCTGTCGTGGGCGAGTGGACACAGCCAGATCCGCACTGCGCCCTGCCTGACCGTCTGCCGTGGGTGAGTGGACACAGCCAGATCCGCACTGCACCCTGCCTGACCATCCTTCGTGGGTGAGTGGACACCGCCAGATCCGCACTGCGCCCTGCCTGCCCGTCTCCCGTGGGTGAGTGGACACAGCCAGATCCGCACTGCGCCCTGCCTGCCCGTCTCCTGTCAGTGAGTGGACACAGCCAGATCCGCACTGCGCCCTGCCTGCCCGTCTCCGGTGGGTGAGTGGACACAGCCAGATCCGCACTGCGCGCTGCCTGCCCGTCTCCCGTGGGCGAGTGGACACAGCCAGATCCGCACTGCGCCCTGCCTGACCGTCTGCCGTGGGTGAGTGGACACAGCCAGATCCGCACTGCGCTCTGCCTGCCCGTCTCCCGTGGGTGAGTGGACACAGTCAGATCCGCACTGCGCGTTGCCTGCCTGTCTCCCATCAGTGAGTGGACACAGCCAGATCCGCACTGCGCCCTGCCTGCCCGTCTCCCGTGGGCGAGTGGAGACAGCCAGATCCGCACTGCGCCCTGCCTGCCCGTCTGCCGTGGGTGAATGGACACAGCCAGATCCGCACTGCGCCCTGCCTGCCCGTCTGCCGTAGGTGAGTGGACACAGCCAGATCCGCACTGCGCCCTGCCTAACCGCCTGCCGTGGTTGAGTGGACACAGCCAGATCCAAACTGCACCCTGCCTGCCCGTCTCCCCTGGGCGAGTGGACACAGCCAGATCCGCACTGCGCTCTGCCTGCCCGTCTCCCGTGGGTGAGTGGACACAGCCAGATCCGCACTGCGCCCTGCCTGCCCGTCTCCCGTCAGTGAGTGGACACAGCCAGATCCGCACTGCGCCCTGCCTGCCCGTCTGCCGTGGGTGAGTGGACACCGCCAGATCCGCACTGCGCCCTACCTGCCCGCCTCCCGTGGGTGAGTGGACACAGCCAGATCCGCACTGCACCCTGCCTGACCGTCCTTCGTGGGTGAGTGGACACCGCCAGATCCGCACTGCGCCCTGCCTGCCCTTCGGCCGTGGGTGAGTGGACACAGCCAGATCCGCACTGCGCCCTGCCTGCCCGTCTCCCGTCAGTGAGTGGACACAGCCAGATCCGCACTGCGCCCTGCCTGCCCGTCTCCCGTGGGTGAGTGGACACAGCCAGATCCGCACTGCGCCCTGCCTGCCCGTCTCCCGTGGGCGAGTGGACACAGCCAGATCCGCACTGCGCCCTGCCTGCCCTTCTGCCGTGGATGAGTGGATACAGCCAGATCCGCACTGCACCCTGCCTGCCCGTCTCCCGTCAGTGAGTGGACACAGCCAGATCCGCACTGCGCCCTGCCTGCCCGTCTCCCGTCAGTGAGTGGACACAGCCAGATCCGCACTGCACCCTGCCTGACCGTCCTTCGTGGGTGAGTGGACACCGCCAGATCCGCACTGCGCCCTGCCTGCCCGTCTCCCGTGGGTGAGTGGACACAGCCAGATCCGCACTGCGCCCTGCCTGCCCGTCTCCTGTCAGTGAGTGGACACAGCCAGATCCGCACTGCGCCCTGCCTGCCCGTCTCCGGTGGGTGAGTGGACACAGCCAGATCCGCACTGCGCGCTGCCTGCCCGTCTCCCGTGGGCGAGTGGACACAGCCAGATCCGCACTGCGCCCTGCCTGACCGTCTGCCGTGGGTGAGTGGACACAGCCAGATCCGCACTGCGCTCTGCCTGCCCGTCTCCCGTGGGTGAGTGGACACAGCCAGATCCGCACTGCGCGTTGCCTGCCTGTCTCCCATCAGTGAGTGGACACAGCCAGATCCGCACTGCGCCCTGCCTGCCCGTCTCCCGTGGGCGAGTGGAGACAGCCAGATCCGCACTGCGCCCTGCCTGCCCGTCTGCCGTGGGTGAATGGACACAGCCAGATCCGCACTGCGCCCTGCCTGCCCGTCTGCCGTAGGTGAGTGGACACAGCCAGATCCGCACTGCGCCCTGCCTAACCGCCTGCCGTGGTTGAGTGGACACAGCCAGATCCAAACTGCACCCTGCCTGCCCGTCTCCCCTGGGCGAGTGGACACAGCCAGATCCGCACTGCGCTCTGCCTGCCCGTCTCCCGTGGGTGAGTGGACACAGCCAGATCCGCACTGCGCCCTGCCTGCCCGTCTCCCGTCAGTGAGTGGACACAGCCAGATCCGCACTGCGCCCTGCCTGCCCGTCTGCCGTGGGTGAGTGGACACCGCCAGATCCGCACTGCGCCCTACCTGCCCGCCTCCCGTGGGTGAGTGGACACAGCCAGATCCGCACTGCACCCTGCCTGACCGTCCTTCGTGGGTGAGTGGACACCGCCAGATCCGCACTGCGCCCTGCCTGCCCTTCGGCCGTGGGTGAGTGGACACAGCCAGATCCGCACTGCGCCCTGCCTGCCCGTCTCCCGTCAGTGAGTGGACACAGCCAGATCCGCACTGCGCCCTGCCTGCCCGTCTCCCGTGGGTGAGTGGACACAGCCAGATCCGCACTGCGCCCTGCCTGCCCGTCTCCCGTGGGCGAGTGGACACAGCCAGATCCGCACTGCGCCCTGCCTGCCCTTCTGCTGTGGATGAGTGGATACAGCCAGATCCGCACTGCACCCTGCCTGCCCGTCTCCCGTCAGTGAGTGGACACAGCCAGATCCGCACTGCGCCCTGCCTGCCCGTCTCCCGTCAGTGAGTGGACACAGCCAGATCCGCACTGCACCCTGCCTGACCGTCCTTCGTGGGTGAGTGGACACCGCCAGATCCGCACTGCGCCCTGCCTGCCCGTCTCCCGTGGGTGAGTGGACACAGCCAGATCCGCACTGCGCCCTGCCTGCCCGTCTCCCGTCAGTGAGTGGACACAGCCAGATCCGCACTGCGCCCTGCCTGCCCGTCTGTCGTGGGCGAGTGGACACAGCTAGATCCGCACTGCGCCCTGCCTGACCGTCTGCCGTCGGTGAGTGGACACAGCCAGATCCACACTGCGCCCTGCCGGCCCGTCTGCCATGGGCGAGTGGACACAGCCAGATCCGCACTGCGCACTGCCTGACCGTCTGCCGTGGGTGAGTGGACACAGCCAGATCCGCTCTGCGCCCTGCCTGACCGCCTGCCGGAGGTGAGTGGACACAGCCAGATCCGCACTGCGCCCTGCCTGACCGTCAGCCATGGGTGAGTGGACACAGCCAGATCCACACTGCGCCCTGCCTGCCCGTCTGCGTGGGCGAGTGGACACAGCCAGATCCGCACTGCGCCCTGCCTGACCGTCTGCCGTGGGTGAGTGGACACAGCCAGTTCCGCACTGCGCCCTGCCTGACCGTCTGCCGTCGGTGAGTGGACACAGCCAGATCCACACTGTGCCCTGCCTGTCCGTCTGCCGTGGGCGAGTGGACACAGCCAGATCCGCACTGCGCCCTGCCTGACTGTCTGCCGTGTGAGAGTGGACACAGCCAGATCAGCACTGCGCCCTGCCTGACCGCCTGCCATGGGTAGGTGGACACAGCCAGATCCGCACTGCGCCGTGCCTGCCCGTCTCCCGTGGGGGAGTGGACACAGCCAGATCCGCACTGCGCCCTGCCTGCCCTTCTGCCGTGGGTGAGTGGACACAGCCAGATCTGCACTGCGCCCTGCCTGCCCGTCTACCGTCGGTGAGTGGACACAGCCAGATCCGCACTGCGCCCTGCCTGCCCGACTCCCGTGGGTGAGTGGACACAGCCAGATCCGCACTGCGCCTTGCCTGCCCGTCTCCCGTGGGCGAGTGGACACTGCCAGATCCGCACTGCGCCCTGCCTGACCGTCTCCCGTAGGTGAGTGGACAAGCCAGATCGGCACTGCGCCTTGCCTGCCCGTCTCACGTGGGTGAGTGGACACAGCCTGATCCGCACTGCACCCTACCTGTCCGTCTCCCGTGGGTGAGTGGACACAGCCAGATCCGCACTGCACCCTGCCTGCCCGTCTCCCGTGGGTGAGTGGACACAGCCAGATCCGCACTGCGCCCTGCCTGCCCGTCTCCCGTCAGTGAGTGGACACAGCCAGATCCGCACTGCGCCCTGCCTGCTTGTCTCCCATGGGTGAGTGGACACAGCCAGATCCGCACTGCGCGCTGCCTGCCCGTCTCCCGTGGGCGAGTGGACACAGCCAGATCCGCACTGCGCCCTGCCAGACCGCCTGCCGTGGGTGAGTGGACACAGCCAGATCCGCACTGCGCCCTGCCTGACCGTCTCCCGTGGGCGAGTGGACACAGCCAGATCCGCACTGCGCCTTGCCTGCGCTTCTGCCATGGGTGAGTGGACACAGCCAGATCCGCACTGCGCCCTGCCTGACCGTCTGCCGTGGGTGAGTGGACACAGCCAGATCCATACTGCGCCCTGCCTGCCCGTCTGCCGTGGGTGAGTGGACACAGCCCGATCCGCACTGCGCCCTGCCTGACCGTCAGCCGTGAGTGAGTGGACACAGCCAGATCCACACTGCGCCCTGCCTGCCCGTCTCCCGTGGGCGAGTGGACACAGCCAGATCCGCAATGCGCCCTGCCTGACCATCTCCCGTGGGTTAGTGGACACAGCCAGATCCGCACTGCGCCTTGCCTGCCCGTCTCACGTGGGTGAGTGGACACAGCCAGATCCGCACTGCACCCTACCTGCCCGTCTCCCGTGGGTGAGTGGACACAGCCAGATCCGCACTGCACCCTGCCTGACCGTCCTTCGTGGGTGAGTGGACACCGCCAGATCCGCACTGCGCCCTGCCTGCCCGTCTCCCGTGGGCGAGTGGACACAGCCAGATCCGCACTGCGCCCTGCCTGCCCGTCTGTCGTGGGCGAGTGGACACAGCTAGATCCGCACTGCGCCCTGCCTGACCGTCTGCCGTCGGTGAGTGGACACAGCCAGATCCACACTGCGCCCTGCCTGTCCGTCTGCCATGGGCGAGTGGACACAGCCAGATCCGCACTGCGCACTGTCTGCCCGTCTCCCGTGGGCGAGTGGACACAGCCAGATCCGCACTGCGCCCTGCCTGCCCGTCTGTCGTGGGCGAGTGGACACAGCCAGATCCGCACTGCGCCCTGCCTGCCCGTCTCCCGTGGGCGAGTGGACACTGCCAGATCCGCACTACGCCTTGCCTGCCCGTCTCACGTGGGTGAGTGGACACAGCCTGATCCGCACTGCACCCTACCTGTCCGTCTCCCGTGGGTGAGTGGACATAGCCGGATCCGCACTGCACCCTGCCTGACCGTCCTTCGTGGGTGAGTGGACACCGCCAGATCCGCACTGCGCCCTGCCTGCCCGTCTCCCGTGGGTGAGTGGACACAGCCAGATCCGCACTGTGCCCTGCCTGCCCGTCTCCCGTCAGTGAGTGGACACAGCCACATCCGCACTGCGCCCTGCCTGCCCGTCTCCCGTGGGTGAGTGGACACAGCCAGATCCGCACTGCGCGCTGCCTGCCCGTCTCCCGTGGGCGAGTGGACACAGCCAGATCCGCACCGCGCCCTGCCTGCCCGTCTGTCGTGGGCGAGTGGACACAGCTAGATCCGCACTGCGCCCTGCCTGACCGTCTGCCGTCGGTGAGTGGACACAGCCAGATCCACACTGCGCCCTGCCTGCCCGTCTGCCGTGGGCGAGTGGACACAGCCAGATCCGCACTGCGCCATGCCTGCCCGTCTCCCGTGGGCGAGTGGACACAGCCAGATCCGCACTGCGCCCTGCCTGACAGTCTCCCGTGGGTGAGTGGACACAGCCAGATCCGCACTGCGCCTTGCCTGCCCGTCTCACGTGGGTGAGTGGACACAGCCAGATCCGCACTGCACCCTACCTGCCCGTCTACCGTGGGTGAGTGGACACAGCCAGATCCGCACTGCACCTGGCCTGACCGTCCTTCATGGGTGAGTGGACACCGCCATATCCGCACTGCGCCCTGCCTGCCCGTCTCCCGTGGGTGAGTGGACACAGCCAGATCCGCACTGCGCCCTGCCTGCCCGTCTCCCGTAAGTGAGTGGACACAGCCAGATCCGCACTGCGCCCTGCCTGCCCGTCTCCCGTGGGTGAGTGGACACAGCCAGATCCGCACTGCACGCTGCCTGCCCGTCTCCCGTTGGCGAGTGGACACTGCCAGATCCGCACTGCGCCCTGCCTGCCCGTCTGTCGTGGGCGAGTGGACACAGCTGATACGCACTGCGCCCTGCCTGACCGTCTGCCGTCGGTGAGTGGACACAGCCAGATCCACACTGCGCCCTGCCTGCCCGTCTGCCATGGGCGAGTGGACACAGCCAGATCCACACTGCGCACTGCCTGCCCGTCTCCCGTGGGCGAGTGGACACAGCCATATCCGCACTGCGCCCTGCCTGCCCGTCTGTCGTGGGCGAGTGGACACAGCCAGATCCGCACTGCGCCCTGCCTGACCGTCTGCCGTCGGTGAGTGGACACAGCCAGATCCACACTGCGCCCTGCCTGTCCGTCTGCCGTGGGCGAGTGGACACAACCAGATCCGCACTGCGCCCTGCCTGCCCGTCTCCGGTGGGCGAGTGGACACAGCCAGATCCGCACTGCGCCCTGCCTGCCCTTCTGCCGTGGGTGAGTGAACACAGCCAGATCCGCACTGCGCCCTGCCTGCCCGTCTCCCGTCAGTGAGTGGACACAGCCAGATCCGCACTGCGCCCTATCTGCCCGTCTCCCGTGGGCGAGTGGACACAGCCAGATCCGCACTGCACCCTGCCTGCCCGTCTGCCGTGGGTGAGTGGACACAGCCAGATCCGCACTGCGCCCTACCTGCCCGTCTCCCGTGGGTGAGTGGACACAGCCGGATCCGCACTGCGCACTGCCTGCCCGTCTCCCGTGGGCGAATGGACACAGCCAGATCCGCACTGCGCCCTGCCTGCCCGTCTGTCGTGGGCGAGTGGACACAGCCAGATCCGCACTGCGCCCTGCCTGACCGTCTGCCGTTGGTGAGTGGACACAGCCAGATCCACACTGCGCCCTGCCTGTCCGTCTGCCGTGGGCGAGTGGACAAAGCCAGATCCGCACTGCGCCCTGCCTGACCGTCTGCCGTGGGTGAGTGGACACAGCGAGATCCGCACTGCCCCCTGCCTGACCGCCTGCCGTGGGTGAGTGGACACAGCCAGATCCGCACTGCACCCTGCCTGACCATCCTTCGTGGGTGAGTGGACACCGCCAGATCCGCACTGCGCCCTGCCTGCCCGTCTCCCGTGGGTGAGTGGACACAGCCAGATCCGCACTGCGCCCTGCCTGCCCGTCTCCTGTCAGTGAGTGGACACAGCCAGATCCGCACTGCGCCCTGCCTGCCCGTCTCCGGTGGGTGAGTGGACACAGCCAGATCCGCACTGCGCGCTGCCTGCCCGTCTCCCGTGGGCGAGTGGACACAGCCAGATCCGCACTGCGCCCTGCCTGACCGTCTGCCGTGGGTGAGTGGACACAGCCAGATCCGCACTGCGCTCTGCCTGCCCGTCTCCCGTGGGTGAGTGGACACAGCCAGATCCGCACTGCGCGTTGCCTGCCTGTCTCCCATCAGTGAGTGGACACAGCCAGATCCGCACTGCGCCCTGCCTGCCCGTCTCCCGTGGGCGAGTGGAGACAGCCAGATCCGCACTGCGCCTTGCCTGCCCGTCTGCCGTGGGTGAATGGACACAGCCAGATCCGCACTGCGCCCTGCCTGCCCGTCTGCCGTAGGTGAGTGGACACAGCCAGATCCGCACTGCGCCCTGCCTAACCGCCTGCCGTGGTTGAGTGGACACAGCCAGATCCAAACTGCACCCTGCCTGCCCGTCTCCCCTGGGCGAGTGGACACAGCCAGATCCGCACTGCGCCCTGCCTGCCCGTCTGCCGTGGGTGAGTGGACACAGCCAGATCCGCACTGTGCCCTGCCTGCCAGTCTCCCGTGGGTGAGTGGACACAGACAGTTCCGCACTGCGCCCTGCCTGCCCGTCTCCCGTGGGTGAGTGGACACAGCCAGATCCACACTGCACCCTGCCTGACCGTCCTTCTTGGGTGAGTGGACACAGCCAGATCCGCACTGCGCCCTGCCTGACCGTCTGCCGTGGGTGAGTGGACACAGCCAGATCCGCACTGCGCCCTGCCTGACCGCCTGCCGTGGGTGAGTGGACACAGCAAGATCCGCACTGCGCCCTGCCTGCCCGTCTCCCGTGGGCGAGTGGACACAGCTAGATCCGCACTGCGCCCTGCCTGCCCGTCTGCCTTGGGTCAGTGGACACAGCCAGATCCGCACTGCGCCTTGCCTGCCTGTCTCACGTGGGTGAGTGGACACAGCCAGATCCTTACTGCGCCCTACCTGCCCGTCTCCCGTGGGTGAGTGGACACAGCCAGATCCGCACTGCACCCTGCCTGACCGTCCTTCGTGGGTGAGTGGACACCGCCAGTTCCGCACTGCGCCCTGCCTGCCCGTCTCCCGTGGGTGTGTGGACACAGCCAGATCCGCACTGCGCCCTGCCTGCCCGTCTCCCGTCACTGAGTGGACACAGCCAGATCCGCACTGCGCCCTGCCTGCCCGTCTCCCGTGGGTGAGTCGACACAGCCAGATCCGCACTGCGCGCTGCCTGCCCGTCTCCCGTGGGTGAGTGGACACAGCCAGATCCGCACTGCGCCCTGCCTGCCCGTCTGTCGTGGGCGAGTGGACACAGCTAGATCCGCACTGCGCCCTCCCTGACCGTCTGCCGTCGGTGAGTGGACACAGCCAGATCCACACTGCGCCCTGCCTGCCCGTCAGCCATGGGCGAGTGGACACAGCCAGATCCGCACTGCGCACTGCCTGACCGTCTGCCGTGGGTGAGTGGACACAGCAAGATCCGCACTGCGCCCTGCCTGACCGCCTGCCGTGGGTTAGTGGACAAAGCAAGATCCGCACTGCGCCCTGCCTGACCGCCTGCCGTGGGTGAGTGGACACAGCCAGATCCGCACTGCGCCCTGCCTGACCGCCTGCCGTGGGTGAGTGGACACATCCAGATCCTCACTGCGCGCTGCCTGCTCGTCTGCCGTGGGCGAGTGGACACAGCCCGATCCGCACTGCGCCCTGCCTGACCGTCTTCCGTGGGCGAGTGGACACATCCCGATCCGCACTGCGCCCTGCCTGCCCGTCTGCCGTGGGTGAGTGGACACAGCCAGATCCGCACTGCGCCCTGCCTGACCGTCTGCCGTGGGTGAGTGGACACAGCCAGATCCGCACTGCGCCCTGCCTTACCGCCTGTCGTGGGTGAGTGGTCACAGCCAGATCCGTACTGCGCCCTGCCTGCCCGTCTGCCGTGGGTCAGTGGACATAGCCAGATCCACACAGCACCGTCTCTGCGCATCTCCCGTGGGTGAGTGGACACAGCCGGATCCGCACTGCGCCCTGCCTTCCTGTCTCCCGTGGGTGAGTGGACACAGCCAGATCGGCACTGCGCCCTGCCTGACCGTCTGCCTTGGGTGAGTGGACACAGCCAGATCCGCACTGCGCCCTGCCTGCCCGTCTCCCGTGGGTGAGTGGACATAGCCAGATCCACACAGCACCGTCTCTGCCCATCTCCCGTGGGTGAGTGGACACAGCCAGATCCGCACTGCGCCCTACTTGCCCTTCTGCCGTGGGTGAGTGGACACAGCCAGATCCGCACTGCGCCCTGCCTGCCCGTCTCCCGTCAGAGAGAGGACACAGCCAGATCCACACTGCGCCCTGCCTGCCCGTCTGCCGTGGGCGAGCGGACACAGCCAGATCCGCACTGCGCCCTGCCTGCCCGTCTCCCGTGGGTGAGTGGACACAGCCAGATCCGCACTGCGCGCTGCCTGCCCGTCTCCCGTGGGCGAGTGGACACAGCCAGATCCGCGCTGCGCCCTGCCTGACCGCCTCTCGTGGGTGAGTGGACACAGCCAGATCCGCACTGCGCCTTGCCTGCCCGTCTCACGTGGGTGAGTGGACACAGCCAGATCCGCACTGCACCCTACCTGCCCGTCTCCCGTGGTGAGTGGACACAGCCAGATCCGCACTGCACCCTGCCGGACCGTCCTTCGTGGGTGAGTGGACACCGCCAGATCCGCACTGCGCCCTGCCTGCCCGTCTCCCGTGGGCGAGTGGACACAGCCAGATCCGCACTGCGCCCTGCCTGCCCGTCTGTCGTGGGCGAGTGGACACAGCTAGATCCGCACTGCGCCCTGCCTGACCGTCTGCCGTCGGTGAGTGGACACAGCCAGATCCACACTGCGCCCTGCCTGTCCGTCTGCCATGGGCTAGTGGACACAGCCAGATCCGCACTGCGCACTGCCTGCCCGTCTCCCGTGGGCGAGTGGACACAGCCAGATCCGCACTGCGCCCTGCCTGCCCGTCTGTCGTGGGCGAGTGGACACAGCCAGATCCGCACTGGGCCCTGCCTGCCCGTCTCCCGTGGGCGAGTGGACACTGCCAGATCCGCACTACGCCTTGCCTGCCCATCTCACGTGGGTGAGTGGACACAGCCTGATCCGCACTGCACCCTACCTGTCCGTCTCCCGTGGGTGAGTGGACATAGCCGGATCCGCACTGCACCCTGCCTGACCGTCCTTCGTGGGTGAGTGGACACCGCGAGATCCACACTGCGCCCTGCCTGCCTGTCTCCCGTGTGTGAGTGGACACAGCCAGATTTGCACTGCGCCCTGCCTGCCCGTCTCCCGTCAGTGAGTGGACACAGCCAGATCCGCACTGCGCCCTGCCTGCCCGTCTCCCGTGGGTGAGTGGACACAGCCAGATCCGCACTGCGCGCTGCCTGCCCGTCTCCCGTGGGCGAGTGGACACAGCCAGATCCGCACTGCGCCCTGCCTGCCCGTCTGTCGTGGGCGAGTGGACACAGCTAGATCCGCACTGCGCCCTGCCTGACCGTCTCCCGTGGGTGAGCGGACACAGCCATATCCGCACTGCACCCTGCCTGCCCGTCTGCCGTGGGTGAGTGGACACAGCCAGACCCGCACTGCGCCCTGCCTGACCATCTGCCGTGGGTGAGTGAACACAGCCAGATCCACACTGCGCCCTGCCTGCCCATCTGCCGTGGGTGAGTGGACACAGCCAGATACGCACTGCACACTGCCTGACTGTCTGCCGTGGGTTAGTGGACACAGCCAGATCCGCACTGCGCCCTACCTGACCGCCAGCTGTGGGTGAGTGGACACAGCCAGATCCGCACTGCGCCCTGCCTGACCGCCTGCCGTGGGTTAGTGGACACAGCCAGATCCGTACTGCGCCCTGCCTTCCCGTCTGCCGTGGGTCAGTGGACATAGCCAGATCCACACAGCACCGTCTCTGCCCATCTCCCGTGGGTGAGTGGACACAGCCGGATCAGCACTGCGCCCTGCCTGCCCGTCTCCCGTGGTTGAGTGGACACAGCCAGATCCGCACTGCGCATTGCCTGCCCGTCTCACATGGGTGAGTGGACACAGCCAGATCCGCACTGCGCCCTACCTGCCCGTCTCCCGTGGGTGAGTGGACACAGCCAGATCCGCACTGCACCCTGCCTGACCGTCTGCCGTGGGTGAGTGGACACAGCCAGATCCGCACTGCGCCCTGCCTGCCCGTCTGCCATGGGTCAGTGGACATAGCCATATCCACACAGCACCCTCTCTGCCCGTCTCCCGTGTGTGAGTGGACACAGCCAGATCCACACTGCGCCTTGCCTGCCAATCTCCCCTGAAGAGTGGACACAGCCAGATCCACATTGCGACCTGCCTGCCCGTCTACCGTGGGTGAGTGGACACAGCCAGATCCGCACTGCGCCCTGCCTGCCCGTCTCCCGTGGGTGAGTGGACACAGCCAGATTCGCACTGCGCCCTGCCTGCCCGACTCCCGTGGGTGAGTGGACACAGCCAGTTCCGCACTGCACCCTGCCTGCCCGTCTCCCGTGGGCGAGTGGACACAGCCAGATCCGCACTGCGCCCTGTCTGACCGTCTGCCGTAGGTGAGTGGACACAGCCAGATCCGCACTGCGCCTTACCTGCCCGTCTCACGTTGGTGAGTGGACACAGCCAGATACGCACTGCGCCCTGCCTGACCGTCTGCCGTGGGTGAGTGGACACAGCCAGATCCGCACTGCGCCCTGCCTGACCGCCTGCCGTTGGTGAGTGGAGACAGCCAGATCCGCATTGAGCCCTGCCAGCCGGTCTCCCGTGGGCTAGTGGACACAGCCAGATCCGCACTGCGCCCTGCCTGCCCTTGTGCCGTGGGTGAGTGGACACAGCCGGATCCGCACTGCGCCCTGCCTGCCCGTGTGCCGTGGGTGAGTGGACACAGCAGGATCCGCACTGCGCCCTGCCTGACCGTCTGCCATGGGTGAGTGGACACAGCCAGATCCGCACTGCGCCTTGCCAGCCCGTCTCACGTGGGTTAGTGGACACAGCCAGATCCGCACTGCGCCCTGCCTGCCCGTCTCCCGTGGGTGAGTGGACACAGCCAGATCCGCACTGCACCCTGCCTGACCGTCTGCCGTGGGTGAGTGGACACAGCCAGATCCGCACTGCACCCTGCCTGACCGTCTGCCGTGGGTGAGTGGACACAGCCAGATCCGCACTGCGCTCTGCCTGCCCGTCTGCCGTGGGTCAGTGGACATAGCCATATCGACACAGCAACCTCTCTGCCCGTATCCCGTGGGTGAGTGGACACAGCCAGATCCACACTGCGCCTTGCCTGCCCGTCTCCCCTGGGTGAGTGGACACAGCCAGATCCGCACTGCGCCCTGCCTGCCCGTCTCCCGTGGGTGAGTGGACACAGCCAGATCCGCACTGCGCCCTGCCTGACCGCCTGCCGTGGGTGAGTGGACACAGCCAGATCCACAATGCACCATGCCTGCCCTTCTGCCGTGGGTTAGTGGACACAGCCAGATCCGCACTGCGACCTGCCTGACCGCCTGCTGTGGGTGAGTGGACACAGCCAGATCCGCACTGCGCCCTGCCTGACCGCCTGCCGTGGGTGAGTGGACACAGCCAGATCCGTACTGCCCCCTGCCTGCCCGTATGCCGTGGGTCAGTGGACATTGCCAGATCCACACAGCACCGTCTCTGCCCATCTCCCGTGGGTGAGTGGACACAGCCGGATCCGCACTGCGCCCTGCCTGCCCGTCTCCCGTGGTTGAGTGGACACAGCCAGATCCGCACTGCGCCTTGCCTGCCCGTCTCACATGGGTGAGTGGACACATCCAGATCCGCACTGCGCCCTACATGCCCGTCTCCCGTGGGTGAGTGGACACAGCCAGGTCCGCACTGCACCCTGCCTGACCGTCTGCCGTGGGTGAGTGGACACAGCCAGATCCACACTGCGCCCTGCCTGCCCGTCTGCCGTGGGTCAGTGGACATAGCCATATCCACACAACACCCTCTCTGCCCGTCTCCCGTGGGTGAGTGGACACAGCCAGATCCACACTGCGCCTTGCCTGCCAGTCTCCCCTGATGAGTGGACACAGCCAGATCCGCATTGCGCCCTGCCTGACCGTCTCTCGTGGGTGAGTGGACACAGCCAGATCCGCACTGCGCCCTGCCTGCCCGTCTCCCGTGGGTGAGTGGACACAGCCAGATTCGCACTGCGCCCTGCCTGCCCGACTCCCGTGGGCGAGTGGACACAGCCAGTTCCGCACTGCACCCTGCCTGCCCGTCTCCCGTGGGCGAGTGGACACAGCCAGATCCGCACTGCGCCCTGCCTGCCCGTCTGCCGTGGGTGAGTGGACACAGCCAGATCCACACTGCGCCTTGCCTGCCCGTCTCCCCTGGGTGAGTTGACACAGCCAGATCCGCACTGTGCCCTGCCTGCCCGTCTCCCGTGGGTGAGTGGACACAGCCAAATCCGCACTGCGCCCTGCCTGCCCGTCTCCCGTGGGTGAGTGGACACAGCCAGATCCGCACTGCGCCCTGCATTCCCGTCTCCCGTGGGTGAGTGGACAAAGCCAGATCCGTACTGCGCCGTGCCTGCCCGTCTGCTGTGGGCCAGTGTACATAGCCAGATCCACACAGCACCGTCTCTGCCCATATCCCGTGGGTGAGTGGACACAGTCGGATCCGCACTGCGCCTTGCCTGCCCGTCTCCCGTGGGTGAGTGGACACAGCCAGATCCGCACTTCGCTTTGCCTGCCCGTCTCACGTTGGTGAGTGGACACAGCCAGATCCGCACTGCGCCCTGCCTGCCCGTCTCCCGTGGGTGAGTGGACACAGCCAGATCCGCACTGCACCCTGCCTGACCGTCTGCCGTGGGTGAGTGGACACAGCCAGATCCGCAAGCGCCCTGCCTGCCCGTCTGCCGTGGGTCAGTGGACATAGCCATATCCACACAGCACCCTCTCTGCCCGTCTCTCGTGGGTGAGTGGACACAGCCAGATCCACACTGCGCCTTGCCTGCCCGTCTCCCCTGGGTGAGTGGACACAGCCAGATCCGCACTTCGCCCTGCCTGCCTGTCTCCCGTGGGTGAGTGGACACAGCCAGATCCGCACTGCGCCCTGCCTGACCGCCTGCCGTGGGTGAGTGGACACAGCCAGATCCACACTGCACCCTGCCTGCCCTTCTGCCGTGGGTTAGTGGACACAGCCAGATCCGCACTGCGCCCTGCCTGACCGCCTGCTGTGGGTGAGTGGACACAGCCAGATCCGCACTGCGCCCTGCCAGACCGCCTGCCGTGGGTGAGTGGACACAGCCAGATCCGTACTGCCAACTGCCTGCCCGTATGCCGTGGGTCAGTGGACATTGCCAGATCCACACAGCACCGTCTCTGCCCATCTCCCGTGGGTGAGTGGACACAGCCGGATCCGCACTGCGCCCTGCCTGCCCGTCTCCCGTGGTTGAGTGGACACAGCCAGATCCGCACTGCGCCTTGCCTGCCCGTCTCACATGGGTGAGTGGACACAGCCAGATCCGCACTGCGCCCTACCTGCCCGTCTCCCGTTGGTGAGTGTACACAGCCAGATCCGCACTGCACCCTGCCTGACCGTCTGCCGTGGGTGAGTGGACACAACCAGATCCACACTGCGCCCTGCCTGCCCGTCTGCCGTGGGTCAGTGGACATAGCCATATCCACACAACACCCTCTCTGCCCGTCTCCCGTGGGTGAGTGGACACAGCCAGATCCACACTGCGCCTTGCCTGCCAGTCTCCCCTGATGAGTGGACACAGCCAGATCCGCATTGCGCCCTGCCTGACCGTCTCCCGTGGGTGAGTGGACTCAGCCAGATCCGCACTGCGCCCTGCCTGCCCGTCTCCCGTGGGTGAGTGGACACAGCCAGATTCGCACTGCGCCATGCCTGCCCGACTGCCGTGGGTGAGTGGACACAGCCAGTTCCGCACTGCACCCTGCGTGCCCGTCTCCCGTGGGCGAGTGGACACAGCGAGATCCGCACTGCGCCCTGCCTGCCCGTCTTCTGTGGGTGAGTGGACACAGCCAGATCCGCACTGCGCCCTGCCTGCCCGTCTTCCGTGGGTGAGTGGACACAGCCAGATCCCCACTGCGCCCTGCCTGACCGTCTGCCGTGGGTGAGTGGACACAGCCAGATCCGCACTGCGCCCTGCCTGACCACCTGCTGTGGGTGAGTGGAGACAGCCAGATCCGCACTGCGCCCTGCCTTCCCGTCTCCCGTGGGCGAGTGGAGACAGCCAGATCCGCACTGCGCCCTGCCTGCCCGTCTCCCGTGTGCGAGTGGACACAGCCAGATCCGCACTGCGCCCTGCCTGCCCGTCTGCCGTGGGTGAGTGGACACAGCCAGATCCGCACTGCGCCTTGCCTGCCCGTCTCCCGTCAGTGAGTGGACACAGCCAGATCCGCACTGCGCCCTGCCTGCCCGTCTCCTGTGGGTGAGTGGACACAGCCAGATCCGCACTGCGCCTTGCCTGCCCGTCTCACGTTGGTGAGTGGACACAGCCAGATCCGCACTGCGCCCTGACTGCCCGTCTCCCGTGGGTGAGTGGACACAGCCAGATCGGCACTGCACCCTGCCTGACCGTCTGCCGTGGGTGAGTGGACACAGCCAGATCCACACTGCGCCCTGCCTGACCGTCTGCCTTGGGTGAGTGGACACAGCCAGATCCGCACTGCGCCCTGCCTGCCCGTCTCACGTGGGTGAGTGGACACAGCAAGATCCGCACTGCGCCCTGCGTGCCCGTCTCCCGTGGGTGAGTGGACACAGCCAGATCCGCACTGCACCCTGCCTGACCGTCTGCCGTGGGTGAGTGGACACAGCCAGATCCGCACTGCGCCCTGCCTGACCGCCTGCTGTGGGTGAGTGGAGACAGCCAGATCCGCATTGCGCCCTGCCTGCCCGTCTCCCGTGGGCGAGTGGACACAGCCAGATCCGCATTGCGCCCTGCCTGCCCGTCTCCCGTGGGTGAGTGGACACAGCCAGATCCGCACTGCGCCCTGCCTGCCCATCTCCCATGGGTGAGTGGACACCGCCGGATCCGCACTGCACCCTGCCTGCCCGTCTCCCGTGGGTGAGTGGACACAGCCAGATCCGCACTGCGCCTTGCCTGCCCGTCTCACGTTGGTGAGTGGACACAGCCAGATCCGCACTGCGCCCTGCCTTCCCATCCCCCGTGGGTGAGTGGACACAGCCAGATCCGCACTGCGCCCTGCCTGACCATCTGCCGTGGGTGAGTGGACACAGCCAGATCCACACTGCGCCCTGCATGCCCGT